>NC_064930.1:104026153-105226153 GCF_023897955.1 Schistocerca gregaria | reverse complement strand
CGTATACACATATATTTACAGACTTCTAGTTAGAGACAATCATTAGATTTTACTCCTGGTATACAATAATTTATTTACAAATAACTCATTAAATAATGTAATGCCACACTATTCACTCATATTTCACTATCAGTCACTGCACACACTATACACACATTGTTTCATAACACTTCACTCACTACATACACACACACACACACACACACACACACACACACACACACACACACACACACAGGTGATCCTTGGGCCATTTTCTGTACTGCAAGTTCCCATTTGCTATCCTGAAAAACTGAGTCAGCATCCCTTCATAATGAGTGAGATGTTGAGCTCAGAAAGAGGAAGAGGTGTTAGTATTGTGCTATGCATAGCTTGAGGGGAGAGTGTCTCTAGAAAGGAAAAAAGAAGAAAAATAATAAAGTGAAGGTGTTATGTGGAATATTGGATGTTTTATAATCATCATTATTATTATTATTTGTTTGTATCACATTTTTTTATCAAACCCCTACTCTGCTTTATCTAAGTAATCCTTCAATGTATAAAATGTATTGCATAACAGGTACTTTTTAGCTGCCTTCTTAAATAAGTGTATTTTTGAAATTTCTTTAATCTCTTTTGGTAATTTATTGTACAGTTTTATTCCTTGGTAGAAAATGCTGTTTTGAGTTTTATGTTTATTTTTTCTTGGTAAATGTAAGTTGAGTCTATCTCTTGTTGCATGGTCATGGACAGAGCTGTTTGTGCAGTAATTGCCAATGTTACTTTTGATGTGTACAACTGACTGGTAAATGTGTTCACATGGAGCAGTTAAAATTCCCAGTGTTTTGAACAGATCTTTACAATGAGCTCGACTACTATTTCTGGTTATTATTCTTATGGCTCTTTTCTGGAGTTTGAAAATTGTGTTCATATTTTGTGGATTTGTTCCCCAAAAAAGAATGCCATAGCTAAGAATTGAGTGTACATATGAATAATATGTAACTAAAAGACACTGCATGTTACACACAGATGATAGAATTCTAAGGGCATAACATGCTGATGACATTCTGTTTGCAAGTACCTTTGTGTGTTCGCACCACTTCAGCTGAGAGTCAATATTCATTCCTAGAAATTTTACATTTGTTACACAGTCTATAGAGGTGCCATCTACATTTAATTTAACATTGTCATTTTTCCTCTTCAAACTGAAGTTCATGGCATTAGTTTTCTTTATGTTTAATGTCAATTTGTTGCTTATTGACCAATCGTAAACTTCCTTGAGAGTTTCATTTGCTTTCTCGGTAAGGAGTTCTCTTGTTCTCTCAGTGACTATAATATTGCTGTCATCAGCGAAGAGAATTTTCTCACCATGAGTAACACTACTGGGAAAGTCATTGATGTATATCAGGAATAGTATTGGTCCTAATATGCTACCTTGTGGAACCCCTATATTAATATGTTTTGGTTCTGATAAGTATTTTACTAAATGTTTAGATCTATTTGAAGTATGTGTTATCTCTACTCTTTGTACCCTATCTGTTAGGTATGATCGAAACCAGTCATTAGCTACCCCTCTTATTCCTAATGCTTCTAATTTATTTAATAGAATCTTGTGGTCGACTGTATCAAAAGCCTTAGAAAGATCCAAAAATATGCCTGTGACACACTCATCTTTATCAAGAGCATTAAGTACAACTTTTGTGAATTCTACTATGGCTGACTCCGTATTTTTGCCACTTCGAAAACCAAACTGTGATTTGCTTAAAAGATTGTATTTATTCAGATAATTCATTAATCTGTCTTTCATAATTGCTTCTATTATTTTTGAGAATGCTGACAGCAGGGAAATGGGCCGGTAATTTTCTATGTCTTCTGCATTACCTTTCTTAAGCAAAGGTACAACTCTTGCCTGTTTTAGCTGCTCTGGAAATGTCCCTGATGTGAAGGATTCATTTATTATATTTGTTAATGGGCCTTGTATAATCCCTATGCATTGTTTCAGTACACACATTGGTACATCATCTAAGCCTTCTGACTTTTTATTTTTTAGCTTTTGAACAGTTTTATTGACTTCATTCTCTGTGGTGTTTAAGTGTTTGGGAGGACTTCTTAATACCTGCTGTTATCCATCTGTTTTTGTGAGATGTTGATACAGTCATGCATACTTTTGGAAATGCTGTTTCAAAGTTCAATTTAAACAATGTGGAGAATTTGGAGAATTTCATATTCACATTGGTTTCCTTATACACTTCATCCCAGCTTTGTTTTTCTAGTTCTTTTGAAAAATCTTTTATTTTGATTTCTGATAGATGTCGTTTATAGGCTTGTAGTTTAGGGAATGATTCGATGCCTGATTTTACTGTTGTTATTTGACAGAGATGGTCTGATAGTCCGAGATCTTTTACAGCTACATCACATTTTTCCCTGTCTATATTTGTGGCCACATGGTCAATTACTGATGCAGTCATTGTAGTAACCCTTGTTGCACTATTGACCAATAGGGACATGCCAAAACTTTGAAGGATATTTATGAAGGTGCTGCTGGATTCATTTATGATATTAGTGTTGATGTTTATGTCCCCACACAGAATTATGTTGACCTTTGTACTTGAGACTTTATCTAGAACTTCTGTTAATTTATTGAAAAAAGTGTCCACACTACCACTGGGAGATCTATACACACACAAAATGATTAATTTCTTGGTGATATCGAGCCCTGATAATTCAATAGCTGATATTTCAATGTGTTTGTCTTCACTTACTGCACTGAGGTCATGTCTAGATTTGAACTGTGTTCCTTTTCTGATATAAATGCATGATCCTCCACCCCTTGAAGTAGTTCTGCAGTAAGAGTTTGCCCTTTCATACAATGATAATACTACATGTTGGATTTCTGTGTCTCTACACCAGTGCTCAGTAATACAAACTACTGTGCAGTTCAAAGATTGGAGCTCAACTTCTAATGCTTGTATTTTATTTTTTATTGATTGCATGTTTTGATGGAGGATTGTTAAGTCTGTGAAATGCCCCATGTTACTCTTTCCGATGGTTTGTTTTTCTTTGTGACATCTGGTATGTGTGATTTTTGAAGGGTTATAATCTGTCTTGTGAGTGATTGTTTCAGTATTTTTTGAACTGCTAGAGATACTCTTTAGGCAGGGGAACCTGTTGTCTGGATTTATCCTAAAAAAGACCTACTTTTCCTACCTATGACAACAGGTATTTGACCATGTGTGGCCCGAGATCCACCCCCTATACTTTCATGAATCAGCTGTACCAATCTTCCCTTCCCAGTCCTGTTTAGGTGTAGGCCATGCCTAGTGAAACCCCATCTGTTGATAGTCCCGACGGGCACCAGAGAAACATGAGCAAAGTTGGCCGTCCTCAGAGCCATCCCCAGCCCCACATTGATTCGCCTCACAGCTCCATCTAGGCGTGGCTGATCATGACGCCGGAACAGCTCAACAAAGTGTACATTGGTGCCATGAGTCAGGGAAGCTATCTTGTCCAGGTCACCACCTATTTCATATGCCCCATCCCTGTCCAAACTGTTTCCCGCCCCACCCACTATCACTACATGGTCCTCTTTTGTAAAATCCTTACATAAAGACCCTAGGTCCTCTATCACATGACTTAGCCCTGCATTTGGTTTGAAGATACTGGTGGCCTGGTACGCTGCCCCTAAACTTTCCTGTAACTGAGGGCCTACACCTCGCCCATGGCTACTACCTAGCAGCAGCACTTTCTTCTTCCTAACACTTTGTACATTCCTAGGCTTCTTGGCCTCGGTTGAAGTGTGCTGCACATTTCCTGCTCCTCGTTCTACCTGAGGCTCTTCTCCACTTAACTCTGGCAGTGGCAGATACCTGTTTTTGGTGTTGATGATAAAACTATCAGATCGCGTTCTCTTTCTTCCTATCCTCCTACCAGCTGCCAGTTCCCAACCACCCTCCTCCCCCCTATTTCCCTTGATCCTTATCAGTTCCTTCCTTGCTTCCTCCAACTGTGCCTGAAGGGCACAGATTTTCCTTTCCTGCTCCCCAATCAAAATGTTCCTACTGCATACTCTGCAGTTCCAGGAGAGAGCCTCTTCTGTTCTCCCAACATTCTCCCCACTGCATCCCCCCCAGTGAAAATATTTCCTACAAGATTGGCAACAAATCCCTCTACTCACTACCCTATAACAGCTCCCACATTTCTCACTCATGGTCAGTTTCGAAAGAATAGTTAAGTTTAAAGAATGTTTTAAATTTGTCAAGGTCGCGAGATTGTATGTCTGCAAGCAAAAAAAACGACACAAAGATCTTATGTGCGGTGGTTGTTGTTTTTCTACTGATTTAGAGATACAAAAACAGAAGAATGAATTTGTAATTACTTTGCTTTTAGAGAATTTAAGTTATCAGGCGTGTTTGGTCAGGTTTTTAAACGTTTATAACTCGGAAAATTTAGACCTAGATCGCGTCTATCTAACTAGTAAACAATACGAAATGTGTTAGTTAAATACGATTTAGAAATGTTTAATTACACTTTTATTGCGACAATAGACACTGATGAAACTAGTAGCTGTCTTTTTTAAACGATTTTTGCACTATCAAGAAAACTTGAATAGAATTTGTTGTGTTTATGTCACGCAAAATTACGGGTTATGTCGCGATTATCGGGACCACAGCTAAAGAACAAGTTTTTTCAAGAACAAGCTCTGCTTGGACGCTAATATTCAGTTGTGTGACAAGAACGGACACTACAGCAAGTAATAAAAACAAAGAATATTTAAACTTGGCACTATTTCCTCTTAAATAAGTTATTTTAGCGGACGAAGAAAATACCTGTGATCTCACTCGGCGGCCATCTTGTGTACTCTCTCTGATGGACACACGTTCATAGTGGGTGGTGCTATGCCTATGATGGGATAAATGATGTCTGTGGGAGTTGGTTTGAGGCATCCTGTGGCAATACGTACAGTTTCGTTTACGGCGACGTCAACTTGCTTAGTGTGAGCAGAGTTCCTCCAAACTGGCGCCGCAAATTCCGCTGCTGAGATACTCAGCACCAGACCCGCGGTGCGCAAAACATGTGGTTGAGCTCCCCACGATGAACCTGTTAGCTTCCGCAGTATGTTGTTCCTGGCACAGACCTTTGTTTTGGTGTTGCGACAGTGCTGCTTAAAAGTAAGTGCTCTGTCCAATGTTACTCCCAGGTATTTTGGGCTGTTTGTATGTTTCAGCTCTTCCCCTTGCCACATGACTCGGAGTTTCTGTTTGGCTTGTTTGTTCCTAAGATGGAAGGCGGATACTTGAGATTTACTAGGGTCTGGTTTGAGATTACTGCCGTCTGAATAGGTAGCAAGTTCGGTTAAGGCTCCTGTGAGATTCTCCTCCACTTGTTCAAAGGTTTTATCCTGTGTGGCCACTGCTGCATCATCAGCATATATGAACATTCGTGTCTGGTGGCTGATGGGAAGATCACTGGTATAGATGTTAAATAATATTGGAGCCAAGACACTACCCTGTGCAAGTCCATTTTTCTGTGTCCTCCATCGGCTGTTTTTAGATTGTAAGGTTACATAGTAGCGTTTGTTCTGTAGCATGCATTTCACGAACATAGAAAGGGTGTAGTCCTTAGTGACATTATACACTTTCTGGGTAAGCACCAAAAACAAAGATGACAAAACAACTCTCCGAAGAGTAATCAACATAAAAAACCTAAACAGCCTACTTACAAGTGCGTTGTGAACATTCATTTGGACTTGTTTAAATATTTGCGTTTGCCTTTTGGCAATGATTCCGCACCCGCCATTTTCCAATGGTATTTGGTACAGCTGACTGCACACAAGTACCAAACTGTTCAATCTATTCAGACGTTATTGTCGTAGCAAGTCGTACGCCAGAAGAGCACATTGCAAATTTGCATGCTTTGTTCTGTTTCTTATCAGATCCAGGACTAAAGTGTAGATTGGACAAATGTGATTTTTTTAAAAAACATGAGTTGCAGTATATTGGTCATGCCATAAACAGTCAAGGTGTTGAAAGTATCTAACCAAAATTGTTTCTTTTTTTTTAATTAGTGAAAGTATCAATGAGAAAAATTGTTCCAAATTAATTATTCAACAAACCTTCATCTGAGAACTTGTTTCTTGCACTCCTCCATTTTTCCAGTAACGAAACATGTATTTGACTCAGCAAACAAGTTTAAGAGGATGATGCCGTTTGTGCAATGGCATTAAGATGGTACTGAATAATTAACTTTTGACCCTGATGTTTACTTTATGAAATTATATATTGCCTTGAATAATGCCAGTTGTGCAACGGCATAAAATTTTTTATTGAAATAGCTTTGCTCTGATAACTCTGAGACATCCCCTTAGAAAAATTTTAAATGACTGTGCTGAAATACCCCTTACGTTATTTGATTTTCAAACAGCTGAGCAAAACTGAATATGCTCAGACGTTTCTCTCTTTACTTATTCTGGTCATCAATAAACTGAAACACAATATTTTTGGCGCAACTCAATCTGACTTTCAATAATCCCTACAAAAAATGGCCCTGACTAACAATAACCTATACCTTTCATGAATCGCTTACCTCACAAAAATCTTCGTTACTCGAACTACTGCAATACAGCGAGCGCCATTACTGCCAACTAAATAAAAGATTCAAACTACTGAAGGCACTAACTACTGATAGGCATAGTTAGCAAATGAAAGATTTTGATAGAGAGCAAACAATGTATTTACGTTAATAATGGTCCAGAGTCATCATATATATATATATATATAATATATATATATCAGTTCATGATAACCAGTATTACAAATTAACTCGTTCTGACGGACACATCCAGATCGTCTGCTCCCAAAACTCCGCCATCTCTCTCCCCACATCCACCACTGCTGGCGGCTCACCTCCAACTGCACAACGCTACGCGCTGTTCACACCCAACTGCCCAACACTACAATAGCTAATATTCTAACAATGCAAACCAGCTACAGACTTCACACAGCACGGTCAGTGATTTCCATATAGAGCGCTACGTGGCGTTACCAACATAAAAACCTAAACAGCCTACTTGCAACTTTAGTTATACCAAAATCGATTTCAAACCAGGAACTGCATATATATATATATATATATATATATATATATATATATATATATATATATATATATATATATATAGCATAGAAGCCTCATTTTGTTTGCGTTCTTTCATTGGTGGGTAACTTTGCTAATCATTTTCATATTCAGTACAAGCAAAGGATGTGGATTATGATTCGGGCTGTTAGATTTAAACACAATGTTTGATCTCAATGTACTGGGTGATCAAAAAGTCAGTACAATTTGAAAACTGAATAAATCACGGAATAATGTAGATAGAGAGGTAAAAATTGACACGCATGCTTGGAATGACAATGGGTTTTACGAGAACCAAAAAAATACAAAAGTTCAAAAAAGTGAAAGATCTCTTGCGCGCATCGTTTGGTGATGATCGTGTGCTCAGCCCCCACATTCGTCATGCTTGGCCTCCCTGGTCTCCAGACCTCAGTCCGTGCGATTACTGGCTTGGCTTTGGGGTTACCTGAAGTCGCAAGCGTATCGCGATCGACCGACATCTCTAGGGATGCTGAAAGACAACATCTGACGCCAATGCCTCACCATAACCCCGGACATGCGTTACAGTGCTGTTCACAACATTATTCCTCGACCACAGCTATTGTTGAGGAATGATGGTGGACATATTGAGCATTTCCTGTAAAGAACATCATCTTTGCTTTGTCTTACTTTGTTATGCTATCTATTGCTACTCTGATCAGATGAAGCGCCATCTGTCGGACATTTTTTGAACTTTTGTATTTTTTTGGTTCTAATAAAACCCCATGTCATTCCAAGCATGTGTGTCAATTTGTACCTCTCTATCTACATTATTCAATGATTTATTCCGTTTTCAAATTTATACTGACTTTTTGATCACCTGGTATACAGGGTGTCCCAGCTATCTTGTCCACCCAAAATATCTCTCGAACAATAACAGCTATTGGAAAACGATTTTCACCGGAATCAATGTAGGGCTGGGGCCCATGAATGTACATATTTGGAAACATTCTAAAACGAAATCATATGTGTTTTTTAACACAAACTTATGTTTTTTTTTTAAAATGGACCTCCTATATCTTTTCTTCAGCAATCCATAGCATGACAAAGCACATACACAATGGCGTTGATTGCATCGCAATATTCCCATTACATCCCGAGATATTAAGACGCGAGGTTGACGCTTGAAACACCCGACATGCGCTGCTAGCGCACGTCCTGAGGCTCAGGCGTGAACCCCATGCTGCCCGTAATCGCGATGTGATTGACATGTGTAATCACACCTCCATACTTATCAAGAGGGACACTTACTTGTCAATCACATGGCGATTACGGGCAGCATGGGGTTCACGCCTGAGCCTCAGGACGTGCGCTAGCAGCGCATGTCGGGTGTTTCAAGCGTCAACCTCGCGTCTCAATACCTCGGGATGTAATGGGAATATTGCGATGCAATCAACGCCATTGTGTATGTTCTTTGTCATGCTATGGATTGCTGAAGAAAAAATATAGGAGGTCAATTTAAAAAAAACATAAGTTTGTGTTAAAAAACACATATGCTTTCGATTTAGAATGTTTCCAAATATGTACATTCATGGGCCCCAGCCCTACATTGATACCGGTGAAAGTCGTTTTCCAATAGCTGTTATTGTTCCAGAGATATTTTGGGTGGACAAGATAGCTGGGACACCCTGCATATTGTTAAATTTGAAGTCATACACTAAAACTACCATTTCCAACATTTTTGTAGCATGAATTACTCTTACAAAAAATTTTAAATAACGCTTACTGCGTCAAACCTTGGACATATAAATCCTAACTCTGAACATTATCTAACAAAAACCAATTTGAAATCATTATATATCTTCACTCATTTACGTGCTAGCTTGCCCAGGGTAACTGCGCAGCGCGAGTCCTACCTTAAAGCTGTCACCACACGTCTGCTTCCTCTAGGCACCTAGCTGTAACCCTTCGGTTTTTTTACTGCGCGCGCCCGGCTCTCTTAACCATCAAAGATCATCCTCCTCAAAGATATTACACTCATTCCACCTTGCGGTTGGCAACTACCGACTTTATTTTCTAGATCTACCCTGATCAGACCTTAGCACATACCTTTCAGTGTCTATCCTCTTCAGTCACATATGTTAGCCATACGTAACATGCCAGATCCGCGCAATGTCACAGAACTGCAGTCAGTTTTAGGGAAACTGTACTATTATATTTGGTTCATACGGAATACTGCACAAATCGCAGCTCCATTGCATCGCTTGCGTCACAAGAACGTCCCCTTTGTTTGAACAAATGAGTGCCAAGAAGCTTTCCAAAAACTTAAAGATGCATTGCTCAGTGATCGATCCTTGATTCACTGTGACCCTGACGTGCTAGGCGTGTTGCTAGTTGACGCTTCCTCTTACGGAGTCGGTGCAGTGCTTTCGCACAGATTTCGTGACAAAGACAGGCCTATTGCTTTCGCATCAAAAGTGTTGTCCAAAGCTCAGTGTAACTACTCACAAATAGCGAAAGAGGCATTGGCTGTTGAATGTGGTGTCACCAAATTCCACCACTATTTGCATGAGTCTGAGAAAGCAGAGAATTTTGCACAGTCGTTTTAAACGTAGTCACTGCCCCGCTGACAAACAGAAATTATACGAAATGAAAACAGCCGTCAAAAGGTCAGTGCGAGATTCTTTTAACGAATTTGAAAGCAATATTTTATCGGCAGATTCTAAAAATAACCCCAAAAAATTTTGCTCGTATGTAAAATCTGTGAACACTACTAATAATAACCCACTAAAGAGACAGCCTACATTACACCTGTCCATCCTCTGCTGGAATATTTCTGCGCAGTGTGGGATCCTTACCAGGTAGGATTGACGGAGGACATCGAAAAAGTGCAAAGAAGGGCAGCTCGTTTCGTGTTGTCGCGCAATAGGGGTGACAGTGTCGCTGATATGATACGCGAGTTGGGGTGGCAGTCACTGAAACAAAGGCGGTTTTCTTTGTAGCGAGATCTATTAACGGAATTTCAATCACTATCTTTCTGTTCCGAATGCGAAAATATTTTGTTGACACCCACATACGTAGGGAAAAAAGATCATCATGATAAAATAAGAGAAATCAAAGCTCGAACGGAAGGATTTAGGTGTTCATTTTTCCCACTCGCCATTCGAGAGTGGAATGGTAGAGAAATAGTATGAAAATGGTTCGATGAACGCTCTGCCTGGCACTTCAGTGCGAATTGCAGAGCAACCAAGTAGATGTAGATGTAGAGTGGAAGTGTTGGAGTGTTTCACAGACCCCACGAAGCCTTGGACTCAAGTTGTCAACAAGGCACTGTACAAGCTGCTGGTGGTCCAATAATCGTGAGGACAGTGTTTACATGGAATGGCCTAGGTCCTTTGGACCGAGTGAACCCATGATTGACTGGAAATGGCTATGTTCGGCTACTTGGAAACCAATTGCAGCCGTTCGTGGACTTAATGTCCCCAAACATCGATGGAATTTTTCTGGAGGACAACGCGCAGTATCATCGGGCCACATTTATTCATGATTGATTTGAAGAATATTCTGAAAAGTTCGAGCGACTGATTTGGGTACCCAGGTTGCCCAGCACGAATCCCATCGAACATTTGTAGGAGATAATTGAGAGGTTAGAGCTGACAACACTTTCGCAGGTATTTACAGCTATAGAGCCAGCATAGGTCAATATTTCTGAAGGGGAGTTCCACGTTGAGTTGCTACACGACGCCGGGAAAAGAAGGTTCGACGCGACATCTGGAGGTACGGCTTTCAAATGGATCTGAGCACTCTGGGACTTAACTGCTGAGGTCATCAGTCCCTAGAACTTAGAACTACTTAAACAGCAACAGCAGCAAACCTCAAAGTTTTTACTTCTTCTCTGTGAATTTCAATTCCCAACCCAAATTTGTCTTTCTTTTCTTCACATCTGAGGACATCATACATTTCCATACCCGAGGCAGGATTTTAACCTGCGACCATAGCGGTCGCGCGGTTCCAGACTGTAGAGCCTAGAACCGCTCGTCCACCCCGGCCAGCTACCTGGAGGTATCCCATGACTTTTGTCAACTCAGTGTATTCACTCTTGGACATTTCCCGCCGATATAAACTGACGATTTCTTGATGTCTCAGAATGTGTCCTATCAACCGATACTTTATTTTAGTTAAATTATGCCACAAATTTCTTTTCTGTTCAGCACCTCATCAGTTATGCAATCAGCCTATCTAATCTTCACCATTTTTCTTTAGCACCACGTTTCAGAAGCTTCTATTCTAGTTTCGTCTAAACTGTTTATCATCCATGTTTCACGTCCATAATGCCTACACCCCATACAAATACTTTAAAGTTCATGACAATTAAATCTATACACATTGTTAACAAATTTCCCTCCTTCAGCACCATTTTTCGTATCATTAGCAGTGTACGTTTTTATCCTCTCTACTTCGTCCATCATTACTTATTTGCTGCCCAAATCACAAAACTCATCTACTACTTTAAGTGTCTCGTTTCCTAATTCCCTCAACGTCACCTGATTTAATTTGACTACATCCCATTATCCTTGCCTCACTTTTGTTGATGTCCATCTTATACCCTCGTTTCAAGAGACTGTTCAGTTCTGTTCAACTGCTCTTCCATGTCCTTTGCTTTCCCTTGTAGAATTACAGCAACAGCAGCAAAACTCAAAGTTTTTACTTCTTCTCCGTGAAGTTCAATTCCCATCCAAAATTTGTCTTTCTTTTCTTCACATCCTGCTCAATATACAATTTCAATAACATTGGGGATATGTTTACAACTCTGTGTCACTGCCTTCTCAACGACTGCTTCCCTTTCATGCCCCTCGTCTCTTGTGAATGCTGCCTGGTGTCGGTACAATTTGTAAATAGCCTTTCGCTCCCTCTATTTTACCCTGCTAACTTCACGATCAGTATCACGATTTACTCTCAATCAATATTCAGTACTCACGAGGCTGTTCACTACATTCAACAGATCTTGGGATTCTTCTTCAGTTTCAATGAGGATAGCAATGTCATTAGCGAATCTTCTTACCATTTATAGCCTTTCATCCCGAATTTTAACAGCACTCTCGAAAATTTCTTTTATCTCCGTCATTGCTTCTTCTACATACAGACTTGAATAGTAGGGGCGAAAGACTACGTCTGCACATAACATCACATTTAATGCGAGTACTTCGTTCTTGGTGTTCAGTTCTTATTTTTCTGTCTTGGCTATTATACATGTTACACGACGGGCGCTTGCAAAGTCCGTGCAAAGTCCGAGATATGGCACCACCGGCGCGTATCGAGGTCATGTTTAGTTAGTAGCTTGTTTGGAAAGAACGCACACCAAGTTTCAGCCATATTGTTCTATTTCTTTGTGTTTGGCATTGGTTTGAATCAAGGAAGTCGAGCGATTCTCAAAAGATGAACGGAAAAGAATTTCGTGCGGTGATTAAACATACTTTATAAAAAGCTAAACGCCTCAGGATATTGATAAACATTACTCTGTCTCTGCGCCTTCGATTAGAACAGTTTACAAGCGGCTTCAAAATTTTCGGAGTGGCCATATGGGCACAAGTGATGCTGAACGTTCTGGACACCCTGTGGAGGTTACGACTCCAGAAATCATTGATAAAATCTATGATATGGTGATGGATGACAGAAGAGTTAAGGTGCGGGAGATTGCTAGTGCTGTGGGCATGTCGAATGAATGGTACATAATATTTGGCACAAACATTTGCACATGTGAAAGCTATCCGCAAGATGGGTTCCGCGATTGCTCACGCTTGACCAAAAACAGAATCGTGTGAAATGCCGCAAGGATGGTTAGCAGCTGTTCAGGAAGAATCCGTGAGTCTTTAAGAGTCGTTTCGTCACTGTGGATAAAACATGGATACATTACTATACCCCTCAGACCAAACAACAATCTAAACAATGGGTTACCAAGGGAGAATCTGCACCTAAACAGGCGAAGACCATTCCTTCGGCCGGAAAGGTTGTGGCGACTGTCTTTTGGGATTCGGAAGGGATAAACCTCATCGACAATCTGGAAAAGGGTAAAACTATTACAGGCGCATGTTATTCATCTTTATTGGACCCATTCAAAACCGAGCTGCTAGAAAAACGCCGGCGATTGGACCGCAAAAAAGTCCTTTTCCATCACGACAATGCACCAGCACAAACCTCAGCAGCTGTGGTCGCAAAATTAATGGAACTAGGATTCCAACTCGTTTCACATCCCCCCTATTCTCCATACTTGGCTCCCTCGGGTTATTATTTGTTCCCCAATTTGAAGAAATGGCTGGCGGGACAAAGATTTAATTCAAACGAGGAGGTGACTGCAGCAACTAACAGCTATTTTGCAGACATGGACAATTCCTATTATTCGTAAGGGGTCAAC
Source organism: Schistocerca gregaria (assembly GCF_023897955.1). Classification (NCBI taxonomy): domain Eukaryota; kingdom Metazoa; phylum Arthropoda; class Insecta; order Orthoptera; family Acrididae; genus Schistocerca; species Schistocerca gregaria. The sequence goes on along the minus strand of NC_064930.1, from coordinate 105,212,673 downwards.
AAATTAGAACAGCCTTGGACGAAGTGTATAAGTCTGAAAGGAGGCTATGTCGAAAATTAAGAAACGTTTACCACAAACACGTAAGTAGTTTTTATTTGTGCACAGGCTTTTCAAACGCCCCTCGTACGCTCCCTTCTTTCGCTACAGCGCATGTGAGCATTTCAAACAGCATCACCGTCTCCAAAGGCTGTTCCTAGTAATCCTACGAACGTGTCTTGGTTTTTTCTGAATTTTGCTTCGACGATCTAGTGAAACGTCCCCTTAGCAAAATTAATGAATTACTGTACTGATAAACCTCTACGTTATTTGATTTTCAAACAGCTGAGCAAAACTGAACGTACTCAGACATTTCTCTCTTTACTTATTCTGATCAACACTAAACTGACACACAATATTTTTAGCGCAACGCAATCTGACTTTCAAAAATCCCTACAAAAAAATGGCCCTGACTAACAATAACCTATACCTTTCATGAATCACTTACCTCACAAAAATCTTCGTTACTCGAACTACTGCAATACAGCGAGCTCCACTACTGCCAGCTAAATAAAAAATTCAAACTACTGAAGGCACTAACTACTGATAAGCACAGTTAGCAAATGAAAGATTTTGATAGAGAACAAACAATGTATTTGCCTTAATAGCGTTCTCTCAAAACTCCGCCATCTCTCTCCCCACATCCACCACTGCTGACGGCTCACCTCCAACTGCACAACGCTACGCGCTGTTAACATCTAACTGCCCAACACTACAATAACAAATGGCAACAATGCAAACCAGCCACTGACTGCACGCAGCACAGCCAGTGATTTTCATACAGAGCGCTACGTGGCGTTACCAACATAAAAACCTAAACAGCCTACTTACACTAGTGCAACGTGAGAACTGACTCTCTAATGCCGTTACCTCTCCTCAATCCAAACTGGTCTTCCTCTGAAGATCCTCAGTTTAGTTTTCCATTATTTTGTAGATTATTCGTGTCGGCAACTTGGATGCATGAGCCGTTAAGCTGATTGTGCGACAATTGTCACTCTTATCTTCGGGACTGTGTGGATAGTATTCTTCCGAGAGTTTTAGTACCATGCGTGCAGTGTCACGAATACTACACGGCAACTTGAGTGGCCCACGTAAAATGTAAACAGCTTCTCAGAAAAGTTCGTCGCCCCAGTACGACGCTTGTTGACCACCATTTAAGACGAAAAATTGCGGAAAAAAGAAGTCTTTAGAGGAAAATAATGTCGTGGAGCAAGGCCTCTTGCAGTTTTAGTGCCTCATTTATCGCTCGATTTCACTCTCCCCCTCTATTTTTTTCTCGGGTTTCCTTTTTTCGTCGTCCCGTGTCTGACTAGTTTCGCGGAGATGAGAGATTAGCCGACTGCTACTCACACAAGCGTTCCCAGAGGTCAGTGGGCGCAAAAACAAAATAGAACAAGGAAAGGAAGTGTGAAAAAAGACGACGGGGCAGCGGTAATTGGCCCCGGACCGCAGCCACTAGCGAAGTTGGCCAGGCGCCTGGAATGCCCACCGGCGCCCGAGGAGCAGAGAGATGTCGCAACCCGTTTTTCGGAATGCCTCGCTCCAACCAGAGCGTCGGCCATTTTGCCGATTAAGCGGCGAGCCGTGCTGCATGAATTATTCATCTGACAGAGAGATAGAGAGGGGGGGAGAGGGAGGGGGGGTTAATGGCCCTTAGCTGCTGTAGTGGCTACAAAGGCAGCAACCAGTGCGGGCTTAATGCGAGAGGCTACTAGCAGAGTATAAAAGAAATTATTCAGATAGTGAAGGGAGACGAAAATTTAATAGTAATGGGTGACTGGAATTCGAGTGTAGGAAAAGGGAGAGAAGGAAACATAGTAGGTGAATATGGATTGGGGCTAAGAAATGAAAGAGGAAGCCGCCTAGTAGAATTTTGCACAGAGCACAACTTAATCATAGCTAACACTTGGTTCAAGAATCATGAAAGAAGGTTGTATACGTGGAAGAACCCTGGAGATACGAAAAGGTATCAGATAGATTATATAATGGTAAGACAGAGATTTAAGAACCAGGTTTTAAATTGTAAGACATTTCCAGGGGCAGATGTGTACTCTGACCACAATCTATTGGTTATGAATTGTAGATTAAAACTGAAGAAACTGCAAAAAGGTGGAAATTTGAGGAGATGGGACCTGGATAAACTGACTAAACCAGAGGTTGTACAGAGTTTCAGGGAGAGTATAAGGGAACAATTGACAGGAATAGGGGAAAGAAATACAGTAGAAGAAGAATGGGTAGCTCTGAGGGATGAAGTAGTGAAGGCAGCAGAGGATAAAGTAGGTACAAAGACGAGGGCTGCTAGAAATCCTTGGGTAACAGAAGAAATATTGAATTTAATTGATGAAAGGCGAAAATATAAAAATGCAGTAAATGAAACAGGCAAAAAGGAATACAAACGTCTCAAAAATGAGATCGACAGGAAGTGCAAAATGGCTAAACAGGGATGGCTAGAGGACAAATGTAAGGATGTAGAAGCTTATCTCACTAGGGGTAAGATAGATACTGCCTACAGGAAAATTAAAGAGACCTTTGGAGAGAAGAGAACCACGTGTATGAATATCAAGAGCTCAGATGGCAGCCCAGTACTAAGCAAAGAAGGGAAGGTAGAAAGGTGGAAGGAGTATATAGAAGGTTTATACAAGGGCGATGAACTTGAGGACAATATTATGGAAATAAAAGAGGATGTAGATGAAGACGAAATGGGAGATACGATACTGCGTGAAGAGTTTGACAGAGCACTGAAAGACCTGAGTCGAAACAAGGCCCCCGGAGTAGACAACATTCCATTAGAACTACTGACGGCCTTGGGAGAGCCAGTCATGACAAAACTCTACCAGCTGGTGAGCAAGATGTATGAGACAGGCGAAATACCCTCAGACTTCAAGAAGAATATAATAATTCCAATCCCAAAGAAAGCAGGTGCTGACAGATGTGAAAATTACCGAACTATCAGTTTAATAAGCCACGGCTGCAAAATACTAACGCGAATTCTTTACAGACAAATGGAAAAACTGGTAGATGCAGACCTCGGGGAGGATCAGTTTGGATTCCGTCGAAATGTTGGAACACGTGAAGCAATACTGACCTTACGACTTATCTTAGAAGAAAGATTAAGAAAAGGCAAACCTACGTTTCTAGCATTTGTAGACTTAGAGAAAGCTTTTGACAATGTTGACTGGAATACTCTTTTTCAAATTCTAAAGGTGACAGGGGTAAAATACAGGGAGCGAAAGGCTATTTATAATTTGTACAGAAACCAGATGGCAGTCATAAGAGTCGAGGGGCATGAAAGGGAAGCAGTGGTTGGGAAAGGAGTGAGACAGGGTTGTAGCCTCTCCCTGATGTTATTCAATCTGTATATTGAGCAAGCAGTAAAGGAAACAAAAGAAAAATTTGGAGTAGGAATTAAAATTCATGGAGACGAAGTAAAAACTTTGAGGTTCGCCGATGACATTGTAATTCTGTCAGAGACGGCAAAGGACTTGGAAGAGCAGTTGAACGGAATGGACAGTGTCTTGAAAGGAGGATATAAGATGAACATTAACAAAAGCAAAACGAGGATAATGGAATGTAGTCAAATTAAATCGGGTGATGCTGAGGGAATTAGATTAGGAAATGAGACACTTAAAGTAGTAAAGGAGTTTTGCTATTTAGGAAGTAAAATAACTGATGATGGTCGAAGTAGAGAGGATATAAAATGTAGACTGGCAATGGCAAGGAAAGCGTTTCTGAAGAAGAGAAATTTGTTAACATCGAATATAGATTTATGTATCAGGAAGTCGTTTCTGAAAGTATTTGTTTGGAGTGTAGGCATGTATGGAAGTGAAACATGGACGATAAATAGTTTGGACAAGAAGAGAATAGAAGCTTTCGAAATGTGGTGCTACAGAAGATAAGGTGGATAGATCACGTAACTAATGAGGAGGTATTGAATAGGATTGTGGAGAAGAGAAGTTTGTGGCACAACTTGACTAGAAGAAGGGATCGGTTGGTAGGACATGTTTTGAGGCATCAAGGGATCACATATTTAGCATTGGAGGGCAGCGTGGAGGGTAAAAATCGTAGAGGGAGACCGAGAGATGAGTACACTAAGCAGATTCAGAAGGATGTAGGTTGCAGTAGGTACTGGGAGATGAAGCAGCTTGCACAGGATAGAGTAGCATGGAGAGCTGCATCAAACCAGTCTCAGGACTGAAGACAACAACAACAACTAGCAGAGTATTGTGCGACGGGCACACGAAACAAAAAGTAGTGCAGTAAACCACCGAATATCCGCGCCCTTTTACTCCCACTTTTTCTTTTACCCAGGACAACAACAACAATAAAGTATCTAACATAAGGGCCGGCCGTTGTGGCCGAGATTGTCTTCAACCGAATGGGTGTAGGTTAGGAACTGGATTCCTAGTAGAGAGGGAATGGATTGGGTCACGTTCCCGACCCTAACCTCACCTGTAAGTCACACATGAAAAACAAATCAGTAGTACAGCAGATAAAATAATATGGCGAGAAACATCTGGTGTCTGGTATAAAGGAAGATCTTGAACTCCGTATAGATGCGCTTAGAAGGGTGGAAGTGACAAAAATAACAAGGCAGTGAAATATTTTGCGATGCCGCTGTTCGGGACTTCTCTTCTGTCCATGTAATTTACCCTGGAAGGAACACACATCAAGGATTTACTGAATGATTAATTTGGGTCTGGGAAATGATGGTGATGAACCTCAGGCTGCAGAAGAAGAAAATGTGCATGATGAACTGCCACCAGTTGAAGGTGACAGTGAAGGTACTAAATTGTTCTACTACTAAAGACTCAGCTTTTAATGCTGTAATTTATGACTGCAATTATCTGTCACCTTATTTATGTCATTTCATTGTAGCCATTTTTGTTACTGTTTTCGGTGAAAAAAAAATAGCGGTTCTAGACGCTTCAGTCTGCAACCTTGCGACTGCTACAGTCGCAGCTTTGACTCCTGCCTCGGGCATGGATGTGTGTGATGCCTTAGGTTAGTTAGGCTTAAGTAGTTCTAAGTTCTAGGGGACTGATGACCTCTGATGTTAAGTCCCATAGTGCTCAGAGCCGTTTGAACCACCTAACATAAGAAATTTTTGCAGTATCAATACTGTAATTTTGAGTAAAATGGTTCAAATGGCTCTGAGCACTATGGGACTCAACTTCTGAGGTCATTAGTCCCCTAGAACTTAGAACTAGTTAAACCTAACTAACCTAAGGACATCACACACATCCATGCCCGAGGCAGGATTCGAATCTGCGACCGTAGTGGTCTCGCGGTTCCAGACTGCAGCGCCTAGAACCTCACGGCCACTTCGGCCGGCTAATTTTGAGTAATAGAGTAGTTTTTATGTAATATATTTTGTCACAGTTCTGTAAATATTTTCTTACGAATGAATATGATTATGTAATTTAAATGCAACATCTAAAAAAGAATCACCTAATAACATGTGGGAAAGACGGTGGTCCAGTGAGGGCAATCTGCTATTGTGAACAATCGAAGAGTATATTTGAGGTAGGCGAACAATGTCACTGAGCGTGAGCCTGCATAATACACAATGTATCAAAATCAATTATCGGATTTCAAAAAATCTATTATGTTACTTGAGATATCTGCGTGAACAACGTACTGCTGGAAAGAGCAAATTCAGTTTTACGTGGTTCCCGCTGGGCAGCAACAGTGTGCGCCCACTTCAGTTGTAGTAAAACTGGTTTCGGGACAACAGAAAGCGTTTTGTGTCCCACGTTTTGCGCCTTACGGGTCAGTAATAACTGTTCAGCGTGACTTTCGTACTAGGTGACGTGTGGATCCTCCTACAGCACAGAGCATTAGACGATGGCGTGAATAATTCCGAGAAACAGGTTGTTTGTGTAAAGGCAAATCTTCGGGCCGTCCCCGAGAGTGTGACACACTCGTCGAACGCATCCGCCATAGTTTCACACGGAGACCGCAGAAATGCGTTCGCCGTGCAGCTCAACATGTCTCCGATGTATGTCTGTCGTGTGCTGCGTCGGCGTTTCCACATGAAACCGTACAAAATCCAGCCACTGCAAGTTCTTCTTGAAGGTGACACACAACAACGTGTGGAGTTCTGTAATTTCCTTCTTGGCAACATGGAGGATGGCAGTTTTCTTCCAAGCTTAGTGTTTCGTGGCGAGGCAACATTCCATTAAAATGCAAAGGCGAACCGTAATAATGTGAGAATATGGGGTACGGAACAACCACACGAAGTTGTACAACAGGAGAGGGACTCTCCAAAATTTAATGTTTTTTTGTGCAGTTTCACGGGAAAAGGTGTACGGTCCACTTTTCTTTGCCGAGAACACTGTTACAAGAAGCACATATCTCGATACGCTTCAGAACTTTCTTTTCCCACAGTTGGAGATTGATTCGTACGACTTCATTTACCAACAGAATCGGGCATCGTCACACTGGCATCTGGAAATGCGGGAAATTTTGAATAAAAGGATTACTGAACGATGGATAGGTCGCACTGGGCCACATAATTCAACCTTACATTACTAGTCTCCAAGGTCACCGGACATGACTGTGTGTGATTATTTCAAAAATGGTTCAAATGGCTCTGAGCACTGCGTGACTTAACATCTGAGGTCATCATTCCCCTAGAACTTAGAACTACTTAAACCTAACTAACCTAAGGACATCACACACATCCATTCCCGAGGCAGGATTCGAACCTGCGACCGTAGCGGTCGCGCGGTTCCAGACTGAAACGCCTAGAACCGCTCAGCCACACCGGCCGGCCGTGATTATTTCTTACGGGGGTTTATAAAAGACTGTTTATGTACACTACCAACAACAATGAAGGAACTGAGACAACGCATAACAGCTACTGTGGAAGGTGTAATTTGGATACTGCACTGACATATGCCGTGCATCTCACGGTTCAAAAAGTGGTTCAAATGGCTCTGAGCACTATGGGACTTACCATCTTTTGTCAGCAGTCCCCTAGAACTTAGAACTACTTAAACCTAACTAACCTAAGGACATCACACAACACCCAGTCATCACGAAGCAGAGAAAATCCTTGACCCCGCCGGGAATCGAACCCGGGAACCCGGGCGTGGGAAGCGAGAACGCTACCGCACGACCACGAGCTGTGGACTACGTCTCACGGGGCAGCATACTTAAACACCTGTGAAAAGGTGTGAAAAAAACTTTTTGTGTTTCCCGTTTATCAAAAAACAAAATTCAGTCTATAGGTTTATTCGTTTCAGAAATATAGACGAGCAAATCGGATGATTCCTTTTTTTTTTTTTTTTTTTTTTTTTTTCCTACACCCTGTACAATTTGTAAGTAGGCTGTGTAGGATTTTATGCTGATAACGTCACCTAGCGCTCTGTACGAAAGTCACTGACTGTGCTATGTGTGCAGTCAGTGGCTGGTTTGCATTGTTGGAATATTCGCTATTGTAGTGTTGGGCTGTTGGCTGTCAACAGCGCGTAGCGTTGCGCAGTTGGAGGTGAGCCGCCAGCAGTGGTGGATGTGGGGAGAGAGATGGCGGAGTTTTGAGAGCGGTCGATCTGGATGTGTGTCCATCAGAGACAGTAAATTTGTAAGACTGGATGTCATGAACTGATATATATTATGACTTTTGATCGCTATTAAGGTAAATACATTGTTTTCTATCAAAATCTTTCATTCGTTAACTATGCCTATTAGTAGTTAGTGCCTTCAGTAGTTTGAATCTTTTATTTAGCTGGCAGTATTGGCGCTCGCTGTATGGCCGTAGTTCGAGTAACGAAGATTTTTGTGATGTAAGTGACTCATGAAAGGTACAGGTTATTGTTAGTCAGGGCCATTCTTTTGTAGGGATTGTCGCAAGTCAGATGGCGTTGCGCTAAAAATATTGTGTGCCAGTGTAGTGTTGATTAGAATAAGTACAGAGAGTAATGTCTGAGTACGTTCAGTTCTGCTCAGCTGTTTGAAAAGCAAATAACGTAAGGGGTTTTCCAGCATACTAATTCATAAATTTTTCTAAGGGGGCGTTTCTAATTGAGTGTGGCGCGAGCTTTCGTGCAGCTGAGTCTGACAGAAGTGCTGTGGCATAGTGGCTGCTGTAATCCGTTCATCATAAGAATAAACCGGACGTAAACATTGCACTATGTATTCTTCCGCGTTTGCTGGACTACTGTCAATTTACTTAGTCATGAACCATATCGAAACGACCTGATGATAACGAAAATAATTAAGAACACGAGTTAAAAGCAGTATTTTCATAATTTATGCGATTAGAAATGCACAAAGAACCTTTAAATTGCATTACAGTAAAGCGCATGGTGAAGTCATACTGTTATAAAATAGCGTTAATTTTTTATTAGTTATTGAATCTAACGGGAGAAGCGCAGGAAAGTGGGAGTTTTGGGCGGGAGACACTAAAATACGTTAGAAAAAATAAATGAATGACAAAGAAAACGAAACAGTAGCATAAAATGTTGAAAAACCGACACCCTAAATTCTAAAAGAAAAGCCATCACATGACAAACGAATATCTACAAAAAACAAAAAGGATACCGGAATCGATAACTAGAATTATCCTATGTAGGTAAATTCCAGTTACACGGTCCAACAGCCTCATGATCCATATGTAAATTATTTTTGCAGTAGTATGTACTGAAACGTAATACCATTTCTACATTTGTGATTGCTCTCGAAAATTGCTGCGGTGTATAACAAAACTGGAATCAGCAACTAAAACTGACCATCTATTTAGGTCAATTCTGGTTACCGATTCCAGTATTAGTAACTTTTTTGCTGTAGTTCAGAGAGCACTTACAAATGTTGAAATCATATTAGCCTACATTTTAGTGCACGCACGTGCTGAAAAAAACTATGTAACTAATGAACTATAGAATGGCTAGAATCGGTAACTATAACTGACCTATATACTAAGTTACCGATTCCAACTTTTCGATGGTTCATAATTGTGGACATTTTTGCAATAAATGTTTTTGTAGGATTTCTAGATTTATTGATCTTAGAACTAGCACGAAAAACTAATAAATATTGTAGGTACAGTAATGAAGATAGCAATGCCATATGCAGAAATCTTGTAGAACTTGAGTGCACACACACCTGTTGTTAAAACGATATAAATAACGAACAGTGGAATGGGTTAAGTCAGTTCCAGTTACCGAATCCAGTATGTATTAGACTTTCATAGAACATGTATATTGCAAATGATCAAAGATCGTTCTGCCTGCACGTCTTAAGAAACAGGGCGCGGGAGTTGCTGGTAATATCTTTTTTTTTTTTTTTGTAAATTACATACATAGATAATGGAAACAAAAATCCTTCTTACGGCACTTGCGACGTTTTAAGATGCCGCTATGTGTGTTATAATCCGACCATCATAAGAATAAACCAGATGTAAACATTGCACTGTGTATTTTTCCTCGTTTACTGCAACTTCATTGGATTTCCGTTTTATGTGGGACTGCAGCCAAGCTGTCTCGAGTAGGTGCTTTACGCGCATATCGAGTTAGCGATAATATTGGACAACAGCTTTATCGGCGTATTTAACTTGGACGGCACTGGCAGGTCAGCTGGTACAGCTAGCCTGGTGTAGCGTGGCCAGCTGCAGTTCACACGTAAAAAGAGACGAGCAGAAGAACGATACAGCTTCGAATGTCATTTAATATTTAAGCAGAATGAAATAATACACTGCGAATCTCCCTCAATACTCTATGTTGTAATTAAACACAAGAATGATGAAAATTCCTGACTTAACCACAGAGTAATTTTTCTGCATAAGCTGTGTGTACCGTCAGAAAGTGTCGAAGAATTTCATTCTATAGTTAAATACTGAAGCCATTGATGGTATTACAGTCAATCGTCTGGCACTCACTCAGCTCCTTCCTTATCCGAGTCCGAGAAATACATTTCAGTTCTGGAAGTGTCACCTGGTACATGGGTAACGAGCCTATCAACAACAGAATCCACAAAGCCAAACAGGCGCAGCATTTTCTCCTCTTCTTTTATAAGACGTGCCGTTCTATACCCCGCCAGCGTTCGGCAGTGACGTGTGAAAAAGCTGTGCGCGTTAGTTTCGGTTCGTCTGGCAACTTAACAATCTTGTTACTTCTCGGGCCAAACCCCGCAGCTTGGCTCCAGATCAGTTCTGTTGGGCTCATATTGTAATCGTACAGTTGACGTTGTTGTTGTTGTTGTTGTTGTGGTCTTCAGTCCAGAGACTGGGTTGATGCAGCTCTCCATGCTACTCTAACTTGTGCAAGCTTCTTCATCTCCCAGTACCTACTGCAGCCTACATCCTTCTGAATCCGTTAGTGTATTCATCTCTTGGTCTCCCTCTACGATTTTTACCCTCCTCTCTGCCCTCCAATACTGAACTGGTGATCCCTTGATGCCTCAGAACATGACCTACCAACCGATCCCTTCGTCTAGCCAAGGTGTGCCATAAATTTCTCATCTCCCTTATTCTGTTCAATACCTCCTCATTAGTTATGTGATCTACCCATATAATCTTCAGCATTCTTCTGTAGCACCACATTTCGAAAGCTTCTATTCTCTTCTTGTCCAAACTACTTATCGTCCATGTTTCACTTCCATACATGGCTACACTCCATACAAATACTTTCAGAAATGTCTTCCTGACACTTAAATCTATATTCGATGTTAACAAATTTCTCTTCTTCAGAAACGCTTTCCTTGCCATTGCCAGTCTACATTTTATATCCTCCCTACTTCGACCATCATCAGTTATTTTACTCCCTAAATAGCAAAACTCCTTTACCACTTTAACTGTCTCATTTCATAATCTAATTCCCTCAGAATCACCCGACTTTATTCGACTACATTCCATTATCCTCGTTTTGTTTATGTTGATGTTCATCTTATATCCTCCTTTCAAGACAGTATCCATTTCGTTCAACTGCTCTTCCAAGTCCTTTGCTGTCTCTGACAGAATTACAATGTCATCGGAGAACCTCAAAGTTTTATTTCTTCTCTATGGATTTTAATACCTACTCCGAATTTTTCTTTTGTTTCCTTCGCTGCTTGCTCAATATACAGATTGAATAACATTGGGGAGAAACTACAACCCTGTCTCACTCCCTTCCCAACCACTGTTTCCCTTTCATGCCCCTCAACTCTTAAACTGCCATTTGGTTTCTATACAAATTGTAAATAGCCTTTCGCTCCCTGCATTTTACCCCTGCCACCTTCAGAATTTGAAAGAGAGTATTCCAGTCAACATTGTCAAATGCTTTCTCTAAGTCTACAAATGCTAGAAACGTAGGTTTGCCTTTCCTTAATCTAGCTTCTAAGATAAGTCGTAGGGTGAGTATTGCCTCTCGTGTTCCAATATTTCTACGGAATCCAAACTGATCTTCCCCGTGGTCGGCTTCTACTACTTTTTCCATTCGTCTGTAAAGAATTCGCGTTAGTATTTTGCAGCTGTGACTTATTAAACTGATAGTTCGGCAATTTTCACATCTGTCAACACCTGCTTTATTTGGGATTGGGATTATTATATTCTTCTTGAAGTCTAAGGGTATTCCGCCTGTCTCATACATCTTGCTCACCAGATGGTAGAGTTTTGTCAGGACTGGCTCTCTCAAGGCCGTCAGTAGTTCCAAAGGAATGTTGTCTACTCTGGGAGCCTTGTTTCGATTCAGGTCTTTCAGTGCTCTGTCAAACTCTTCACGCAGTATCGTATCTCCTATTTCATCTTCATCTTCATCCTCTTCCATTTCCATAATATTGTCCTCAAGTACATCGCCCTTATATAGACCCCCCTGTATACTCATTCCACCTTTCTGCTTCATTTACTGCATCTTTATGTTTTCTCCTTTCATCAATTAAATTCAATATTTCTTCTGTTACCCAAGGATTTCTACTAGCCCTCGTCTTTTGACCTACTTGATCCTCTATCTTCACTACTTCATCTCTCAAAGCTCCCCATTCTTCTTCTACTGTATTTCTTTCCCCTGTTTCTGTCAATTGTTCCCTTATGCTCTCCCTGAAACTCTGTACAACCTCTGGTTGTTTCAGTTTATCCAGGTCCCATCTCCTTAAATTCCCACCTTTTTGCAGTTTCTTCAGTTTTAATCTACAGGTCATAACCAATAGATTGTGGTCAGAGTCCACATCTGCCCCTGGAATTAAAAACCTGGTTCCTAAATCTCTGTCTTACCGTTATATAATCTATCTGAAACCTGTCAGTATCTCCATGCTTCTTTCATGTATACAGCCTTCTTTTATGGTTCTTGAACCAAGTGTTAGTTATGATTATGTTGTGCTCTGTGCAAAATTCTACCAGGCGGCTTCCTCTTTCATTTCTTAGCCCCAATCCATATTCACCTACTACGTTTCCTTCTCTCCCTTTCCCTACTACTGAATTCCAGTCATCCATGACTATTAAATTTTCGGCTCCCTTCACCATCTGAATAATTTCTTTTATTTGATCATACATTTCTTCAATTTCTTCGTCATCTGCAGAGCTAGTTGGCATATAAACTTGTACTACTGTAGTAGGCGTGGGCTTCGTGTCTATCTAGGCCACAATAATGCATTCACTATGCTGTTGGTAGTAGCTTACCCGCATTCCTATTTTTTTAATTCATTATTAAACCTACTCCTGCATTACCCCTATTTGATTTTGTATTTATAACCCTGTATTCGCCTGACCAAAAGTCTTGTTACTCCTGCCACCGAGCTTCACTAATTCCCGCTATATCTAACTTTAACCTATCCATTTCCCTTTTTAAATTTTCTAACCTACCTGCCCGGTTAAGGGATCTGACATTCCACGCTCCGATCCGTAGAACGCCAGTTTTCTTTCTCCTGATGACGACGTCCTCCTGGGTAGTCCCCGCCCGGGCATCCGAATGGGCCGTTTTGGTTAGTGTTACAAGGCCAGCTCAGACAGTCATCCAGACTGTTGCCCCTGCAACTACTGAAAAGGCTGCTGCCCCACTTCAGCAACCACACGTTTTTCTGGCCTCTCAACAGATACCCCTCCGTTGTGGTTGCACCTACGGTACGGCCATCTGTATCGCTGAGGCACGCAAGCCTCCCCACCAACGGCAAGGTCCGTGGTTCATGGGGGGGGGGGGGGGGGGGGGGGGGGAATTAGATGTGTCTTATGTGATTTTTCGAGTACATTTCTAGTTGTCTTCAGTCTGCTTTAAGGCAGCGAGTACTGGGTGGGAGTATAAGAGAGAAGCAGTCGCCCTGTGGGCTCTTTCTTTGTAGGAATTCGGTATCGAACGAAAACTAGTTTTCCGCAGGAGTAGTACCGGAATGAAATTATCCATGTCTTGAAACAAGAGTAGTGTAGAAAAGCAGCACAGCACTTCGTCTTCAGGCCACAAATGGCACATCGGGATCATCCGACCGCCGTGTCATCCTCAAAGATGCGGATAGGAGGGGCGTGGGATCAGCACACTGCTCTCGCGGTCGTTACGATGGTTTTCTTTGACCGGAGCCGCTACTATTCGGTCGAGTAGCTCTTGAATTGGCATCACGAGGCTGAGTGCACCCCGAAAAATGGCAACAGCGCATGCGGCCCAGATGGTCACCCATCCAAATGCCGGCCATGACCGACAGCGCTTAACTTCGGTGGTCTGCCGGGAACCGGTGTATCCACTGTGGCAAGGCTGTTGTCAAGAGTAGTGTAAATTACTGTCTAAAACTCTCGGTTCCAAAATCTGTTTCTCTGGAGTTGTAGTTGAGTGTTTTCCTAAACAGCTTTTCATATTTGAGTATTTCCCAAAGTATTTGAAATTCTCGAAACTGATTTGGTACCACGTTCCCACGTTATCCATTTTATCAAAATACTGCAGAGTTCAGCTTTTGGTAGGTGCATTGTACCCACTGATTCAGCAAATCTTCCACTTTTGCTGCTTTAACCAACGACTTAAAAATGAACAAGTCCACTCGTAAACACAAGGGGACTGTTAAGTGAATAATCTGCGAAGCCTCGTTCATGTTATCGTTTATTCCGCAGAAGATTTTCTATAGGGAACATAGCGAGCTGCTACTCTCTAGTGGTTAGCCCTGCAGCAGTAGGCCCATTGAAGGAGTAAATGGTTACACGTAACGCTGCATGCTATTCTGAAGATGGCTGAATTTAGAGCTTCGGGCTGTAAGAAGGGTAACTACAACTCTATTCACTTTGTTCAACAGCATCGTTCACCAGCTGTTTTACAATGGAGTTGAATATAATCTTAGCTTTACTTTCACATTCTTTTCGTAATATGTGAGAAAAGGCACACTCAGTCTCTTTAATATTCTCAGATATCTCATTTTTAGTAAGCTGACCCATTTCTGCAGATTTAACAGTGTGTGCTTCTTTTCGCGAAATATTTCTTCAACCGTATGCCCTTTGTACTACAATCTGCAACGAGAAAAATCTGGATTTTTCCATTGTTGGACAACAGTTATTTTTTTTTTCCAAAAAGCTTATTCACTGTTACGGAAGCGCAACTCGATACAGAAATATATTTATAGCATCACGATAGTGCTGCTTTACACTCACTTTCACGTTGGATCACTTTTTTTCATAACCTATATGAAAAAAATTGAGATACTAGACAGGGCGCGTATTAACGTTATACACGCAGTATGTTAGGGATATAAGTTCAGAATCCAGTTATTTTTACTCCTGGCGGAGTACAGTGTATTCAACGACATTAAATCAGTATTTACTTCACTTGCAGACTAATAATTATACACTACTGGCCATCAAAATTCTTACACCAAGAAGAAATGCAGATGATACAGGTATTCATTAGACAAATATATTATACTAGAACTGACATGTGATTACATTTTCACGCAATTTGGGTGCATAGATCCTGAGAAACCAGTACCCGGAACAACCACCTCTGGCCTTGATACGGCGTGTACAGGTACAGCTGCCCATGCAGCTTCAACACGATACCACAGTTCATCGAGAGTAGTGACTGGCGTATTGTGGTGAGCCAGTTGCTCGGCCACCATTGACCAGACGTTTTCAATTGGTGAGAGATTGGAGAATGTGCTTGCCAGGGCAGCAGTCGAACATTTCCTGTATCCAGTTAGGCCCGTACAGGACCTGCAACATGCGGTCGTGCATTATCCTGCTGAAATGTAGGGATCAGCAGGGATCGAGTGAAAGGTAGAGCCACGGGTCGTAACACATCTGAAATCTAACGTCCACTGTTCAAAGTGCCGTCAGTGTGAACAAAAGGTGACCGAGACATGTAACCAATGGCACCCCATACCATAAAGCCGAGTGATACGCCAGTATGGCGATGACGAATACACGCTTCCAACGTGCGTTCACCGTGATGTCGCCAAACACGGATGCGACCATCATGATGCTGTTAACAGAACCTGGATTCACCCGAAAAAGTGACGTTATGCCATTCGTGCATCCAGGTTTCTCGTCGAGTACATCATCGCAGGCGCACCTGTCTGTGATGCAGCGTCGCAGCCACGGTTCCGAGCTGATAGTCCATGCTGCTGCAAACGTCGTCGAACTGTTCGTGCAGATGGTTGTTGTCTTGCAAACGTCCCCATCTGTTCACTCAGGGATCGAGACGTGGCTGCACGATCCGATACAGCTGTGCGGATAAGATGCCTGTGATCTCGACTGCTAGTGATACGAGGCCGCTGGGATCCAGCACGGCGTTCCGTATTACCCTCCTGAACCCACCGATTCCATATTCTGTTAAGTCATTGGATCTCGACCAACGCGAGCAGCAATGGCGCGATACGATAAACCACAATCGCTATAGGCTACAATCCGACCTTTATCAAAGTCGGAAACGTGATGGTACGCATTTCTCCTCCTTACACGAGGCATCACAACAACGTTTCACCAGGCAACGCCGGTCGACTGCTGTTTGTGTATGAGAAATCGGTTGGAAACTTTCCTCATGTCAGCACGTTGTAGGTGGTGCCACCGCCGCCAGCCTTGTGTGAATGCTCTGAAAAGCTAATCATTTGCATATCACAGCATCTTCTTCCTGTCGGTTAAATTTGGCGTCTGTAGCTCGTCATCTTAGTGGTGTTGCAGTTTTAATGGCCAGTAGTGTACCTATTACAAGTAATATGTTTTTAGGATGCAAATAGGACGCTAACATTTATTTTCTCCTGGATAGCGGTCAGGTGTTGAAGTGTGGATGCGTGCAGGCAAGATGGGTAGTCTAATATGACAGGCGTAGTCCACTTCGCGGTGCAGTTAGGACCGTGCAGGAAACAAACAACACACTGAACTTTGTACATATTAAGGTATCAATGATCACAATATCTGTACCTGTATCCCTACTACCCTGTATAGCGTTTTAATATTACTCAACTGCAATAAAAATATTTACGCGTCTTGGAATTTAATCGCTTAATGTTGCCGATTAACACTAATTTCTCTTAAACACATGTCAGACACTTCCTCATCCAATATTTCTTTAACCTCAAAAACATGGTTACTGTGCCATTTTACATTCGAAATGTTAACATAAATTAGACTTATAGTGTCGGACAGCATATCCAGGACATGCACTGGAATACTGCTGACCTCTCAGTCTTTCATTTTAAACTTACCACTCGTGTTGCTAGAGGCGCTTGCAGTCAAAAATCCTGCATTTGCACTCTCCCTAGTGGTATGTATGAAGTTGTGGGTAGCAATTACTAACTCACATCTCTGTATACATAATTTTTTTTTAATCCTGTAAATGTACGGTACGTAGCCGTACTTACAAATTGATTTGTGATGTGAATGTAAAATGACTCGTTCCACATCATTACAAATTATTGTGGAACATGGAATTAACTAACTCTATCACTCGAACGGAGTTTGTTGAAAGGGTTGGAACGGACTCATGTGGCCATAATTTTGGCTAAATAATGTCGTAAATGTAACCAATTTATAGTAGGACGAATCGGTGCTATGCCTACTGTAAATGAGTAAAAGTGCCAGTTAATAAACATCGAGTGGAAAACTGTCGGGATGAAAAGACTCGATACCAAAAAATATTGTTGTTGTCCATGTTGTTGGGGTCTTCAGTCCTGGTTTTGTGCAGCTAACTATGCTACTCTATCCTGTCCAAACCTCTTCATCTCTGATTAACTACTGCAACCTACGTTCTTCTGAATCTGTTTACTGTCCTAATGCATTGGTCTCCCTCTACAATTTTTACCACCTACACTTCCCTCCATTAAATTGACAATCCCTTGATGTCTCAGCATCTATCAAACGATCCCTTCTTTTAGTCGAGTTGTGCCACAAATTTCTTGTCTCCCAAATTCTATTCAGCACCTCATTAGTTACACTGAATATCCAGCCAATCTTCTGCATTCTCCTCTAGTACCACATTTCAAAAGCTTCTATTTTGTTGTTGTCTGTCCCACGTTTCCTTTCCGAGTAACGCTTAATACTTTGTAAGTAGCCTGTTTCTACGAGGCGTATTTTTTTTTTAAAGTAAGTACCGTTTCGAAATTAAAAAGAGAGATGCTAAGATATCTCAATAATTACCTTAATCTACTTTTCTACGTAATTTCCGTCAATATTGAGGCACTTGTCATAACATTGTACCAGTTTTTTAATACCCACCTCATAGAAGTCTGCCGCCTGACTTGTTAATCACTGCATCACCACTGTTTATCGTCTTGAAGACGCTGACCGCCCAGGTGCAGGGACAGATGACAGTCAGTGGGCGCAAGTTCGGGACTGTATGGGGGATGATCTAGAGTTTCCCATCGAAAAGATGTGATGAGATCTTTGGTTTCACTGGCCACATGCGGACGGGCATTGTCTTGCAGCAAAACGATGCCCTTGCTCAACTTGCCACGTCTTTTGTTCTGAATTGAACACCACAGTTTGTGCAATGTCTTACAGTAATCTGCTGCATTGATTGTCTCATTAGGAGGCAGAAATTCCACAAGCCATAGCCCGTCGGTGTGGCCGTGCCGTTCTAGGCGCTTCAGTCTGGAACCGCGTGACCGCTACGGTCGCAGGTTCGAATCCTGCCTCAGGCATGGATGTGTGTGATCTCCTTAGGCTAGTTAGGTTTAAGTAGTTCTAAATTCTAGGCGACTGATGACCGTTGTTGTTGTCTTCAGTCCTGAGACTGGTTTGATGCAGCTCTCCATGCTACTCTATCCTGTGCAAGCTGCTTCATCTCCCAGTACCTAGTGCAACCTACATCCTTCTGAATCTGCTTAGTGTACTCATCTCTTGGTCTCCCTCTACGATTTTTACCCTCCACGCTGCCCTCCAATGCTAAATTTGTGATCCCTCGATGCCTCAAAACATGTCCTACCAACCGATCCCTTCTTCTAGTCAAGTTGTGCCACAAACTTCTCTTCTCCCCAATCCTATTCAATACCTCCTCATTAGTTACGTGATCTATCCACCTTATCTTCAGTATTCTTCTGTAGCACCACATTTCGAAAGCTTCTATTCTCTTCTTGTCCAAACTAGTTATCGTCCATGTTTCACTTCCATACATGGCTACACTCCAAACAAATACTTTCAGAAACGACTTCCTGATACATAAATCTATATTCGATGTTAACAAATTTCTCTTCTTCAGAAACGCTTTCCTTGCCATTGCCAGTCTACATTTTATATCCTCTCTACTTCGACCACCATCAGTTATTTTACTTCCTAAAATAGCAAAACTCCTTTACTACTTTAAGTGTCTCATTTCCTAATCTAATTCCCTCAGCATCACCCGATTTAATTTGACTACATTCCATTATCCTCGTTTTGCTTTTGTTAATGTTCATCTTATATCCTCCTTTCAAGACACTTTCCATTCCGTTCAACTGCTCTTCCAGGTCCTTTGCCGTCTCTGACAGAATTACAATGTCATCGGCGAACCTCAAAGTTTTTACTTCGTCTCCATGAATTTTAATACCTACTCCAAATTTTTCTTTTGTTTCCTTTACTGCTTGCTCAATATACAGATTGAATAACATCGGGGAGAGGCTACAACCCTGTCTCACTCCTTTCCCAACCACTGCTTCCCTTTCATGCCCCTCGACTCTTATTACTGCCATCTGGTTTCTGTACAAATTGTAAATAGCCTTTCGCTCCCTGTATTTTACCCCTGCCACCTTTAGAATTTGAAAAAGAGTATTCCAGTCAACATTGTCAAAAGCTTTCTCTAAGTCTACAAATGCTAGAAACGTAGGTTTGCCTTTTCTTAATCTTTCTTCTAAGATAAGTCGTAAGGTCAGTATTGCCTCACGTGTTCCAACATTTTGACGGAATCCAAACTGATCCTCCCCGAGGTCTGCATCTACCAGTTTTTCCATTCGTCTGTAAAGAATTCGCATTAGTATTTTGCAGCCGTGGCTTATTAAACTGATAGTTCGGTAATTTTCACATCTGTCAGCACCTGCTTTCTTTGGGATTGGAATTATTATATTCTTCTTGAAGTCTGAGGGTATTTCGCCTGTCTCATACATCGTGCTCACCAGCTGGTAGAGTTTTGTCATGACTGGCTCTCCCAAGGCCGTCAGTAGTTCTAATGGAATGTTGTCTACTCCGGGGGCCTTGTTTCGACTAAGGTCTTTCAGTGCTCTGTCAAACTCTTCACGCAGTATCGTATCTCCCATTTCGTCTTCATCTACATCCTCTTCTATTTCCATAATGTTGTCCTCAAGTACATCGCCCTTGTATAAACCTTCTATATACTCCTTCCACCTTTCTGCCTTCCCTTCTTTGCTTAGAACTGGGCTGCCATCTGAGCTCTTGATATTCATGCACGTGGTTCTCTTCTCTCCAAAGGTCTCTTTAATTTTCCTGTAGGCAGTATCTATCTTACCCCTAGTAAGATAAGCTTCTACATCCTTACATTTGTCCTCTAGCCATCCCTGTTTAGCCATTTTGCACTTCCTGTCGATCTCATTTTTGAGACGTTTGTATTCCTTTTTGCCTGCTTCATTTACTGCATTTTTATATTTTCTCCTTTCATCAATTAAATTCAATATTTCTTCTGTTACCCAAGGATTTCTAGCAGCCCTCGTCTTTGTACCTACTTTATCCTCTGCTGCCTTCACTACTACATCCCTCAGAGCTACCCATTCTTCTTCTACTGTATTTCTTTCCCCTATTCCTGTCAATTGTTCCCTTATGCTCTCTCTGAAACTCTGTACAACCTCTGGTTCTTTCAGTTTATCCAGGTCCCATCTCCTTAATTTCCCACATTTTTGCAGTTTCTTCAGTTTTAATCTACAGGTCATAACCAATAGATTGTGGTCAGAGTCCACATCTGCCCCTGGAAATGTCTTACAACTTAAAACCTGGTTCCTAAATCTCTGTCTTACCATTATATAATCTATCTGATACCTTTTAGTATCTCCACAGATGTTAAATCCCATAGTGCTCAGAGCCATTTGAACCACTTTGAACCACAAACAATACTCCTTTTTTGTCCCAAAAAACTGTGCACGTGATTTTCCGGGCAGAAATTCTTTGCTTAAACTTTTCTGAATGAATCTGAATGCTGCCATTCCATGGACTGTTGCTTTGATTCTGGTGTGACATGGGCCACTCATGTTTAATCGCCGGTAACATAAGAAATCTTCACCGTCGTTGTGGTACCGCTCAAGGAAAGTCAATGCACTGTCTAAACGTTTGGTTTTGTGCGCATCCGTCAACATTTTCGGTACCCAACATGCGCACAATTTTCGTTAATTCAAGTGCTCGGTCACAATGTCATACAAAACACTACGAGAAACATTAGTAAAGTCATCCAGCAAGGAGGAAATCGTGAAGCGTCTGTTTTCTCTCACCTTATTGTCCACTTCCTGCACCAAACTTTCATTAACGGCCGAAGGACTTCCACTCCGTTGTACATCGTGCACATTTGTGACGCCATCTTTAAATGCTCTCGCCCACTTTCTTACCATTCCATCACTCATAATGTTTTCTCTGTAGACTGCACAGATATCACGATGAATATCGATCGCTTTTACGCCTTTAGCATTAAGAAATCTTGTAACAGCCCGTACTTCACAGTCGGCGGGACTCACGATTATCGGAGGCATCTTAAAAACTCAGTACACATCGTAAACAAGGAATCAGACTGTAATAGAGGGCATGCGCAGAACGCCGACCGCAACGCCGCGGTCGCGGTGTGGCTAAACGGTACTAAAAAAAAAAAAAAAAACACGCGTCGTAAGTTCGCAGCGCTACAGGCTGTGTTAATATCGCTGACAACGCTGTGCGCCGTCGGCAAGACATTCTGTGCTTGGACGGACTAGCAGTTAGCGAGTGGATAGGGAAGTGTACAGTCATGATATTATTAGTGTAGATTCTATCTTGGTAGGACATGCATTGTAAAGTGAGATGAAATGTTTATACGAAAATACTCAAGGAAATGTATGATGGTGGGTTGTTTTATTGATAATGTTTGGGTAGTGGAATTACTGACAATTATAAAACTTTTAAAAGTGGATGTCATATCAATAAGATAAAATTTGTTTGCTCTTCAACAATATCTTTCTTTCGCTAATCATATGCCTCCTATAGTTAAGAGCCTATAGTAGTTAGAATCTTTTTATTTAGCTGGCTGTAGTTGCTAATTGCTATGGTTCGTGTTATGAAGATTTTCTGTGAGGTAAGTGACTTATGAAAAGGAACGAGGTTAGCACTGTTCGGATTCGTGATTGGAATGCGTTTATTTATTTATTATTTATTTATTTATTTATTTATTTAACCTGGCAAGATTAGGGCCATCAGGCCCTCTCTTACATCTAACCAGGCATTCTACTTATTTTACAGTCATATGTTTTAGTAGGCATGTTAAACTACATCTAATACAAAAAGTGAGATAAACAATTAGAAAGGTACACCTCGAAGAGTACATTATTGAAGAGAAAGATTTTAGATAGGCTGGCAGCAGGGAGTATGAGGGAGACTCATGGTGAAGGGAGGAGAAGAATAGAGAGACATAATGAAACATAATTAAGGAAAATATAAAGGAAAAGGAGACTGCGTGGCTAATAGAGATAGATGAAGAGGAAGGCATCTCAGGAGCAAGATAGGAGACGCTAGCTTTGCTATTTGACAGATGAGAGGATTGGCCTTGCACATTAATTTTGTGGAGAATTTTATGCGGATGATAGTAGGAAATGCTTCAACTTCTTCTTAAAAGCAACAGGAGATTGGATTTTCCTCAAGTTAAGGGGCAGTTTGTTCCAGAGGCGGACAGCGGCAACTGAGGAGGAGTTTGCAAAAGTTTTTGTTTTGTGAGTGGGCACAGCTAGGATACCAGATAAGAGTGACCTCGTGTTTCGATTATGATGGCATTACAGGTTTTTAATCTCTGAGGCTAGGTACTGGGGTGAAGTAGACATAGTGTGGTAGTCAAGCAGTTTGTCCGGCCGCAGCCACCCTAGCTCGGAGTATGAAGCACTAACATGATCATATCGACGAATGTTGCAGGTGTAACGCACACAGGCATTCAAGGTTAGCTCTAGCCGTCTTTTGTTTTCACTACTCATGCCTTGTTGAATCACATCACAATAGTGGAGGTTCGGTAGAACGAGTGCTTGCACGAGCTGGCGTTTCAAGTCCTGTGGGAAGCTGAGATGCTCGTCCAAAGTTACACCCAAGTTCTTCACTGTTTTCTGATATGGTATTGGAGTACCTTCGAGCAGAATAGGAGGTAGCCGTTCGCGGAAATCTGACCTTATTAATTTCTGATGGGCTATTAAGATTACTTGCGTCTTTTTTGCATTTAATTTAAGCCCCAGGTTTTTCGCCCAAGTCACTACTGAAGACAGATCATCATTCATCAGAGCGATTGCAGTGTTTACGTCTTCAGGTCTGACGCTTAGGTAGAGCTGGAGGTCGTCGGCATAGAAATGATGTTTACAGGAGGACAAGACCGACGAAATATCGTTGACATATAAAGAAAACAGAAGTGGTCCTAAGACTGATCCTTGTGGCACTCCCGAAGAAACATGTTTAGGCAATTAACAAGAGTTGGAGCTAGTTTCATATTTGTTAATTTCATATTCTTTGCATTTGTATTATTGTTAGGGTTTCTTGCAATTCAGGGTCATTCTTTTGTGTTAATTATTGGAAATCATGTTGTCAATATATAGCAGATTGCGTTGGGCTTGTATATTGTGGGTAATAAATGAATAGGTTAAGTTTTAATTGTCTTTGTCAGGGAAAATTCTGTAAGTCAGTGTTTAATAAATATAATTAAAGAGGTAGTTTCGTCTTAAATTTATTAACCGAAATGTGTGGACACTTTTTCCGTGTCCCTGTGACGGGAGGTTGTTGGCGCTTCATAGCAGCCAACACTGGCGTGTCACGTTTATTATGTCGAATGTTCTACTGTGATTTGCATTACATGTAGGGTTTTTGGGGTCACATGCCCTTGAAACAAACTCATTGTCGCGATGCAGGTTTTGTGGAAATGAGATGAAACCTTTTCAATAAAGATATGGAAAACAGTTACAGCAAGAATAAGAAGGGACAGGGTGACAGAACATGCGTTAAGTATCACAGAGTAAATTCCATGCTACTGGATGGAGCTGTGGAATATAGGAACTGTATGGAGAGACACAGATTGGAATAGCTCCATCAGATAACTGACGGTGTGAGGTGCAAGTGGTTCCCTGACATGATGAGGTTCGCCCAAGTCAGGGGCTGCTTTTAACGACTTAGAAGACTGGTGACTCAAAAACAAAACAAAAAAACCGGTAGTACGCAGATAGGCAGGTGATTCTATTGCATCCTAATACTCTTGAGCTTTACCGTCAGATGGAGATATTAGTGCGAGTATTTTTTCCATCAGGGTATGATGTGTTTTTGTTTGAAGGGATTCGGTTGTTGTTGTTGTTGTTGTTGTTTTTGTGGTCTTATGTCCAGACTGGTTTGATGCAGCTCTCCATGCTACCCTATGATGTGCAAGTTTCTTCATGTCCCAGTACCTACTGCAACCTACATCGTTTTGAATCTGCTTAGTGTATTCATCTCTTGGTCTCCCTCTACGATTTTTACCCTCCACGCTGCCCTCCAGTATTAAATTGCTGATCTCTTGATGCCTCAGAACATGTCCTGCCAACCGATCCCTCCTTCTAGTGAAGTTGTGCCACAAATTTCTCTTCTCCCCAATTCTATTCAGAACCTCCTCATTAATTTTGTGATCTATCCATCTAATCTTCAACATTCTTCTGTAGCACCACATTTCGAAAGCTTCTATTCTCTTCTTGTCCAAACTACTTATCATCCATGTTTAACTTCCATATATGGCTACACTCCATACAAATACTTTCAGAAACGCCTTCCTGACACTTAAATCTATACTTGATGTTAACAAATTTCTCTTCTTCAGAAACGCCTTCCTTGCCATTGCCAGTCTACATTTTATATCTTCTCTACTCCGACCATCATAAGCTATTTTGCTCAGCAAATAGCAAAACTCATCTGCTGCTTTAAGTGTCTCATTTTCTAATCTCAAGTCTCTCAGCATCACCCGACTTAATTCGACTACATTCCATTGTCCTCGATTTGCTTTTGTTGATGTTCATCTTATATCCTCCTTTCGAGACACTGTCCTCTCCGTTCAACTGCTATTCCTGGTCCTTTGCTCTCTCTGACAGAATTACAATGTCATCGGCGAACCTCAAAGTTTTTATTTCTTTCTCCATGGATTTTAATACCTACTCCAAATTTTTCTTTTCTTTCCTTTACTGCTTGCTAAATATACAGACTGGATAACATCGGGGTAGGCTACAACCCTGTCTCACTCCCCAACCACTGCTTCCCTGTCGTGCTCCTCTACTCCTATAACTGCCATCTGGTTTCTGTAAAAATTGTAAGCAGCCATTCGCACCCTGTATTTGACCCGTGTCACCCTTAGAATTTGAAAGAGAGTATTCCAGTCAACATTGTCAAAAGCTATCTTCAAGTCTACAAATGCTAGAAAAGTAGGTTTGCCTTTGCTTAATCTATCTTCTAATATGTCGTAGGTTTAGTATTGCCTCGCGTGTTGCAACATTTCTACGGAATCCAGACTGATCTTCCGCAAGGTCGGCTTCTACCAGTTTTTTCATTCGTCTGTAAAGAATTCGTGTCAGTATTTTGCAGCGTGACTTATTAAATTCATAGTTCAGTTATTTTAACACCTGCTTTTTTGGGACTGGAATTATTACATTCGGTATCTCCCGAAAAAGTGAATTCAGTGATAAAGCCCTCATTAAATGTTAGAGTAGGAACTTTTCTGCGAAAATATTCTAGAAAAGTAGTAAAGACATTTGGAAATTTGTGGTAAGGACTATGGGACAAAACTACTGAGGTCATCGGTCCCTAGGCACTACAATCTCATGTAAACTAAGTTACGTTAAGGACAACACACACACACCTGTGCCCGAGGGAGGACTCGAACCTGTGACGAAGAAAGCCGTGCGAACCGTGAGAAGACGCTATAGCCCGTACGGCTCCCCCGCGAGGCTAAGCAGTAACGTAGGCGAGATCAGCGGAACGTGCAATTGTACTGCAGACACGTCCATTACAAGAATGAGATTTTCACTCTGCAGCGGAGTGTGCGCTGATATGAAACTTCCTGGAAGATTAAAACTGTGTGCCGGACCGAGACTCGAACTCGGGACCTTTGCCTTTCGCGGGCAAGTGCTCTGCCAACTGAGCTACCCAAGCGCGACTCACGCCCCGGCCTCACAGCTTCAATTCTGCCAGTACCTCGTCTCCTACTTTCCAAACTTTACAGAAGCTCTCCTGGTAGAGCACTTCACCGCGAAAGGTAAAGTCCCGAGTTCGAGCCTCGGTCCGGCAGAGTTTTAATCTACCATGAAATCTGACGTCTATTACAACCTCACAACCTCCTCCTTGCATATAACAATGGACGGTGCTACGAAAGCATTACCTGGCGCTGTTAACCCGGCATTTGAGAACAACGACCGGTTTGGCCTCTCCACTTCACAGAACAGTTTTTTGTAGTCACTAAATGTAAGAGATGGAACTGATCCCCCGTGGTAGACAACAGGTCCGAACGCTGTTGCAGAGGCAACGGAGAAAGCATTCAAAGTTCAGAAGAACGCGAAATCCCGAAGATTGGCTAAAATTTACAGACGCGCGAAATTTGGCACGGACTTCAATGCGAGATGCCTTTAATAGGTTCCGCAACGAAACATTGTCTCGAAATATGGTAGAAAATCCGAAGAAATTCTGGTCGTATGTAAAGCACACAAGCGGCAAGACGCAGTCAATACCTTCGCTGCGCAGTGCCGATGGTACTGTTACCGACGACTGTGCCGCTAAAGCGGAGTTATTGAACGCAGTTTTCCGAAATTCCTTCACCGGGGAAGACGAATGGAATATTCCTGAATTTGAAACACAAACAGCTGCTAGCATGAGTTTCTTATAAGTAGATACCTTAGGGGTTGCGAAGCAACTCAAATTGCTTGATACGGGCAAGTCTTCAGGTCCAGATTGTATACCGATTAGGTTCCTTTCAGGTTACGCTGATACAATAGCTCCCTACTTAGCACTCATATACAACCGCTCGCTCACCGGTAGATCTGTACCTACAGATTGGAAAATTGCACAGGTCGCACCAGTGTTTAAGAAGGGTAGTAGGAGTAATCCATCGAACTACAGACCTATATCATTGACGTCGGTTTGCAGTAGGGTTTTGGAGCATATACTGTATTCAAACACTATGAATCACCTCGAAGGGAACGATCTATTGATACGTAATCAGCATGGTTTCAGAAAACATCGTTCTTGTGCAACGCAGCTAGCTCTTTATTCGCACGAAGTAATGGCCGCTATCGACCAGGGGATCCCAAGTTGATTCCGTATTTCTAGATTTTGACACCGTTCCACACAAGCGACTTCTAATCAAGCTGCGGGCTTATGGGGTATCGTCTGTTGTGGGACTGGATTCGTGATTTCCTGTCAGGAAGGTCGCAGTTCGTAGTAATAGACGGCAAATCATCGATTAAAACTGAAATGAAATGCCGTGTGACGAGTGCCTCCCGTCGGGTAGACCGTTCGCGTGGTGCAAGTCATTCGATTTGAAGCCACTTCGGCGACTTGCGCGTCGATGGGGATGAAATGATGATAATTAGGACTGCACAACACCCAGTCCCTGAGCGGAGAAAATCTCCGACCCAGCCGGGAATCGAACCCGGGCCTTTTGGATTGACAGTCTGTCGTGCTAACCACTTTTTTTATTTTTTGGTTATCTCATTTTGTTCATTATAGTTCGTTGCAATTGTTCGTGGCGGACGTCCCCTGACACCTATTGAAGTTCATTATTGATCCATTCACTCAGTTTTTTTTATTACAGAAGGCAGCTAACCCTCTGACCGAACACGCTGAGCTATCGTGCCGGCGTAAAGAAAGTAAACTTTTCACTCGAGGAAAGCCTTGAACCGAGGACATCTCGTTCCGCAGCTGCTCACGCTAACCACGAGACCACGGAGCTCCCGTACCACTCAGCTACCGGGGGCGGACGATTAAAACTGAAGTGATATGAGGTGTTCCCAAGAGAAGCGTCCTGGGTCCTCTGCTCTTCCTGATCTATATAAATGACCTGGGTGACAATCTGAGCAGTTCTCTTAGGTTGTTCGCAGATGATTCTGTAATTTACCGTCTAGTAAGGTCATCCGAAGACCAGTATCAGTTGCAAAGCGATTTAGAAAAGATTGTTGTACGGTGTGGCAGGTGGCAGTTGACGCTAAGTAACAAAAAGTGTGAGGTGATCCACAAGAGTTCCAAAAGAAATCCGTCGGAATTCTATTACTCGATAAATAATACAATTATCAAGGCTGTCAATTCAACTAAGTACCTGGGTGTAAAAATTACGAACAACTTCGGTTGGAAAGACCACATAGATAATATTGTCGGGAAGGCGAGCCAAAGGTTGCGTTTCCTTGGCAGGACACTTAGAAGATGCAACAAGTCCACTAAAGAGACAGCTTACACTACACTCGTTCGTCCTCTGTTCGAATATTGCTGCTCGGTGTGGGATCCTTACCAGGTGGGATTGACGGAGGACATCGAAAGGGTGCAAAAAAAGGGCAGCTCGTTTTGTATTATCACGTTATAGGGGAGAGAGTGTGGCAGATATGATACGCGAATTGGGATGGAAGTCATTAAAGCAAAGACGTTTTTCGTCGCGGCGAGATCTATTTACTAAATTTCAGTCACCAACTTTCTCTTCCGAATGCGAAAATATTTTGTTGAGCCCAACCTACATAGGTAGGAATGGTCACCAAAATAAAATAAGAGAAATCAGAGCTCGAACAGAAAGGTTTAGGTGTTCGTTTTTCCCGCGCGCTATTCGGGAGTGGAATGGTAGAGTGATAGTATGATTGTGGTTCGATTAACCCTCTGACAAGCACTTAAATGTGAATTGCAGAGTAGTCATGTAGATGTAGATGGTCTCATTTTCAGATGCTGTATAAATAATATAGTTTGGGTATTTGCACGCCATTAGTTACGCTAGGTAAAGATAATGCACACAGTTTCTAATATTAATACTTGACCTGTTGTGTTAAACTTTACGATAAAATCATAGTTCTTAATAAGTGTTTTATGAGAGCATTTTAAATTACTTAATTCGGCTAATAACTACATCAGATATTGGAGTAAAGCTCTACACATTCTCTCTCTGCTAGAGTTGTTGATTTTATTACGCCAATGTTTGCGTAACTGGTATATAGAGAATTGCCGTTAGTATGAATGCTAAGGATAGGCAGTTTTAGGCAGCGGGTTACGATGGGTGAAAAAAGATGGAATCCAGATTAGTATGACAACATATTTTTTAAAGTTTCTGTTGATATATCCGTCTTTTTTAACCGTCGAGAAAATGTAAAACACGCGCCGCAGTGAGAAAAGCCGATGATAACCAAGGGAGCACTAATCAACAAATTTCGTTAAAAAATCTATTGTTACAGTATTGAAATACATGGCTAATTTGTGTTCACTTCAATAGCTGACTCTAAGCTAGCCGCGTGAGCCATTGCGAAATTCTTTTCTTGCATAACAAATTCAACGATCTTCTTTTCTCCGTGGAATCTCGTTGTTCTATACAGTTTTTGCTATAAAGTTCTCCGTAGAGTAATGTCATACACTTAATGTGTGCAAGATGTCCAGCGGGCAAGGCCCGCAGACGCAACAGAAACAGACGAAGACTGTTGTGTCCTTTTTTATTCAAACGGCAGCCAAATGAATTGCTCTCGTGCTTCTCGGAATCACAGGCGGGCGGGATGAGTAACGTAGTACAAGGAACGGCGGGCAGATGGCAGTACGAGATTCAGGTGGCAATGTAGTACAAGGAGCGGCGGACAGATGGCAGTTCGATATACTGCTAGTGGGGGTTCTTTATTACCAGCACTTCAGCGAGCCATATTTTACGGTAATTTGTGATAGCAGTGGCGTTGCCGTCAACACAGCCGCAATGTTGCTGTTAACACACGGCAGAAGTGGGCTGGCGCCCAGCAACAGACAGAGAAGTGGTTGCCAGTGACGTATAGCCAAGGTGTTCCCGTTGTTGTACAGCAAGTCCGTAAATGATTTCAATAATGAAAACCGCACCAGTTGTGCTTTGATGTTCAGCACAACGCGTTTCGACCGGTCGGCATTTTGTGATTTATCGACAGGCTCTCTGCAGTGAACGAACAGTGGCGATGGGGTGGGGTGAGACGGGGGAATGAAGGAGAGACCGTGAGCCCGAAGCCATCCTATAGGCTGCACGAAGTTTCATCGCATAGTTCCAAAGCAGTCTTCATCATTACGCCGCTCCCATCCAGTTACAGTTCGAACAATATCGGGCCCTGCTCGATTCCTGCTCGTCTCCACGACGCGACCCAAAGTATTCGATAGCATTTGTCTCCAGTTTCTTGCCATGTCCTCTAGTACTCGATGGCATTTGTCTCCAATTCCTTGCACATCAAGAATTCATTTTCATTTTAAGTGCATTTGTTTACATGCCCACTACTGGCCATTAAAATTGCTACACCAAGAAGAAATGCAGATGATAAACGGGTGTTCATTGGACAAATATATATTATAATAGAACTGACACGTGATTACATTTTCACGCAATTTGGGTGTATAGATCCTGAGAAATCAGTACCCAGAACAACCACCTCTGGCTGTAATAACGACCTTGATGCACCTAGGCTAGAACTGCCCATGAAGCTTCAACACGATACCACAGTTCAAGAGTAGTGACTGGCGTATTGTGACGAGCCAGTTGCTCGGCCACCATTGACCAGACGTTTTCAGTTGGTGAGACATCTGGAGAATGTGCTGGCCAGGGCAGCAGTCGAACATTTTCTGTATCCAGAAAGGCCCGTACAGGACGTGCAACATGCGGTCGTGCCTTATCCTGCTGAAATGTAGAGTTTCGCAGGGATCGAATGAAGGGTAGAGCCACGGGTCGTAACACATCTGAAATGTAACGTCCACTGTTCGAACTGCCATAAATGCGAACAAGAGGTGACGGAGACGTGTAACCCATACCATCACGCTGAGTGACACGCCAGTATGGCGGTGACGAATTCCAATGTGCGTTCACCGCGATGTCTCCAAACACGGATTCGACCATCATGATGCTGTAAAACAGAACCTGTATTCATCCGAAAAAATGACGTTTTGCCATTCGTGCACCCAGGTTCGTCGTTGACTATACCATCGCAGGCGCTCCTGTCTGTGATGCAGCGTCAAGGGTAACTGCAGCCACGGTCTCTGAGCTGATAGTCCGTGCTGCTGCAAACGTCGTCGAACTGTTCGTGCAGATGGTTGTTGTCTTGCAAACGTCCCCATCTGCTGACTCAGGGATCGAGACATGGCTGCACGATCAGTTACAGCCATGCGGATAAGATGCCTGTCATCTCGACTGCTAGTGATACGAGGCCGTTGGGATCCAGCACCGCGTTCCGTATTACCCTCCTGAACCCACCGATTCCATATTCTGCCAGCAGTCATTCTATCTCGACCAATGCGAGCAGCAATGTCGCGATACGATAAACCGCAATCGCGATAGGCTACAATCCTACCTTTACCAAAGTCGGAAACGTGATGGTACGCATTTCTCCTCCTTACACGAGGCATCACAACGTTTCACCAGGCAACGCCGGTCAACTGCTGTTTGTGTATGAGAAATCGGCTGGAAACTTTCCTCATGTCAGCGCGTTGTAGGTGTCGCTACCGACGCAAACTTTGTGTGTCTGTAGCACGTCATCTTCGTGATGCAATTTTAATAGCCAGTAGTGTACATGTTTGGTGATGTTTGTATATTTGCTTTTCTCTCTCTCTTGGGTCGTTTTGCGATTAGACTGCAATCGGAAAATCGAACAAAATAAATCTTTGTGTGTTTTTAAATGCCAGTGTTAGATATGGTATTTTTCTTGTTTGTTTACGTACAGGTATTGTGCCTCCTCCATTACACAGAATATCACAGGTAAATAAACAAAAGTAGCATTCTTAACATTTAAAAACACTCAAAGATACATTTTGTCCGATTTTCAGATCGCAGTCTAACCACAGAAAGATGCAAGAGAAGCAGAAAATCACACATGCAAACATCACCAAACACATTCATATAAACAAATGCACTTGAAAATGAGTAACTTCTCGAAAAGCATTATGCTAAGCACCGAAACGTAAGTAACTGGTGCAGTTTTCATTATTTAACATAGTTGCAGAATTTCCTGAAAATCTACTACGATGAACGAAATTAAGTCTGCAAATGCCTTCCTCCTTCACTCACGACGAGAGCACGGCAATTGACATTACCTTATTTCCCAGGAACATTGATCAGTGGAAGAGGAGTCAAAATTAAGCGAACACTTGTCTCGGCTTATCCGTAGCTATTCGACCGATCTGAAAAATGGCAGTCAAAGTTTTCAAGGTTCTCTACATGTCTTTTGCCGCACACTCTGCGCAAATGGAATGGTGGCTGGTGGTTAACATCAGGCCGTCTTAACTTTGCGTCCTGTGTATGAAAACCAATTACCGGTATCGGTTTCACTTATTTTATTCGGTTTTATTTTTATTGTTTTCATTTACCTATGCATGTCCGTAAAAGTTTACTACACTATTGTTTCTTATCAAATTAGGAAATACAAGGGCGTTATATTAATTGTAAAATTACAACTGGATTTCACAATATGTGTCATACATTTGTTGTATAATATACACTCCTGGAAATTGAAATAAGAACACCGTGAATTCATTGTCCCAGGAAGGGGAAACTTTATTGACACATTCCTGGGGTCAGATACATCACATGATCACTCTGACAGAACCACAGGCACATAGACACAGGCAACAGAGCATGCACAATGTCGGCACTAGTACAATGTATATCCACCTTTCGCAGCAATGCAGGCTGCTATTCTCCCATGGAGACGATCGTAGACATGCTGGATGTAGTCCAGTGGAACGGCATGCCATGCCATTTCCACCTGGCGCCTCAGTTGGACCAGCGTTCGTGATGGACATGCAGACCGCGTGAGACGACGCTTCATCCAGTCCCAAACATGCTCAATGGGGGACAGATCCGGAGATCTTGCTGGCCAGGGTAGTTGACTTACACCTTCTAGAGCACGTTGGGTGGCACGGGATACATGCGGACGTGCATTGTCCTGTTGGAACAGCAAGTTCCCTTGCCGGTCTAGGAATGGTAGAACGATGGGTTCGATGACGGTTTGGATGTACCGTGCACTATTCAGTGTCCCCTCGACGATCACCAGAGGTGTACGGCCAGTGTAGGAGATCGCTCCCCACACCATGATGCCGGGTGTTGGCCCTGTGTGCCTCAGTCGTACGCAGTCCTGATTGTGGCGCTCACCTGCACGGCGCCAAACACGCATACGACCATCATTGGCACCAAGGCAGAAGCGACTCTCATCGCTGAAGACGACACGTCTCCATTCGTCCCTCCATTCACGCCTGTCGCGACACCACTGGAGGCGGGCTGCACGATGTTGGGGCGTGAGCGGAAGACGGCCTAACGGTGTGCGGGACCGTAGCTCAGCTTCATGGAGATGGTTGCGAATGGTCCTCGCCGATACCCCAGGAGCAACAGTGTCCCTAATTTGCTGGGAAGTGGCGGTGCGGTCCCCTACGGCACTGCGTAGGATCCTATGGTCTTGGCGTGCATCCGTGCGTCGCTGCGGTCCGGTCCCAGGTCGACGGGCACGTGCACCTTCCGCCGACCACTGGCGACAACATCGATGTACTGTGGAGACCTCACGCCCCACGTGTTGAGCAATTCGGCGGTACGTCCACCCGGCCTCCCGCATGCCCACTATACGCCCTCGCTCAAAGTCCGTCAACTGCACATACGGTTCACGTCCACGCTGTCGCGGCATGCTACCAGTGTTAAAGACTGCGATGGAGCTCCGTATGCCACGGCAAACTGGCTGACACTGACGGCGGCGGTGCACAAATGCTGCGCAGCTAGCGCCATTCGACGGCCAACACCGCGGTTCCTGGTGTGTCCGCTGTGCCGTGCGTGTGATCATTGCTTGTACAGCCCTCTCGCAGTGTCCGGAGCAAGTATGGTGGGTCTGACACACCGGTGTCAATGTGTTCTTTTTTCCATTTCCAGGAGTGTATATCATTCCATGCAATAATGTTATAAAGACATTAGCACATTATATATCACTCCATATGTATGATTATATACATCAATTAGCCAATTATAACAATAGCATCAATAATATACTGCAGTATGTAAAAGAATAAACTAACAGTTTTGTAGTTGACTTGCTATTTAGTGCAATGTTTGTATCATCTGCAAACAAAACAAAATTAGCATCTGGCAATGTAACAGACATGAGGTCATTAATGTACACAAGAAAAAGCAATGGACCCAAGATGGAACTTTTAGGAACACCACATGTAATTAATTTCCAGTCGCTTTGATTGCTCACTGCACAGGTATTTTGCTGACACCATTTGTTTCCATTTAGATAAGAACCAAACCATTTTGCATCACTGCCAGTGACACCATAATACTTGAATTCACTGAAGAAAGTGCTGTGATTAACATGGTCAAACACTTTTGACAGGTCACAGAAAACGCCAGTAGACTGTTATCTAATGAATTAAGTACATTTTCACTGTACGTTTAAATAGCTTTCTCTATATCAGAACCCATAAGATATCTAGACTGTGACTTGGACAATATATTATTTGCAGTCCGATGCTTAAGGAGATGCTTTTGAAAATTGCAGCAAAAGTGAAATTGGTTGGCAGTTTTGGCAGTTTGATGGTATCTCTTTATTCCACTTCTTGTAAAGAGGCTTAACTTCAGCATATTTTAGCCAGTCTGTAAATGTTCCACTGATAAGAGATTGATTACACAAATGACTTAAAGTAGAACTCAGCTCACATGAGCAGTCTTTGATTAAATTTGTTGGTATATTATCATAACCACTAGAATACTTAGATTTGGAAAATTATTTTTTTGAAAACATACATGAATATGTTTATTATGACTGTTTCAGGTGGTTGTTGAAAGAGGTACACACCTTCCAGGTGGTTGTGTTCAGCACAAACCATAATAATAATAATAATAATAATACCAAGAATGAATATATACACCAAGTATGCAATAATGTTATAAAGACATTAGAACATTATATATCACTCCATACGTAATGATTATATACATCAATTAGTCAATTATAACAATAGCACCAATAATATACTGCAGTATGTAAAAGAATAAACTAACAGTACTGCAGCTCAGAATTCTTTTAATGAGTATAAACACCTTTCTATTAACAAATTTTTCAACTTGCCCTTGAAAAGATTGCCTTGGAGTTGCTTTATATTTTTTTGGCAAATTATTATAGAATTGTCTCCCAGTTACATATGGACTGTGGTCTAGCTGTCTTATTAGTCCATATTCTATGATAGTCACTTTTGGCTCGAGTATTGTAATTATGGGTGTCACTGTTCTTTACACTATTTTCCTCGTTCTCTTTTACAAACATTATGGTCTTAAATATATACAATGAGTGCACAGTCAGTAATTTATAATTTTTGAAATAGTCCCTACAGGACTGGCGTTTGCTTATATTATCAATTATCCTAACTGCTCTCTTTTGAAGCCTGAAAATGCGATCCATATTGACAGTGGGTGCCCCACCCCAGACCTCGATCCCATATTGCAGATAAGAGTGTATTAACCCATAATACACTTGTTTAAGGACAAGGGGAGCTATTATATTTCCAAGGCATTTTAGTAAGTAAATATTACTAGAAACCCTTTACAGGTGGAGCCGATATGCTCTTTCCAAGTGAGGTGTTCATCGATCAATATGCCTAAAAACTTATGTTGGTCAGATGTTTCAACTGTAGAAAGTATGAGTATTATTAAAATGTAGCAAGAACTTTATTACTACAGTCTTGTCCTTATTCAGTGTAAGCTTATTCACTGTTAGATATTCTGTGATCATTTCAAAGTTCTCTTTGTTGCTTTGGAATGCTGCCCGCTCTGTACAGCCCCAGCTAATAAAAGATGTATCAGCAGCATAGTTCACTAGTTTGGAGTTTTGTGGCTGTGTTATATCATTAATATATACTATAAACAAGATTGGTCTAAGTATACTTCCTTGGGGAGTCCACAATTGAGAGTTCTGGATGCTGACTTTACTGTTTGGATCTTACTTTCATTCTTATAATTTAGTTTTGTGCACTGTCTTCTATCACAGAGATAAGAACTTAGTAATTTTAGAGCTACTCCTCTTATCCCATAATTTTCAAACTTGTATAACAGTACTGCATGATTCACAGAATCTAATGCTTTAGACAGATCTTGTTTCCTTCATCCAGCCTGTTCAGTAGTTCATGGAAGAAAGATGCTAATGCTGTTATTGTAGATTATGTTGTGTTTTGTCTAAGGGTTTTTATTTACAGATGAAGGATTCCATTTGATCGAGAATTATTCTTTCAAGCAGCTTGCCAAATGTTGAAGTCAAAGAGATTGACCGGTAGTTATTTATGTCGGTGATAGCCCCCTTTTTATACACTGGTTGTATCTCAGTGATTTTTAAAAGCTCTGGAAAGGTCCCCTGTCCAATTGAACTGTTAATTAGATGAGTTATTGGTTTTACTAACTCATTTTTGCATTCTTTAAGTAATGTGGGTGATATATCATCCCAGCCACTAGATGATTTTACTTTGACTTTTGAGATTATATTCATGACTTCAAACTTGTTTATAAGGAAAACACATCTGGAGTGAATAGCCATCAATATAAGGATGATAAACACTTGTAAAGTGTTGCAGCTGCCAGCGCTGATAATGTCCGTTTGGGGCAAATGTGTTTAGATGTGTGCAACAGTTCTCTGACCCTTTAACATTGCAAGTGGTGACGGATTCATAAGCTTAGCTCGTGATAAATATAAGGGCAAAATACAGGCAGATCACTGCCCTAGAAGTACTGCCTTCCCCAAAGTCTGTGGCAGGACATATTAAGAATCTGGCTGATTGAATCAGGAGTTAACTTATTCTAGAAGTGAAAGATGCAACTGTTGAAAACTGTTGCTCAATTATGTATAATCTGTGGACAGACAGCTATCACTAGACAGTTTACTTGACTGTCACATCCAGCATTATTGAGGAATCAATGAACAAATGGAAACTAAAAAGCACTGTACTTAGAATTACAAGGTTCGCCGATAGTGCCAAGACCGGTGAACGTACCGTTACAGAAATATATGAACAAATGGCAGAGTTACAGATCAGTTCCTCAGAACTAAGTTAGGTTACTTTCATTACAGATCAGGGTTCTAACATGAAGGAAACTGTAAAAGTACAAAAACATCTACCATGCATGATGCACTGTATTAATACAGCAATAAGGCACACATCCAATGAACATTTCTTAATGGATGAGATTCGTGTAGCATATGACTCCATCTTGATGGTATGTAAATTAGTAGGCTTTACGAAACAATCTGGCTTAGTAGAGAGATTAGGGAAAAGCTTCCAGTAGGATGTAGAAACTCAGTGGATCAGTGTGTACACAGATGATTTTGAAGACAAGAATGAGCCAACACCACCATTTGTAATGAGATAGATTTTGAAATCATTAGATCTCTTCCAAGCTGGAGCCAATGTTGTGACAGTGAGTGAGCTAAAGGAAAGAGCAGAACTGTTTATAAAACAGAAATTTCCAAATGAACTACATGACATTCATTATGCAGAAATGTTCTTGCACCCATGTTGCAAGGAATGATCAGTTTTGTGTGAAGAAAGAAGAGAGAAAAATTGATCAAGATGCGCAGCAAATGTTAAATAACACTGTTGATTCTGACAAATTCTAGGAGGAATTACTGATAAGGCACACCTTTTACTTGAGTTTTAATGTTTGGGGATTTCCAGTTCCCTGCCCAAAATCCAATGGTGACCTATTAAAGACTTTTGCACCAGAATATAAAAGTCCAGTCTGAAGGCTAGAATGTATACTCTCTATGAAAATTATTTTTACTTCTAGTATGGTACTTACGAATGCCGCACTTCATCCTAAATTGCGACTTACTATTAACCACAGATAGCGTTTGGGAGTAAATGTATTGAAATGTAAGTGTAAGAATCCTAAGATCGTGAAGAGGTTTCTAGAGATGTTTAACAATCATCTTTTCATAACATTCTTATTAAGCACTTTTGTAGAATAAACATTTTTTGATCTTACCTCTATAACCCCATAAATTTATACCACGGGCCAGTATTGATTGAAAGTGTTTGTAGGCCAAAGGATTAACATGGATTTCTGAGGGCAAGGCAGGCGGAACTGAACTGTCTGGTTAATTTATACACTTGCTAGTGCTACCAGAGTTTGTGCCTACAGATTTCATACACACAGATTCATTACGTGTTTGCCCGTTGATCCCTTCCTCTGGTACATCTAAGTCATTTAATTTGTTTGTGATTGCATAACACAAATTTGTGTAAGATTAAGAGTAAAGCTGTCTGCTGTGAACTGCCTGTGTCTGGTGTGGATGTACCTTCATCAATTAGCTTTTGTTGTGATAATGTACATCCTCACTTACAGTTGGGTTGTAATGTATCCTGCCTCGGGCATGGATGTGTGTGATGTCCCTAGGTTAGTTAGGTTTAAGCAGTTCTAAGTCTAGGGGACTGATGACCTCAGATGTTAAGTCCCATAATGCTTAGAGCCATTTGAACCATTTGTAATGTATCAACATCAGCTGGGAGCTAGGCCATAACACTAACCCCCATAACACTACCTCACTGATGGCAGCAATGCGGCAAAACTGTCACATACTGCTACTTAGGTACCATGTATGAGACCAAAATGTCAAATCTGTAGCTAGCATATTTACACATCTATGCACCTCGACTCGTCAGTTTCCATGTATTAGGGTGGTGCATAAGTTATAAGAGTTTTTCCATAAGTTTAATAAACACAACAGATACACTTAACAGAGGCTTTAGTCATCAGTAATATATTCTCCTCCACTGTTTATAACAGTTTTCCAGTGGTGGGGAATCTCTTCAAATCCACAACTGTAGAAGTCAAGTTGCTTTGATGTGATGAACTCATCGAGCCATGTTTGGAGTGCATTTTCATCTGGAAAGGAAGTTCCTTGAATGTTGCTCGGCAGAGGGTGGGAAAGGTGAAAATCTGAGGGTGCAAGATCAGGTGAATAAGGTGCGTGCGGAATGACTTCTCAGCACGCCTTCATAATGTTTTTTGTGAGTCTATCAGAATGCAGGTGGGTGATATAATGGAGTAGCATCACTTCAGACAGTCTTCCTGGTTGCTGTTCTTAGACTGTGTCTGTAAGACATCTCAGATGTCAACCTTACTTAGTGGCAAGATTACAGAAAACTTCAATGCAGGCTGTAGAAACTAGGTGGAACAGTGTGTACACAGGTGATTTTTAAGATGAAAATAAGCCAACACTACCATTTCTAGAGCCATGGATTTTGAAATTGTTAGATCTCTGCCAAGCTGCAACCAACAATGTGGCACTGTGCAAGCTGAAGGGAAGGGCAGAACTGTTTATAAAACAGAAAGTTCTAAATGAACTACACAACATTCATTATGCAGAAATATTCTGGCACTCCTGTTTCAAGGAATGATTAGTTTTGTGTCAAGAAAGAAGAGAAAAAATTCATCAAGATGTGCAGCAAATGTTAAATAACAATGTTGTTATTAACTGAATAAAAATCTCTCGGTGTACATGCCGCGTCAATTCAGGGTAAAACTCCAAGCTTTCGACCACTACCTCCATGATCGTCGTCAGGGCTAAAACTGACTGTCGTGAACTAGCAAGGCTCCCACTTTTATATGCAAAGGATGGCTTCTGATTGGCTGGAATACTTCATAGCAACAACGATATGGCGTGTGGCGACGTGGTGCCCTCTACTTCCATAGATGTAGTTTCTACCCCGTTTTTCTTGCAGCGCCATCCCTTGAATCAGGAGGTAAAGTGTGGGAAGTTTTTGTCTGCAATTTTTCTTTGTCCAGTGCACTCTTCCAAGTGTTGCTAAGTGCATAACCGTTGTCTCTATTAAAGTTATTATCGCTAAGTCTAATTTCGACTGCTTCCCGGATCACAAAGTCCCAGTAATTCAATGTGTTGGCTATTACTCTGGTTTCTTCAAATAAAATCTTATGCTTGTTAAGCAGGATACGCTCAGCTACTACTGATTTTTCCAAATACCTGTATTTCAGGAGGCGCCGGTGCTCAATGCAGCAGTTGGAAATGGTTCTTACAGACTGGCCCACATAAGGAATAGTATAAATTCCCGGCACTCTTAGGCCGAGACTATCTTTAACTGGTCTCAACATTTCCTTAATTTTCCTTGGTGGTCAGAAAGCTGATTTTATTCCTTGCCTCTTTAGGATTCTGCCTATCTTGCTTGTTGTAGCACCGCAAAAAGGAAGCCACGATATGTGTTGGTCCTCTTCTTGTATATGGCCGGCACTGTGTCTTACTTTCTTGGACAATACTGATTTAATTTCACCGGCAGAAATACCATTCCTCTTTAAAACAGTCATCAAATAGTTAATCTCGGGACTGAGGTGGTCCTTGTCGGAAATAGTCCTGGCTCTGTGTACTAAAGTATTCAGCATAGCTCTCTTCTGAGACGGATGATGGAAGCTGTGGCTATGCAGATATAAGTCTGTATGGGTTAGCTTCCTGTACACAGAATGGCCCAGTCGTCCATCCGGCTTTTGCTCCACCAACATCTAAAAAAGGTAACTTCCCAACCTTCTCTACCTCCAATGTAAATTTTATGTTTGGATGTACACCATTTAAATGCTCGACAAACTGCTGCAGCGTGTCACTGCCGTGTGGCCAGATTAAAAAAGTATTGTCGACGTGTCTGTGAAGCGTGATGGGTGGAGGTGAGCACTGCTCAACGCTCGTTCTTCAAAATCCTCCATGAAAAAATTCGCTATTGCTGGTGACAGTAGCGAACCCATGGCTGTTCCATCCGTCATTTCATAATAATTAACACTGTATAAAAAATAAGTGGTCATCAAGGTATGCCGGAACAACTTCAAAATTTCTGAGGAAAAATGAGCAGCCGGCAGTTGTAATGTGTCATCCACAGGTACTTTGGTGAACAGAGAAACCACATCGAGGCTGACCATGATATCATTTGGGCCTATCTTCATTTGTTTTATGATATCAACAAACATTTTTGAATTCTTAACATGATGTGGGCAGTGACCAAGTATAGGCACCAACAATTTAGTTAAGTGTTTTGCAAGCCTGTACATAGGAGAGCCAATAGCACTAACAATTGGTCTGAACGGGACGTTCTCCTTATGAACCTTTGGCAAAGCGTACAGTCTTGGTGGCCTAGATGCTCTCGGCTGTAAGTTCTTCACCAGTTCATCGGAGAGGCCAGAGCTTTTTTGGTAGCTCCCTTGTCTTCCTGCTGAGCAGCAATGTGGGATCCCGTCTGAGTCTGGTATGGGCTGTCCTCCACTAACAATCCAACTTTCTTGTGGTAATCTGTAGCATTGAGGATTACCGTGGCGTTCCCTTTGTCAGCAGGCAAAACATCTAGACCTTCATCCTTCTGCAACAATTTTAGTCCTTTTCTCTCCTCTCTGCTCGGATGTCGCTAAAATCTGGTTAGTAGCAAGCCTTACATCATCTGCTGCTTCTTGAGGAAGATGACGAACTGCTTGTTCCACTCCACTAATAATCTCAACCACCGGTAACTTACGTGGAGCTGGGGCAAAGTTCAATCCTTTACTGAGAGCCGAGATGATAGCTTCATCAAGTTCCTTGTCAGAGAAGTTGATAACGGTGCGGTGAATGCCGTTGGACCCAGTAGTTCCTTGATCACGGTTAAGCCGCTCAAATGTATCGGCCTTTTTCGCCGTAGTGCTGCTTAAATTGGCTCGTTGGTCTGCCACCAAAGTCATATCCACCCATTCCCAGTACAATGGTGAGAGGACTCCGGCCAGAAATAGATGGCAACTAAATAACAGGCGAGCGTTCATGTCTAGTTCATACCTGGTATGACGTTATAACACTACCGTCTGCTACTGCTGTACCATAATCTTAAAGTTTGAGGCAGGTTGTGAAATAAAACTACCTTGTTATAGCAGTTATGGTATAATGCAACAGAGCAGTGTTACCTTTTGAGAGGAATTTTGTTACGTTGACCGGAAATGGCTTATCGGAAATGAAAGTCAGAATTACGTAAATATTCGAACAGTAACAAACAATATTTTTGCCTAGCTATACTGTTTAAAGAATAAGGAAAACGGTCACCAGCCTAATTAGGCAAGAGAAAGATTAACGTTCTCGTTTAAGAAAGTAGGTATGAGTAACTTTAATGGACAAAAACAACCTATACTTGGCCACACGCGAGTGCAGTTCACTCTAACACGTACATATATTTACGGTAAGATTGAAGCTAACAACTAGAGCAGCACAAACTATTTGCAAAAATATAACAGATACCGAAACACAGTATTACTTTCAAGGCTTATTCAAACTGAATGGTCTT
This sequence comes from Schistocerca gregaria, assembly GCF_023897955.1. Taxonomy (NCBI): domain Eukaryota; kingdom Metazoa; phylum Arthropoda; class Insecta; order Orthoptera; family Acrididae; genus Schistocerca; species Schistocerca gregaria. The sequence continues at coordinate 105,170,636 of NC_064930.1, read as the reverse complement.
TATAACATTACTATTAACATTTACTGCAGAATCATTAATTGGACACAGGTTAAGTACTAATTTTCAAACACTTTCCTAGTTGACATATAATTATAAATGTTGTTCACTGCAAAATTGAGCTGGTAATGGGTTGAGTCTGTCAGTTAAATAATTTACTATTTAAAATGAAAGTTAATTGGAATTCACTAACAGGTTACTTCTCACTGCCTTTTGAATAAAAATATTATTGTTTTCATAAATAGTGGTAAAGGATAACCTGTGGATCTTATTACACTAATAACATGCACTTTCAATACCCGAAAGAAACTGGTGCTTAGCAAGCCAATATAACTTTCCACAAATGCAATTCACAACTTTTGCTGCAGTGAGACACAATGTTGACAAATTTACAAGGAACTGAATCACCTTTTAACATTTACTACAGACAGCACTATGATCATTAACTAAACAAAACTTTATAAGCCTCAGTTTTATGAACTTTTAATCTTTAAAAGAAACAGCCACGGTCTTCTACTTGCAAGTAAATGATTAAATAGGTGACTTTGAAACCCCACAAAACTATATATTAGACTATTTCCATCACTGGGAGGCTTTCACAAGACTACATTTACTACCTCCCACAATTTCACTAAATCTACAGCAAATCTGAACACTCCCTTCTTACCAAAGATCAAACAACATTATTTAATGTGAGGCTTTCATTTTTTTCCACAAACTAGGACACTCGGTAATCATAGTTCAAATGGAGAGGAACTTGAGGGGTGTTGTGATAGGGAAAAAATCAAGGTATGTACATAAATTCAGTTATGTTACCTTATATTTGAGCACTCTAACACATCCAATAAGCTGATCCTTCACTGTACATTATTATACTATTCCGTTACAGTGATTGCGCAATGCGGTGGCAACTGCATGTTGGTAGGCGGATTTGCAGGCAGAATTGCTGGACTTTGTCTCTTCTTGGTGGCGATGATGGATACCAGTTCCAGAATCGTTCCAGCCATTTATCCATCCATCCATCCGAGGCATTGGAAAGTAACAGAAAAAGCCTCTCTCGGAACCAGGACAATATGCCACTTTTGCGTGGCAGTGCACAGATCAGTAGCTCATCCCCGACTGACTCTTGTTCCACCTTTTCTACCTATGCCAACCACAATTTGCGAGCGCTCCACAGTTCCGTTCCCGAGGGGGAACCACAACAACTTTTACATACAGAATAACTAAGAACCCTGAGTGAGGATCAGCAGTTTACATAACAGCAAACAAACATTTTAAATGAAACTAAACATTTGCACCTATTAGTAGTTCTACAAATAATTATTCACACAGAAATTACAATTATATACAGTAAGTTTTGTTCCCTCCAAATGGGACAAAGAATTTAAATGACAGATATACTACATTGCATAGAATCAAATCATGACATCAAAGTATTAACAAAGAAAGGAGTATACAATTTTATGTTATCGATTCAAACAAACAATATTTACAGAAGCTCAACGATGTAACATTAAATAAAACAAAAACAAAATAAATCTGTACAGCATTAGAGCTAGGACAATGTATCCTCTCTTTCACAATAGCATGGCTGGTCTTTTGTAAAAGGGAAACCAGAGTTTTTGTAAAATTCTGTTTACTGCAGCGGTTCTGATGCGATGTTTGGCGACTGCAAATTTTGGTACTACCTCCTTGTCATGACAGTGTTGTAAAAAAGCCAGATTGCTCAGCAACTGAGACTGTTTCAGGCGCAGCTTCTCCAGGTGACAAACGCTGCGTGCTATATCCTCCCCGTAGAGGAAACTAATATGGCTACGAAGTCTTTCACAACGTATTTCTTGAATAAAAATCTCTCGGTGTACGTGCCGCGTCAATTCAGGGTAAAACTCCAAGCTTTCGACTGAACTGAAGATTTCGTGTCCTCTCTCACAAAAGAAAATATTTCAAAATTGGCGAGCATCCAGCTTGAAACAGGAAGATGAGCTTGAGATATGTATGAACATGGACAGTTAAAACAATGAGTTTACAAACCTATTTTCAGGCTGGAACACAAATGTTTGTGCCCTTTTGAAACTCAGCAAAGATATTTGCTTCTTGCCTGTCAGTAATGCCTCTAGTTGAAGAAATTTTTGTAAAGTTAGGTTGGTGCTGATTCAGAAAAGAAGTTGTGTAGATCTGAGCACACTGATGACATTCCTATCATCCATAGCAATAACAGACATAAATTAAGCTAAATTTAAAGTTTACAAGCAAAGACAGTTGACAACAACTGCTTTCCTGGAATATGGTGTACATAACCAAATACAGTATTGAGAAGTGAAAAATAACGATTGCACACTTATACGGTGGATATTGCTTAGTACATATTAAGTAATGTGAATTGTTGTATAGATATGGCATGAGCAAAGTAACAGAATCAACTGCAGTGTAATATGTTTGGAATATGGGACAAATAAACTAAGGTTTCAAATTAATTTATTGAACTATACTGTACATTATTTCTGTTGCCTGTGCTTTTTCTTTTAATTAAAATAATTTACCATTGTGTACTAGAGTGAATAACATAGCTTTCATACAGGAAAATTTGTTAGTGTTTAAAGGCAACTGCCTCACTAAACAGCATATTAAGTTCACATACATTTTTGTAAGCTGACCATATCCTCAGTTTCTGCTTAAAATCTTTTTGTTATTGTTATATGACTGTTGGTACAACACTGTTTGGTTGTTCACATCTCTCTTTGTTGAGTTAAAGCATAGTCAATGTAATTCTCTTTCAATTTTAACAACAGGTGGATCCAGCTTTTTTTAGGTTAACTTACATCTGTTGTGAATTCTGTATGTATACTTAAAAAAAGTAGCAAAGCACTGTTGGTAAACAGTTGGATACAAAATAACACATGGTAATAATGTGTAGTCATTAATACATTAAGCACCCAGGCCCTGAAAAAATAGAACATCTCAAAATGTCGATTCCTTCAGACGTCCACATTATGTAGCTACAAAACATCCAAAAAACTGTTCATAAATCCATAGCTCCTCACAAACATTAGTGCTTTACAGTCTTCTATAGAACTACAACAAAAGAAAAAGAAAACAATACAAGATACACATTTAGCTTTGAAAACAGATGTTACAAAATTAGATTTGAAACACACATGTCAACAACTTGGCCATAATTTATGGCAATCTTTAATGCTAATGAAGGTCATAATGAATACAATAAACTGTATTAATTCGCCAAAGAATGAAGAAGCAATAGAATAAAGGAGAAGAGAACAAACAAACATAAAGGAAACAAACTTCAAAAATAATTCTGCTAAAGGCTGAAGTTTCTGTGTTGGAGAATAACTGACATTGCTGACTTGGAAGTTATATATGAATTGATGTGACAACAGCAAATTGAATTCCTTCATTCAGAAGATACAAATTTTGCTCACCACAAGTGTAAAACACAACTGATATACCATGTAATCATTTAAAATTTCAAGAGGCAAAGATCATACACATGTCAGTCTAGAAAATATGCTAAAAGCACATTTGCGCATCACTCAAACCTATGAAATACATGATAAAAAAATAGAAAAAACCACAAGTATATAAAAAACGCCAACATAAGATGTAAATTTAGACAGTAGAAAATTGTCGCTGACATAAAAATACATTCCATATAATTTTCTACCTTACTGCGGAAGGTTACTCCTCACACGGCTTATCATAACACTCTGCTGCTTATTGCTTCTCTACTGCAGACAAAAGTACTCAACAAATGACTCTAATCTATGACAGTAGTTGAGTGATTCTGGCCAGATTAGTATGAAATAATAATTCCCAGCTTTGGCAGATTGTACCCAAGTAACTGATGAGATCATTGTTATCACCACATGTTTGTGAAATACAGCGTGATTATAATTAAAGTTAAACTTTCAAAATGCTGTAGAAATAACACCACTGGTCAAAACGACTTCAAATTGCAATGGAATATTATCAGAGAAGGGGGAAAACGTATAGCAGAAGAAAAAAGGGTGTGAAAATTGATCAATAATTGGCGCTGTATGTGTCAGAATACGTAAATGAAAACTTCTGTCGTGCACACGACCCATTGAAGTTGATATAAACATGCTCCTTTCACATCTGTGACGTTCACCATGACTGTCTCAATGGAGGATCATGCTCTGCTTGTAAAGCTGTATTACAAGAATGATGACTGTGCACATGTCGCTCTGCAAAAGTTCCAGACACTGAAGAGTGTGAAAAAAGGTGTTGGTCTGATGATTGCCATGGGTCTGCAGAAAATGATTTGGAAATTCAAAAAGACAGGTTCTTTTGGTGTGCAGCCTGGTAGAGGGAGGAAACAAATTGACGTCAGTGGAAGCAGTGGCCACAGAAATGCAGGAGGAGACGAGTGGTGGAGTGCAAACGTGTAGTGCACGGAGAATTGCCTGAACACTGGACGTATTCCTGAGCACGGTGCATAAAATTCTCCAAAACATCCTTCTTTGCTATCAATGCAAAATTACTCATGTGCAGGAGTTGCTTTCTGTTGACCTGCCAGCAAGAGAGGCCTTTGCTTTAGAATTTCTTGCTCGCAGGGAAGTGGACAATGGTTGGCCATGGAGGATTTTGTGGATAAATGAAGCTCACGTCCATCTGACAGGATGTATCAATACACAGAATTGTTGAATACGGGCAACGGAAAATCAACCAGTACCACTTCGTGCTGAAAAGGTCACTGTGTGGTGCGGATTTATGGCATCATTTATCATATTCCTATTTTTTTTTCTGAAGAGACAGGCGCTTCTGGTCCTGTAACCTGTACCGTCACTAGCAAGTGCTAAGAGTGTCTTTTGTGCAACCACGTCATTCCAGCTCTCCAACAGCGTGGATATGTGGACGGCATCATTTTTATGCAAGATGGCACACCTCTGCACATTGCAAATCTAGTTAAGCAGCTGCTGAAGCGCCATTTTGGAAATTATAGAGTTATCAGCTGCCATTTCCCTACAGCCTGGCCATCCCGATCACCTGGTCTTTATCTGTGTGACTTTTGTCTGTGGGGCTATCTGAAAGATGTTGTCTTCAGTGTTCCAATTGCAAATGTAGCTGCATTGAAGGTGTGCACTCTGCAACACATTCTGAACGTGACCCCGGAAACACTTCACTCAGAATGTGGAACATGCTGTTTCTCAATTTCAATTTTTTGCAGAAAACAGTGGACAGCATATTGAACATGTTTTGCGCCAGACACATGGAAATTAATAATCCAATTTGATTTTGACTGATGCTTTTTATGCGGTCTTTGGCCACAGGACAATTAAAAATCGATTTTTCCCATCTGATGTGATATGACCTTGCCGTGGTGGATGGCCTTGTGAACTAACATTACCGCACCTGTACACCCATGCACGACAAACACACACCTTAGGCATTGTTCTATGATTTATTTGTCATTTGTAGTTGACCACTATTAAATTATGATGCTTACAGTGCCATCTATTGTTACATGTTGTAACTACTTATTTTTCTTCTGCCATATACACTTCTGGAAATGGAAAACAGAACACATTGACACCGGTGTGTCATACTTGCTCCGGACACTGCGAGAGGGCTGTACAAGCAATGATCACACGCAAGGCACAGCGGACACACCAGGAACCGCGGTGTTGGCTGTCGAATGGTGCTAGCTGCGCAGCATTTGTGCACCGCCGCCGTCAGTGTCAGCCAGTTTGCCGCGGCATACAGAGCTCCATCGCAGTCTTTAACACTGGTAGCATGCCGCGACAGCGTGGACGTGAACCGTATGTGCAGTTGACGGACTTTGAGCGAGGGCATATAGTGGGCATGCGGGAAGCCGGGTGGACGTACCGCCGAATTGCTCAACACGTGGGGCGTGAGGTCTCCACAGTACATCGATGTTGTCGCCAGTGGTCGGCGGAAGGTGCACGTGCCCGTCGACCTGGGACCGGACCGTAGCAACGCACGGATGCACGTCAAGACCGTAGGATCCTACGCAGTGCCATAGGGGACCGCACCGCCACTTCCCAGCAAATTAGGGACACTGTTGCTCCTGGGGTATCGGCAAGGACCATTCGCAACCGTCTCCATGAAGCTGGGCTATGGTCCCGCACACCATTAGGCCGTCTTCCGCTCACGCCCCAACATCGTGCAGCCCGCCTTCAGTGGTGTCTCGACAGGCGTGAATGGAGGGACGAATGGAGACGTGTCGTCTTCAGCGATGAGAGTCGCTTCTGCCTTGGTGCCATTGATGGTCGTATGCGTGTAAGGCCCCGTGCAGGTGAGCGCCACAATCAGGACTGCATACGACCGAGGCACACAGGGCCAACACCCGGCATCATGGTGTGGGGAGCGATCTCCTACACTGGCCGTACACCTCTGGTGATCGTCGAGGGGACACTGAATACTGCACGGTACATCCAAACCGTCATCGAACCCATCGTTCTACCATTCCTAGACCGGCAAGGGAACTTGCTGTTCCAACAGGACAATGCACGTCCGCATGTATCCCGTGCCACCCAACGTGCTCTAGAAGGTGTAAGTCAACTACCCTGGCCAGCAAGATCTCCGGATCTGTCCCCCGTTGAGCATGTTTGGGACTGGATGAAGCGTCGTCTCACGCGGTCTGCACGTCCAGCACGAACGCTGGTCCAACTGAGGCGCCAGGTGGAAATGGCATGGCAAGCCGTTTCACAGGACTACATCCAGCATGTCTACGATCGTCTCCATGGGAGAATAGCAGCCTGCATTGCTGCGAAAGGTGGATATACACTGTACCAGTGCCGACATTGTGCATGCTTTGTTGCCTGTGTCTATGTGCCTGTGGTTCTGTCAGTGTGATCATGTGATGTATCTGACCCCAGGAATGTGTCAACAAAGTTTCCCCTTCCTGGGACAACGAATTCACGGTGTTCTTATTTCAATTTCCAGGAGTGTATTTTCCCCCTTCTCTGATAATATTCCTTTGCAATTGGACATCGCTCTGACCAGTGGTATTATTTCTACAGTGGTTTGAAAGTTGAATTAATAATCACCCTGTATATTTACAAAGTACTAAAAAAAAAATACAGTGGCAGAATGTATACTGATGCATGAAGAGAATAAGTTGAGATTCACATATGGAAAATGCAGTTTTTCAGTTGCTGGATGTCAAATACACACTTAAGCTGTATTATACATGGTTCTCTCACACGTGTTATAAACTTTCTGTTCACATTTGATACACTGTGTGTTAATTTTTGTGTGGTTTCATATGCGGATTGACGATGGATTAATTCATATATTTCATCTGTTGCAGCACGATGCATAGAGATAATTTGGATATTGCTCAATAATCATTATACAGTTGAAATTGGCCAGCAGCAAATAAATGGAAAATTATACAACCCATAATGGACAATGTTTTCCTTTGAAAAATATAGCGAAGCTGTGGAACCAAGTACAAATAAGATGCTCATTATGATTTTGGCTTTTGTTATAGATAAACTTTGGAATGATTATTAGTTCCTTACTGATGTCTCTATATTCTGACTTTCTGTAAGGAGGACAGGTAGCTTTCACAGGAGACACAACACACCAAGTTTTGAAATCCAAACACTTATAACCAGTCTTGGCAAGGAAACTGCAGTACAGGAATAAAAAATGTAAATGTCGTGTGACTAGAGCCTCCCATCGAGTAGACCATTCGCTGGGTGCAAATCTTTTGATTTGATGCCACTTCGGCTACTTGCACGTCGATGAGGACAAAATGTTGATGATTAGGACAACACAGCACCCAATCCCTGAGCGGAGAAAATCTCTGACCCAGCCAGGAATCAAACCCGGGCCCTTAGGATTGACATTCTGTCACACTGACCATTCAGCTACTGGGGACGGGCAGTACAGGAATGATACCCCAGGAGTATTGCAGTAGATTCACTTGCCATGAACACTTGATCAAATGAGAAAGTCACTTGTGCGAAACAGTGTACACACATATGAAGATAGTTCAGTGCTTAAAAAAAGTCACAAAATGGTTGGGACACAAAAATCAGAGACATTTGCACTAAAACTATGGCTTACTGACTGTCTTCCCGTGTATCATTCATTTTTCAATGTAAAGGGGGATGCGGGATGGGGAGGAGGTTATAGTTATACCATAAATAGCAACGGCCACATACCTTAAGGTGGTTTGAAAGTTTTCCAGGGATAATGTTATATGCAGAGAACTTACAATGCTATAAAACTATAGTGATATACAAGAAGGCTTGCAGAGAATCAACGCTTGGTGCAAGGATTGACAGTTGACCCTCAATATAAACAAATGTAACATATTGTGGACAAATGTTGTTGTTGTTGTTGTGGTCTTCAGCCCAGAGACCAGTTTGATGCAGTTCTCCAAGCAACTCTATCCTGTGCAAGCTTCGTCATCTCCCAGTACCTACTGCAATCTACAACGTTCTGAATTTGCTTAGTGTATTCATCTCTTGGTCTCCCTCCATGATTTTCATCCTCCACACTGCCCTCCAGTACTAAACTGGTGATCCTTTGATGCCTCAGAATATGTCCTACCAACTGATTCCTTCTTCTAGTCAAGTTGTGCCACAAATTTCTCTTCTCCCCAATTCTATTCAGTACCTCCTCATTAGATATGTGCTCTACCCATCTAATCTTCAAAATTCTTCTGTAGCATCACATTCCAAAAGCTTCTATTCTCTTCTTGCCTTAGCTATTTATCGTCGACATTTCACTTCCATACATGGCTACACTCCAAACAAATACTTTCAGAAACGATTACCTGACACTTAAATCTATAATCGATGTTAACAAACTTTTCTTCTTCAGAAACGCTTTCCTTGCCATTGCCTGTCTACATTTTATATCCTCTCTACTTCGACCAGCATCAGTTATTTTGCTCCTCAAATAGCACAACTCCTTTACTACTTTAAGTGTCTCATTTCCTAATCTAATATCCTTAGCATCACCCGATTTAATTTAACTACATTCCATTATCCTCGTTTTGCTTTTGTTGATGTTCATCTTATATTCTCCTTTAAAGACACTGTCCATTCCGTTCAGCTGCTCTTTCAGGTTCTTCGCTGTTTCTAACAGAATTACAATGTCATTGGCAAACCTCAAAGGTTTTATTTCTTCTCTGTGGATTTTAATTCCTACTCTGAATTTTTCTTTTGTTTCCTTTACTGCTTGCTTAATATACAGATTGAATAACATCGAGGATAGGCTACAATCCTCTCTCCCTCACTTCCCAACCACTGCTTCCCTTTCATGTCCCTCGTCTCTTATAACTGCCATCTGGTTTCTGTACAAATTGTAAATAACCTTTTGCTCTCTGTATTTTACCCCTGACACCTTAATAATTTGAAAGAGAGTATTCCTGTCAACATTGTCAAAATATTTCTCTATGACTACAAATGCTAGAAATGTAGGTTTGCCTTTTCTTAATCTAGTTTCTAAGATAAGTCGTAGGGTCAGCGTTGCTGCACGTGTTACAATATTTCTACGGAATCCAAACTGGTCTTCCCTGAGGTTCGGTTTTTCCATTCGTCGGTAAAGAATTCAAGTTAGTATTTTGCAGCTGTGATTTATTGAACTGATAGCTCAGTAATTTCATCAATTAAATTCAATATTTCTTCTGCTACCCAAGAATTTCTACTAGCCCTCATCTTTTTACCTACTTGATCCTCTGCTGCCTTCACTATTTCATCTCTCAAAGCTACCCATTCTTCTTCTACTATATTTCTTTCCCCCATTCTTGTCAATCGTTCCCTAATGCTCTCCATGAAACTCTCTACAATCTCTGGTTCTTTCAGTTTCTCCAGCCCCCATCTCCTTAAATTCTCACCTTTTTGCAGTTTCTTCAGGTTTAATCTTTCATGGTTCTTAAACCAAGCGTTAGCTATGATTAAGTTACGTTCTGTGCAAAATACTACCAGGCAGCTTCCTCTTTCATTTCTTAACCCCATTCCATATTCACCTACCACATTACCTTCTCTTACTTTTCCTACTATAGAATTCCAGTCACCCATGACTATTAAATTTTTGTCTCCCTTCACTATCTAAATAATTTCTTTTAACTCATCATACATTTTATCAATTTCTTTGTCATCTGCAGAGCTAGTTGGCATATAAACATGTACTACTGTAGTAGGCATAGGCTTCGTGTCTATCTTGGCCACAATGATGCGTTCGCTGTGCTGTCCGTAGTAGCTTACCTGCATTCATATTTTTTATTCATTATTAAATCTACTCCTGCATTACCCATATTTGATTTTGTATTTATAATCCTGTATTCACCTGACCAGAAGTCTTGTTCCTCTTGCCACCAAACTTCACTAATACCCACTATATCTAACTTTAAACTATCAATTTCCCTTTTTAAATTTTCTAATCTACCTGACCAATTAAGGATCTGACATCCACGCTCCGATCTGTAGAACGCCAGTTTTCTTTCTCCTGATAACAACATCCTCCTGAGTAGTCCCCGCCCAGAGATCCGAATGGGGGACTATTTTGCCTCCGGAATATTTTGCCTATGAGGACGCGATCGTCATTTAACCATACAGTAAAGCTGAATGCCCTCGGGTAAAATTACGGCTGTAGTTTCCCCTTTCTATCAGTCGTTCGCAGTACCAGCACAGCAAGGCTGTTTTGGTTAGTGTTACAAGGCTAGATCAGTCAATCATCCAGACTGTTGCCCCTGCAACTACTGAAAAGGCTGCTGCCTCCCTTCAGGAAGCACACGTTTGTCTGGCCTCTCAACAGGCACTTAACAAAATTATGACACATTACAACTAGGCACCAACAATCTTTGGGTCAGGTGTCATGAATTATAAATACAGTAAAACAGGACAATATTTATTTATTTATTATGAAAATTAATAGAGTTTTATTCGATATGAATTTTGTAATTGACATTTGAATTCATACACACACACACACACCTGAGTGAAAACAAATTACAGAATGAATGAATATTAAATTTCAAAGGAAAGGAGGAAGTAAATAAAACAGGTCAGAGCATCCCCAACTTGCGCCACTCCTCCTTCAGCTTTGGCAGCTGCAGGCCTTCCCAGTGGCGCACCGGCATCTTGGCGAAGAACCTGCGGAAGAAGCAGCCAGTGACAATGTGGTTTGTGAGGGATAATGCACTCTGACGGGGTGCAGGTGGATATCTGCTGGGTCCTTTTTCAGAGTACCATCCAAGCATTTACCTTAACCAGGGTGTATACGCAGACAAGAAATAAAATTCCTGGATTTACCAATTCAAAATCCACTTTTTCGCAGGTGAATATACACTCCTCCCCTGGTGAAAATACATTTTTACTCGGGTGAAAGTAAACTTCTCCCTATTAAGTGCCATACTTTCTCTCGGAACTGTACAACTTATCAAGTCCGTGAATGTTGAAGGTTTTATATGCCAGTACAGAATTTTCCAGCACTTTAGGAAAAGAGATCCAGCAAAAAACAACACGTTTTGGAAAGATATTTGATATTCGGCAACATTCACACTGCATATTTTTGTATTACAAAAGTATTAACACACGTTCCACCAAAAACAGCACAGTAGTAAAATCAAGGTTAAGAAGCGAATCATAGCTCACGTCACATGATATCACCAGCCAATAATGGCAGATATTTAGAGCACAAGATAAGTTATGTAGTCAGCCAATAGCAACAACACTGTTAAGTAGTGTGAACACACAAATAACAAACATTAATTGCTTATATATCTAAAAACTAAGATGATGTAACTTACCAAACGAAAGTGTTGGTATGTTGATAGACACACAAACAAACACAAACACTCCCAAACACACACAAAATTCAAGCTTTCGGAACCCACAGTTGCTTCATCAGGGAAGAGTGAAGGAGAGGGAAAGACGAAAGGATGTGGGTTTTAAGGGAGAGGGTAAGGAGTCATTCCAATCCCGGGACCGGAAAGTCTTACCTTAGGGGGGAAAAAAAGGACAGGTACACACACACACACACACACACATCCATCCCCACATACACAGACACATATGTCTGCTTGTGTCTGTACATGTGTGGACGGAGGTGTGTGTGTGTGTGTGTGTGTGTGTGTGTGTGTGTGTGTGTGTGTGTGTGTGTGTGTGTGTGTGTGAGAGAGAGAGAGAGAGAGAGAGAGAGAGAGAGAGAGAGGGAAAGAGTGTATACCTGCCCTTTTTCCCCCATAAGGTAAGTCTTTCCACTCCTGGGATTGGAATGAATCCTTACCCTCTCCCTTAAAACCCAAATCCTTTCGTCTTTCCCTCTCCTTCCCTCTTTCCTGATGAAGCAACTGCGGGTAGCGAAAGCTTGAATTTTGTTTGTGTTTGTTTGTGTCTCTATCAACATACCAACACTTTTGTTTGGTAAGTCACATCATCTTAGTTTTTAGATATATTTTTCCCATGTGGAATGTTTCCCTCTATTATATTTATGACATTAATTGCTTAAATATACATAAGGGTAGTTACAAGGAACCTAAGAGCACAGCTTATATTGCACCGGCTGAATATTTAACAAGCGCAACTATAACTTGCACTGCTGTGCACCGAAAATTTCGTAGGTTACCTGGACGAACGTGTGTTCCATCAAGCACTTACTTTTCCTCACAGAATCCAATTATTTGTGAAACTGCTCAAGAACTCCCTCCACATTTTTTTGAAGGATAATTGAAAGGACTAATATGAATATGGAAAACTAACTTTGAAACTTGGTCTTTTTTCGCCTGCATTACCCTTTAGGATATATCAAACACAAATGTACCTGTAAAATTTTAAGTAATGGTAAAAATCGCTGGTCTTTTCAGCCCTAAATTTTTCTAAGTGTTAAGTTTTGAATTAGAGAGTAACGCGCCGCGAGTTAGGAAATTCATCGCACATTCTCACGTGCAACATAATTCATCTTACATGAAAGGAAATTCACTCTGAAAGTAACACTTCTCAAGCCACTGTTCACAATATTTTCGTGCTACCTGTTAGCAATGTAAACAGTTATGACTTCACACAGTCATCTAAATGAGGAAGAAGCATCAAAAGCAGTTTGTTGTTCGCTATGCTGCAGAGTCTTTGACACATTTCGCTCTCGGCAGATGCTTGGGTGTGCACTGTGTTTTGTTGTTGTAAGTGGCACATTTTCTTTGCAACTGAAGTTTTTATTTTGGTGCTGTTCTTTCATTTATGTCTTATTGCTGCAGTATTATTCAGCAGTAGTGGGCTAGGCCAATTCTTTGTTAGAGTATCAGTGCTTACCAGTCAAAATTATAAAAATTTAACTGAAAACTAAAATATGAAAAATTCCCAGAATTCCAAAAATTTCCAGATATTTTCCTAATTTCTCCCGGATGAAAAAATTCCTGGAGTTTCCCCAGATTTCCTGGTTGTCTCCGGACATATACAACCTGCCTTACTGATTTACAGACCACAAAAAACCTAAATCTGTAAAAAAATTAAATCAGGCCTTTTGTGAAACCTGGCGGTCAATTCCTGATTACACAGGGGTATCCAGATGTACAAACGACAGGTGGAAGAACTTAGCCACTGTCTGTAAACGATTTCTAATGTGACTTAAAGTGTATTAAGGCCTGAACTTTTAATGCAAAAACCATTAAAAATTGGGGGTTGCACAATAGCAATGAAGAGTTGAATGTTGAGAGTTATTGGTGGAGACAGGAGACCAAGCAAGTGTTTCAATGAAAAGTGTGAACCAGAAGCTGTAACTGTGACCATAATGGTGATTACAGGACACTCAGCCAAGTGAAGGGGTGGTGAGTGGAGCCGAATTACGAAAAAACGATAAAACACTGAGATGGAATATGCGATGCCAGAAAACAAGATTTGGCCTGGAGTGCCTCAGTCTAGACAGAGCAGAAACAGTGTTCAATATACAGCAGAGGTGGCTTACTTTTGCTGGATGTCACGCAGGACCTCTTTCTCTGTGGGAGTCAGCCCGTCGCGCAGGATCTGCAGGTTGGACTGCAGTTCTCGCACGCTGTTGACGCCGACAAGGTGCGTCGCCTGCCCCTCACGCGTCAGGGCGTGGTGCACCGCCAGCCGTGCGAGCTCCACTCCCCTCTCCTGTGTCAGTGAAATAGAATTGGTCAGAATGGTGTATTCGATCCTATATTTAGTGCAGGACCTGATACATATGTATTTCTCAAATATACAGCTTGTCTTTTCAGTATCAGGCATTTCTGTATGATTCTGAGTAGCTAACTGACACTTTTGGTTACTAACTTTTAGGATTTTGCTTTTCATAATGAGTACTGTTAATAACGTGTGGGGCACATATATATAATGTAAATTTCATAATTTTTCTTAAATTCCTACTTTCATGTAAACAGTGGAAGTGATTTTGATTTCAATACAATATTAAATACGAGCAAGTATTAAAGGCTTTAAAAAGTGAACAACAATAATAATGTATGGGTCAAAAGTTTAGTGAAAATCTTTCAACTTGACAACAGTTCAGCAACTTGTATATCCCTGACCTACCCTAGTAACCCTATTACAGATAGGGGACCTACAGTTTAACATATGGAATCCAAATTGCATGTCATTCTTGGCAATCTGAAGGCCAGTTTAAAGGCAGACTGAAAAATACGTGGTCCAACTGGGATTTGATACTGCAAACTATCAGTTTCTGAACACACGCTTCATCAATAGCCCACTGGGCTCTACTTTCAAAAAGTGTAAAATGTATTACATTGCATTTGACAAAAGTCATAGACAAGAAAATATATTTTATGTTAGTAACCAGAATATACATAAAAATACATAAAAATGTTACATGAGTAAAGAAGTTTTCTCTGAAATTATCTGCATATAATTAAATGAAAAATAGTTACTGTTCAGAAATTATAAATATGTGGCTGACAGAAGCTATGAGTTTTGATCTTGTCTTGTTGGTTGTTGTCTTTATCTGTGCTTGCCTTTTCCCTTTGCCTTTTTTCTGACTTTGGACAGAAATGATGATGACTGACAGCAGATTTTGGTCTGGCACGTTAAAATGGGAAATCAAAATTATTTAGTGTCATTTTTACACAGTAGAACATAGGTCATCAGATTTCGTTGCCTACACCAAGTATTTCAGTGCAATAAAAATTACCTAGTGGCATTAATTATCCCCAAAGTCATAAATTTCTGCATGGCATAATAACCATCTCAGTTGCAATTATTGTGTTTACCTTTTATTCATCATGAGAACAGTAAAGCATGAAGTCATATTGGTATAAAGGTGAATTTTTTCACTCAGCTTGTAACACGGCATTTGGAAAGCTGCTGTGCAGTTACATTTGTAGGAAATTACTCCCACAAGAGGCTATACAAGTCTTAACCTGCTTCACTTTGCTGCCAAACACTTTCTGCAAATTTCATTGTGATATGCTTCTCACATATGCAGTTATTTCAGTTTTTAAGAGACAAAGTGACCATTGGCGATTCTGATCCTCTGCAAATTTTGCAGCTTACAAAAAAACTTCTGGCAGAGTAAGGTCAGGTCAGCGAGGAGCCAATGTTTTTTGAAATGACATTTTCCTCAAAAATTTTTCCCAGAAGACACACAGTGTTAGCTTGCAGGCAGTAGTGCCATCTTGTAGTCTATTTGTCTGCCTCTAGCTGGCCAATGAAATCGTGGATGATTTAACAATAATGTTCACAGTTTCTTCAAAAACTAAAGGACCACTAATTTTTCATCCAGATACTGCTACCCTCACTCCAATTTTCTGCTCACGCAACGGCATTTTAAGCACAGTATGAGGCACATCCATTGACTATACTCTTGTGTTTCTTGTGTTAATGTGAGCAAGCAGGCGGAACTAGGAGTCGTCTGTAAAGAAGGTTACTTCAAGAATATCAGTGGTATTCCCCTCAATAAAAGATGTAAACCAATTGCAGAAATGGATTCACTTTTCACGATCTGCATCATCCAATTTGCGCACTGCTCTCACTTTAAGTGGAACAATTTTAATACTTGTCTAGCCACTTTATGGCTAGTCACAAGACCAGTATCTTTTCCTCGTGCCAAATTGCACAGTTTACTGGGCTCTGGTGCCCACAGTCAGAAATATCCAACAATTTCTGTTCATTAATTTAGATGGTCTTCCAGTTCATTTGGCACCCAACACTGTGTTTGTTGTTGTTGTGGTCTTCAGTCCTGCGACTGGTTTGATGCAGCTCTCCATGCTACTCTATCCTGTGCAAGCTGCTTCATCTCCCAGTACCTACTGCAGCCTACAGCCTTCTGAATCTGTTTAGTGTATTCATCTCTTGGTCTCCCTCTACGATTTTTACGCTCCACGCTGCCCTCCAATGCTAAATTTGTGATCCCTTGGTGCTTCAGAACATGTCGTACCAACCGGACCCTTCTTTTTGTCAAGTTGTTCCACATTCTCCTCTTCTCCCCAAATCTATTCAATACCTTCTCATTAGTTATGTGATCTACCCATCTAATCTTCAGCATTCTTCTGTAGCACCACATTTTGAAAGCTTCTATTCTCTTCTTGTCCAAACTATTTATCGTCCATGTTTCACTTCCATACATGGGTACACTCCATACAAATACTTTCAGAAACGACTTCCTGATACTTAAATCTATACTCGATGTTAACAAATTTCTCTTCTTCAGAAACGCTTGCCTTGCCATTGCCAGTCTACATTTTATATCCTCTCTACTTCAACCATCATCAGTTATTTTACTCCCCAAATAGGAAAACTCCTTTACTACGTTAAGTGTCTCCTCCCAAAATTTCTAAATAGGTAAACAAACCACATTATGATGAAATACAGCTGTTCCCAGAAATTTGTCAGCAAATGTTTCCTGCTCTGAATCTGTGTATTCATCACCCTGTTGAAACATGTGTTTGACAAGACAAATATATACCTCAGTTGAAAGCATCATTATTTAAAAACAGACTGAACACCTAAACCCTACACATTACATCCAGTAACTTTCATCAACTGAACTAAACAGTTATATGGTACACAACAGTAGAACAAATTAAAAAATAATCACATATCGACGAAAGAACAGTTCTGCTGACTGTTTCGAACTTCCAACCTAATCTACATCTGTTGTCCACAGTCCAGTGCACAACAACTTTCCGATCACAATGTATTTAGTAATGATGGGCCTTTTTGATTGTCTCATTTAGGCTTCCTTCATACTTATTGGATTTGAAGTTCAGTACCCAAACACCAATTTCCTAAAACAGTATGACATACTGAGGAAAAAGGATTTAGAGAAAATTTGAACAAAGACACACACAGAATATTTTGTGGTCCTCAGTACTGCTGGATGTCTTCAAATTGCAAGTTCACATGTTTGATTATTGTCACAAGCAAAATTTTTAATTTTAATTGTATTTTATGTTTATTATCAAGGTGGAAAGTTAAAAACAAATATTGAAGCAAAAATTTTTAATAAAAAATTATCTTTCATTTTTAATTATTGAGAACATGGAAATGCAGGTATTCATAATAAGAGGGCAATTCAAAGTTTGAAGAATCGCTACTAGATGTCAGGGCTAGCACAATGAGCTTCCAGTGAACTGGTCATGTGAAGAGATGGATCACATTTTAAAAGTGGGACTGGATGAGAAAATTATCTGCTAGGTGGATGCTACAACTCTTAATCCACGATCAGAAATGCATCAGAATGGAAATGTCTGACCCATTTTCAGAGCAACCAAAAAGATTTTTCATGCTGATTTGTGACCACAGATGAAATACTACTATACCCAGAGACAAATAAATAGTCAAAGCATTGGAAACAAGTTGATTCACAACAACCAAAGAAAGCAAAGGCAATATGGTCAGTTGGAAAGGTCATGATGTCAGATTTCCAGGGTGCGAAAGGGATACTCCCAACAGATTACCTTTCCTCTGGTCACACAAATGTGGGACAATACTGTGCTAACCTCCTGTATCAACTACAGAAAAAGACACATGAAAAAGGCCGATTTAGCAATGAATAAAGTCATTTATCATCAAGGCAATGAGCGCCCACACACTAGTGTCATTGACACAGCAAAAATATGTTAAGTATGAGACGAATTGTTGCCACATCCTCCATATCTGATTTGGCTCAATCACACTTCCATCTCTTCCCCAAACTCAAAATTTTTCTTGGTGAATGGAGATTCTCTTCAAACAAAGAACTGGCAGCCAATGAAGTTGGCAGGTATTCTGCAGGCCTGGAGGGATTTTAATTTTGGAGATGGGATCAAGACATTGGAACAAGGGCATTAAAGTACACAGAAATGATAATGGGGGTGGGGGGGGGGGGGGGGGGGGGGGCAGGAGAAGTTCACTGAGGTAAGTTATTTCCTTCTACTAGACTCTGAGAATTTTTCAAATTACCCTGTAAATTTGTACAACGTTGAGTGATTCTGTGAATAAAGAGCTTGAAATGTTTTATATTAGATGTGTTACAGCACTCATAAATTTTTAAATATTTTTTCTTTCGCCAGCCTGAGAAGTGTGTTGCACTGCCTTAGGAAACTGATGTAAGGGTGCTGACCTTGGAATCAAAAAGTCTTAAGATCTCATTGGAAGATGCCTCGGTCACATTATATATTACAAATCTATTTAACACACACAGGCACTGCTTTCAAATCCCAGATGCACACACAATGAACCCTTTACTCTGCACCTCTTATGTGTACCCTTTCGCCTGCAACTTTTCCGTTTGCCTTCACTCCTCTCCCTGCATCTTTCACTCTGATCTTGCTCCTCTTCCCCTGCACCTTTTACTCTGCATCCTACAGGTCTTACCCTGCATCTTTTAAGCTGCACCTTTATTTCTACACATTTCTTTACTCTGCCATGCCAGTTTCTTCACACCCACCTTGCAGTAGTCGGCCGCCGCCCGGCACACATCCTTCAGCTCCTGGGGCGCCGGGTGCCACGGCTGTGGCCCCGAACTGCTCAGGAGACCCATTGCCACACCTGCAGCACAGATCACGCCCACGCCCTTCTCCTGTGGAAGGGACACACACGGGACTATTCAATCCGTCACTCACACACACAGCATTCTGTAAATCCTGTCACGATGGAAAGCCCTGAGGCGTGTGGAACGCGCCGAGGTAGACATTGATAGGCAGAAGCAACTGCTGCTGGCTACTTCTCTAAACATACTAACAATAAAGTATTATGACTACTGCTAATCTGATCATACAGAGGACCACAAAGAAAAAGCAAAATGTGATCAATTACCATGAGATAACTAACAAAAGAACAATGTTCTCACTAATTTATAGCTTACAACAAGGGAAAAAACTTAAAATAAACAATCAAAATTCATGGGAGAGAACTCCACAGTGTTTTTAATGAAACTGGGGTCTGACAGGCAAAGGGCTATCCCCAGTTCTTTCACTTATTTTATTTTATTTTATTTTATTTTACACGTGTAGTTCTATAGGACAAAACTGAGGAGCAAATCTCCAACGTCATGGAATGTGTCCATACATGAAATTACAACATAAAAGTAATAGCAGATAAATAAAATGTTTATGAAATAAATACAATCAACAACATAACATCGGACTCAGCTTAATTTTTCAAGGAATTCCTCGACAAAATAGAAGGAGTGACCCCATGAGGATAACCTTCAGTTTAAATTTGAAAGCACATGGATTCTCGTATTTGTATTTCTTACTGAAAATGGATGCAGCAGTATACTGCACACCTTTCTGCACAAGTGTCAAGGAAGTGCGATCCAAATAACGATTGGATTTCTGCCTAGTATTAACTGAGTGAAAGGTGCTAATTCTTGGGAATAAGCTGCTATTGTTAACATGAAACAACACTAAAGAATATATACATTGATAGGCCAGTGTCAGAATATCTGGACTAGTGAACAGGGTCGACAAGAGGCTTGCGAACTCACACCACTTACTGCCCGAACTGCCTGTTTCTTAGCCAAAAATATCCTTTGAGAATGGGAAGAGTTACCCCAAAATATAATACCATACAAGACAAGGAAATGAAAATAAGCAAAGTAGACTACTTTTTGTGTTGAACTATCACTTACTTCAGATACTGTACGAATAGTAAAAATGACAGCATTAAGTCTTTGAACACGATATGAAACTTCCTGGCCGAGTTTGAGTCTCGGTCCAGCACACAGTTTTAATCTGCCAGGAAGTTTCATATCAGCGCACACTCCGCTGCAGAGTGAAAAAACTCATTCTTTCAACACGATGCTGAACATGGACTTTCCATGACAGTTTACTATTAATCTGAACACCTAGAAGTCTGAACTGTTCGGTTTCAATAATCGTATGCCCATTCTGAGAAATTAAAAAGTCGGGCTTTGTAGAATTGTGTGTTAGAAACTGTAAAAACCGACTCTTACTGTGATTTAGCGTTAGTTTGTTTTCTACAAGCCATGACCTTATGTCATGAACTGCATTATTTGAAACCAGGCCAATGTTGCACACAACATCCTTTGCTACCAAGCTATTGTCATCAGGACACACAAATATTTTAGAATGACCTGTAATACTACAGGACACATCATTCACATAAATGACATCACTCATATAAATAAGGAACAGGAGTAGCCCCAGCACTGATCTCCAGGGCAGCCCCCATTTGACTGTGCCCCACTCAGACCCCACATCACAGCCATTCTCAACACTGTAAATAATGACCTTTTGCTGTCTCTTGTTAAAGTAAAGTCTCATCAAATGTGTGTTATGGGAATATTGCTGGAAATGGGAAAAGGAATTAGCCTGGTCGGAGGTTCAAAAAACAGTGTTAAGTGTCAACTGCCTCGAATTTGCCAATGACTTTGTGATCCTGTCAAGAAACACATGCACAGCTATGGAATAGATCGACATGCTGGGGGAATAAAAAAGGAGGCACATTAAGCTGCCCTCCAAATTTATTTCGAAAACGAAGTACGTAATTGATGTCAGAACAGCACTTAATCAACTAACACAGAAAAAAATGGACAGTTTCAGATATGTTGGTGGAATAATACAGATGAATACTACAACATCAGAAGCCAATGAAGCAGGAGAGTGAAGGCTGTCACAGCTTTTGTAGGACACATCTTCTATAAAAGGACAAAGATAATCTCAATGCTAAACTCAGGCACTACGACAAAGTGATGGAAACTTAATGTCTATACACAAGCGAATGCCTCAGAATGGTAGGACAGACTGTAATGAGAGAAGGCAAGGAGTTTGAGCATAAGATAATAGACAGGCAGGTTAACCTGCAAGGAAAAAGGAAGGGGAATGAGATAGCGGCCAACTGATTGAATCAATATGGAAATTGTGATTAAAGCTCTATGGACACCTGTTCAGAATGGATGCAACATAACTGACAAACATACCTGAAGTCTCTGATGAATGGTTTGAATATGTATGGAAGGATCTCGACAGTACTGGGACTGAATCAGAAAGATGTCTCAGTACAGATCACTGATACCTTCTAAGTTTAAGTTCATGACCAATTACCAAATGGAACATTACATGTAAATGCTCTTCTGGAAATTGGTAAACAGAAAGAACTGACATTATCTTTTCAGAAAACCAATATACAAATTCTAGCAGTCCAGAAAAATAAGATTCTTGGTTGAGTATGAAGTTGATACACAACATTATAGAATTTATAATGGAAAACTAGTAATAAGAACCTGCAAATGTTTGTAACAGCATTTTATGTGCACAAAAAACTGTAGATAGTATAACAGATTTAAGTCACAAGCAGAAAAAATGTCAATGTTAACAATACAGTGCAAGATTAAAAGCTATACCCTTACAAATTGCCATGCACCTATAAATCGAGACAACCGAATGGCTCTAAACCAAGTAAACTAGTTTTGGATTTTGTAGAAACTGACATCTCCAACATACCTAAAAGCAATGTTAAAATTTTTCTCGGTGACTTCAATATGCAAGTTGAGATGTAAAAATGTTTTAACAATATTGAAGGTGAATATCCAGTACACTTGAGAACAAAAGAAATGGCGAGAAACTGACCAATATTTGTAAAATGTCTAAGAAAAAGCTGATGTCCACACAATTTCCCAAATTTACAGGGAAAGCTAAATCTTGGACATACCTAACTGGAGGTGTGCAGAAAGTTGAAATAAGCAGTTCACATAATATACAAAAAACTGGTGATTTCTCAAACTCGGGAACAATCAAGAATGGGGTGCTGCAAGGTTCGGTCTTGGGGCCTCTTCTGTTCTTAATATATATATATTAATGACTTGCCATTCTATATTCACGAAGATGCAAAGCTGGTACTTTTTGCTGATGATACAAGAATAGCTATCACACCCAACAGACAAGAAACTGTAAACAATGTTTTTCAGAAAATCATTAAGTGTTTCTCTGCAAATGGACTCTCATTAAACTTTGACAAAACACCGTACACACAGTTCTGCACAGTAAAAGGAATGACACCATTAATAAATATAGACTTCGGTCAGAAATTGGTAGCTAAGGTAGAATATTCAAAATTACTAGGTGTATGCATTGATGAGGGGTTGAAATGTAAAAATTGCTATTAGGGTCATTGCAAATTTTGGCGATATACATCTCAGTGAAACATCTCAAACCTGAAATGTGGTGGTTTGTAAAAAGTACAAAGCAATGGTTGTAATGTTATTAACATACAATTTTTTATCAAAATAAACCAGCAGAATGTCTGTATGATTAAAAATTCATTCATTTCCTGATATTTTTGTTTTGTCATATTTGTTCACGATTTATTAGTGCAACATTCTAAATACATGCCCAAGGTTGCTTAAAATTAATATGGGGAAACTAGCTGAGTCATTAGAGTAGTTGACTTTCCAGAGTCTTCACATTTGTCAGAGTAAAGTTCTTTGAATAATCTTAACTTTTCTTTTCTGATGGACATTACTTCACATTAATCATTAATCTGTTAGCTGCTGCAGATGTACTTATTATATGCTGAGTTGAGCACTGCACAAACATGTCTACCTATGCGTTTCTACCTGGTCTGGGGATATGCAAGCATCTTGCTCTGCAATTTCTTCTCCTGTTACTCAAAGATTTAACATCATCAAGACACAAAAATAGCTTTCCGATTTTTCGGCTCATTCACAAATTTATTGTTAGAAATCTGTAGAGAAGTATAGGTGGCTTTTCCTTCAGTAGTTTACAATCTGATCTTAATTACACGTTTCAAACGTTACTATGATTTTCAGGTTCTTTGGCTAAGGAGGAACTATCAGACAAACCTATTGTTGAAACATGAAACTGTAGATGGCTTCAGATTATTGCTTTCAGAATCTTTGAAGTTATTACTACTTACTTTGGCACAGAATAATTCATCCTCACAGATATCTCTCTAAGCTTAGTGCAACCATTACATCTTGGTATTTCGTTTGTAGGATATATTATGAGAAAAACACTTTAAGCATAGTGAGGCACGGGTGGCACTACTTGCTACATAAATTATGTACATGATGTAACAACTTCTCTCTCTCTCTTTTTTTTTTTCCCATCAGTCTACTGACTGGTTTGATGCGGCCCGCCATGAATTCCTTTCCTATGCTAACCTCTTCATCTCAGAGTAGCACTTGCAACCTACGTCCTCAATTATTTGCTTGACGTATTCCAATCTCTGTCTTCCTCTACAGTTTTTGCCCTCTACAGCTCCCTCTAGTACCATGGAAGTCATTCCCTCATGTCTTAGCAGATGTCCTATCATCTTGTCCCTTCTCCTTATCAGTGTTTTCCACATACTCCTTTCCTCTCCGATTCTGCGTAGAACCACCTCATTCTTTACCTTATCAGTCCACCTAATTTTCAACATTCGTCTGTAGCACCACATCTCAAATGCTTCGATTCTCTTCTGTTCTGGTTTTCCCACAGTCAATGTTTCACTACCATACAATGCTGTACTCCAGACGTACATCCTCAGAAATTCCTTCCTCAAATTAAGGCCGGTATTTGATATTAGTAGACTTCTCCTCGCCATAAATGCCTTTTTTGCCATAGCGAGTCTGCTTTTGATGTCCTCCTTGCTCCGTCCGTCATTGATTATTTTACTGCCTAGGTAGCAGAATTCCTTAACTTCATTGACTTCGTGACCATCAATCCTGATGTTAAGTTTCTCGCTGTTCTCATTTCTACTACTTCTCATTACCTTCGTCTTTCTCCGATTTACTCTCAAACCATACTGTGTACTCATTAGACTGTTCATTCCGTTCAGCAGATCATTTAATTCTTCTTCACTTTCACTCAGGATAGCAATGTCATCAGCGAATCGTATCATTGATATCCTTTCACCTTGTATTTTAATTCCACTCCTGAACCTTTCTTTTATTTCCATCATTGCTTCCTTGATGTACAGATTGAAGAGTAGGGGCGAAAGGCTACAGCCTTGTCTTACACCCTTCTTAATACGAGCACTTCGCTCTTGATCGTCCACTCTTATTATTCCCTCTTGGTTGTTGTACATACTGTATATAACCCGTCTCTCCCTATAGCTTACCCCTACTTTTCTCAGAATCTTGAACAGCTTGCACCATTTTATAGTGTCGAACGCTTTTTCCAGGTTGACAAATCCTATGAACGTGTCTTGATTTTTCTTTAGCCTTGCTTCCATTATTAGCCGTAACGTCAGAATTGCCTCTCTCGTGCCTTTACTTTTCCTAAAGCCAAACTGATCGTCACCTAGCGCATTCTCAATTTTCTTTTCCATTCTTCTGTATATTATTCTTGTAAGCAGCTTCGATGCATGAGCTGTTAAGCTGATAATTCTCGCACTTGTCAGCTCTTGCCATCTTCGGAATTGTGTGGATGATGCTTTCCCGAAAGTCAGATGGTATGTCGCCAGACTCATATATTCTACACACCAACATGAATAGTCGTTTTGTTGCCACTTCCCCTAATGATTTTAGAAATTCTGATGGAATGTTATCTATCCCTTCTGCCTTATTTGACCGTAAGTCCTCCAAAGCTCTTTTAAATTCCGATTCTAATACTGGATCCCCTATCTCTTCTAAATCGACTCCTGTTTCTTCTTCTATCACATCAGACAAACCTTCACCCTCATAGAGGCTTTCAATGTATTCTTTCCACCTATCTGCTCTCTCCTCTGCATTTAACAGTGGAATTCCTGTTCCACTCTTAATGTAACCACCGTTTCTTTTAATGTCACCAAAGGTTGTTTTGACTTTGCTGTATGTTGAGTCTGTCCTTCCGACAATCATATCTTTTTCGATGTCTTCACATTTTTCGTGCAGCCATTTCGTCTTAGCTTCCCTGCACTTCCTATTTATTTCATTTCTCAGCTACTTGTATTTCTGTATTCCTGATTTTCCCGGAACATGTTTGTACTTCCTCCTTTCATCAATCAAATGAAGTATTTCTTCTGTTATCCATGGTTTCTTCGCAGCTACCTTCTTTGTACCTATGTTTTCCTTCCCAACTTCTGTGATGGCCCTTTTTAGAGACGTCCATTCCTCTTCAATTGTGTTGCCTATTGTGCTATTCCTTATTGCTGTATCTATAGTGTTAGAGAATTTCAAACGTATCTCGTCATTCCTTAGAACTTCCGTATCCCACTTCTTAGCGTATTGATTCTTCCTGACTAATGTCTTGAACTTCAGCCTACTCTTCATCACTACTATATTGTGATCTGAGTCTATATCTGCTCCTGGGTACGCCTTACAATCCAGTATCTGATTTCAGAATCTCTGTCTGACCATGATGTAATCTAATTGAAATCTTCTCGTTGCTCCCGGCCATAACTACTATAGTTATGTAAAATGACTAATTTCTTATTAAAGGTGATGTTCATAAAACTTTACTGTTCTATCAGTAATTTCATGGCTACTAACATCAAAGAAACATTTAATTTATCCAAAAACAATTTATTTAAAAGATTATTCAGATTTTTAGATCCCTACACAACATATGGAGTTCATATTTTCAATGAGCAATTAGATAGCTTTCAAAATGTTATGCTTCATGTGAAAGACCTCATGCTCCCTTCCCAGTAAACATTTTACTTTTTTTCATAAACATCATGTTTGAAAAATTATTCTGAACTAAAATTTCATCTTCTTAATTGTTTAACTGCTGGTTATTTCGAAGTCCTTATTTTTCTGAATCAAAAAAATGCCCACTTCAACTAAGGAAACTTGTTAGTTTGGCTACTATAAAAAATTCCATATTTTAGCCAATGGTGATGCGATTTGTGAATGCTCATTGAAGTAGAAGCTGGTTTCACAACACAGTTCCTATAGTTTTATTAATTTTCTCTATATCCAACCTACAGTTAAACAAAGTTGCTACTTTGCTCATTATGATTTCGTAACCACTAATTTTCCTCTTTTTCTGCCATGGCCAAAAAACAATAACAAATTTCAAATTTATATGCTCTACTGTAAGCAGGTGTGCTGGATGATGATCCCGTCAAACTGTGGATCTCATTCATTGTGATAACATCACATCACCACTTGTGTCGCTAACAGTCAGTCGGAGGGCAGTTATTATTCTGTGAACATCATGTACTGTCTGTCAATACTTTATATTGCTAAATTTCAGCCAACTGGTACTGTAAACTGAACAACATTTTTGTCAGTGACTACGTAAACAAACCTCACTTCTTGTTCTGTTTCCATCAGAATTGGAATAGAAAAGTGGTACTAAAAATATGTTGCCACTGTCAAATCTTTTGCAGTGTAATGTATGTGCTGAACTGTGGCGAATAATTACCATATTTACTCAAATCCAAGCTGCACTCTAATCTAAGCCGCACCTGAAAAATGAGACTTGAAATCAAGGAAAAAAAAATTCCCGAATCTAAGCCGCACCTGAAATTTGAGACTCTAAATTCAAGGGGAGAGAAAAGTTTTATGCCGCACTTCCAAATCGAAACAAAGTCAGTCTATTGTAATATGAGACACAATTTAGGTAGAATAAAATGACGATACAGCTACAGTGGTTTGGTTCGAGTTGTAAGCTTAGCAGTTAAGCTTTACCAGGTAGCCACTGCTATGCGTCAGGCGTGCTGCTTCTGGTTTGAATCGGTTGCTTATTTTTCCTTTGATCTGATAAGTGCCATTCTCTTTGTTATAGGTGGTTACATCAATCTAGACTGAAAATGCATTATTGTACTGTGTCATGCATTGTTTGTCGCATTCTGATAATAAGTGTTTACGACCTGTCGCCGCTCACAGCATGGCTTGCTTTTGTGCGCGCTACCGCCGCTTACAATAAAAAAAGAGAGGAATCATCTCATTAGCCAAATAATGGCAAGACACTGCTGTTTGTTGTTACTTACACTGCTGCTTTCTTTGCTAATGATCAACAAGAACCAAATAATAGACTGCGTATGATAGACGTTCTGAACGAGAGTTTAGCTAAAATTTTTGAAAATCTTTGCAGATGCCTCTTTTGTACATTACATTGTGCACAGAAACTAGAGTCATCTTAGATTTAAAAATCTACTCAATTGCCGTGCTTCATTTCTGACTGTATCACTATTAGGCATAAGAATAATACGAATATAAACATGACATGATATGTATATTCTTCCGCATTTGCTGCTGTCTCACACTAGTTTCATAGGTTATTATGCAGACAGGATATAAATGAGATAGCAGCAAACACGAAAGAATACATGGCAAAATGTTTATATTTGTATTATTCTTATGTTAAGATAATACTGCATGTGATTCGCAATTCATAAAAGTTCCTATTAGCAACCATCTCTTCTCACATGCAGGAAAAATTCAGAACGTAGAGTTGGCCATATTGACAAACATCCCGAATAGTTTTGCCAGTCGGATTTTCGTAGTACATTGAAATGCTGCTACATTCGAAGATGAACAACAAGGAATTTGTATTTATTTCGTTGGATAATGTATGAAAATGCAGTGGTCGAAACTCGGGGCGGAGAAAAAAGCTCGTCTTACACCTTTTTTTTAAATTTATTTACTGACACATAGGTTTTGGCTCCAGTATTTATCTTTGTGCCTGCAAAACATGCCTGTGTAGCGCTACATATATTCGACGGCAGAAGTTAGTTGTGGCGGCACCTACCAACATTTTTCAGAACTTCCCCTTACTTTGCACTCGATTCTAAGCCGCAGGCGGTTTTTTGGATTACAAAAACCAGAAAAAAAAGTGCGGCTTAGATTCGAGTAAATACACTATACTATATAAATTATTATATACCAGCTTATCATCCTATTATCATATAAGTCAATAAACATGGAAAGGTGTCGAGCTAAATAGTGCCGTGCTACATTCATCATTTCAAACTTTTCATTACCCAAACAACAATCAGATGGCAGATACTGGAAAGCAGCAGAAATATCACGGAGGCCAAATCAGAACAGTCACACCACACCCTGTGATGCCAGTCCTGGTCAATGGTAAGAGCTAAAGTGAAGCTGAATGTAGCAAAATGAGATCACTGTAGGCAAAGTATCCCAACACAATTTAATGGTCAGGGATGTGAAAAGCTACTGAGTTACCGGGAGGAAGGTTCACTGTAGGCTATATATTGTCTAAGTATTCAGGTACCTGAGTGGTGACATGTCTACACTAGTCACTAGAGCTCACAGGTCGGCACGGAGGCCCGAGAACTTGTCAACAGCGCTAAAGGGAAAATCGTGAGGCTGCACTTGAACTTGTACACAGCTCGTGGGGATCAGTGGAGAACGACAAGTTAACTCAGCAGCAGCAGTCTTAAAAGGTACAGTTAAGCACACTAAACTAAAAATGACAGACGTATTACACACCTTGAAGAATGGAAGATGCCGCTGCAGCGTGTCGTCTATGAGCGTGTCTCTCGTGAATGACAGTATTGTGTGCACTTTTACACTTGTGCTCTTCTCGATGATCTCGCGGAGTGGCTCCAGATGGTACCCCGTGATACCGATGAACTTCGCCTTGCCCGCTGCCACAATCTCCTGCAGTGCCGGAAGTGTCTCCTGGATAAGTATGTCTGGGTTTATAGCGAAATCCACATCGTGCACCTGGAAATATCAGAGGGGAAAAATTATTCAGTAGCTCACTGGGGTCAATGGTAATGTAGCATTTTGACACCCAAAGAGAAACGCAACAGTGTCAATACTGAAACTTCCTGGCAGGCTAAAACTGTGCGCACCAGACTGGGACTCGAACCTGGCACCTTTGCCTTTCACAGGCAAGTGCTCAATTGACTGACAGTTGAATGAGTGTGAGGCTCCCAGGTAGATGCTATTTTCCTAGACTTCCGGAAGATGTTCGATACAGTTCCGCACCGTCGCCTGATAAACAAAGTAAGAGCCCACGGAATATCAGAGCAGCTGTGTGGCTGGATTGAAGAGTTTTTAGCAAACAGAACACAGCATGTTGTTATCAATGGAGAGACGTCTACAGACGTTAAAGCAACCTCTGGCGTGCCACAGGGGAGTGTTATGGGACCATTGCTTTTCACAATATATATAAATGACCTATTAGATAGTGTCGGAAGTTCCATGCGGCTTTTCGCGGATGATGCTGTAGTATACAGAGAAGTTGCATTATTAGAAAATTGTAGGGAAATGCAGGAAGATCTGCAGTGGATAGGCACTTGGTGTAGGGAGTGGCAACTGACCCTTAACATAGACAAATGTAATGTATTGCGAATACATAGAAAGAAGGATCCTTTATTGTATGATTATATGATAGCGGAACAAACACTGGTAGCAGTTACTTCTATTAAATATCTGGGAGTATGGAATGATGATATAAAATTAATTGTTGGTAAGGTGGGTACCAGGTTGAGATTAAATGGGAGAGTCCTTAGAAAATGTAGTCCATCAACGAAGGAGGTGGCTTACAAAACACTCGTTCGACCTATACTTGAGTATTGCTCGTCAGTGTGGGATCCGTACCAGATCGGGTTGACGGAGGAGATAAAGAAGAAGAGCGGCGCGTTTCGTCACAGGGTTATTTGGTAACTGTGATAGCGTTACGGAGTTGTTTAGCAAACTCGAGTGGCAGACTCTGCAAGAGAGGCGCTCTGCATCGCGGTGTAGCTTGCTCGCCAGGTTTCGAGAGGGTGCGTTTCTGGAAGAGGCATCGAATATACTGCTTCCTCCTACTTATACCTCCCATGGAGATCACGAATGTAAAATTAGAGAGAACCGAGCGCGCACGGAGGCTTTCAGACAGTCGTTCTTCCCGCGAACCATACGCGGGTGGAACAGAAAAGGGAGGTAATGACAGTGGCACGTAAAGTGCCCTCCGCCACACACTGTTGGGTGGCTTGCGGAGTATGAATGTAGATGTAGATGTCCCACCCTTGAAGCTTTATGAAATATTTTTGCATCTGTTATATATTTAGTGAAGGAATTGTTTATACACACCACCAGCTGTAGCATACATTTTGTTGGAATGTGTCACTAGCTCTGATATGTGTGGACACTTCTGGCACTGGACAAGAAGTTGCTTTAACATCTTACATCCTGATGTAATAATATTTTCTTAAATAGGAAGACATATCTATTTGTATCACAAAACACTAACACACTTTTGATAACTGGACCACACATGGACTATCACTGAGAAGGTGGCAATACACTTCCTACAAGTCCTGTCCAAGTCACTCTTATTACGTGCTCATCACAACTGTTGTGAAAATTTTGGAACTTTTTTGGCAAAAAACACATTCCACTTGCGTGTAGGCTACTAAGTTGCAGATTTATTTTGCCAATTGCACAACTCCACTGACAGTGAGTTCAGTAACCACTGTCAGTGTAACAACATAATCCAATGAAGTATACAGAGCAGCTGATTGTGTATATAATTTGTCCTTCATTACTCACACCAAATATCGGCTCTGTCCAAGGATGTAAAGATTTGAGGCAATTGCTGTAATAAATGAGCAGAGAAGAAGAGAACTGAACACTGATAATATTTATTTAATTTATCCATTTTACTGGTTGTTGAGTTCTGTGTCTTTGGATTATATTACTTTAAATTAAATTTTTAAGGCCGTAATGTCCAATGTACACACTCAACTAATTTCAGGAGTACTTTTAAAACCTGTAAGCAAAGTGCACCTTTGGCTTTAGAGATAATTGATGATGTAAATAAACATGTCAGTCAGCAGTATGGTGAATGCTATGTTGCTTCTGTGCATTATACAAAGAAAAACTGTTTCTGCCACACTCAGAGAAATGCACAAGATAGGAGCCACTACAAACAGAACAGAAAGCAACTTCATGTACCAAGTAATCAATTGTAAATATACAACTCACGAAGTGTACTACACAAACATGTTGTTATTTTACATAGGGAGTTGAGGCATCCAAAATGCAGTTGATGTGTTAACAACACACTAATGAAGACTTAAAGATGTATTACACCAACTGAGATTGGCAGAAGCCCAAAATGCATAGTAGGATTAAATACAAATATACAAGAAGTGGCTGGCTGCTGTATTTCTTACAGTAATAAGACAATTTTTTGCTTTTATATTATTTCTTGGGAAGTAAGTTGTAGTGAGAGACTGAATGTGGCATAGCCCAAGGTATAGGTTAGAGTGAATAGTGACAGGTTCTTTCCTTTTTTTTTAACAAGAATATTTTTGCCATCCACAGTATATATTTATTGTAAATCTTACAATTGCCGTTTTGGCTTTATGCTGAAACACAGCATTAGCTTGTATAGGCAAAAGAAATAAAATAAGAATGACCTTTTATGGCTTTCGTCAGCATTAGTTATACACAGTAACTGCATAAATCATAAAAAAATCTCATTCTGAGAACATTTCATAGAACTGACAGAGAAACTGAGCACAAGTTTAGCCTTTGTAGAACATAGTCTTTAGGACTGCTGTAAATCCACTGATGCTGGGTGCCACTTGCTTTTGACTAGTACAGTGTATGATATTGGCATGAAGGACCACACAAAGCAAGTTCCTTGGAACTCTTTTTCTGCCTGTTTTATACTTAGCACAGACTGTTTACTTTCTCTGTGAGTTTTATGAAATATTATCTAAACAAGATATTGGGTTTTGATCCCTTACCGAAAGACTGTGTGTAATGATGATGTCACAAGCCATATGAGCTCTCATATACTTTACTTATTTATTTATTATAAAACAATTTTTATGTTACTCATGTGCTGTCATAATATATTTTTTATATACATGAATGTTATTACATCATACAGCACATTACTGGCCAGTTTTAGACTGCATTTATTTCCAAATGCATGTGATAAGTTAATACAGGGTGAAAAGGCAAAAACAGTTTTTATCTAAACATCATTGCACTTAGCTAATTACAACTGCTACTATGTTACTTACAGCAGTGTTGGTGAAAAGTGTCATCACATTTTAAGAACCATACGGGGTGTTACAAAAAGGTATGGACAAACTTTCAGGAAATATTCCTCACACACAAATAAAGAAATGATGTTATGTGGACATGTGTCTACTGCTGACAAAGGCCTTCATGGCCGGAAGCTTTAATTGTGTGAATCTTTTTATTGTGCCTATCACGACTCAGCATCTCCGCTATATGGCGAGTAGCAATTTTTCTTCTCTGGTGTTGTTACATTCCATCCTGGATTTTCCATTCTTTGATTTTTACCTTACATTAAAGTATTTACCCAAAACAGCCGCGCTGTGCTGGTACTGCAAACAGTTGAAAGCAAGGGAAAATTACAGCCGTAATTTTTCCCGAGGGCATGCAGCTTTACTGTACGATTAAATGATGATGGCGTCCTCTTGGGTAAAATATTCCGGAGGTAAAATAGTCCCCTATTCGGATCTCCGGGCGGGGACTACTCAGGAGGACGTCGTTATCAGGAGAAAGAAAACTGGCGTTCTACGGATCGGAGCGTGGAATGTCAGATCCCTTAATCGGGCAGGTAGGTTAGAAAATTTAAAAAGGGAAATGGATAGGTTGAAGTTAGATATAGTGGGAACTAGTGAAGTTCGGTGGCAGGAGGAACAAGACTTTTGGTCAGGTGAATACAGGGTTATAAATACAAAATTAAATAGAGGTAATGCAGGAGTAGGTTTAATAATGAATAAAAAAACAGGAATGCGGGTAAGCTACTACCAACAGCATAGTGAGCGCATTATTGTGGCCAAGATAGACACAAAGCCCACGCCTACTACAGTAGTACAAGTTTATATGCCAACTAGCTCTGCAGATGATGAAGAAATTGAAGAAATGTATGACGAAATAAAAGAAATTATTCAGATAGTGAAGGGAGATGAAAATTTGATAGTCATGGGTGACTGGAATTCGACAGTAGGAAAAGGGAGAGAAGGAACGTAGTAGGTGAATATGGATTGGGGCTAAGAGGAAGCTGCCTGGTAGAATTTTGCACAGAGCACAACTTAATCATAGCTAACACTTGGTTCAAGAATCATAAAAGAAGGTTGTATACATGGAAGAAGCCTGGAGATACTGACAGGTTTAAGATAGATTATATAGTGGTAAGAGAGAGATTTAGGAACCAGGTTTTCAATTTTAAAACATTTCCAGGGGCAGATGTGGACTCTGACCACAATCTATTGGTTATGAACTGTAGATTGAAACTGAAGAAACTGCAAAAAGGTGAGAATTTAAGGAGATGGGACCTGGATAAACTGAAAGCACCAGAGGTTGTACAGAGTTTCAGGGAGAGCGTAAGGGAACAAATGGCAGGTATGGGGGAAAGAAATAAGGGTAGAAGAAGAATGGGTAGCTTTGAGGGATGAAGTAGTGAAGGCAGCAGAGGATCAAGTAGGTAAAAAGACGAGGGCTAGTACAAATCCTTGGGTAACAGAAGAAATATTGAATTTAATTAATGAAAGGTGAAAATATAAAAATGCAGTAAATGAATCAGGCAAAAAGGAATACTAATATCTCAAAAATGAGATCAACAGGAAGTGCAAAATGGCTAAGCACGGATGGCTGGAGGATAAATGTAAGGATGTAGAGGCTTATCTCACTAGGTGTAAGATAGATACTGCCTACAGGAAAATTAAAGAGACCTTTGGAGAAAAGAGAACCACTTGTATGAATATTAAGAGCTCAAATGGAAACCCAGTTCTAAACAAATAAGGGAAAGCAGAAAGGTGGAAGGAGTATATAGAGGGTCTATACAAGGGCGATGTACTTGAGGACAATATTATGGAAATGGAAGAGGATGTAGATGAAGATGAAATGGGAGGTATGATACTGCGCGAAGAGTTTGACAGAGCACTGAAAGACCTGAGTGGAAACAAGGCCCCAGGAGTAGACAACATTCCATTAGAACTACTGACGGCCTTGGGAGAGCCAGTCCTGACAAAACTCTACCATCTGGTGAGCAAGATGTACGAGACAGGTGAAATACCCTCAGACTTCAAGAAGAATATAATAATTCCAATCCCAAAGAAAGCAGGTGTTGATAGGTGTGAAAATTACCAAACTATCAGTTTAATAAGACACGGCTGCAAAGTACTAATGCGAATTCTTTACGGACAAATGGGAAAACTAGTAGAAGCCGACCTAGGGAAAGATCAGTTTGGATTCCATAGAAATATTGGAACACGTGAGGCAATACTGACACTACGAATTATCTTAGAAGCTAGATTAAGGAAAGGCAAACCTACGTTTCTAGCAGTTGTAGACTTAGAAAAAGCTTTTGACAATGTTGACTGGAATACTCTCTTTCAAAATCTGAAGGTGACAGGGGTAAAATACAGGGAGCGAAAGGCTATTTACAATTTGTATAGAAAGCAAATGGCAGTTATAAGAGTTGAGGGGCATGAAAGAGAAGCAGTGGTTGGGAAGGGAGTGAGGCAGGGTTGTAGCCTCTCCCCGATGTTATTCAATCTGTATATAGGGCCAGCAGTGAAGGAAACAAAAGAAAAATTTGGAGTAGGTATTAAAATCCATGGAGAAGAAATAAAAACTTTGAGGTTTGCCGATGACATTGTAATTCTGTCAGAGACAGCAAAGGACTTGGAAGAGCAGATAACGGAATGGATAGTGTCTTGAATGGAGGATGTAAGATGAGCATCAATAAAAGCAAAACAAGAATAAAGGAACATAGTCGAATTACGTCGGGTGATGCTGAGGGAATTAGATTAGGAAAGGAGACACTTAAAGTGGTAAAGGAGTTTTGCTATTTGGGGAGCAAAATAACTGATGATGGTCGAAGTAGAGAGGATATAAAATGTAGACTGGCAATGGCAAGGAAACCGTCTCTGAAGAAGAAAAATTTGTTAACATCGAGTATAGATTTAAGTGTCAGGAAGTCGTATCTGAAGGTATTTGTATGGAGTGGACCCATGTATGGAAGCGAAACATCGACAATAAATAGTTTGGACAACAAGGGAATAGAAGCTTTCGAAATGTGGTGCTACAGAAAAATGCTGAAGTTAGTTGGGTAGATCACATAACTAATGAGGAGGTGTTGAATAGGATTGGGGAGAAGTTTGTGGCACAACTTGACTAGAAGGGATCGGTTGGCAGGACATGTTCTGAGGCATCAAGGGATCACCAATTTGGTATTGGAGGGCAGCATGGAGGGTAAAAATTGTAGAGGAAATGGCGAATACACTAAGCACATTCAGAAGGATGTAGGTTGCAGTAGGTACTGGGAGATGAAGGAGTTTGCACAGGATGGAGTAGCATGGAGAGCTGCATCAAACCAGTCTCAGGACTTAAGACCACAACAACACCCAATTATGAGAAAAGATTTTTTCCTAAATTCGTCATTTGAAAAATTCAGGGCCGTCTTATATTGAGAGATTAAACTAATTGCTGCTGAGGTGAACATTTCTCCATTGTTTAGTGGAGTATAGAGGGGTAGTCTTACAATTGAAGGGGGTCAGCTCACATTTAGAGATAAATGTTTTGGCTATCGAGGTCACGTGCAAATTAATTTTGAAGAATGCAGAAGAGCAGTGTCAGGCAAAAAATTCTCGCATTCCAACAGGCTCAAGATTTCCCAATACACTGAAAGCGCTCGACCAATCAAGTGACAATGACTCGTGCATCACTAGTGCATGGGATATGTGATGTCTGCTTGTGTCTGTATATGTATGTATGGATGTGTGTGTGTGTGTGTGTGTGTGTGTGTGTGTGTGTGTGTGAGTATATAGCTATCCTTTTTTCCCCTTGAGGTAAGTCTTTCCGCTCCCGGGATTGGAATGACTCCTTACCCTCTCCCTTTAAACCCACATCCTTTCAACTTTCCTTCTCCTTCCCTCTTTCCTGACGAAGCAACCGTCGGTTGCGAAAGCTGTTTTTTTTTTTTTTTTTTTTTTTTTTTTTTTATCTACCGGCGCTTTCCCGCTTGGTAAGTCTTGGATTCTTTGTTTTTAATAAACTATGAACTTGCCAATACAACAGTATACTGCTATGATTAAAATTTGAAAATTTTGTGAAACACAGGAGGAAATGGCATCATCTTACAAACTTTTGTTGTATTTGAACAGGTTTCGAATAAAAGTTCTCGTACATGTACGCACACCACATTAATGCCACTTTTTGAACACAAATAACATTCAAAAACAGAAATTTTGTCCTTCAAAAAACATTAGTTGATTCGGATCATAGATCAATATTTTATTTGGTTATGAGAAACTGTAATAATTTACTAAGCAGTTTGCAAACGAGAAATTCGGTCGCTGTTCACATATTAGAATATTGGGTGAAATGTTACCAGCTTTTAATGAGCCTTAGAACATAATGGTGACATTCGGTAGAAAAATGTAGGAAAATCAGTCCAGAATGAAGCTTCCGACAAAGGAAGATGATGATATTAAACTACTATAATTGTTACTGTGAGAATAAATTGCAGTGGCAAGAACTGTTGTGGAAATAGTACCGACACACGTCATTAGATCGCAGGATGCGCGAAAGTTTGAGAATTAGATTGAATTGTGATTGCCACTGTGTATTTACTTATTAGCTGGTGTTGTTACATATCACCTGCACACTAGAAGATATTGCAGTCTGTTTTGCACAGTTCCTCAAACTCAGCACTTCGGAAGTGTTGGAAGGGGAAAGTAACAGTAAACTGGCTTAGGGTTAGGATGACTGCAGGGAAGGGCATTGTGAGAGAGTAGCGAATTTCATCATGTTGCTGACCATGGGAATCTGTCAGACGTACTTTGGCTTTTTAGTAACATCTACCACGTTTAAACTACAGTTTGCCTGAATCCATTTGTAGTCGGAATCTGACAAGTACTCAACAATAGTATTTATTTCTGGACAAAACGGTAAAAGTCTAGATGGGGCCAGTGCTGTACCTACACGTTTCTTGCCGCAATACCGTCAGTACTCGCCATGACGTATGACGGGAATGGAAAGGGGTGTGACAGCTGGTTCTACACAACCAAGAGAGTGGCAGGCAGGTGCTATGTTTGGAAGCAAGAGACATTTTAACATTCTCACATCAGCATAGGAGAGAAATCCTACATGTATTTGGAAAAACCTCTTAAAAAGAAAGGGGGGGGGGGGGGGGTTGTCTTACACTCAACTTTGAGAAATGTGGTAGCTTACTGCAGGCATTCGGAAAAAGCCATAGGCCAAAACTGTCCAGTAATAAACTACAACATGTAATAAAGTTCATCTGTAAGTATAAAAAAAAATTCTGAGGGCCTATGGAACACATGAAATGGTTTTGGAGTCAGAAATTACAATGCGGCTGTGGACCCACACACGAGGAAATATTTTATTTCTGTTACATATACTGTTCTGTCTTAGCACCTAACCCACCTGCTGATGGTATAAAGCCAAACACTGCAGCTGTGGCATTTACGATAAGCGTATGTAGTCAACGATGAAAATTTTGTTGTCCAAAGAAACTGATACTAGGGGTTCTCTAATGCAGGATGTGAACCATGGCTCGTCATGCCATAAGGGATATGTTTCCATGCCCCAGATGGGGAAGCCTCTAGTAATAGTGTTCAGAAACCACCATTTCATTTCAGTGTATTTATTTTGTGTCATAAGTAGCAACATCAAAACTTTGCATAAGTGATGAATCTTAAATAGGCATTTCTTTCACAAAAATTAAGAATTTTGGCATTTCCAGCATAAAATGTCAAACAGAAGGGCAGCAGATTACTGATATTTGTAACTCATTAGTTATTTAATTTTGATTTGGATAGTGGAATTTTTTTCTCCTGGCTGAGATTTGTGTATAACCCTAAATTGATCGTTCGTAGTCCATGTAAGAACTGATGTGGTGTCATATGAAAAGAACTCTATTCCGGTAACATTTTTATCCTACCACGTCACATTTTCCAGTACTTCTGCACAATAAATCTTGACATAAATGATACACTTTTGAGAGACGTTAAATGCAATGCACCAATTAAAATACTTACTTCTGTAGAACACAAGTATTAAATATGAAAAACCACTGCATACAGCAATGTAGTTTTACATTCATATCTGTAGTATGATATGCTTTGAAAGTTTCAGGAAATGAGATGTCGGCACAGAAAGCTGTTACCTCTATTCTGACTTGAAAGGTGGCTCCATTAATTTGGGAACAGATATGTTTAGTGATGAAACCAGGATACCAATCCCTTAAGAATTTAGTGCAAAATGAACTTTAATCTTACAAGGAAATGCAGACACTGTCAATGCCTGCTGCTGTGCATAAGAAAATTTGTCCTTTGTGTTTGAATGCAGATTTTGAGGGGCTGTTTTCATACAGTTGTGAAGTGTTGACAAAGTGACTGAATAGCGACTCAGTGAGCTTTAGGTTATTAAAGTGCTTCCTTTTGAAAAAATTTCAACTGTGTGTGGTTGCAGAGTTATTCCTCCTTTAATAGTAGAATTAACAGGTGTAATGTAAATGTTTCTTTTTACCACTAATGTGATATATGTGATGTCAGTAAACATAATGTAACTGTTAGCTATATTTTCAGTTTTGGATGTAAGTGATTGCTATATTTTCAGTTTTAAAAAAAAGGGGGGGGGGGGGGGAGCCATTAGAAAATAAAAACAAATTGGTAAAAAGATAACACTGAAATTGCCCATAAACTACGGTCTTTTCCAGTCCCTGCAGACAGGTATTCTGTCACATCCCAGGCATCTAACCGCTTCATCACTATTTCTAGCTGTAACATTGGAGGAAACCAGTCACAAGTCACCTGTATGATGTCCACATAGTCCAGCTGCAGCAGCTCGAGGCTCTTTGCGAAGCTCTCCCTGGTCCTCTTTGCAGAGAAGTCGAACATAGTGCGCGGCTCCCACTGCGCGTAGCGCGAGACCTTGGTGGCGACATAGTACGCCTGCCGCGGGATGCCCTTCAAGGCCTGCAGAACAGGTAACGGTGGAAAAATGTCAGGATTACTGTAAACACTGGTTGACAATTCTTTTACCCGAAGCTGGATATTTGCTGCAATGTTCAAATAACTGAAGGGAATGCAGCAGGGTGATGTGTTTGGCAGCTGCTGATATTTTGACAAGTGAACTTCTCCTCATTTTCTAGGTACAAATGCTCCAAGACTGCTGTGCGAAGAAATTTAACAAAAACTAATTTCCACATTGCGCTCTTACTCCTCTACTGCTGAGTTTATATAACTTCCGCAAGCAAAAACACATTTGCTGCCTGTAGAGGTGAACAATGTTAAGCCTGAGTTGCTTGGTGAAGTTGGTTAAACTTTGTAGTAGACAAGTGAGACTGCAATATGCACTTCCTTTGTTGTCAAATTTCCTCTCACAGCACACTCATTTCAACTTTCAAAGTGTGACAGTTGTCGAAGACATCACCCAGCTGCATTCCCCTAAGTAGTTTGAACATTTTTTATGCCGGGAAAAATCTAGAGTTTCACATTTTCTGTGATGATTGTACATGACGAATTATAATGATGCACATGACACAGATTAATGGTCCAGAAATACAGGGTGTAATAAAAAAAAAGTATGGCTAAACCTGTAGGAACTATTCCTCACACATAGAGGAATAAAATGTGTTATGTTGACAGGTATCAGGAAATTCTTTATCTCCATGTTGAAGCTCATTTTCTACTCATCTTTATAATCACATTCAACATGGGAAACAATGTATCAGCATTCAATGAACGTTTTCTTACACAAGATGTTCAAAATACTGTCTTAGGGAGCATTGAATGCTTACGTCTACTACTCACGAATGGAGAAGGTACAGAAGGATGACGACACTTCTACTGCAGGAGGACTTTACGCTTTTGACGACAATCCTATTGTAAGTGCAAGACAATTAGTTGCGACAAGTAATTCTACCAGTTATGCTGTATGGCTGTGACAATTGGTCTCTCACTGTGCAAAATGAAAAGCCGTTTCGAGTATTTGAAAACAAAATTTTGAGGAAAATCTTCGAAGCAAAAAGGGATGACATTAGCGGAGAGTGGCGAAAACTGCATAAAGAAGAGGTTCACGAACTCTATTCAAGCCCTGACATAATCGGTATTATTAAATCACGTAGGCTGTGATGGGCAGGTCATGCAGCTCGAATTGATGAGGGCAGGACAGCACGCAGAGTACTGGTAGGGCACCTAGAGGGAAAACGTCCTGTGGGGAGACCGAGGCATAGATGGGAGGACAATGTGAAGGCTGATTTGAGGAGCCTAGGTGTTGAAGGTGAATGGAAGGAAATAGCCCATGGCAGGGACAGACGGCGAAAATATGTTGCTGCGGTAATGGACTCTCGAGTCCAGAATGAACAGTGAGAAAGAAAAAAGTAATGTTAACCACATGAGTGGTAAAGGAAAACTTGATACATCTGTCATGTATGTTGATGGCAGGCACTATCACTAGGCAGTTTTCCTGCACGAGTATGCTTCTGTGAATGGTTCATTCGACAATGTGTCAATCCTCACTTTAGTGCAAATATGGTGTTCACAGATGAGGTTTTGTTTCGACATGATCTGACTGCAAATTTTCACAATCGGCACGTACGGGCTGTCGAGAATAATCACGAAACTGTGCAACTGTTACAAAGATTTACTGTCAATGTTTCGGCTGGCATTGTTGATGACAGTTTGTTAGGGCCTCATGTACTTCTGCCCCAAAGAAACTTTCTTAGAGTTATCTATAACGAAGTACTGTCTGAAAGGAGCTGCATAAATACTCCCCGAACTTGGTAACATTTCAAAGTGGTGCAAAGACTGACAACTTGCTTTAAACATTCAGAAATATCAGATTGCACACTTCATAACATGAAAACAAATAAATAAATAAAAATAAACAAATTAATCTCCTGTGACTATATATTATCAGTGAACCATGGTCAGAATTGTCCAACTTAAGCAAATATCTGGGTGTAACACTTTGTACAGATATCAAATTGAATGATCACATACGTTCAGCCATGGGTAAAGCAGGTGGTAGACTTCAGTTTATTTGTAGAATACTGGGTAAATTCAGTATGTCTACAAAGGAAACGGCGTACACACATGCGACCCATTCTAGAATACTGCTCAGGTGTGTGGGACCCATACAAAATAGGTCTAACAGGGGATATTCAAAACATACAGAGAAGGGTAGCACGAATGGTCACAGGTTTGTCTGACCCATAGGAGAGAGTCATAAAGATGCTGAAAAACTTGAACTGGTGGACTCTTTAATATAAACATAAACTCTCCCAGGAAAGTCTACTTACAAAGTTTCAAGAACCGGCTTTAAATGATGATTGTAGGGACATACTACAGCCTCCTACATATTGCTCACTTACGGATCATGAGGAAAAGGTTAGTTATTTAGAACTCTATATGTGAATGGAATGGGAAGAAACCCTAGTAACTGGTATAATGGGACGTATACCCTCTGGTAGGCACTTCATAGTGGTTTGCAGAGTCTACATGTAAATGTAGAGGATACCTGTCCAGCTAGAAGATGTGCCTCTACAAGTACAACAAAACATGTACTTCATGCACAATGGCGCTATTCCTCATTTCACTGTTAACGTTCGTAGGCTTGTAAATAACATATTTTGTGACAGATCGATAGGCAGAAGTGGGCAAATTTCGTACTCTCCGGACCTAAAACCACTTAATGTATCCCAGATTCAATGTGACAGCAGGTTGTTGCACATATCCTTGGTAACAGGGAAATTTGAACATTTGGGAAAGTATTTCATACTGTGACAATACACTCTTTTCATGGGTGTTTGCAACAATTAATGAGTTGAAGAGTTGTAAAAACTGAACTCTAACATGAAAATAAAGGTCTCGCAAACCCATTTTCCTCTATGTCTGAGAAATGTGTCCCTGACAGTTTGCTCACATCTTTTTGCTACACATTGTGGCAGCATCCAAATCCCAGTCCAGCACACAGTTTTTCCTACTCACATACATCACCACTAAACTTCACCAAGGTGCAAGTAACGCATTATTATTTACCGACATTATTTTGTCTAATACTTTGGTACCAGTTATGCTTTACAGATAAAGTTACTATTGTGTAAAAGCTTGTAGTAAAAACAATATGCAATGTGCACTCATGAGGAGCTAATAAAGACTTCTTTCCAAAAGAATGAAATGTTTCTACACCTGCTTCAGTATCTATACTTCACAACTCACCACACGGTGTGGTAGTGGAGGTTAGTTCAAGTTCCATTATCTTCTCCCTGCATTTCCACATCCATTTGTGAAAGATACCTGTAGGAATGACTGTTAGTAAACCTCCGTATGAGCTCACATTTGCTCATGGTGGTCATTTTATGAGACGAATGTGAGAGGAAGTAATATGTCACCCGACTCTTCTTCGAACATATACTCTCAAAATATAAACAGTAAATTTGTCTGAAATGCACAATGCCTGTCTTGCAACTGGTGTTCAATGAGTATCTCTGTAATGCTCTCTTCCTGACTAAACATCCACTGGAGCGAACTATGCTTCTTCACTGGATCTTCTCTACATCTATTTTCAATGCCATTTCTTACAGCTCCCACACAGACGACAAATACTCAACACTCACAAGGGGAGGCCACGACGTTTGGAATGTTGATTTACTGCAAACTTTGTACACTCGTGGTACTCCATGAGGACAACAAAGTGTTATTGAGAAAATTGCAAGATAATTTCGGTCATCAAATATATGCATGGCCATTTTTACCATGAAGTGGCAGCAGCTGAGTGGTTAGTGTTCAAGCCCCGTAATCATTGGATCAAGTCCCATTCGTCAGTCCCCCCCCCCCCCCCCCCAAACACAGTCATATTCTTTACTATTTATATTACAATTGATATAATGGGAAATATGCATGTAATCTGAAGAACTTTTATTAAATTTACAATGTTATTTGGCAGTCTACAAATTTTTATTATCACAAATAATATAATACACATAGCTATCAACTAGTAAACAACCACGCATGAGGTGATTGTGAATATGTATGGTTGTCTGTGATTTGAGAAATCCCTTATACCTGGAAGGAACCCAAAACTACCTGTTACCTGCAAGTTTTGACTGGCACAGACTGCTTTCAAAAGATGTACAATTAATTGTCACTTTCAACATTATGAGTACAACTTGCAGGATGGTATTTTTCGTAAAAACATGGAAAACAAAGTTAAACGGCACCAGCTGCATCGAATAAACGCTATGTTTCCGCATACACAAGGTCTTTTGAGGTTTTCCATGGAAAAACAAAACTCGTTAACATTTTCAAAAACCTCTCTTTCAGCCGATAACATGGAAGCAAACCATGTGTAATGCAGCATTTCCTTAAATATTGGCACTGATAATTTGCCACGCAATATCAAGTATATTTTAATGGCGTCTTCACGAGAAGCAATTTCTCGTTCTCTTTCGATTAAATAAGAACAGTTTTGAAGACGCTTAATGATATTTTTAACTCGCCTATAGAAATAAACATCGCATGGTTGGCAAACTGGCGTGCATTTCGGAGGTACGACTTAAACCGTATGTGTTCCAAGTCCTTAATCAGCAGTGAAAATTTCATTGTACAAACAGGATTCGTTTGACCCCCACTAACCACTCAGCTGCCGCCACTTCATGGTAAAAATGGCCTTGCACAGGTATATATTTGATGACCGAAATTATCTTGTAGGTTTCTCAATAACACCTGAGAAGTATGAGCTATTGCTTGCACATTTTGTTGTCCTAATGGAGTACTACGAATGTACGAAGTTTGCAGTAAATCAGTGTTACAAATGTCGTGGCCTCCCCTTGTCAATCAAATGAGAAAGTTTCTTCTTTCATGTCTCAATTACACTCCCTTAACGTTTCTCCGATGAATCTCAGTCTGACATCTGCTTTAGCCTCTAGTGTCTCCACACAAATATGGTACACATGGGCAAAATGTTTTCTCACAATTAGAATCAATGTATTGAGTTGGCAACCATACGTATCACGTACTATACAATCTGCGTTTCACGCTTGACTTTTTCAAGTTTCTTGTAGCCACAAGAAGGTGGCAACACTTAC
This sequence comes from Schistocerca gregaria, assembly GCF_023897955.1. Lineage (NCBI taxonomy): Eukaryota > Metazoa > Arthropoda > Insecta > Orthoptera > Acrididae > Schistocerca > Schistocerca gregaria. Next base: position 105,126,271 of record NC_064930.1, on the reverse strand, counting down.
AAGAAGCACAGTAGTTGTGCATGAATGAAGATGCTACATTGTAGAAAAGGTAAGAAATAAAAATAGTACTGATACTGAGGAATAATCATGATAACCGTAAGAAAATAAATGAAAATGCTTAACTTATAACATGTTCTAAGTTTGTGCACGCATTTACATATTAATGTACTGTGTAAAATTTGATGTAATCGGACTGTATGATTATGTTTTGAACATTATGAGGCCAGTTATGTTTACATATGAGCAAATAATGTACAACAAATGTAGTTTGTCTTATACATCATATTTGCTGTAAATGGGAAAATGAATAGTTGCATATTCTACAGATCATATTTAAGAATTCAACACTGTTTGTATTGTAAGTGTATGTGGTTTTTAGGTTTGACGAATTCAGACACTACTGGAGCCCATCGGCCCAAATATTTTTTGACTTTACGATTTCTATATTTTATATTGAATACAAACATAGAAGACAAGGATGTGATAAAGGAAATACTCTCCTACTACTTATTTAAACTTGAAATTTCAGAAAAACTGATGTATTATCATCTAAAACAGAAAATATGTCAACATCAGCGAATCTGGAAGAGGAAGAAGACTCAGAAGGATACAAAAGGGAAAGATAGGAAGCAAAGAAGTGTAAACCAATACAAGCCATCCCACCAGTATACGAAATATCTAGGACTGCATTGCATTTGCCAGAAATTTAGACTGGGAGACAAAAGTAGAGATCTAGATGTAGAAGGCAAGGTTGCTCCAGTCATACGTTCGTAAAATGTCAGACTTGTGATGTGTTCCAGTGTTTCACTTCAAAAAGCATATGCTTCAAAAATTTCCACTTAGAGCGTGGAAGCAAATATCCTAAGTTCAGTAATTTTTATATACACATAATAACGTATATTAATATAATAGAGGGAAACATTCCACGTGGGAAAAATATATTTAAAAACAAAGATGCTGTAATTTACCAAACGAAGTCGTTGCTATGTTGATAGAGACACTAACAAACACAAACACACACACAAATTTCAAGCTTTCGCAACACATGGTTGCTTCATCAGGAAAGAGGAAAGGAGAGGGAAAGACAAAAGGATGTGGGTTTTAAGGGAGAGGGTATAGAGTCATCCCAATCCCGGGAGCGGAAAGACTTACCTTATGGGGAAAAAGGGACAGGTATACACTCGCGCACATGCACACACACACACACACACACACACAAATATATACAGACGCAAGCAGACATATGTAAAGGCAAAGAGTTTGGGCAGAGATGTCAGTCGAGGCAGAAGTACAGAGGCAAAAATGTTGTTGAATGACAGGTGAGGTATGAGTGGCGGCAACTTGAAATTAGCGGAGGTTGAGGCCTGGTGGGTAACGGGAAGAGAGGATATATTGAAGGGCAAGTTCCCATCTCCGGAGTTCTGATAGGTTGGTGTCAGTGGGAAGTATTCAGATAACCAGGATGGTGTAACACTGTCCCAAGATGGCATGTTTAGCCACATGGTGATCCTCATTACCAACAAACACTGTCTGCCTGTGTCCGTTCATGCGAACGGACAGTTTGTTGCTGGTCATTCCCACATAGAAAGCTGCACAGTGTAGGCAGGTCAGTAGGTAAATCACATGGGTGCTTTCACACGTGGCTCTTCCTTTGATCTTGTACACTTTCCGATTTACATGACTGGAGTAGGTGGTGGTGGGAGGGTGCATGGGACAGGTCTTAGACCGGGGGCAGTTACACGGGTAGGAGCCAGAGGGTAAGAAAGGTGGTTTGGGGTTTTCATAGGAATGAACCGAGAAATTACGACGTTTAGGTGGACGGCGGAAAGACATTCTTGGTGGAGTGGGGAGGATTTAGTGAAGGATGGATCCCATTTCAGGGCAGGATTTGAGGAAGTCGTATTCCTGCTGGAGAGATACATTCAGAGTCTGATCCAGTCCCGGAAAGTATCCTGTCACAAGTGGGGCACTTTTGGGGTTGTTCTGTGGGAGGTTCTGGGTTTGAGGGGATGAGGAAGTGGCTCTGGTTATTTGCTTCTGTACCAGGTCGGGAGGGTAGTTGCGGATTGCGAATGCTGTTTTCAGGTTGTTGGTGTAATGGTTCAGGGATTCAGGACTGGAGCAGATTCGTTTGCCATGAAGACCTATGCTGTGGGGAAGGGACTGTTTGGTATGGAATGGGTGGCAACTGTCATAATGGAGGTACTGTTGCTTGTTGGTGGGTTTGATGTGGACAGATGTGTGAAGCTGGCAATTGGAAAGATGGAGGTCAACGTCAAGGAAAGTGGCATGGGATTTGGAGTAGGACCAGGTGAATCTGATGGAACCAAAGGAGTTGAGATTGGAGAGGAAATTCTGAAGTTGTTCTTCACTGTGAGTCCAGATAGTGAAGATGTCATCAATAAATCTGTACCAAACTTTGGGTTGGCAGGCCTGGGTAACCAAGAAGGCTTCCTCTAAGCGACCCACGAATAAGTTGGTGTATGAGGGGGCCATCCTGGTACCCATGGCTGTTCCCTTCAATTGTTGGTATGTCTGGCCTTCGAAAGTGAAGAAGTTGTGGGTCAGGATGAAGCTGGCTAAAGTGATGAGGAAAGAGGTTTTAGGTAGGGTGGCAGGTGATCGGCGTGAAAGGAAGTGCTCCATCGCAGCGAGGCCCTGGACGTGCGGGATATTTGTGTATAAGGAAGTGGCATCAATGGTTACAAAGGATGGTTTCCGGGGGTAACAAACTGGGTAATGATTCCAGGCATTCGAGAAAGTGGTTGGTGTCTTTGATGAAGGATGGGAGACTGCATGTAATGGGTTGAAGGTGTTGCTCTACGTAGGCAGAGATACGTTCTGTGGGGGCTTAGTAACCAGCTACAATGGGGCGGCTGGGATGATTGTGTTTGTGAATTTTAGGAAGTAGGTAGAAGGTAGGGGTCAGGAGGTTGATGGAGTCAGGTGAAAGGTTTCGTAGTGGGCCTAAGGTTCTGAGGATTCCTTGAAGCTCCATCTGGACATCAGGAATGGGATTATCTTGGTAAACTTTGTATGTAGTGTTGTCTGAAAGCTGACGCATTCCCTCAGCCACATACTCCTGACGATCAAGTACCACGGTCGTGGAACCCTTGTCTGCCGGAAGAATGACGATAGATCGGCCAGCCTTCAGATCACGGATAGTCTGGGCTTCAGCTGTGGTGAAGTTGGGAGTAGGATTAAGGTTTTTCAAGAAGGATTGAGAGGCAAGGCTGGAAGTGAAAAATTGCTAGAAGGTTTGGAGAGGGTGATTTTGAGGAAGAGGAGGTGGGTCCCACTGTGATGGAGGATAGAACTGTTCCAGGCAGGGATCAATCTGGATAGTGTCTTGGGGTGTAGGACAGTAATCTTTGACGAGGGCTGTTTGGTTGAATCTGAGAGTAGGGCTGAAGGTGAGGCCTTTGGATAGGACAGAGGTTTCGGATTGGGAGAGAGGTTTCGAGGAAAGGTTAACTACTGAATTGGGGTGCTGTGGTTCCAGATTGTGTTGATTAGAATTTTGAGGTTTTGGGGAGATTGGAGCGTATATTATTATATAAGAACATGTAATGGACACTGTTTTGCAAAATTTAGTCTCTGAAATGATTGCATCTTTTGTACATCCTGTACTTTTTTTAGTTTCATGAAAAGCCCTGGAAGATTAAATAAACAGCGTATACAAGTTATTATTTCTGTTCATTAATGTTTTCCAACCCAGAATTCCTAAAAATTCCCACAAACAGCAATAAATGAGCATTTTATACATTTGACTATTTTAACTTCATACAGACCTGATGTATCATATATGATACACAAGCTGTAGGCCATACCCCTTATGTATTTTACAGCTGTCAGAGATTTTTCTTCAATAGCATAATTGAACAGTAGTGAACATCTTCCGCTAGTTAGGCACAAGATGTTACATTTATTTATGTTCTGTATCAACTGTCATCCCTGCACCAACTGTCAATCCTCTGCAGTCTTCTGGCACTGTGATCTTCCTATTTGTAAGTCTTACAGTGGTTCCAACATAATCCACTGAATAATTTCAAAAGAATTTGGTAGCAGGATTTTGATTTTCTGTGTGGGAACTGAGAACTTGTATCTCCAATTTCTGCAGCAACAGGGCTGGCAATAACATTTCATTACCTGGCAACAGGACTCATATACTAGTTTGAGATGTCGAAACAAAGCATTACAATGACTACGGACCACTGGGAATTACTAGCGGCATATTCTTAGCAGTTACGTGACAGCTAGCTGCTATTAATTATGTCATTTGTATGTTGTTTTACAAAAGACCCTGTTTACACATCACTCATAAAAGATTACGGATTAACACTCTCACATTCGGCAATGTCAGGACTGCCAGCCTCCAGGATCCATGACAACAGAGTTCATGTTTCTCGAGGTCCCCCCTCCCCGCCTGTCAGTGCCCTTCATTTTAATTTCTGATAGTTTATTGAGGAGCCGCACCTGTGCCGTCTTTTTCCGTTGTTCAGATGTCATGCCCCCTAGAATTTTCTGTTATTAATTCACCAAAGCACGGAAATTCATCTGTGGTTTTAAAAAGCACTTTCCATTAATTTTTAGGCTGCTGCTTCTCCTTGTCCTACTTTGAGACTAATTTTATCCCTTAGGTGATACGAGTGGAGGCTTTTTATCTTATCTTAGTTTCCACCAGGTCTAGCCCATACTGCACCCAGGGCTTCACATCTCAAGTTACTGAACCAAATAACTTTCTCTTTTCTCAGCCACAATCAGCAGTTAAACCACAGTTTTTAAACACTGATAATTTATATGGAGTAATATTCACATAATTAAGTACTTTAAAATTTGTGACTTACAAAATTCAATAAAATTCAGTTTCAACACTAGGTTAAAAGCACAGAAGTTCCTTGAGAATTCCAGGTTTTTCAAAAGAATGACCATCCAGTAACTTCTTATCAATGCTGAATTTTGCTCAATTTTGCTATACGATGTATATTTTTCAGGCTATTGGTAATAACAGTGCAACTAGATTTTGAGAAGATATTTTCTTTGATAAAATATTGTAAATTTACAAATCCCTAAAACCACATACACTTCAAAATGCGTCCCTCCCCCTAAATATTTTTTGTTTTAACTCTGACATACCTTCTTTGACAGCTCTCATAATACTTTTTCAAACAAACATTTTATTTCTCCAGAAAAAAAGAGTCAGTGTCTCCAAAAAATATCTTTATTTGCCAAAATTGCAAGAAAGGTTAGTATTATTACTGTATTGCAGAATGTTCAAATACTGAAACTTAGTCCTTTCAAAATTCCAGAGGTGTAGCCCCACATTTCATACTTCCAAAGGTACTCTGTCTAACAAAAAAGTGAAGCACTGAGAAGGAGAGAAGAAAATGAAATTAAATTTGATGTGTAAGAGAGAATTTGATATTATTTCAATAATTCTTTAAGCACTGACTGTTAGGGAAATCACAATGTGCCCAAAAATTCCATGGGCAGTAAGTGTTAACAAAATGCTTTGATTAGAAAATTTAATGTATAGTGTGTATCTTAAACCTCTTGGGCTAAATTGAAACAGCTGCTAGTAGGTCCACAGCTGATTACATTCAGCTAGGGAACCAATAATTGGAAATGTGTATTTATATAATAGAGGGAAACATTCCACTTGGGAAAAATATATCTAAAAACAAAGATGATGTGACTTACCAAACAAAAGTGCTGGCAAGTCGATAGACACACAAACATACACACAAAATTCGAGCTTTCGCAACCGGCGGTTGCTTCGTCAGGAAAGAAGGAAGGAGAGGGAAAGACGAAAGGATGTGGGTTTTAAGGGAGAGGGTAAGGAGTCATTCCAATCCCGGGAGCGGAAAGACTTACCTTAGGGGGAAAAAAGGATAGGTATACACTCACACACACATATATCCATCCGCACATACACAGACACAAGCAGACATTTGTAAAGGCAAAGAGTTTGGGCAGAGATGTCAGTCGAGGCAAAAGTACAAGGGCAAAGAAGTTGCTGAAAGACAGGTGAGGTACGAGCGGCGGCATCTTGAAATTAGCTGAGGTTGAGGCCTGGCGGATATCGAGAAGAGAGTATATACTGAAGGGCAAGTTCCCATCTCCGGAGTTCTGACAGGTTGATGTTTGTGGGAAGTATCCAGATAACTCTGATGGTGTAACATTGTGCCAAGATGTGCTGGCCGTGCACCAAGGCATGTTTAGCCACAGGGTGATCCTCATTACCAACAAACACTGTCTGCCTGTGTCCATTCATGCGAATGGACAGTTTGTGAAGCCTTCTATGTGGGAATGACCAGCAACAAACTGTCCATTCGCATGAATGGACACAGGCAGACAGTGTTTGTTGGTAATGAGGATCACCCTGTGGCTAAACATGCCTTGGTGCACGGCCAGCACATCTTGGCACAGTGTTACACCGTCAGAGTTATCTGGATACTTCCCACTAACACCAACCTGTCAGAACTCCGGAGATGAGAACTTGCCCTTCAGTATATCCTCTTCTCGATATCCGCCAGGCCTCAACCTCCGCTAATTTCAAGCTGCCGCCACTCGTACCTCACCTGTCTTTCAGCAACTTCTTTGCCTCTGTACTTCTGCCTCGACTGACATCTCTGCCCAAACTCTTTGCCTTTACAAATGTCTGCTTGTGTCTGTGTATGTGCGGATGGATGTGTGTGTGTGTGTGTGTGTGTGTGTGTGGGCGCGCGAGTGTATACCTGTCCTTTTTTTCCCCCTAAGGTAAGTCTTTCCGCTCCCGGGATTGGAATGACTCCTTACCCTCTCCCTTAAAACCCACATCCTTTCATCTTTCCCTCTCCTTCCCTCTTTCCTGAAGAAGCAACCGCCGGTTGCGAAAGCTCGAATTTTGTGTGTATGGTACACTGCATATGAGCATAAGACAATAAATATGCATTTCCAGCCACTGGTTCCTTATCTCAATACAATCGTGTGACAACCCACTAACACCTGTTTCAATTTTACTCAAAAGGTTTTAGACACCGTATATCATTACTGAAAGTGTAGCTACTGGGCATTTTACCATTTTGTAATTCCTGTGTGATGCTCATTGTCATACATGCACAGTCAGTCTTGGTTGAGCAGTTAACACGTATAGTTACTACGTACCAGACTGCACTTGGTAATTTGTATGTGAACTCCAATGTCAGTTCCACCTATGTATTATTCAGCCATGATTTAGCACTGAAAGAAGTGGGTTACTATGTTATCAGGTACGAAACTCCAAATATATGCAAAGGACCTGATCATTTTCTTTGCTTACATTGATAATAGATGTAATTACATGTCTCATGTTACTACAGGTGTTTCTGATGCATTAACCATTAAATATATATCTTTTCCGGCAATCAGGCTATTTGCCTTTTAACAAAGTACTCGGCAGATTTTACAGGTAGTATATGCAACAAAGTATGTATATTTCACAGTCTATGCAACAGACAGTACATAAATTTCACATTTCAATCATTTCTGATTGACATTATCTTCCTTATATATGCACTTTAGTAAAATCCATGAAGTGCTTTGGGTGTATCACTGCAGACTTCAGAACTGTCTGAGAAGAGACAGCTACTTAAATTTGTAACAACTACTAACATGGACATCTCCAGCTGCTAATAACCAAGGAGGAAATGATAACCTTCTTTCAGGTTATGTCGATCAGTGGTAGTTAGGGTTCTCGGTATAAATTTCCTACAACTGTAATGAGACACCAGCGAAAGACACCAACTGACATGTGTGCAAGATTTGGAATAATGCTAAACTCATTCTGTCATCTTTCCTTCAGTATAAATGCTTGTTCACAGATACAAACAAATGATCATTGGTGAATACTCTTTTTCTAATGTTGGTACACTCCCATTTGCTTCGTTGTGAACAAGGCTTAAGCAACTCGTAGTGGTGACACTAATGATGACAAGTTTCAAAAAAAGTTTAGATAAAGAATAAGAAAAGAAGATAAAACTTTTTTTTCAGAAGATACCATTCCCAAAAAGCAAACATAATTCACAAACACGTAAAGGTGAAAACAGTGGCTTCCATCCTCAGTGAGAGAATTACAGCTACTGCAACTCAACCTCACCTTGCCGAGAACCTCTTCGGACTTGCCGTACAAGGGCGCTGTGTCAATGTAGTTGATGCCCTGTCGGACCGCCTCCCGCACTGCTGCAATTCCCTCTTCTTCGGGGTAGTCTCTGCAACAGCATGCACGTTGTCATTACAGGATAGTTGTTTTGTCTCAGTGCATTGACATACTGTGACATATTCTGATTTTACACAGGGCGTTTTAGGAATGATAGCAAATATTTTAGGAGACGGTAGTATGGACTAATTCCAGTAAAATTCCCCATAATGTATGTCTCATTTTCATTGGTAAAATCAAACAATGAAAACTCCAGGTTTTGCTACTCATAGTAAAGATGGCATTTTGAGTTGCAGACAGGCACAATGGAAAGACAATTACACACTGGATTTTGGACACTGCCTTCTTTAGAAAAGGAAACACACACATTCCCTCAGATAAGCAAGCACATCTCACACACATGACCACGATCTCCAGGAGCTCACACCAGAATGTCAAATGAATGAATGAGTGAGTGAGAGTGTGTTTTCCCTTTCCTACAGAAGGCTTGGGCCAAAAGCTAATGATGTGTAACTCTCTCTTCATTGTGCTTTCTGCAACTCAATGTGTTATATTAATGGTGAGTAGCAATCAATCTTTCCTTATATCGTCAGTTTTCTGTAGTTGCAGAGATACAGCTGCTTCAGATGTAACTGGTTTATTGGGACAACACACAATACAAATTCATATAAGAGTAGACAATACACACTTCTAGTTAAGTACACGATATACTAATTTTTATTATGCTGATATACAGTCAGTGCTTCATTTCTTTGTGTTACACACATTAATAATTATACAACATCACTTGAAATAATTTAATGAACTGCTGAAAATAAAGTTCCATCATCTCATTTCTTATACATACCTACAATTCCTTGCAAACTAACTTTGCATACCCATATATCTGATCAATCAATTCGACATTTTCAAAGCCAGAAAGACAGCGATTCATTTATGTAATGCAGCTTCTGTACAAAATATGCACAGTTTTGAAGCACAAGCCTCGAAATGATAGTGTAAAATGTCATAGTCAATCATTAAAAACGTAAACATTTCGAGCATTAACCATCTGTAACATGGTTTCAAAGATATTTCTTGGAATGACTTGATAAAACTTTAGCATTGAAACATCAGTACATGTAGGCAACTAAAATAGTTAAATGCTAGAGCTGAAACTTATATATTTCAATGACGATTACTGAAACCTAACATTTTACAAAACTCTGTATTGCATTTATTTTAAATTTTGTATTTATTTATTTTTGCTTATCAAAAAGTAATAATTTCAAATGTGTTTTTTTTTTATTCCAGTAGAAATTAATGTCATATGCGAGGCTTTATGAATTATTAAGTCAAGACAATTTAAAATTATAATAATGAAAACTTTTATTTGTAATTGCTACTTGTTTACATAAGCACCAGTGCAATCCTAGATCATTCAGCTGTAGATTTGCTTGTTAGAAAGTCAGTTTATGCGCCAGATTTTGAAGGTGGGTGTACTACTTTTCAACCAGTTTGTTTTTGTGGAACTTTCATGGGGTAACTGATAGGCAGTGTGTCAACTTGCCCAGCTAAGTATTTATGAAGTTTCTGTATATTCCTCCAGTCATCACATTATGCACCACTAAATTCATATTTACTTAATAGTACTGTTGCAGCAGTTCATTTAGCTGTAGATGGGGTGCCATGTTCCCATTTACAAAAAAACTTGGTCATTTTACGTGTTGGTAATCCAGTTTTTGAAATTCGAAGCTATGAAATTGTGCTTCAGTTGACATTTATTGAACTATAGGGGAGGGGGGACACGCAAATTAGGTACAAACTACAGCATGCACACACCTATTCAACATGTAAATGTCACTACAGATATTCAGATTTAGGTTACGACATGTTCAATATGCCTGCCATCACTGGGAATGATGTGACGCAAATGAGTTACAAAATTCTGCATGACCTGTAGAAACATTGATGCTGTCAATGATCTTCTGAATAGCTGCTTTCAACACAGCGATGGTTTTGGGGTTATTGCTATATACCCCCACAAAAAGGAGCCCTGTGTTTTCAGATCTGGTGAATATGGCAGCCAATTAAGGCCCATGCCAGTGGCCTCAGGGTACCCCAAAGCCAGAACACAGTCCCCAAAGTGCTCCACCAGGACGTCAGACACTCTCCTGCTTTGATGGGGTTGAGCTCCCACTTGCACGAATGACATCTTGTTGAAATCTGGGTCACTTTGCATAATGGGGATGAAATTATCCTCTAAAACCTTCACGAAGCATTCGATAGCCATCATCACGCTGTCAAAGAATATCGCACTGATTATTCTGTGACTGGACATTGCACACCACACGGTCACCCACTGAGGGTGCAGAAACATCTCGATCATGCAATGAATATTTTCAGTCCCTCAAATGCACCAATTTTGTTTACTGACGATCCCATCAAAATGAAAGTGAGCTTCGTCACTAAACCAAACCATGCTTGCGCATACTAATTCCCATCATGCCCTGTGGCCAACTATGCAGTTTGAACATTCTAACGCAAACTATTCAGAAGTTATGACAATTTTATCTCATGTAATTCCTAAATGCCATACTGGATGTCCAGTTGATATTGGTTACAGAAGTACAGCTGTTAGAGAGTAACCTAAACAGCTACTCACAGAAAGCTTTAAGTAAAGGCTAATTAAGAGCACAGTTTATTAGCATAAATTCCACATCCAACTTAAGCACACTTTTGAATTCTCTTGTGAAGGCAACATACAGCTTTTCTGAGATTGTCTTTAAGTTCTTTTATGAACACTATCATCTGAAAGGCCAGTTGTTTTTGTGTTACTTCATCATTGTAGACTTCGCCTTTCAGCAGTCCCCACAGGCAATAATCTAAAGGGATAAAGGTCTTGAAACCTTGAAGGCCAAGAAACTTGACCCTATCTGCTGATCCGTCTTCTACATCTATACAGGGTGTTACAAAAAGGTACGGCCAAACTTTCAGGAAACATTCCTCACACACAAAGAAAGAAAATATGTTATGTGGACATGTGTCCGGAAACGCATAATTTCCATGTTAGAGCTCATTTTTTTACTTCCCTTCAAATCACATTAATCATGGAATGGAAACACACAGCAACAGAACGAACCAGCGTGACTTCAAACACTTTGTTACAGGAAATGTTCAACTTGTCCTCCGTTAGCGAGGATACATGCATCTACCCTCCGTCGCATCCCTGATGCGCTGATGCAGCCCTGGAGAATGGCGTATTGTATCACAGCCGTCCACAATACGAGCACGAAGAGTCTCTACATTTGGTACCGGGATTGCGTAGACGAGAGCTTTCAAATGCCCCCATAAATGAAAGTCAATAGGGTTGAGGTCAGGAGAGCGTGGAGGCCACGGAATTGGTCCGCCTCTACCAATCTGTCGGTCACCGAATCTGGTGTTGAGAAGTGTACGAACACTTGGACTGAAATGTGCAGGAGCTCCATCGTGCAAGAACCACATGTTGTGTCGTACTTGTAAAGGCACATGTTCTAGCAGCACAGGTAGAGTATCCCATATGAAATCATGATAACGTGCTCCATTGAGCGTAGGTGGGAGAACTAAAATGAACTCTAACATGGAAATTAAGTGTTTCCGGACACATGTCCACATAACATGTTTTCTTTCTTTGTGTGTGAGGAATGTTTCCTGAAAGTTTGGCCGTACCTTTTTGTAACACCCTGTGTATGCATCTATACTGCAAATCACTGTCAAGTGCACAGCAGAGGGTAAGTCCCATCATACCAGTTTATGGGGGTTTCTTCCCATTCCATTCACATATGGAGTGTGGGAAGAATGATTGTTTGAATGACTCTTTGCGTGCTGTAATGATTGTAATCTTATCCTTATGATCCCAAGTGAGTAATATGAAGGGGTTTTTAGTATATTTCTAGAGTCATTATTTAAAACCATTTCTTGAAACTTTGTCAGTAGAATTTCTCAGGATAGTTTGTCTATCTTCAAGGGTCTGCCAGTCCAGTATCTTCAGTACCTCTCTGACTTCCCCATGGATCAAACAAACCTGTGATCATTTGTGCTACCATTCTCTGTATATGTTCAATATCCCTTGTTAGTCCAACACACTTGAGTGGTGTTCTAGAATCAGTTGCGCAGGTGATTTGTAAGCAATCCCCTTTTTGCTCCGATTCCTCTTCCCCAGTATTCTACCAATAATCCAAATTCTCCACCTGCTTTACCCATGACACTGAGCTTACATTGTAATTCCATTTCATACCCCTACATAACATTACACCTATGTATTAGCACAAGTTGGCCAATTCCAGCAATGACTCATTGATATTATAGTCATAGGATACGGTGTTTTTTTTTTCATTTTGTGAAGTGCTTACGCAGAATGTTAAGTTTAGATGAAGTGTCACCTGGCAACTAGGATATGCAGGGGCCTTGTCATGCTGCAAGAACATAACCATCCTTGTGGCCGAAGTACCATCTTCCAATAAAGCTGGAAGCTAATTTTCAAGAAAGTCTAGATAATGTGGCCTTATAAGATGATGTGTTAATATAACAGGCCCAATCAACTGATTGTCCAACACAAAACACAATGCATTTACAGAGAAATTCGGTTGAGAATGTGTCTCCATAAAGGCAGGTGGGTTTCGTCACACCACTGATTGAGTCAAGAGCATTACTGATACCGTGATAGCGGCTTCATCGCTAGACAGTATTACGTGGTACTTTGCAGTTAGTAAGCGATGAAATTTCAATCATCTACATTCAACTCTTAAAAAAAAAAAGAATTCATTGTAAATAAAGATAGAGGCCATGCATGCTCAATGTCTGTCATATACATATATGTTGAACACTAGTATGCGTAGAAATTTTGCATTTGCTTGTTAAAGGTTTATGTTTTGCCAACTGAATAATGCCTTTTACTTCATTCACATTGTGTTCATTTGTACATTTATATGAGGTATGAGTGCTAGGCATGGCAACAAACTCACAAAGTTTATTGAAAACACAAGTTAGCACTGTTGAATCTGCTGTTCTGTGTTTAGGAAATTATGTACCATATTCTCTACACAAGGCAAGTGTTATAGGCCCTCTACTGTTTCGTATCTATATAAAGGATTTAGGAGACAATCTGAGCAGCTGTCTTAGTTTGTTTGCAGATGACGCTGTCATTTATCACCTAATTAAATTCATCAGGAGATCAAAACCAACTACAAAAGATTTAGAAGAGATATCTGTATGGTGTAAAAATCGGCAATTGGCTGTAAATAATGAATAGTGTGAGGTCATCCAGAAGTGCTAAAAGGAATCGGTTACACTTTGGTTAAATGATAAATTAATCAAATCTAAAGACCGTAAATTCAACAAAATACAAAGGAATTACACTTACAAACAACTTAAAGTGGGAAGAAGACACGGATACTGTTGTGGGGAAAGCAAAATGAAAGACTGTGTTTTATTGGCAGAACATTTAGAAGATGCAAACGAGTTACTAAAGAGGCTGCCTACACTACACTTGTCTGTTCTCTTTTTGGAGTATACCACATGGTGTGGGACCCTTACCAGATAGGACTAATGGAGGCACATTTTGTATTATAGAGAATTGGGGGAGGGGGGGGGGGGGGGGGAGAGCGACACGGACGTGATTCAGGATTTAATGTGGACATCACTAAAACACAGGCATTTCTTGTTGCAACAGGATCTTCTTACGAAATGTCAATGTTACATGAAATATTTATTCTAATTAGTCTACACTATCACCTCCTGAAGCATCTACTATTTCTCCAGAAACACACTCTTTGGCTAGAGCTTAATATGCCTCACACTTATTCAATTTATTTTATACACATATTCTGACAATCCTTTTATGCGCATCTGTTGTTCAGATGTGAAATGGGTCAAAAATGTATACAAACATAAATTGCATAGAATATTAACAATGGCTGTACGGTGGGAAAATAAACAATCTCCATAAACCATTGCAAATAAAATAAAAATACTGAACTGTAACAAAAACAAAAGCAAAGTGCAGAAGCATAACAAAAGAATCAGTGCATATGGTATGACAATAAACACCACTCAATCAAAATACATGTACAAAAACAGCCTATATGTCTCTCTCTCGACCCTCAAGTGGACGCACCTATATATAAAGTGCACCAGCCACAAATAACATTGTCTTGCACCATTCCATTGTTGTTTTATGTTTGCACACCTGCTCCTACTCCTTAATTACTGCTTCACCTAACACAGTGATAAGTTGTGGTGTCATACGTCCAAGTAAGCAACAGTAATATAAAGGTAAACATCAAGCAATGTGAGAAAAAATTCATGACCCATCAAAAAAATGACCCCAATTCCAAGAAAGCAGCAACATCTCACAATGAGGCCAGTGACTACAAGCTAATTTGCGATCAAATACGCAGTTGGCGGGGATCTGACACAACTGCACTATTTATGGCAGTTCCTGAGATTAACCTTCATATACAAGTAGAAAAATAAAGTAGGGGACTTTAAATTATGTACATTTATGTAGTTCGCTTTTATTGGGTATACTTCTTTATGGATGTTATAGTTGGACTCTGGGTAAGATGGAAAGTGATCAACTTGAAGCTGCTAAAATGACAATGATAAGCTGGACAGAAAGAAAAACCAAGTTGGAAATCTAAAAGAAGTAAACGAATTGAAGAGATTTTTAAAGGAAATGGAAAAAGCGCGAAATAACATTTATTGGCCATCTTATCAGACGGCCATCTTCATCACTGATATTCTTGAATGGAATGTGCAGGGAATTAAAAGAAGGAAGAATGAAGTATTTGGAATACATCAAGAGGGGAGGAGGGGGGGACAGGATGCGATAACTACTTGGAACTGAAACAAACAGCCAATGACAGAAGAGTTGTTGCACTTATGAGGAATTAGCCTTTTGAATATCTATATATAGATATGTAACAATGAAAACAATCCATTATTGACAAAATTATTTAATTGGGTCATTATCTATGATCTCTGTAAAGTTTCTGCACAAACTCACTAGATGGCAGGGCTGTGCTAAGCAACACACTGTTTGGGTTCTTGGCATAATAGTTATGGTGTCAGGATGGATGCTGACTGTGAGCAAAGAATGAACATTAACTTCTGTGTTAATCTCGGGAAAACCCCTAGTAAAACGTGGACAAAGATGAGCAAGCATATGCGGGCAATGCATTTTAAAAAATCATGTTTTCAAGTGGCACAAAAGGCTTTGTGAAGGTAGGAATACAGTGCAAGATGATCCCAGAGCTGGTTGTCCATCTACGGCTGATACCAATGTAAATGTGGAGTGTGTAAGGCAGTTATTGCAAGAACACTCTTACGTAACTGTGCGTGCAATATCAAAAGAACTTAATTTGAATCGTGATGTGTTTCACAATATTTTACACAAAGATTTAGGGTAATGGAAACTTAATGGAAAACTCATCTCTCACACACTAACAGATGGACAGAAGGAGGAAAGAGGAAGGAGGAAAGAATTTCCGCTGAACTACTGTATGGACCAGATGTGATCTGATGTTTCTGTCAAGCATCATTGCTGGGAATCAAAGTTGCTGCTACCATTATGACCCTCATACAAAGCGTCAAAGCGCTGAATGACAGAGTCCCAGATCAAAAAGTCAAAAGACAACCTTTGAGAACACAGACAATGTTGATCGCATTTTTTTATAGTAAAGGATTAATTCACCATGAGACTGTTCCTCTACATCAAAAAGTGAAGTACACTCTCCCCTTGCAATTTTCTCTCATTTCCATGAGTGAAAAGGCGACTGAAAGGAAAGCTCCATCAAGACATTGCAGACATCAGACTGTGACAAATGAGCTTACAAGCATCACAGTTGAATATTACCCTGCTAGCTTCCAACACTTCCAGAAAAGTTGACAACTGTTTACATATAGCCAAGGGGAGATGATTTTCCATTTTTTAAAAAGAACCTATCCTGGAACTTTTCTGACAAAGGGAGTATTACACACCCATCATTATTCATCGGCAATACATTATATACACAAACCGTCCTTGAGAACCAGCCTGTCTATTAGTGAAAACCTTGTCAAAATTCCTACAGTAGTTCCCAAGATTAACATTCACATGTAGATTTTAAATTAAATACATATCAATAATGCACTGTTACCATGTAATCCTCTGATGTGGTTTGGAAATGAATTTAAAAAAATTTAATGCTAGACACTAAACACGCTTCTGTACCAAAGTCTGATTTTTGAAATTGCTATCAAAGTCAGTCTTCCCTCTTGTACTGTGATAGTGGTTCTTTTCATTGCTTGTATGATGCACAGGATTGCAACCACAAAGCTCACAATGGAATCAATACATTGGTAAGTGCAATGGGTAAATCTAGTTTCTCAAAATGCTTATGATAGGTGGTTCCCAGGAAAAGTGTGTCCATACTTTGGACAGTTTTTTTCTAGGAAAAGTAAACATTCTGTGATACCTATGGATCACACCAAACAGATTCAAGACATAACAGAGTAGCAGTAGTATAGTATTCTGCTTTACAGCAGGTCTTGTCATGGGTTAAGCCTCTTCCACTTTTATCTGTCCATAGCCAGTCTTTTCATTTCTGAATATTTGCCTCCTTTAATATGGCCCAGCATTTGATATCTTCTTTTCCCTCTTCCCCTTTTTCCCTCCACCATTCCTTCTATTCCTTCCTCCAATAAGCAGTCCCTCCTCAAACACTGTCCAATCCAGTTCCGTTTCCCCTTTCTGATGACTTTCAGCATTTTCTTTCTTCACCAACTCTTCTTAATACTGCTTGATTCCTTAGTTGGTCTTGCATTCCACTTCTTCCATTCTTCTCCACATCCACATCTCTACTGCCTCCAATCTTCTTTCATCTTCCTTCCTCAATGTCCAGGTCTCCGTACCATATAGTGCAAGGCTCCAGATGTGACATTTGGCAAGTCTTTTCCACAGATCTTTGTTTAGTGGTCCACAAAGTAATATCTGTTTCCTCTTGAATCCTTCTTTTGCCATTGCTTTTCTTTTCCTAATTTCTCTTGAGCAATACATTTCATCCATTATTAGACTTCCCAAGTAACTGAATTTATTCACTTGCTCTATTTCCTCTCCCCCTATTTTCATATGGCATTTTCTCCCCTTTCCTCTAATTACCGTGCTTTTCAATTTCTTCTTGTTAATCTTCATTCCATACCCTTCTAATTTTGAGTTTAGATCATCTAACATTTGTTCCATGTCTGTTGCACTGTCTGCCATCACAACCATGTCGTCTGCAAATCTTATACACTCCACTCTCCGGATCCCTATACAAACTCATCTTCTTCCAACAAAACTTTCACTAATAATTTCCTCCAGGTATATATTTAACAGTGTTGGTGATAAACAACAACCTAGTCTTACACCTCTTCCCAGTTCAATTTCTTCACTCATCACACCTCCTATTCTTACTCTTACTCTCTGATTCAAATATAAATTTCTAAATAGTCGTCTATCCCTCCAGTCAACTCCATGTTTCCTCAGGATTTCCATCAGTTTGTCCTATATGACACAGTCAAAAGCCTTCTCAAGATCAATGAACACAACATACACCTTCCTTTTCTTCTCCATGTACCTCTACCCTAACACTCTCAGTAGCCCAATGGCATCTCTAGTTCCCACTCCTCTCCTGAAACCAAATTGTTCATCTCCTATTACACAGTCCTCTGGCCATTTTCCTGTCATGTATATTTGATTACACAATTCAATAAACTCCCTTTTCCCTTCTTTCTCCAATGACTTTAACAGTTGCACAGGAATCTCATCAATTCCCATTGCCTTTCCATTTTTCCATCTCCTTCATAGATTCTTCAATCTCACTAGTTAGTACTGCATTTCCTTTGTCATCATCTGCAACTTTATCTTCTTCTTCTATCCCAAGGTCTTCTTCACTTGGCCGGCTGTCTGCAGCATATAGCCATTCTATATATTCTTCCCATCTTCTCATTATTTCTTGGGGTTCACTCACCATTTTACCGTCACATGCCTCTACTTCCTTTAGTCCCTTGTTTCCCCGAATGTCAAATCCATTGCTTCTTTGTGGAAGTACCCAAAGCAAGTGGACTCTGTGATACTGATGTATCCAACAAGCAAGATTGTTCTAATGATAAAGCAGCTGAGGGCAACTTTTTTTATGATTTGGAGGACATAATGTTCCCAGTGGCAAGACATACTTTCTCCTGATAAAGCATAGCAAATTTCATAAATAGATGCAACATAATTTTTTTCCCCTTTCCTCCAGTGTATTTCATCATGATTGGAAGTAAGTTACAAATAGAGGTCTTAAAACATTATTAACAAGATTTCTAAAGCACAAATGAAATGAAGTCATTTATCATATAAAACTGGTCTAAATGATGCAAATTTTAATGTGAATTAAGTTGGATCACAAAGATGAGAAACTAGTCCAGCAGCTATGCAGGAACCAAAGTGTCAAAATGAAAGGGGAAAGTTTCAAAAGTACATAAGGTTGTTTGGCAGCGAAGTAGCCTTTCACCGTAAATATTCAACACGTACAGGGCATTCCAGGAGGAATGGTTGATATTCAGGGACATGACAGGAATGATCATTCAAAACAAAAAAGTCAAACATAGGCTCTAAAACGCATACCTTAAGAGCCATGACTAATTCTTGATCTTTGATTCTGTGAAACAAATCTCTTCTATGGCAAGCTCTTTGCTTTCCATATTTTGAGAAGTGGTAGTATGGACCAAAACAAGAAAAAATTGTCTAGTAAAAAGGGCTCTAAAATGCATACCTTAAAAGCTATGAAAACTTGCTCATCTTCTAATGAACAAGTACAAATAACTTTTAACGTATGCATTTTAGAGTACGTGTTTACTGGGCTTTTTTTGTTACTTTGGTCCACACTACCACTACTCAAAATATGGAAAGCAAAGAGTTTGCAGTAGAAGAGATTTGTTTCACAGTATCGAAGGTCAAGAATTGCTCATAGTTCTTAAGGTATACGTTTGAGAGACCAAGTTTACTTGACTTTTTTGTTTCATAATCATTCCTGTCATGTACTTGAATACTGACAATTCCTCCTCGAATGCCCTGCATACTGAGGATCCAATAAATGGATGTACAGATATATGTCTTGAAAGAATAACTATATGTTGAGAAAATATAAAAATCTGTAGATGATGTAGCTGTGACAGTCTCCAAAGTGCCATAGAAGAAGTGGACAAGGTATTTTCAGAAAGATATAATTTGAAAATAAATACAAAGAAAACTTATTTTTTTTGTATTTAGCAAAGTTGCAATAGCAGCAAACCTACAACAGATCAAGCAAGTAACAGACTTTAAGTACCTGGGTAAGAGAATAACAGCTAATTAAGTGCACAAATTCACATCACAAAACAGCATTCAACGGCAAGAAGCTACTAACATCAAAAATATTAGTTAAAACTCCAGCAATCAGTACATAAAATCTTATTTTACGAGTGTTGCCCTATACAGGGTGTAACTAAAAGGTATGGTCAAGCTTTCAGGAAACATTTGTCACATGTAAAAGAAGAAAATATGTCATATGGACATGGGTCTGGAAATGCTTTACTTCCTTGTTAGATCTCATTTTCTACTTCTCTTCACAACCAGATTAATCACGGGAAACTGGCAGGAAAAGAATTATCGGTACAGTACGTAACACTTTCTTAAATGAAATGTTCAAAATTCCCACCATCAGCAAACATGCACGCATCACCTGCCATCGCATTCAACTAATGATGTATCTGTGAAGAATTGGGAATTGTTTCACACCTTTCTACAGTACAGGCATGAAGACTGTGAATCTTGTATTGGGACTTTGTTTACAAGAGCTTTCAAATGACCCACAAATAAAACTCTAGTGGTCTGATGTTTGGTGACCCGCATTCAGTCTACCTGCTTCGTTTCTGGTACTCGTCATTGAATCCTCTTCTATTGCATGTAGGACAGCCTCTCCTAACTTGAGTGTGTAGTGCCACCATGCAGTACCACCATTGACCGTGCTTCTGGTGAATGTATGTCTCTGAGGTCCTCTGGTTCTCCATAGCAAGGTGTCTGGTGGTAAGGAAAACCATGAGCATACGACTAACGAGCAGCCTTCCCAATGTACTGAGCCATATGGTAACACCGTGTCGGCACATTCCACTAACCTGTAGTTCACTACAGTCGACAGCAACACACTAAAAACGAAACGTGCCTACAGCTCACATTCTGTACTGTAGTAAATGGCTACTACTGTACAGTAGTACAACACGAACGAAGACCACAAGCACAAAAGCAGGTACAAACTTCTCTAGGCAGATCACAAACTCAAATGAATGGCATGTAAACAAATCAACTGAATGGCATGTAAACAAACCTGTAGTGGACACAAAACATCACGTAACTGATGAATGCTGTGCACAACACCAAGATTAAGGTATAGCAGATTTGAACTTGTATTATAGTATTTTGCACTTAGCATGAAAACAGTATTTTTCCACATGTGAGATCCTAAGTGAAACTCAATCTCTCTGGTCCCTAGTACATATTCTGAAAGTCTTGTAAACAGAATTTAGTTACATCCTGTTGTCGTTGTTGTTGTTGTTGTGGTGGTGGTCATGGTCGTCTTCAGTCCAGAGACTGGTTTGATGCAGCTCTCCATGCTACTCTATCCTGCACAAACCCCTTCATCTCCCAGTACTTACTGCAACCTACATCCTTCTGAATCTGCTTAGTGTATTCACCTTTTCCTCTACAATTTTTACACTCCACGCTGCCCTCCAATGCTAAATTTGTGATCCCTTGATGCCTCAGAACATGTCCTGCCAACCGATCCCTTCTTCTAGTCAAGTTGTGCCATAAACTTCTCTTCTCCACAATCCTATTCAATACCTTGTCATTAGTTATATGATCTACCCATCAAATCTTCAGCATTCTTCCGTAGCACCACATTTCGAAAGCTTCTATTCTCTTCTTGTCAAAACTAGTTATCGTTCACGTTTCACTTCCATACATGGCTACACTCCATACAAATACTTTCAGAAACGACTTCCCGACACTTAAATCTATACTCGATGTTAACAAATTTCTCTTCTTCAGAAACACTTTCATTGTCATTGCCAGTCTACATTTTATATCCTCTACTTCGAGCATCATCAGTTATTTTGCTCCCCAAACAGCAAAACTCCTTTACAACTTTAAGTGTGTCATTTCCTAATCTAATTCCCTCAGCATCACCAGACTTAATTCGACTACATTCCATTATCCTTGTTTTGCTTTTGTTGATGTTCATCTTACATCCTCCTTTCAAGACATCGTCCATTCCGTTCAACTGCTCTTCCAGGTCCTTTGCTGTCTCTGACAAAATTACAATGTCATGGGCAAAACTCAAAGTTTTTATTTCTTGTCCCTAAAATTTATTTCCTACTCCAAATTTCACTTCGGTTTCCTTTACTGCTTGTTCATTAAACATATGGAATACCATCTGGGGTGGGCTACATCCCTGCCTCACTCCCTTCTCAACCACTGCCTCTCTCGCATGCCCCTCCACTTTTATAACTGCCATCTGTTTTCTGTACAATTTGTACATAGCCTTTTGTTCCCTGTATTTTATCCCTGCTACCTTCAGAATTTCAAAGAGAATATTCCAGTCAACATTGTCAAAGGCTTTCTCCAGGTCTACAAATGCTAAAAATGTAGGTTTGTCTTTCCTTAACAAATGTTCTAAGATAAGTCGTAGGCTCAGTATTGCCTTGCATATTCCAACATTTTTCTGGAATCCAAACTGATCTTCCCGCTGGTTGACATCCAGTTTTTCTGTTCTTCCGTAAAGAATTCGTGTTAGTATTTTGCAACCATGCAACTGATAGTTCAGTAATTTTCCCATTTGTCGGCAACTGCATTACTTGGAATTGAAATTATTACATTCTTCTGTAAGTCTGAGGGTATTTTGCCTGTCTTGTACATCATGCACACCAGACTGAAGAGTTTTGTCATGACTGCCTCTCCGAAGACTGTTGGTAGTTCTGATGGAATATTGTCTACCCCCAGGGCCTTGTTTCGACTTAAGATCTTTCAGAGATCTGTCAAATTCTTCTCGCAGTATCATATATTCCATCTCATCTTCATCTACGTCCACTTCCCTTTCTGTAACATTGACTTCAAATCTATACATCCTGTATAGACTTAAAAGCTGCTGTTTTTCTCATAACATACATGTGTACAGTCATGCAGAAGCAATTACCTTAGTTGTCAGTTTGATAATATAACTACTAGCCATATGTTGTAGTTAGTTTACTTTATGAAAGTAGGCAGCAGTAGCTGCTTCCCCCTGTCAATGTATATCTTGACTCATTCCACATCACTGAAGATTATGCTTCATGATGGCACTTATAGAATACAAAATTTGAATGAATGAATGACAATTTCGCTACCTGAAGAACATAATTGTATAATTGTTATAGACTACAAACTAAAGTGTTATTGTATCAAGGTAATATGTATAAAATAATGTTAAACTTTTGTATTAGAAACACAAAAATGTTTCATACTAAATTATGCCCATTTCCTATACAACAAATCACATTTCACAAGCACTGCTCACCCATAACAACCCAGCGGGCCGGCACCCAGACCCAGGTGGGACACCTTGAGACCCGTCGTGCCGAGGTCATTATAGCGCATCGCCTTCACGGCGGCCTCGTCGTGGAAACCAGGAACGTACGTCGGCGGCAGCATTTTTCGCAGTGTCTCGTATTCCTGTTTCTCTGCAAAAGACAGGAGAGACTTGTTGGTGTATCCGGCCTGTGGTTACAAAGTATTGGTGGTAGCAATGTTCCCTTATACGCTCGATAGCATAAGATAAACATCAAGAACTTGTATTTTAATTTATTTGCTTCAGCAATATTTCAATACATTTGTGTAAATGTGTTTCCTTCTCTGTTTTCTGTGAAATTAATCCATTTCTCTCTCCAATATTGCATTCATGCAACATGAAGTTTTCTGTAATTTTTTTCACAAAGTTTTAGACTATGTGCGAAATATAAAAGACACAGACAGAAAACTCGTGAATGCCTTTTAACACATGCATGATGAGCATTGTATAAGTTCATTTTAACTGCATTATATGAAGTTAAACTTTGTAATGTGTGTATGAAACATTGGCAAGAAATGGCTTAATGGGAGACCGGCAACATGGTATAATCTTTCTCAATCGACAGAGTTTTTCAGGGCCGGTCACCGCAATGTCTTTTCTCACAAGACATCTTGCACAAGCCACACATCATGGCAATCAGGTGGATGAAGTATTTCCTGACTTCCAAAGAGCACTTATGTTGGTACCACTCCTTAAGTTTATTAACAAAATTATGATTAACTACATCTACATCTTTACTCTGCAAATCACCAATAAGTGTGTGGCAGATGGTAGTCCCACTGTACCAGTTCTTAGTTTTTTTCCCCCATTCTATTCAAGTATGTGGTGCCGGAACAATGATTATTTGAATGCCTCTGTGGGTACAGTAATTATTAATCTCATCCCCACTACCCCTATGGAAATGCTGTGTGGCTAAGGCCCCCCGTCGGGTAGACCATTCGCCTCATGATGATTAGGACAACACAACACCCATCCCATGAACAGAGAAAACCTCCGACCCAGCTGGGAATCGAACCCGGGCCTTTAGCTATCATATTCTGTCGCGCTGACCACTCAGCTACCAGGGGCGTACACTATCCCTATGGGAGTGATATGTAGAGAGTTGTAATACATCCATAGAGTCATTTAAATCTGGTTCTCAAAACCTTGTTAGTAGACTTTCTAGGATAAGTTTCCATCAATTAAAAAAAGTCTTTCAGTTCAATTGCTTCCGTATCTCTGACACTCTCCCATGAATCAAACAAATCTGTGACTATTCGTGCTGCTCCTCTCTGTATAGGTTCAATATCCCCTGTCAGTCCTATTTGGTATGGGCCTCACACACTTGAGTCATGTTCTAGAACCAGTTACACAAGTGATTTCTAAGCAATCTCCTTTGTACGCTGAACATTTTCTCAGTATTCTACCAATAAACTGAAGTCTATCACCTGTCTTACTCATGACTGAGCCTATGTGATTATTCCATCTCACATCCATGAAACTGTTACAACCAGGAATTTGTATGAGTTGGTCAATTCCAGCAGTGACTCACTGATACTATAGTTGTAGGATACTACATTTTTTTGTTTTGTAAAGTGCAAAATTTTACATCTCTGAACATTTAAAGAAAGTTGCGAGTCTCTGCACCAGGTTGAAATCCTATCAAGATCTGACTAAATATTTATGCAGCTTCTTTCACACAGTACTTCATTACAGATAACTGCATTATCTGCACAAAGTCTGTGGTTACTATTAACATGTCTGCAATGTCATTAATATACAACATGAACAACAATGGCCCCAATACACTTCCCTGGGTCGCACTCCTAGTTACTTGTACATTTGATGATGACTCTGCATCCAAGATAATATGCGGCGTCTTCCCTACAGTACCTGAGGACTCTTCTCCTCAACGTGTTATGTATTTGTATACTATGTTTCTTTGTGTTTTATTAATTCTTGGATTCATTTGTTTATACATGATCTTTTCAGCATTGCATAAACTATGAACTGCATCGTTCAATGACCGAGTAACTTTGGCGCAATGGTCAAGCAGAATCCAACACAAACACAGCTGAACAAACAGAACGAGTTCTGCACCAATACCTAGTATTTCAACATCTTCACTTCACGAACTGCTCACCTGATGTTCGCTGCACACTGCACCACGTGCCTTCCTCCTACCCCGATATATACCGTGCCTGATGCCCGAGTGGTGTTCTCTCTAGACCAGCATGCTACACGGAAATGCCGCCCTAACAGCTATGTGTCATTCCCGATGCAACACCACCTAGATGTCAGCATGCACCTCATACCGTTTTACAAACAAACATAATATGCAAATATTGAACATTATAATTTTTGCTTTAGTTAATTTAATATTGAGCCACAACTTATCTTAAAATAATGTAACAGAAAAGCAAAGCCACGTTTATAGTATTTGGAGATTTACAGAAAGCTTTTGACAATATTGACAGCAGTCTTTGAAATACTGAAAGTGGTAGGGACAAAATACATGGAGCAAAAGGTTATATCCAAGTTGTACAGAAACCAGACTGAAGTTATAAGAGTTGAAGGACATGAAAGGGGCAAAGGAAAACAAGGACAATTTTGTAAAGGGAATTAAAGTTCAAGGAGAATAATTAAAAACATTGAGCTGTGGCTAAGCCATGTCTCCGCAATATCCTTTCTTTCAGGAGTGCTAGTTCTGCAAGTTTCGCAGAAGAGCTTCTGTAAAGTTTGGAAGGTAGGAGACGAGGTACTGGCAGAAGTAAAGCTGTGAGTACCGGACGTGAGTCGTGCTTCGGTAGCTCAGTTGGTAGAGCACTTGCCCGCGAAAGGCAAAGGTCCCGAGTTCGAGTCTCGGTCGGGCACACAGTTTTAATCTGCCAGGAAGTTTCATATCAGCGCACACTCCGCTGCAGAGTGAAAATCTCATTCTGAAAAACATTGAGGTTTGTCGATGATACTGTAATTCTGTCACAGACAGCTAATGACTTGGAAAAAACGTTGGAAAGAATAGACACTGTCTCGGAAAGAGGTTATCAGATGGACATCAAAAAGAGTAATACAAAGTGGCGCACATAAAACAGGCCCGAACCGTAACGCGAACGTGTGTGGGTAGCATTACTGCCACCTTCCAACAGCAGTAGTGTGTGATTAGTTCATACGGAAAGTAGTCGTTATAAACCGTGTAATTCATTGTCATGCCTTACTCCCTTGAAGAACGTGTGTTCATTGTTGAAGAATATGATCAGTCATGAATCCATTAGTTATTCATGACAGTTTTCGTGAAAAGTTTCCTGAAAGTAATATTCCTGCAAAATCAACAATTCAGGATCTAGCGAGAAAGTGACATTCGACAGGCAGTGTTGTTAATTCAAAGAGAAATAAGGCACCGACTGTACGTACACCTGAAGTTGTCACAAACGTGATGGCACACATTGAAAGAAGTCCCTACAAGTTAACACGACAATTATCACAGCAATGTGGAATATCTCACAGGTCCTGTCAATGCATCCCTCACGGCTTAAAAATGAAAGTGGGCAACGGTACGCGCATATATTACTGTAACTGGTTGCTGCGGGACATTTTGATCTGTTCTTCCTTTTTTCGACAGATGAAGCTTGGTTTCATCTGTCGGGTTACGTTAATTCACAAAACACAAGACACTGGGCTGCAGAGAATCCCCATGGCACACTGCAAAAGCCACTACACAATTTAAAAATTGGTGTATGGTGTGCTGTATCTGGTAACAGAATTATTGGGTCATTGTTCTTCAATGAAACTGTCACCACACGTTTACTTGCAACTCTAAAATGAATTTTCGGCTCTGTTAACTCCAAATGAAAAATGTTGTGCATATTTCCAGCAAGGTGTGGCAACTTCTCATACGTCGGATTTGTCCTTAGCTCGTATACATACTGTAGTGTCATGGAATAGTAAAGAGTTGGAAACGTGGAATTTTGTCAAAGTTTCGTTGCCTATGCCAAGAGCCAGAGGCAGTAAGTTAGCTAAGAGGTAAATGGATTGCACATATATCGGAATGTGTCAGCACATAGGGGCAATGGCCTGGTTACAAACAACAGGCGAGAGAGAATTGCTCAGCACGCAGATTTGTGTTAACGGAGACTTTCTTAGAGTGTAAGACAGAGGTATAGCGTCAGCTGTACTGCATTTCACAACTTTGCGTAAGTCTGCAGTAACAACACATAAGTCTGTCGCAAGAACACCTAAGGGGCGAGTATGACAGATGAATCAGCAGTATAAGTGGAACGAATGTGTTCATTACAAACGAGCACGACGTCATGACATTGCTCGTGCTTCCTTTAAATACGCCAGCTTTGATAGCAACAAGGCACTCGCAGTTAAACTTGCAGTTAGTTGTGCACTGGGACACTGCATAGCATTCAGCTCGGTGATCGACATGTTAATCTCTATTAAGGAGATGTTGCAGTAAGGGCGACCCATCCAGCAGCAGACGTGAGGGGACAGTACCAGCTCTGGTCCTCTCTGCTGCCGCTGTCAATCATCAACCCGGGATTAGCAGACATCGCGGCAGACTCGCTCGCCGCCAATGCTTACCACATCAGTGAGCCGTCGTCGAGATCGTGTGGGGCCTAGGCCCCGTGCATCCGCCGCCACAACTGGGTGAGCCGATGATGTTGGGGGACTGCAGCCCGTTTGGTCCGTCACTGCGGAAGAGCCACCAGGAGGAGCAGGGAAGAAGACGGGGTGGGATAGAGTACACTCCGCACTACGTGAACGCCTCTCATGCCGACAGCACCGGGACTCCAACCTGGAGCCTCCTGTCCGCCGCCGAGCCGACCGGCCAGGCAGGTGCCACCAGCCACGTGCAGCCGAAGTATGAAGTAAGGACACTCCTCCGCTACGTCACAGCACGCAGCGCTGCGCTAGCAAGACTGGTGCAGACCAGAGCTGGTGTCATCACTACGAGTCAGCGAGGACTTGGGAAAGGTCGTTGATATCACCAAGCTCAGCCAGCCTGTGTTACACAGGCCACATTGTCCTCGGCAGGAATAAAAGTGTTACGAATTAATAATGTTTCTTTGGCGTTTCTGGCGCGTCCACAGCCATTTCCTAGCACCCTGACAACTGGAGAGGTCACCACTCGGCCTCCAGTCCACCGTAGGCGACCGGGACCACCGGGGCGCCTACAATGCTGATTTTACAGAAGAGAGGACCATTAGTAATGGCTTGTGGCCACCCCGCCCTCCCGACTTGTCACCATGTGACTTTTTACCTTTTGGGATTTACAAAGGCTGTAGTCTACCGCAACAATCCAGAACACTTGACACATTAATAAACAATGTATGTGAAGATATTTACAACATTCCTAAGAGAGTACTGAAAAGTGTTTTCATTAACATGCTTCGACGGGCACAACTTTGCTTGGATGTTGGCAGAGAACATTTTGAACACAGACTTTAAATTCCTTTCTAACATATGCTTATTAAACTAATAAAAGTAAATCTGTTACTTAAACTGTTAATTAAATACTTAATAATGAAACTGTACAATAAATATGTAAGAAAGTGATGATGTAAGTTGATTTTCTTCATTCATATTTCTTTCAGCGCAGGGGCTGGTTTTATGTGCGCCACTCTGTATAATGTACTTGATGCTCAGGGAATTCATAATGAAATGAGACACTAATGTTAGTGGACAAGTTTTACTGTTAGGACAGTGAAATACTTGACAATAGGCAAAGTAGAGAGTATACAAAATGCAGATTGACAGTATTAATAAAAGCATTTCAGAAAAAGATAAAACTGATAACAATGAATATAAATTTAAGTGTTGGGGCGTCTTTTCTGAAAATATTTGCTGGAGTGCAATTATGTGCAGAAGTGAAATATGGATGATAAAAAGTTCAGACAGTGAAGAGAATAGAAGCTTTTGCAATGTGGTACTACAGAAGATTGCCAAAGATCAGACTAGTGCAACTTGACTAAAGAAGGAGTTTTTCGATAGAACACATTGTGAGGCATCAAGGAATTGTCAATATAGTTTTAAATGTCAGTGGGGCAAGTAAGAATAGATGAGGTACACAGGGATGTATATCGTAAGCATGTTCAAACGGATGTAGGCTGCGGTAGTTATGCAGAGGTGGAGAGGCCTGCACAGAATAGACTAGTGTGGAGAGCTGCATCAAAACAGTCTTCAGATTGAAGAACACAACAACTTAATTATTTCTAGAATGAAATTTTCACTCTACAGCGGAGTGTGTGCTGATATGAAACTTCCTGACAGATTAAAACAGTGTGTCCGGCATACAGTTTTAATCTGCCAGGAAGTTTCAACTTAATTATTATTCCTACTGACAGATTACCTTGCTTAACATATCCCCATCATCATATCTGTGTGAACCACTCTCTTCATCCCACAATTTCCTCATCCCTCTTAAAATTATGAAACATAACTCAAATGAATGTAAGTATGAAATCTGATGAAGCAGTTTCCTCATCCCTCTTAAAATTATGAAACATAACTCAAATGAATGTAAGTATGAAATCTGATGAAGCAGTCATTTCATTCATGAATGAAATGCTGTGTGAATAGAAAAATAAAAGATTTTTCTGTGCCTCTACCTACTGCTGCCTAGAGTAACTGTAACGACATTATCACTAGATATGTAGTTACTTTACAGATCCTGTAAACATTCTTCGACTCATGTTTTTATCTATTGACAGTCTCCAGGTAAACATGGGATAGTTGACACTCGTTTCAGCACTATGAAATGCTGATGCGACTGTGTCACAAAGAATATAACCTCCATAAACAGTGTACCATTTTTTTTCTGAAGATGTTACCTGTGGCAGAAGCAGATGGATGGAAAGAGTACACGAACATGGTCCCCCCCTCCCCCAATTACTTTTACATTCACTTAAATAATACATAATTACTGCAACATGCTTAACTGACCAGTAGACTGATATTCTACCCACGTTAGTGAATTAGAGTTACTGAGGTAGTGAAACAAACACCTCAAACATGACTTTCATGGGCCCTTCAAAAACTCCACTGTCTACTGATGATAAAAAACATACTAATCAAGAGTCCACACTCAACCTTTGCAGACACAGTTCAGATGATAGCTGAACATCCTACAGGTGGTTCACAGCTCACAGTTTGAATCTTAACCTCATGAAGGCTCATAGTAGGCCTATGCCATTTCAAACCAGCAACTGCAAGCGTCAAAAGTTGGCATTAATGTTCACACAGTGAATGAACCACAGGATGTAAGATTCTTTTGAGTACAAGTTAAAACAGGGTCAACACATAAATAAACTAATCGAGGAGCCCAATCAGCATGTTACCCATTAGAAGTATCTCCCAATGTCATCTTGGAAAATTTGTTTTTCTCCCAGTAATTTCCATGGTTCCTGCACGATATTTTGATTGCATAACTCACAATCTTCATCAGGTGCTCCCTGATGTGAGTATTGGATTGAAATATCATGCAAGTACTGGCAGAAAACCCAATTTTCTAAGATTGCAATGCCTTGATGGAAAAGCCTGAAGACCTACATCTCCCACTCGTTCCACCAGTCTGCTTGACATCACCAAGATGGTGGACACGCCTATTCCCAGTGTCTATAACATGGCGACCATTGAGTCACTAAATACGCACACAGAAAAAGATATAAAGCACGTGAAATACTTCACTTTAGCAATAAAATGGAACTAATGGGGAAATCACAGAAAGAGGGTTTTGGGTGGGGACAAGCTAAATTCACAACATTCTACAACAAATAAAACAAAAAATAACTAACACAAAATCCTCAAGAATAAAGTGAACAAAAGTGAACCATGACTGAATATTTTATTTGACATATATAGCTGAAACGAATACACCAATACCGAGAATCCATAACTAGCAGAAATATTCTGAAAATCTAGTGACACCAAAATAACTACAACACACTCCATTGTACCTACCACTATAATTACTAAATATGAACTTCAATTAGCAAGACAAAACACTAAATCATGAATTACTCCAACATAAATTTCGATACATCTCAATAAAAATTAAAAAGAAAAATTTTGTTGTATCATCCTAAAAAAAAAGAAAAAAAAAATTCGGGCCCTTCATTTGACCTGTGTTGAGCTAAAGGCAAGAGTGTTCACTTCTTTTGTGTATTTTTACACCCTGACCTGTATGGGAAGAAAACCTAACAAAGTTCTTGTACAACAGAATGTACTCTCTGCCATGCACTTCATGGTGGTTTGTCGAGTACAGATATAGATGTCATATTTTATTTTCCATATTTATTTGTTTATTTATTTGCCTGTAGACAACTGTTGGGTTATATGTGCATCGTCAGATGGTTGTACAAATGATTATACATAAGGTGTATATTTATATAAAAGGTCAGTATGGTTGTATGACATAAATTACAGTTTCTTCAATCACAATCACATTTATAATAATAGAGAATCATACTTTTTCATTACGTAGGAATTAACTTATGCTATAGAATGCTTTCTCTTTCAACCATGTCTCTACCACCATTTTAAATCTATTCTCATGCAATTCCCTCGTCCCATGTGATGTATTGCTGTAAAATGTTTAATCAGCATGTAAAAAATTATTTTGGATTTTACTCAAACATGTCCAAGGAATGTCTAATAAGTTCCTATTTTGGGTTTCATATGAGTGCACATTTGACCTGCTTTCATACATGTGGGCATTCTCTTTGGCATGCATAAGTGCTTTAAGTATGTATAGACTGGGAACTGTAAGAATTTTGTGCTCAATGAAGTATTGTCTGCAAGAAGTTAAATTGCTCACACCAAAATTACATCTAATGGCTTCCTTCGGCCAGAGGAAAACATCGTTTGCCCCAGCAGAGTTTCCCCAAAGATGTATTCCATAATGCAAATTAGTATGAAAAAAGACATGGTATGCCTTAAGTATGCACTCCTTACTGCACAGATTTTCTGTGTGGGTATTCCAGCTCAATTTGGTATCAAGATAAATGCCTAGCAATTTTACTGAATGTCTGAGTTCATTAAGTCCATCATTAATATCTCTAAGGGAAAAGAGGATGTGTTCAGTTTTATTTAATGACAGCCTATTTTCGTGGAACCAGCTACCTTTTCCCTCATGGATTTGTTCATTTGTTTGCAACATTCACATCATTATGCGACGTGATAATGTCAATGTAGATGGACAAAATAATTTTAATGTGGACTTTGTCTCCTTATCCAGGGTTCGGAACAGAGTTGTGTACTCTGATCAGAATGCTTCAACAAGCTCCTTTCTAACATACAGCAAGAAATTGGGAATTCCTACCAAGCCAAAAGAAAATTTAAAAACTTAAGTCAATAGCCATACTTTTGACAAAGTGTCTGGATATACAGAATCAGGGACTGAAAAGTCCTGTTAACTACATGGCAGGTAGTAATGTTTATTACTGTATACATCTGTGAGACCAGCAATGGTGTACCACAAATAGCATTCATTATTTACAGACATAAAAATATTTTCATTGAGAAAAACCATTGTAATCAAGCAAATATAGGGGAACTAATACTATATGAACAGAAAACTTAGAAGGCAGCTTCTTTACTAATTTACTCAATTAAATTTACATAGCAAAGATGTGAACAGCATTGAGCAATACAATGATGTATTAACAATAAAGTAATATATAGTACAAGCTCTACAATAAGATAGTCACACGTTAATGTAAACCTTGACTCATTTTTTCCTTGATGGGGTCTGCGTACATCACGAATGAATGGATAATAAAAACTCA
Source organism: Schistocerca gregaria (assembly GCF_023897955.1). Lineage (NCBI taxonomy): Eukaryota > Metazoa > Arthropoda > Insecta > Orthoptera > Acrididae > Schistocerca > Schistocerca gregaria. Next base: position 105,093,665 of record NC_064930.1, on the reverse strand, counting down.
CCTTAGAATTTTCAGTCAATATTCGGACCACTCTCTGCGACTGAACTGCGTTAGATACTGAATTGTGCGGTTCTGTGCCACAGCTCTTAAATCCAGCGCCTGGGCAGTCGAACTGCAGATACCAGTTCATACTGAGCGTTATCTGTGAAGAATGATGTAAGAGGGCACCGGACGTACAAATTAATAGAAACGCCACGCCAATGCTAACAGTAACTGCCACTTATCTTACAGACCACTTCAGTAAGACCCTGTAATACTATTTACGTACTCCCTAGCCCACTCAATCAAAAGATGCGATAATATGGTGCAACACTGCCTCTGCTTCGTAATGGGAGGTCAAGACGCCGCTGCTGTGACATTTGTTCTACTTTGCCGCAAGCAGAAAAGAAAGGAATGTGAATGAAAACTTGGAACGAGCGTCAATGACTTACTCACGAAAATTTCTCAAGAGAATTGACATTGCCCAAGTTTTTTTCGCGTTGAACGTCCAACACCTAATACATTACCGAAAATTCTTGTCCCCATGATCACAAAACAACAATCGACAATGAGAGACGCATTTTCACCAAGTTGGTGCTTAACTATTGAGCTACGACTCCTTGCTATTGGCATTTGTTTCGAAAAGTTGAAATTTACTAGTGCAGTTGCACTTCAAATAGGGGTTATGTGACATAGTTACTGAAATGTGTCATTCAATTAGACTTGTTCTAAAGGGTTATATTTGGCTAATATGAATATCTATACATACATCTTCCATCGTGGCTGTATATCGTTCCCTATATTTATATTATACGTTTTCATACTCTTCTGCTCTAACATCCCAAATACTGTTAATGGTGTATGCGTTTCGATGCACTCTCACAAACAACATTCTTTAACTCATTCATAATAATTAATAACTAACTACGCCAACAACAGCGATCATAAATATAAGTCAAAATTCCCAGAGACAATAGCACGCGAATGCCTGGCAAGCATATTGTCAATACTGCCCATTGACGCCACAATATAACCAGGAAGCGCAATATCCAAGTATTTCAAATCTTTTTGATGTGCTCAATATTATTGTGCAACCTGGTATTTAAAACCTACACGTTCAGTATTATTACACACCTGGTAATAATGCGCAACAATTTGGTCTTTAATGTGCTGCTAAACATCGGCTCCTAAATGGTGAGTAATATTACTGGCCGTCGATGGATACGATTCAAGGTTGCACAAAATATTTACGTGTCTCATAAAATTGGATTTTTTGTTGTGCAAACCTGACTGGACTGTATAGTCTGGCTAACAAATCTTTGTCAGCTCATAGTATTGCCCAATTCCAAACTGTTCATTTTGCGCGATTTATCGTGCTGTGTAAACCGAAGTGTGGAAATGGCTTCGAAGTCAGCCGAATGTATGTTTGTCTTAGAATTATTGTAAAGGTTGGTCCACAAGATGCCTTTTTTGTGTTAACTTTGCAAATGCGCATAGATTTTCAACAGCGGAACGATGCATCGAATTTGTGCATGTATAATTTCGTGGAAACGGAGTCCGTGCGTAAAGCCCGGTCCACACGCAACGATCTGTCTGCGCAGACATCGGCGCAGATGTCTGTACATGCAAAAGATCGCTGCAAATGTGGTGTGTTCACACGACACAATCCCCCATTCTACTACTCGCCCGCCATCTGTCGGTGTAGAAATGAATAATCAGTGGCAAGCGACTATGCTCCCCGTAAACGTCAAAATTTAATTCAGTTATTTTGAAATATAGAAATAGAGGAAGTTCTGTTGTGGTCTGTGTTCGCAACTTGTGTTGCAAAAAACATTCAGACCAACCGCAGGAAACAGAGAAAGCGGTCAAAATGGTGTAGACAGTGGCTGCTAAAGCGAAAGCAGTTTCCTCACGTAAATTTACTGCGAGAGCTGCAGGTCGAAACAGTTTTGTTTTACTTTACCTCGTGTTCCATTTCCTCGCACATTGACACTCCAATTTCATCTTCAATTGTACTCCTGCTTGGTCTAGGCGTTTCTTGATCACTAAGAAAGCCAAGCAGATCAAAATACCATAAGGTTGGCTGGTATACTTGATCTACTCTTACACCAGATCTTCTAGATTTCTGAACTTTGGATAACTCTTTTCAGTAAACAATTCGCTAACAGACTTAATTTACTTCACTTGCCTTCATGAACTCATCCTTGAGGACAGCGTAAATAGCTTCACGTGTGTTGGGTATTATTTTACTTAACACTTGTTTCGATACTGCAGTTGAAAATTCTAAATCCTTGTAGCTCCTTCATGTTGCTAGGAATCTTAATGTTACCGCCAGCCGTTCATGTTTGAGAAATTGCCCTTCTCGTACAAGTACTTTTTCTCATAATATAAGGGGTTTCAAGCTTTAAGAGATAATATAAGTTTCGACATCCATCCGCAAATAATTTCGCCAGTTCGAAACGATTTTTTTTCAAATTACCGTTTCTCTGTTTGCCGAGGCGTCAACTGCCCGCAATTTTTCAATTAGAGCATTGTATGCTGCTGTCTTTTTGTCTCGGTCACTATATTCTTTACTTTTAATCTTCCACAAACATTTATATCTCAATGAATTCACTTACAAACTCTCTAGAACACTGACGAGTGTCAGCCATTTTAATGCCCTGTGCGCACAAATACAAATACTTGACTGAGCAAACAGCTGTTTGGCGCCAGATTTGCGGCGATCTCCTGTCCCCACACTCCAACTTGTCTGCGCAGATGTGGTTTGAACCCACAGATTTGAGAGGTTTCGCTAAACCTCCAACTCCAACTTCCAGTTTTGCACACATCTTAGGTACAGACAGATCGTTGCATGTCGACGGGCCTTAATGCACAATCATTGGGAATCTTTGGGCAGACGACAGGTAGCTGAGACCTGTTTGGGTTTGATTGTGTAGCGTTTTGAGCTTGTGGGAGCAGGTTGCTCTTCCATATAGTATTTCGGTGTGTTAGTGAGTGTTTTGACATCGATAATGTTGGCTTCAGAGCTATATGTTCTGTGATATCACAAGAGACAGATTGTATTATTTTTGAGAGTTGTAAAATGTGTCATTTCTTAAGCAATACGCCGATTTACGTCTTACAAAATGTTTTAATAAAGAAGTTTCAAATTCTTATTTGTGTGTGTGTTTGCCTGTGTTAGACACCACCAACAAGCTTATGCAGTGAACTGTAAAGCGTAGGATACCGCAAGTTTCGAAGTAGGAAATAGAGAAGAATAAGGCACAAATTTATGAAAAGTGTATATGAAAAATGTAGGCGAATATTCATTCTATGGAGACTTAGCACAGCAACTGACGAACCTGACATCTGAAGAAAAGAAATGATCGAATATGTGTAGCTCCTCGACATACAAATGAAGAACAGTGTGGTGCAAAAAATACATGGCTGGAAAACACAACCTACACTCTAGTTGATTCTGACACGTATGAAATTCAGAAATTTGTTTTGTAAAATAAAATACAAATGACAAATTGAAAGTTTCTTGACCTTCACATAAGGACTAACGAGCTCTGTTAAGTATTTCTCACCTTAACGAATAATCACTGAAATGCTTCATGTTAAGATGCGAAATAAACATTTTGAGATGGTATATTTGCCCATGGTTACTAGTCAACGAAATGTTATTGCCATCCTTATGACTGAATTTTCTCAAGCAAAAAAAGAAAGAAATAAAGAAAAGAAAACACTTTGTCATCACGTTGTATTTCTCATACATCTGTTATTTAGATCCCGTACTTCATTACTTACAGTCGGTTTTGCGTTTCTTTCTCTGTTGCATTTCATCACAATAAACGCATCACACACTCCCAATCAAAAAAGGGCATCCATAGGACACTGCTTGTGGAATGAAGCAACATGTGGACATGGGAACATCCATGCGTACATGCGTTCTTTCCTCTTGTGCATGGAGTTTTGTTCCCTTATTTCTGCCATCGAGCACGCGGAAAGGGGCATCATGTAGACATATCTTACTGGTTTATCCACACGATGTCTGTTTCTTCGTACAAAATCGCAGATGCGCAGGAATAAAAGCGAAGGCATAAAAATTAGTGGAAAGAACATTCAACAGCATGCGCGTTCCCATGTCCAAACGTTGCCTCATTGTGCAAGCGTTCTGTTATGCAGGTAAGTTGGCAATTCCCCATATTACCTAACACCTGTTTCAACAACTTTTTTATCTCAGTGTATTTCAGTACATTTGGGAAACATCCATGCTTAAAGGGTTGGTTTATAATATTCGTTTATAATATTGTGCAATAACATCAAACACACCTTTGATTACAGACATTATTATTCCATTCCACCCAGGTTCTGTTTTTTAAAACCACTATTTCATTTTCTACATCTCAAAGGGTTACTATTGCAAATTGTTCAAAATATATGTCCCATTTGTATTCTAACCTTACGAAATTTGCCTTGTCCTGATAAGCTGTGACATTCACTTATCGCCTTATTACATAATAAGATGAATTAATTGAAATAATTTGACATCTGAACAGTTTTTACTGCACCATTGTCAAACAGAATTTTCAAGATCTCTTCAATTTCAGATTTGACTCCTAATTCCTGTTTCACAACAGATCACAAAGTTTTCTAGTGTTTGACACACATACATTTTCAGGATTTCTGTTAGATTTTAACTGATGGTGGAACTGTTTCTTCCAAGTTCAAGAGATTTTAAATCTAGGTGTAATCCACTTATGTCTACTTTTTTACGAAGTTTCTGAGGGGAAACTTCAGCAGATACATTAAAGAAACAATTTAAGAAACTATGATAATTTTTAGTGCTTGAACTGTAGTTGTCTACAGGTCAGCTCACAGTGTGGTTTATTCCAGAAAAAAACCATATTACTTTTCGTGAAATTTCTTTTTACTAGTTTTATCAAGGCTGTTGATTTCAGGATATCAATAAATGCAAATGAGTAATAGTAAATACCTAGCTGTCTGCAGTATTTATGTGCATTTTCGGACATATTTTTGTAATACTGTGAACTGTGCAAGTCAGAGATCTACTGTTTAACATTAAATCCTATTTCTGAATTAAAACAAGAGATTTTCTGGATTCATTGCTTTCAGCACATACATGTCTGTTGACAAGTGCTGTAGTGAAAGTATTATCACAACTGCATTAATCTCCGCCATTTGTAAAATGGAGTAATCTGCTTGGAAACTTCAAATCACCTTTTTCTAATAACTCAGTAGTGTCTACTCAAACACAAACCTTATCGAAGCACCAAATAGTAAAGATATTTATTACTTTGATAACTGCACTCTCGTAACTTTTAATTACAAGCAACTTCTAATGTAGAATGTTAATATTAGGAATATTAATGTAGGAATACACACAACATTGTCAGGGTTCTGAGCACATACCATTTAGAATAAAAACACACAACACACTGTCAGGGTTGCTCGTTACTACACATAATGAAATCATACTTGACATAATTTTGTTGTTATGATAGCTATTCACTTCCCACACAGCAAAAAAAGTTATCAATTTTTGGCACTGGCCCTTAACCCCTGAGCAGCCACACCTATGTATAAAGCGCACCAACCACAAATAATTTTTTTTTCATCATTCCATTATTGTTTCACAATTGCTGATTCCTTCTTTATTACTTCAGCTAATGCAGTGGTAAATTGTGTTGTCATACATGTTCTCATAAGTGAGCAGCATTAATATAAAATAAACAGCGAGCTGGATGAGAAAAATTTGCTTTCAGTGCAAGAAAATGACTCAGATTACGAGCTAGCAGCCTAATCTCACAACGAGGAAATTGTCTATGAGATAATTAGTGGTCGGCTAGGATCTGATTCAACTGCACTGCTTCCAGATAAAATACGTTCCTGGATAACATTTGTGTCTCCAAGTCTTATTTCCCTAATCAATATGTTTGTGGTTCATGATTTAACCCTTTGAGTTATCTATTTTTGGGCCAAACGTTTTGTATATGTCTTCCTTGTATTTAACTCATGTCACAGCTCTAATCCCATAACATGCACTATAACAATGAATCCTACCCATATGATTTCAATTGACACCATACTGAGAGCTGTGCAGCTACGCAGAATTTGTGGCGTTCTGTGTGAATGTTAGCACAGTGTGCCACTAGAGAAAGCCGCAAGCTGTGGCGTCACGTTAGTTACCTATGTGAACCTGGATTTAGTTTCCGCACATAAATTTACTGTATTAGTAGCAGGGCGCACCCAGCGACTGGCGTAATTTTCGGATCGATTTGGATACATATAACCATCTTTTGATGCTCATGACTTCTCGTATAACACAGAAAATACCTGTATGAGGATAGCAGTTTCTCCACATATGCGTCTGACGGTGATGTTAAGATTCCTGGCGACAGGAAAGAGCTGCTAGGATATAGCACTTTCTACTGTAACTTCGAAAAAAGGTTTGAGTGAAATTATACCCAGTACATGTTATGCTATGTACAGTTTCCTGAAGTAAAGTACTGTACCCCAATTCTGACAAGTTACAGATAATATTTTTACAGCTTTAGAAGTCTTTGAAACATAGTTTACTCTCAGAAATTAAATACATGGCCATTCAGCTATCGATTAGTTCGCTTCTGAATGGGAATTTTCAATTCCTTGCTTGAAATCTAGCAGCAACCTGTTAAAGGCGTTTGTACCAGATTATAATAACCTATTTTGAACTCTATAAAGATATCCATATTTTGTTTGGAAAGTTTAACTTCTACTAATGTGATAGTGAATTCTACACCTCACCTCTAAATCACTCTTGTTATGAACTACAGTACATATTATTCTAGAAAGTAAGGCAAGTGTGATAATCCCTTTATCTCTGAATGCATTATTTCAATATCTTTCGTTATTAGCTTAACACAATAATGTGATTGCACTCTTCTAAAGAAGAAATAGAGCCTACTTTTTTTTATACCCTGTCGCATGAGACAGTACTGAATGAAAGTATACTAGCAATCCCCGGTCACTAGGTCGAATAGGTTTCGTTACTTTGCCTAGATCCTTGCGTTAACAGAAACAAAGTTTTTACTATCGTTTCCCCATTTGCTGGAGTGTCAGATGCCTGTAATTTCTCTATTAAAGAAATACAAGCAACCTCCTTCTTATCTCTGTTACTGTATTCATGGCTCTTAATTTTCTACAGACGTGTATGACTCCTATGAATTTCGATAAACTCGGCAATGAACTCTCGATAGCACTTACATTTATCTGCCATTTTAAAATTCACTGTGCACACACAGACAAGAAACACTATCGCCTGTCCAAAATTACTTTAGGATTGATAGCAAGGACAGAAGTGGTAGAGTATGGGGCGCTGAAGGCCACCAGCAGGGTCAGGCCACTTTCCACCAATATCATGATGATGATGATGTTTAGTATTGTTGGGCTCTCAACTGCATAGTCATCAGCGCCTATACCAAGTCCCAGTTTTTCACACCGTCCAATTTTTTTACTCAGTCCAATTTAGCCACTGTCACGAATGATGATGGTGGTGACGAAATGATGAAGACATCACAAACACCCAGTTCTCAGACAGAGAAAATCCCCAACCTGGCTGGAAATTGAGCCCAGGGCCCATGATCGAGAGACAGCAAGAGTAGCCACTACACCACAAGCTACAGGCCCACCAGTCGCTCCTCTATCAAAACACTTCCTGCTTGTAGTGGGCTTCACTTTGCTGTCCTACACAGGATCATTGCACCCTATGACTTTCTGTGTGTCCATTTATACAGTTATAGGAGTTATTCTTTTATTTGTTGTTACTGCTATTCTTTGTTACTGTTATTCAGTGTTACCATTACTCACTGTGTAGAACTCAATAATGTCACGAAGATGTTCCTCGCAAGCTATAAGTGGAAAAGTGATTGTCTTATGAGGACATTGAGAGAAATATTTTATATGTTATGTGCCTAATTTGAGAATGAAAATCTTAATGATGGCCTGCAGCTCTCTGTCAACATAGAAATCGACAGAACTGCTGCAGCTTTGAATCTAAACTAAAGCACTATTGTGAAGATTAGGAAGAAAATGTGCGACTAAGCAAAGGCAGCTGAAGAACCATCTAAACATAGCACCTCTGGCAAAAAATGTCGGATTGATAAGTGGATTACCAGTATAGATTTGTTTGCAGAGGTTTATCATTATTCTCACAGAATGGGTGGTTTAATGCTCAGGAAGTTACCCATCACACTTAAAGAACCAGGACTTTTTCAAGGTAGTCACACATCTCTGTCCACAGTTTTCACTATGGACATTTCTGGGCCTTATGCAGTTGGTGGAGCGGTTAGATATATCTGCCCGGCGATGTCGACTTTAAAGGTACATCCGCCATAGCATAAATATCGACGAAGTGATGTGGCTTGCCGAAACGTGGGTTAGTTCTGTTCATGTCATCAAGCAGGGTGGGACAGAACAAACAGCTAATGGAACAAGGGCAATGCATTCTGGCATGTGGGGCCAATGTAGTCTTCTCCATGCACCACCCACTAGGACTTCTCCAAACAGTCTCTTGCTTTTTATTTCAGAGAAAACAGGAGATTATTACGAAGAAATGAACCATGTTACATCTCCAAAGTAGTTCGAAAATTTTCTAATATAAAATTTTGAAAAACAGTTAACATTTATTCCAGGTAATACTGTTTACCATTCAGTTGTTGTTGACAATGTACATACCATGACAAACCGAAAGGAGGAAATTATTGATTGGCATCAGCGTCATAATATCTATGTAAGTGGTTATCTTAAAATGGTGGAGCTTATGGAAAAAATCTATTCATAATCCACAGATTCCTCTATAGGAAATTGATGAGCTGCCAGAAAAACACGGGTTCACAGTCATTACACTACCACCTTACCATTGCCATTTAAACCTAATACAGTTATTATGGGCACAAATTAGACATTGCCAGGAATAATAATAAATGTATCATGTCTGCAATTGAAGCACTCAGAAGGTAAGTTGTCAGGAATGTCACCTATGAAGGGGGCTCAAAACTGTCTAACAAACATTAGCATCATTGAAGGAGCATAGCAGAACGAAGCTTGTTTGGAAAATTCAGAAGGCAATGTAGAAAATGACAATTTCATTAAATCAAAGAGTGACAGTGACAATGATAGTGACGAGATCGACATCGGTGGAGGTATTCAACGGAGCATGGGTGGATTCAGCTATATGTTTGGAGTTTGCATTTAACATCTGCAAGTACCTACATAACAAAATTATGTCCCATAATTTTTGAAAGTTTAATAAGGTCTTGGTAGAACTAATTCCAAAAGAAGTTCATCTCAGGAATTCAGTATTACACAAAATAAATATTACTGGTTACAATATGGCTGCTGTTATACAGAGACCCTGTCATTTGTATCACCTTCGTTCTTCCTAAACAATAGAGGTTCATCTATTGAAGACACGTTTTCCCATCATGTAAGCCATTGAATCTATTTTTCATGTTGAAATTCAGAAGACAGATCAACAAAATTAATAGCAGTTTCATTAAAAACCATAGTGAGCTGTTTCTCACGTCAAAGTTGTAGGAGCACCCAATTAGTAGCTGACTCATGAGCGGATCATTATGCATCTTATTTAAGTCAGATTGTCTCACATTATAGATCTCCGACAGAGTTCTGGTTTCGAACAGAACGAAAATATCATGTATTCTTACGATTTCATTCATTTACTGTATTCATCTCACTTTTGTAACAAGAAAAGTTTATGGCACCTCGAAAATTTTAATATGTCGTGAGAAAACGCATTTTTGTAAACTGCACATACATCGTTGTAACAATATCTTGACGCAGATAAAATTAAAATCAAAACGTAGTGTAACTTTTCCAGAACACATTGACGCGTTTTCCATGTTCATAAAATGAATAGTTTGCCTGTTTGAGCGAGTTGGATGAAATGTGAGGTTATACTTGGGTTCTGTGTAGGTTTAGGCAACTCTATTCCATACCTCCATGTGCTCATGCAGAAGTGTTAATCACAATGTAACATTGGGCAGACTATAGACTGAATGAACAGCTGAATCAAACATGTTTCGTGGGTAATATTTGCGGTGATTTCCTGTCCATAGGCTCCAGCTTGTCTGCACAGATGTAGTTTGAACCAAAAGATTTGAGCACTTTCGCAAAACCTCCAACTCTAACTTCTAAGTTTGTGCAAAACTCATATCTTCTCAACCATCTGTCTGCACATATATTATGTGCACAGGCATTTGTGAAGAGACATCTTTGCATGTGGGCAGGCCTTAATGTAAACACTTCAGTAATCATTTGCAGAAGTTACATGCTAATGGACATAACCATTTTTCATTCTCATTCTCTTTGTCTGCCTGCAAACAAAGTGGAACAATTATAACAGCTGCAGCATCTTGATAGTCTAACATTTCAAACTAGAGTAAATATCGGACAATATTACTGCACATTTCACTGAACTGTTTAGGAAGAACTTCAGTAACTTCCTACAAAAACTACACAATAACATTGACTATGTTAGAGGCAGCTTATGCGGTCAATGATGTCAAAATTATTGCGCAATATTTATAGATGTGCAGTAATATTGAACGTGTATGGATTATATTGACAACTTGCGCAAAATTGTTGATCATATGAAAAGTTCTGAAATATATTGCGTTTCCTGGAAACATTGTGCATGTTGGGTGTGTCTGGCACTAGTAAAACGTCTAGCTCCATTGACATTTTAAACTGGAAAGTGGAACCGCATGACTAACCACTGTACTCACAGCTGACACGAAATTCTACAATGAAGTGGAAAATGATTTTATATCTGCAGCTATAAAATTCGTGTACTTTCCCTCATTTTGATCCCTCATTTATTCATATGCGCTAAAAATATTAGTGAGTGTGCTAAAATGGCTGACTGCTATTAAGAGAAAAATATGGTGCTAATTATATTTCATTTGTGCTTAAGAACTTTTACCTGATTGAAAGAAAGCGTGGAATTGCTATTTCTGGAACACATGTGTCTGACCGCATTGTAAAACGACTCAAGATTAAACTGTAGTCAACATTTGTTGTCATGTATGTGGTCACATTAATTATGATTGTGCAATAAATATTGAGAAATATACTAAGATATTTAAGCTTTTCTGAGAAAATTAATACAGGACCATACCATACTTTAACATTGGTTATTGCTTTAAATACATTTGTATTTTAAATGTAATTATTACTCTATGCCTGTAAATTGATGTAACATTGTATAACTATTTGTCCAGACCAAGTAAACAACCTTCAAATTTCATAAACACTTCTCTTTTAGTGCTTGGTGTATGACAGAGAACTCTCATATTTTTCTAGGCACCTGTATCACTGGTAAGTCTGACTCATTGACATCTTTATCCCAGAAAAGTTGAAACTACTAAGATTTATTAAGTCTGAAACCGAAAACTAGATCACTATCATATGTAAGGTCACATCTACGAACATGACGTCTTTGTGATAATGACTCATCCAACTATTCTTTTTCTTTTGGAATAAGGTACTTTTTTTAAGTGTATTACAGTAATACATTTAATATTGTAAGTCACTGAGAAGGATGGCCTATAAGAAGCAGTGATCTATTCAATATTAGTTATACAGGGATACTGTTAGCGTACAGTATAGCCTCCACAGCGACTCGTATACAGAAGAAAGTGTAGTTTGCAAGCAGCTGTTTTCCGCTTACAATATGTCCTAATTTATGAATGCTAAAACAACTTTCAATAGCTTACTTGTGCCTACCATCGCAAATTGAGATCTAGCACTTGACTGAGCTACTTATTAACTCTTTCACTGAGTTCGTGATGGTAAATATAAATAGCTTCAGCTTCAGTGCTATTTGAAATGAGAATGTTGTGTAAAAACACAGTTACAGGTATCTATTATGCATTTCTTCCCCACCTTAAATAGGGGGTCATAATCTGGAATAATTTGGAGACAGCTAAGCGAGCTTTCAGAATACAGAAAGAGGCCATTAAAATCATAAAGTATATAAACCTAGAAACTCCTACAAGTCCTTGTTTAAGAGTACAGGTATTCTATCTTTACTATGTATTTATGTTCTGGAGACTCTCGTTTTTAAAACAAAAGGCATGAGCAAAAGGTAGCAGATTATTTAAACAGTGCCGATCATCACCATAATAATGTTTTTGTTGTGATCTTATCTGAATACTGGTTTGCTGCAGCTCTTCACACTACTCTATTCCATGCAAGCGTCTTCATCTCCGAATAAGTACTGCTACCTACATACTTCTGAGCCTGATTACTGTATTCACCTCTTCCATTGAATAAATTATATAAAAAATAACTAAATTCCAGCAGCAAATACAAAGCAACAGACGAAACATAACAAAGAAAGCAAGCGAAATCAGAACAAGCAACTTATACAGTGGTAGGCTAGTATAGCTATTTTCGCAACGGTAAAACACTCGCAGCCAAGTATTCTCTGAAGCCGAATCAAATGAACCGAATGTTTGTCAGTGGCTGTTTCCCTTCATCATTAAAAACGGCAGTCGTTACTCCACTGCACAAAAAAGGTGACAAGTCTTGTCCTAATAATTACCGTCCAATCTCCCTTGTACCCAACATATCAAAAGTAGTGGAATATTACGTACAGCTCCAAATCAGTATTCATCTGTCTGCGAGTAATATTCTTAGTGTCTCTCATGTGGCTTCAGGTTCGGCCTGTCAACGGCAAAAGCAGTTGAAGATGTTGTTTCATGTATATTGTCATCATTCGAATCAGGATTATCAGTTAATGCCACTCTTGTGGACCTCAGCAAGGCATTTGACTCTGTCAGTCACAGGTAGGATACTACTAGAAAAACTGCACTGCTATGGTATTAGAGGCTCAGAACTATCTCTGATCAGATCCTACCCGAGCGACAGAAAACAAATTGTGCATTTTAACAATATGAGGTCAAATGTCTTGGGTATCATGCAGGGTGTACCACAAGGCTCTATGTTTGAACCTTTACTTTTTATAATGTATGTAAATGACTTGCTTAGCACCTTGTTATGTAAATCCACACTCTATGCAGATGATACAACTTTTGTTACAGCAGGGAAAGATTTAGGAAAATTAAACGAGGAAAGTGAGGCTCATCTCAGAGCAGCAATCAAGTGGTTCCAACTCAATAACATGCATATAAATCATGATAAAACTGTAAATATTCTTTTTAGTTTGTGTGTTAAGAGTGATAAGATTGATTGTGTCTCAGCTAACCTACTTTGGATCCATTTTAACTCAAAATTAAGGTGGAAAAGTGATACCGATTATATTTGTACTAAGTTAGCACGTGTGACATATTTGTTAAGTAAACTAAGGTCATGTGTTAGTGGTAAGTTATTACTCAATGCATACTATGCCTTTTTCCACACCCTTTCAACATATGCCACTTTGTTGTGGGGAAACTCACCCGGAGCAAAACAAGTTTTCATTTGGCAAAAGAAGGCAGTCAGATCCATCAATGGAGTCAGAAATAACGACTCTTGTAGACCATATTTCAAAAATCTAAAAATACTAACAGTTGCAGCCCTCTTTATACTAAGTTGTCTCATATACACTAAAGAAAACCAACACAGTCACAAACTACAGCAATTTATCCATCACCATCAAACACGTATAAAACAGCAAATTGACATCCCAGTTGCTAGACTAAAGAAAACTCAAGATGGTTACAGGTACAAGGGAGTAAAGCTATTTAACATATTGCCAACAGAGGCACATAATGTGTCACTGATTGAGTTTAAAAGTGTCACAAAGAAAGGGCTTACAGAAAAAGCTTTTTATACAATAGAAGAGTTTATAATGTGTACTGAAGATGATCTTAAGTACCGGTACTAATATAGTTTCATTTAGATTAAACTTATATATGTAAATATAATGCAAATACCTTGTGCAGCATGAAGGACAAATTTTTGTATCTTATTAGACAATAATGATCTACAATATATTACACAATTTCTGTTAGTTATGTAAACTGTATATGTACACAAATGACCACATCAATTGCATTTTTAATGCCTAAAGATGGCTTATAAAATAACTAAATAAATAAATGATCGCGTCACACCGATTTCCATTCGCGGTATTTCAGCGCAGACATTCGCTGCGCGTCTGTGCTGTGTCGACAATATCCTTGCCACTCTACTTTCGTTGTAGACTCTGAGCATATTTGTATTCGCGGTTTGTTGTTTTGAAAATGGTTTCAGAAGTAAGTGGAATGTGGAGTGCACTGAAATATATAAATCACTGCCAGCGTTGTGAAATGTTAGAGCAGATTATACTTAAACAGAAATATTAACAACGATTTGTTGCTGAACCATCATGGCATGAAAGTAGTTTTTTTTTTTTTTTAATGTTGTTCAACCTTCATTCTGTCAACAAGTTTTCGTGAGGGAATCTTTGAAGTTCCTTTACACCAATTTTCATCCATATTTTTTTTTTTTTTTCCTGCTTTCCAGAAAGTGGAACTGTTGATACAGCAGCAGCGTCTTGCTAAATAATAATAATAATAATAATACACTAACCAGAATCAGTATTGCAGAATATTATTGCACGTTTCGCTTGAGCTATCGAGGGAGAACTTAAGCAGTATTGCACAACATTATTGAAGTACTGTCTACACATAAGTGTTTCCTGGTAGCATACTATTGATATTTTAGTCAACTGATACATCTGGTGCCCTTTTACGTAATCCGACACAGATAAGACTTAAGGAGCTGTTATCTGCAAATGCACTGTCTAGGTTCTGTATTTAAGAGGCTTCTGGTACTCACAGTTCATTAGCTAATGGTGTTCGTAGCGAGTGGCAGGAATTTTTGAAGAAAAATTGTAAGGTTAGTTTTCAATTTTATTCATTATTGTACAGCAGCCACCACAGAGGCGGAAAACGTTCAGGGATGTGCAGTGAATCAGTTTATATGTAAGACATGGAAACTGGGTGATAGTTGCATATAGATCACCCTCGCATTTTTAGTACCTTGTGTGCCATATCCGTATACCAATGAACTAATGATTCCTTAAAGACTCGACCTCCTAAACATAAAACAGCTTCAAACTCTTGAAGCAATAAATGAAAAAAAATAAACTTCCCGGCAAAAAGCAAAAACTGGTTCGAAAAATTTCACTACATCAGTATAAAAACTAACCCATTTTGAGATATTGGCAAAATTAGGTATCGAAATGTACACTGTTATTATCAATGCAGAAAACTATAAGGGTCAGTGCACGTTAAGTGGCCAAAATTTAGGTGAGCTCTTCACTTGACCATATTCAGTTTTGATGATATTTTTGCAAGATGTACACAAAGTAATTTCATTAGCCCTTTCCAAATTATAGCTTCATAAGTACTATGGTTGGGCCACTAGCCACCTTTTTGTGAAGCATAAATTTTTGATATTGTAACTTAAATGAATAAATCATCAACTTTGTTTTATCATTGCCCATGATTTAAGGAACGCCAATTTTTTTTAGTCATGTGCAGCTTGTCAGCGTATCAAGAAACCCAGCAACAAGTGACACCTTGATTGTTCAAATAATAATTTAGTTAACTAAGCTCAAAGTCTACTCAAATGTTTGATTATTCAATTTTAGCTCATCAACAGGCCATACCTCAAAGGGGGGTCACTCTGATTTTTGGCACCATTAAAAAGAGTATATTTTGTTTGATCAGAAAAAGTTGTTTTTATTTTGGAGACCTTGCATTTAAGAATAAATAAACTTATGTTTTCATTAGTTTTAGACCAAATGCATTTGCACAATTTTCTGTTGGTCAGTAGTGGCTTTGCCACTAACAGTCATACTGTTTATGGTTGCCAGGCCATAATGTTTCAGTTATCATTTATTCAGTTGCTGAAATGTGCTGATAACAGCAATTACAGTTGACTCTGGCAAGCTGTACTGTCAGCCCATGCTTGTTGATGATGGAGCTGAAATGACAGAAATAATGAATTTGTCTGGAATCCAACAAACATACTGCTGTCTGGCAAGTAGAATGAATGTGCAGGTCCATTGGGATGCATGAAACTGATTAACACATCATGTTCTTCATCTCAAATGTCAGAGACATTACCAATTCACCATTTTCCAACATAAATTCAGGCATGTATAGGCCTGGTTGTGAGAAACTATTCACTGCCTTTGGCCAATGTTAACCACAAAACAATTTATATAATTGAATACTCTTACTATGCATATTTGGTTTTCATTCAGTGGCACAAACTGATGATTCTCTCATGTTTCTGACCACGCGGTCTAGGGTGCCATGTCACGGTCCACCCGACTCCTGAGTGTGTGTGTGTGTGTGTGTGTGTGTGTGTGTGTGTGTGTGTGTGTGTGTGTGTTCTCCATAGTGTAAGTTAGTTTAAGTTAGATTAAGTAGTATGTAAGCTTAGGGACCAATAGCCTAAGCAGTTTGGTCCTGTAAGATATTACCACAAATCTCATGTTCCTGATAGTGAGCAGTCATTTTTGAACCTTTCTTCTTTCTCAGTTTTTAATGCTTCAGTTTCTTCTTTTGAAACAAAATTAATTGTATTGCACTGATATTCTTTCTGCAGTGTTTAAACAAATCAGTTGGTATCAAAATCTGGTCCTTGCTTGGTCTTTGGAGGCTTGTTCTTGATGTGGAGTACTTTACGGTTCCTCCTACTCAATCATAAGGAGATTTTCCATCATGATTTGTATCAATAAAGTCCCATTCGGCTGAGATTCCAAAGTCATTTTGATGGTTGATGATGTCAGAGATTCAGGATTTTTTTGAAGTTTTTATACTGTGCTGCCGACCCATCACTGAAGTAGATTTTTTTCAAGGTGACACTTTAGATCTTGCATGAACTTCATGAAAAAAGCATGTACAATGATTTTGTCATGCCACAGGCTGTCACTTATGACACAGTAACTAAGGCTATTAATGGCTAAGTTATTTCTGAAGTACACAACACATGGCTGCTTGGCTGTTATCCCAGTGATAACAATGAGCTGAATCTTGGACCAGCCATGTCAGCTGGTTAAAATCCCATGAGCTTTTGACCGAGCTGTTCTTTGCCATTGTCAAGTGATACACTACTGTCGTGTCGCCATGGTCTCGCTGTTATATAGACACACTGCTGGCTGTCACGTCACCGGTTTGCTATTCCTTACTGACTGCTGTAATGTTTTTATCCTGCGTCCGTCATGCTTGCTTGAAACACGCAATAGCCGGATCTCAGGCTTTTCAGATATTTTTATTTCTGCAGCTTCTTTTACAACTCATCCCAAAATCCCTTTGTCCTCATGATTACTGATGTTTTCTCGAATAGAATTAGGTGTCGCTTTTGTGAAGTGTGTTCTGCTGTGGCTGATTTCTCAGGATAGCATAGGCTATCGTGTTCCATCTGGAATTGCTCCACAGTGTGTACTGTTTGCCTGACGCAGCTGACATGGTATTTTACACACTCCGGGTGTTCTAAGCCCTAGTCCCACCACATCTGCATGTGGGTTACTGTAAGCATCACATCAAGAACACAGACAATTTTATCAACCGAATTAAACATCTGCATCGTAGGCGGGGTTATATGATGGTCAATTTTGATGTGATCTCCTTATTTAAGTGTGTTCCTGTCAAAAACTGCATAGATCTCTCCCAGGTATTTGACAATATGATGGCAGGATTGTTTAAGTACACATTGGCATCATCATATTTCCTATGCTGTGGCCAGTATTTCGACCAATTGGACAGTGTTGCAATGGGAAGTCCATTAGCACCATCCACAGCCAACCTTTTTATAGAAAAATTTGAGGACATCGCTTTGGGCATGGCTTCAGATAACCCAAGTTGCTTTTATCCGTACATCTATGATACGTGCATCATCTGGCCCCACGGATGTGAAAAGCTGGGAGAATTCTGGAAACACCTGAATGACATTCATGACCCTATTAGGTGTACGATGGAAGTAGAGATAGATGGTGCATCGTCTTTCCGTGACATCCTCGTTCACCGGATGACCCGATGGACACCTCAACCACAGTGTGTACAGGAAACTTATACACGCAGGGATTCATGTCAGCATGCTATTGGCCACCGCCATCCGGCACAAAAATATGGTGTTCTGAACACTTTCATCCACTGTGCTAAAGTTGTCTCAGCTGCTGAATATCTGTCAACAGAACTAAGCCACCTACAAAAAAATTTTCTGGGAAAATGGATTCGGTTAAGAATGATTTTGAAGTAATAGGTTTAACATCAGAAGAGGCACCATTGTTAGCACTGAATAGGGGATCATGGAGGAATTTTATAAGGGGGGCTATGCCCCAGACTGAACGCTGAAAGGCATAATCAGTCTTAAATGATGATGATGATGAAGGGCTCCAATCATCGCCAGATATCACATGCTATTTCTGGTGGGACAGGAAAAACAGCACTGAAGAAGAAAACAAGAGACTTGTGTTTTTGCCTCTCTGTGGCACAGTGTTGAGGAAGATTGGCCAGCTCCCAATGAGAATCCTGCATGTATTGCTCACATAGGAAGTGTAAGAATAAGATTAGAATAATTACAGCATACATGGAGGGATTCAGTCATTCATCCCACACTCCATATAAGAATAGCACGAGAATAAATCCTAATAACTGGTACAGTGGGATGTATCCTCTGCTATGTGCCTTGTGGTAGTTTGCAGAGTATAGATGTAGATAAATAGACACGACATCTTATCAGTCTTCAGGCCAGCAGCGAAAATACAGCAGCTAATGAGGCCAGTGAAAGATGATCTAGGGCTTGGAATACCTGGAGTGTACAAGATACCTTGTCATTGTGACCACTGTTATGTCGGCAAAACAGTATGCACTGTGGAGCAATGCCAGATGGAACAGGAATGGTGCTTATACCTACGCTATCCTGAATAATTAGCCTTGGCAGAACATGCATAGAAAATTGATACCAAATTCTATTCGACAAAAGATCTGTGATTATGAGGATGAAGAGATTTTGGGATAGGATCATAAAAGAAGCTGTAGAACTAAAAATATGTGAAAACACCATCAACAAGGATGGCAATTTGCAGCTCAGCACAGCCTGGTACCCGGCCATTGCGAGGTTCAACCGGGGGGCAATGGACACGGGACATAAACATTATTACAATCGGCAAGGAAGAGCGCACCAATGATGTCACAGCTAGTAGCATGGCTATATAACAGTGCGGCCATGGTGACACGGCAGTCGTGTACCACTTGACAATGGTTGGGGAGACTGCGGTTAAAAGCTTGTGGGATTTTAACCATCTGCTGCCGCTGGAATCCTGAGAAGATTTCATTAATTTATATGACTATAAGACTGTGCATTGA
This sequence comes from Schistocerca gregaria, assembly GCF_023897955.1. Classification (NCBI taxonomy): domain Eukaryota; kingdom Metazoa; phylum Arthropoda; class Insecta; order Orthoptera; family Acrididae; genus Schistocerca; species Schistocerca gregaria. The sequence continues at coordinate 105,074,316 of NC_064930.1, read as the reverse complement.
TATGAATGAATAACTTTCAGCAATATCCATCAGTATAATCAGTTCATTTGGGTTGAGGCTTTCCCTTACGCATTTTCGGTGCTTACTTTGATGCTTCACAATATGATGATGAGTGGAAAGCTTGTCATTTTGGAATCAGATTTTCAATAAAATCTTCAGTGATCATCTACTTGGTTTCTAATGTACCATTATCAGTGTGCACCCACTGTTTGAACTCAAGAGTATCAACTGGATCACTGTCTTCAAAACTGATTTCTTAAAACTGTTTCATCAGTTCTTTCCCTGGAAAAATTTCATACTGACAATGCATGCAGTCTTCGGATTCCAAATCGTTCACTGTTAAAGAGATCAGACTCTTGCAATCTTCTTTATTTAGACAGCTTGCAAGCATAGTTTTACATTTTAGTGTATAAACCAAACACAGACTGAAAGGGTTCCTGCAACACCTGCAGTGATGCACCAATTTCACCTCAATTTGGAAAATCCAGTTTCAGGCCCATGCTGATTCTTTTCTCCCTCCAGAGGAAGGTATTTTTCCATCAAAACTTTCTTACAACCTTTTATAATATAGTATACGTACTATGGATCAGAGCGCAGAATGTCAGATCCCTTAATCGAGCAGTTAGTTTAGAAAATTTAAAAAGGGAAATGGATAGGTCAAAGTTAGATATAGTAGGAATTAATGAAGTTCGCTGGCAGGAGGAACAAGACTTTTGGGCAGGCGAATACAGGGTTATAAATACAAAATCAAATAGAGGTAATGCAGGAGTCGGTTTAATAATGAATAAAAAATAGGAGTGCGTATAAGCTACTACAAACAGCATAGTGTACACATTATTGTGGCCAAGATAGACAAAAAAGCCCACACCTACTAGAGTAGTACAGGTTTATATGCCAACTAGCTCTGCAGATGACGAAGTAATTGAAGAAATGTATGATGAAATAAAAGAAATTATTCAGATAGTGAAGGGAGACGAAAGTTTAATAGTCATGGGTGACTGGAATTCAGTAGTAGGAAAAGGGAGAGAAGGAAATGTAGTAGGTGAATATGGATTGAGGCTAAGAAATGAAAGTGGAAGCCGCCTGATAGAATTTTGCACAGAGCACAACTTAATCATAGCTAACACTTGGTTCAAGGATCATAAAAGAAGGTTGTATACATGGAAGAAGCCTGGAGATACTGACAGGTTTAAGATAGATTACGTAATGGTAAGACAGAGATTTAGGAACCAGGTTTTAAATTGTAAGACATTTCCAAGGGCAGATATGGACTCTGATCACAATCTATTGGTTATGAACTGTAGATTAAAATTGAAGAAACAGGAAAAAGGTGGGAATTTAAGGAGATGGGACCTGGATAAACTGAAAGCACCAGAGGTTGTACAGAATTTCAGGCAGAGCATAAGGGAACAATTGGCAGAAATGGGGGAAAGAAATACAGTAGAAGAAGAATGGGTAGCTTTGAGAGATTAAGTAGTGAAGGCAGTAGAGGACCTAGTAGGTAAAAAGACGAGGGATAGCAGAAATCCTAGGGTAAAAGGAGAAATACTGAATTTAATTGATTAAAGGAGAAAATATAAAAATGCACTAAATGAAGCAGGCAAAAAGGAATACAAATGTCTCAAAAATGAGATTGACAGGAAGTGCAAAATGGCTAAGCAGGGATGGCTAGAGGACAAATGTAAGGATGTAGAGACTTATCTCACTAGGGGTAAGATAGATACTGCCTACAGGAAAATTAAAGATACCTTTGGAGAACAGAGAACCACTTGTATGAATATCAAGAGCTCAGATGGAAACCCAGTTCAAAGCAAAGATGAGAAAGCAGGAAGGTGGAGGGAGTATATAGAGGGCCTATACAAGGGCGATGTACTTGAGGACAATATTATGGAAATGGAAGAGGATGTAGGTGAAGATGAAATGAGAGATAAGATACTGCGTGAAGAGTTTGACAGAGCACTGAAAGACCTGAGTCGAAACAAGGCCCCCGGAGTAGACAACATTCCATTAGAACTACTGACGGCCTTGGGAGAGCCAGTCCTGACAAAACTCTACCATCTGGTGAGCAAGATGTATCAGACAGGCGAAATACCCTCAGACTTCAAGAAGAATATAATAATGCCAATCCCAAAGAAAGCAGGTGCTGACAGATGTGAAAATTAACGAACTATCACTTTAATAAGTCACGGATTCAAAATACTAACGCGAATTCTCCACAGACGAATTGAAAAACTGGTAGAAGCTGACCTCGGGGAAGATCAGTTTGGATTCCGTAGAAATGTTGGAACACGTGAGGCAATACTGACCCTACGACTTACCTTAGAAGCTAGATTAAGGGAAGGCAAACCTACATTTCTAGCATTTGTAGACTTAGAGAAAGCTTTTGACAATGTTGACTGGAATACTCTCTTTCAAATTCTCCAGGTGGCAGGGGTAAAGTACAGGGAGCGAGAGGCTATTTACAATTTTTACAGAAAGCAGATGGCAGTTATAAGAGTCGAGGGGCACGGAAGGGAAGCAGTGGTTGGAAAGGGAGTGAGACTGGGGTGTAGCCTCTCCCCGATGTTATTCAATCTGTATATTGAGCAAGCAGTGAAGGAAACAAAAGAAAAATTTGTGGTATGTATTGAAATCCATGGAGAAGAAATACAAACTTTGAGGTTCGCCAATGACATTATAATTCTGGCAGAGACAGCAAAGGACTTGGAAGAGCAGTTGAATGGAATGGACAGTGTCATGAAAGGAGGGTATAAGATGAACATCAACAAAAGCAAAATGAGGATAATGGAATGTAGTCGAATTAAGTCAGGTGATGCTGAGGGAATTAGATTAGGAAATGAGGCACTTAAAGTAGTAAAGGAGTTTTCCTATTTGGGGAGCGAAATAACTGATGATGATCAAAGTAGAGAGGATATCAAATGTAGACTGGTAATGGCAAGGAAAGTGTTTCTGAAGAAGAGAGATTTGTTAACATTGAGTATTGATTTAAGCATCAGGAAGTCGTTTCTGAAAGTATTTGTATGGAGTGTAGCCATGTATGGAAGTGAAACATGGATGATAAATAGTTTGGAGAAGAAGAGAATAGAAGCTTACGAAATGTAGTGCTACAGAAGAATGCTGAAGATTAGATGGGTAGATCATATAACTAATGAGGAGGTATCGAATAGGATTGGGGAGAAGAGAAGTTTGTGGCACAACTTGACTAGAAGAAGGGACGGTTGATAGGACACACTCTGAGGCATCTAGAGATCGCCAATTAAGTATAGGAGTAAGTGTGGAGGGTAAAAATCGTAGAGGGAGACCAAGAGATGAATACACTAAGCAGATTCAGAAGGATGTAGGCTGCAGTAGGTACCGGGAGATGAAGAAGTTTGCACAGGATAGAGTAGCATGGAGAGCTGCATCAAACCAGTCTCAGGACTGAAGACAACAACAACAACAATGATATAATTTATAGGTACATTCAGCGATATACGTGGATATTGTCTGCAAGATATCTTGCGAATAGAATTTGTAAGAAAGAAGTAATGAATTAAAATGTCAGCAGTTTTACTGCATGAACAGCAAAAGTGTAGGAAACGATAAATTTTCCCCTTCACATTTTGTGGGAAGTGTCTGTGAGAAAAAGTTTCATAGAAGTTTGAAATAACATGTGAAACTCATTGGAAGTCACTAAATGTTCTCATTTTCACATGCTAACTGAATATAATCTTGGGTGTTTGGGGAAGGTGAGTTATGGTGCCTCAAAATATATACACAATTGACTTGTGTTCTGGTGCTAAACATTTAACATACAATTATACTTCTTAATAAATGGATTATGATAGCATTTTAAATTTGGAGAGTAATGATATCAAATACAGAAAATTAAATGTTTGTTGCCCAAAATAGCTGTTAGGGCATATCTCCACGTGCAGGTAACTCCCGCAAGTACTTGGTGAGGTCAAACGCAAGTGGAAGTTTGCAGTGTCGTACTTAAGAACCATGGCAGCTGCCATCATTGTTGCATTATTATTGAAGAAAAATCACAACAAGAAGTTAAGAAACAATAAATGTTTCACTGGATAAATTGAACTGATGAGTTGGAAACGGTCATATCCATTTTTCTTTCAGATTACATTTACCAGAGATAACTGATCTTCATATCAGTTTGCATCATTTGGTATAACAGGAGGTTATGTCCAATCAATGGAAGAGCTCATTTGAATGGTATTGGTTTAGAGAAGAGGCCACATCTGTATAAACGGGCATATACAGGGTGTTACAAAAAGGTATGGCCAAACTTTCAGGAAACATTCCTCACACACAAATGAAGAAAATATGTTATGTGGACATGTGTCCAGAAATGCTTAATTTCCATGTTAGAGCTCATTTTAGTTTCGTCAGTTTGTACTGTACTTCCTCGATTCACCACCAGTTGGCCCAATTGAAGGAAGGTAATGTTGACTTTGGTGCCTGTGTTGGCATGCAACTCATTGCTCTACAGTACTAGCATCAAGCACATCAGTACGTAGCATCAACAGGTTAGTGTTCATCACGAATGTGGTTTTGCAGTCAGTGCAGTGTTTACAAAAGGGGAGTTGTCAGATGCCCATTTGATGTATGGATTAGCACGGGGCAATAGCCATGGCGTGGTACGTTTGTATCGAGACAGATTTCCAGAACGGAGGTGTCCTGATAGGAAGACGTTCGAAGCAATTGATCGGCATCTTGGGGAGCACGGAACATTCCAGCCTACGACTCGCGACTGGGGTAGACCTAGAACGACGAGGACACCTGCAATGGATAAGGCAATTCTTCATGCAGTTGACGATAACCCTAATGTCAGCGTCAGAGAAGTTGCTGCTGTACAAGATAACGTTGACCACGTCACTGTATGGAGAGTGCTACGGGAGAACCAGTTGTTTCCGTACCATGTACAGCGTGTGCAGGCACTGTCAGCAGCTGATTGGCCTCCATGGGTACACTTCTGCAAACGGTCTATCCGACAATGTGTCAATCCTCATTTCAGAGCAAATGTTCTCTTTACAGATGAGGCTTCATTCCGACGTGATCAAATTGTAAATTTTCACAATCCACATGTGTGGGCTGATGGGAATCCGCACGCAATTGTGCAATCACGTCATCAACACAGATTTTCTGTGAACGTTTGGGCAGGCATTGTCGGTGATGTCTCGATTAGGCCCCATGTTCTTCCACCTACGCTCAATGGAGCACGTTATCACAATTTCATACAGGATACTCTACCTGTGCTGCTAAAACATGCCTTTACAAGTACGACACAACATGTGGTTCATGCACGATGGAACTTCTGTACACAGTTCAGTCGAAGTGTTCGTACGCTTCTCAACAACAGATTCGGTGACCGATGGATTGGTAGAGACGGACCAATTCCGAGGCCTCCACGCTTTCCTGTGTTTGAAGTCACACTGGTACGTTCTGTTGCTGTGTGTTTCCATTCCATGATTAATGTGATTTGAAGAGAAGTAATAAAATGAGTTCTAACATGGAAAGTAAGTGTTTCCAGACACATGTTCACATAATATATTTTCTTTCTTTGTATGTGAGGAATGTTTCCTGACAGTTTGGCCGTACCTTTTTGTAACACCCTGTATAGGACCTGTTCCAATTAAAAAGAAGACGTTAGACAACATAAACAAAATTCTGCAATAAATACATGACAAGTGGAAACCATTTTATAACATTACCTGCCAGTGGCCAGCGAAGGATGGACAAGATGGAGATAAAGCATACAACGCTTTGCTGTACTTTTTGAATGTGGTTGTATTTTGGGTACATTATGAATAAACTTGTATGTTCATAACACACTCTTTAATTGCTACAATGAATATGAATAATTTAAACTTGCCTAACACAATCCTTTTGCTGCAAGTAGAATGCTAATTGCCTCATAGACATCATCAAGTTCGGAAAGGGGTCATCCCCAGTACATTCAGACTCGATTACTGACTATAGTCTGTGGCTGAAGTGTGTTGTAACTGTGTATATTGTTTCATCCAGGGGCCACTTGCCACGTGGGAACTCGTAAGTCACCGTGCTTAAATCCATTTTGTAGTCACATAGTTTTTTGTCTCTCCTGACAAATTTACTTCCTGGGACATGACCCCTTTTCCTACTCACCAATTCATTTGATACAGAGGTGTACAATTTAAATTCTCAAGAAACACTATTGAATTAACTAAAATCAGAGGACTTCACTCAGTTAAAAACTTTCTGAGAATGTCGTACGTGTCAGTTTCGAGCTACTCTTACCTATTGTACAATCAAATAATCGAAAACAGAATTAAAAGAATATTGAATTAACTAAAATCAGAGGACTTCACTCAGTTAAAAACTTTCTGAGAATGTCGTACGTGTCAGTTTCGAGCTACTCTTACCTATTGTACAATCAAATAATCGAAAACAGAATTAAAAGAATGTGACAAGCTATATCACCAAGAGAGTGCCGTGTTATCATTCTTAGATTTTTTGCAAACCATATTTATTACCTTTGTTATAAATGTAATGCACATCATCAACAATCTGTCTTTCATAACTGAAAGTTAGTGACCCATCACACAATCCTCTTAACAGCCTGTCTCCATTTTCCCCAATCTCAGAGTAGCCTACCCATGTTTCGTGACTCTTGTCCTTTATCTGGTCTTTGCGTCATCTCAGTGGTCTTCCCTACAATCTCTCCTGTTTGACTTTGCCTCAGAAGATCATATTTTCCAAGTTATCCTCCTGTCGTCAAATTAAGTGACCAAAGAACTGTAGGATTCACTGGAAGCAAATACTGGACAGCCTCTTCTCCGCCCAGAGTTCTTGGAAGATTGAGTTGTTGGTCCATTTGTCAATCCATGATATTCTCAGCAACCTCCTATACGCCCACATCTCAAAAGCGTCAGTTCTTTTGCAGTCCACTTCAGTTATTGTTCATGTTTCAGTGCCATAAAGGGAAACTGAAAACACCAGAGATTTCAGCACTCTCAATTTATTACGAATGGTTAGGGTGCAACCTTTCAAAGTCACTGTCAGCTTCAATGTAGCATCCCTACTCATAACAATGCAACTGGTAGTTACATCTGTCAATTATCATGATCTTGGTCTTTCTCTTATTAATTGACAATCCACATTTCTCGCTTTCTCTCTTAACCCGAACCAATAGTTCCATCATTTCCACTTGTGGTTCTGTGAACAGTGTGGCGTCATCAGCAAATCTTAAATTACTGATTTGTCGTCCTCCAGTTTGGATCCCACCAATACAACAATGATGACTTTTTCTCATAACATATTCTCTGTAGATTTTAAATGGTATTTGTGATAGAACACACACCTTCTAACTACTTTATGTGGTTCAAAAGGACTTGAAACAGTTTTATCTAGTCTGATTATTGATTAGATTAGATTAGATTAATACTTGTTCCATAGATCATGAATACGACGCTTCGTAATGATGTGGAACGTGTGAGGTTAATGAAAGATGTCTGTTCAAGATATTACATTACACAAAGTACTGCATGACACTAATGTTTAAGTTAGTTTTTTTTCCCTTCCTTAATTTATATCTAAAAATTCAGCCAATGAGTAGAAGGAGTTGTCATCTAGAATTTCTTTTAATTTATTTTTAAAGGTTGGTTGACTATCTGTCAGGCTTTTGATGCTGTTTGGTAGGTGACCAAAGACTTGTGTGGCAGCATAATTTACCTCTTTCTGTGCCAAAGTCAGATTTAACCCTGCATAGTGAAGGTCATCCTTTCTGCTGGTGTTATAGCTATGCACACTGCTATTACTTTTGAACTGGGTTGGATTATTAACAACAGATTTCGTAAGTGAATATATATACTGTGAGGTTACCGTGATGATCCCTAGATCCTTAAATAGATGTCTGCAGGATGACCGTGGGTGGGCTCCAGCAATTATTCTGATTACACGTTTTTGAGCAATAAATAATTTTCTACTCAACGATGAATTACCCCAGAATATGATACCATACAAAAGCAGTGAATGAAAGTAGGCATAGTAAGCTAATTTACTGAGATTCTTATCACCAAAATTTGAAATAATCCTAATACCATACGTAGCTGAACTCAGACGTTTCAGCATACCATCAATGTGTTGCTTCCAGTTTAACCTCTCATCAATGGACACACCTAAAAGTTTTGAAAATTCTACCTTAGCTACAGGCTTCTGTGCAAAGTCTATATTTATTACTGGAGTTGTGCCATTTACTGTACGGAACTGTACATACTGTGTTTTATCAAAATTTAAATAGAGTCCGTTTGCTGAGAACTACTTAATAATTTTGTGAAAGACATCTTTTACAATTACATCACTTAGTTCTTGGTTTTTGGATGTTATTACTATACTTGTATCATCAGCAAAAAGAACTAACTTTGCATCTTCATCAATGGGGAATGGTAAGTCATTAATGTATATCAAGAACAGTAAAGGACCTAAGACCGAACCCTGTGGGACCCCGTACTTGATAGGCCCCCCCCCCCCCCCCCCCAGTTTGAGGAATCAGCTGTTGTTTTAACATTACATGAACCACTTATTTCAACTTTCTGCATTCTTCCAGTTAAGTATGAATTAAACCATTTGTGCACTGCCCCCCTCAAACCATAATGATTTAGCTTATCTAAAAGAATTCCATACATTTCTATAAGAGTAGAGATTTCTGCTAGTGCACTCCCTAGTTTTTCCATCAAATAGAGACGATAGCCCTGCTGTAGTCCAAGAAACAGAGAACTATTGAGGTACTGAAAAAAAAAAAAATACGAGCTAAACTTTACAGACGTCATTACTGCCTTTCTACTGTCCCTTTTTCTGAAACAAACCAATTGGGACATTCGACAGTAACCAATTACAGTTGCTTTGTCAGAGAAGGTTCAAGGCAGGTTTTTTAAAAACAGAAAGTGGCACTTACCAAGTAATCACCGTAGCTCCCATCAAAATAGTCCTCTTGACTATCTATTCATACTTGCAAACATTTCTGGAGGTCTTGAAAGCAAGCAGCTAAATTTTCAAGTGCGATGCTTGTAAACTCATTTGTACTGACACATTGGATGTCCACAATATCTTCATGAAGCTTTCCGTTCAGTTGCCTTTTTCACTCGCGGAAACAAGAAAAAACTGCAAGGTGAGAGGCCAGGCAAATATAGCACATGTGGGAATGGTAATAACAGAATGTCTGGCCAGATACTAGGTAAGAGATAAAGCAGTATGATGTCTTCTATTGTCATACAGTGAGAACCAGTCCTGAGAATGTCACAAATAATGGCAGCGACGTCAAATTGCTTGCCACAAATGTTTCAAGATTTTGATGTAAAGAGTTCGGTTCACTGTCTGATCTGGAGGATCTTACTGATGGTGAAATAATCTTTTACTATCAAAGAATGCTATCAACATTGTCTATGTTCTCGAAGGAATTTGTTTGAATTTTTTTGAGGCTAGTGATCTGGATCTCGACCATTCAGCACTTTGACGCTTGGTGTGAGGTCTCAGTGGTAGCATGAACCTTGATTGTTGAGAGAAATGAGGGATCATGCCTGGCTCTCTCCAGTAGATCAGCAGAAATTCTGCGTCTTTCCTCTTTCTGTTCGTCTGAGTGTGTGAGGGGTGAGTTTTGCATTAAGTTTCCATTTCCATAAATCTTTGTATAAAATCTTATGACACACATCCCAATTCAAATTAAGTGCTTTTGATATTGCATGCACTGTTATGTGATAGTCTTCATGCAATACCTGCCTTACAGTCTCCACATTTAATTGGTATGTGCTGTAGAACTGAATCTCTGCCTTTTTGTGCCATTCAAAAACATGACTTCTTGAAAGTGCCTCACCTGAATATGCTTGCTCAATCATTGTCCATGTTTCAGTATTGGTTTTCCCAAAGCTTAATGCAGAACTTAATGTTCACTCTTTGCTCACAATTGGCATTCACTGTATCACCATAACTAATTCACCAAGAACCCAAACAGTGTGTTGCTAAGCACGGCCCTACCAGATAGTGAGTTTGCGGAAACATGGTTGAGGTCATTTCAAAAATGCACACGTACCAGGCAACATAAAAACATTTGTTCCATTTCAGTACTCCAAACTCAGAAGAAAAAAGAAAAAAAAAAAAAACTGTTGTGAAATTTTTCTGACATAGGGAGTATATCTATAGTGGTTCTAATGGTATGTTTGTTTCAGTCTAGCTGTCTTTATTCTATTCTTCTTGTTGACACTGACAGTTTTGTAATAGTATTGAACACACAAAATGTTTGCAAGTTTGAGAAAAACTTCCAGCGACTGTCAATTTTGGCAAGTACTAACTTGTGGAAGCTATTTCTGGATGTTGACGGAAGTTGTTAAAGCCATCTTGCCAGGAGTGTTTCCACATTGAAGAACTATAGTTTGATTAAAATTTCTTGATATTTGACACTTCGCATGTTGTAGCTGGTTTCCTCATTGTCACACCTGAGCCATTCGCCTTTGCCAAACTGCCGCAATAAACAGTCAATTCACTTCCAGTTGCTTGTTCGATATTCTTTCTTGATGTGTCTTGATCCCGTATCACAGGTTTGGCACTTTAATTTCGTATTTTATCATATATGATACTGGATACTTCCGCACAAGAAATGGTTCAATGTCACATATGTGGTTATCATAATCACAGAGATCACCTTATATCAGATAAGCTTTGCACGACATTGCTTGAAACCAAGTTTTTGAAGGCTGCAATTCATCATTGCAACTGGGTAATCATGGTCAAAAACAACAACTTGAGTGGTTGGTGGATTAACCCAAGTTGAAGGCTGCAGGTTCAAATCTTGTCAAATGCCGTGAATTTTTTCTTTTTTTAATATTTCTAAATCTAATCAAAACAGTTTGACATTTTTATTCAAATAATTGGTTTCAATGTAATTTATTTATTACTAATTCTTTACCATATCATTTTCATCATCGTATTGACTTTTTTACTTGCTCTCACTTTTCTACCTATCATTATTTTTTCATGTGAAATCTTCCTGTGCAGTCTATAATGTGCAAACAAGTGTCAACAAGGACTGCTCACCGATTAGTAATATGGCAGCTCATGTAGCCAGTGAAAGGATAGTTTTAGGTAACCAATGATAGCACTTTTTTTTTCCACATCACGAAGCTGTGGTTAGGTTAGGACATGAGTTTAAATTCAGGGCTACAAAATGCGTTGTTGCCACACTTCGGTCACTGGTTACTTAAAATTAGCTGTTGACAGAGCATCTCGAATATCTGACATACCTTGAGGTGGCCACTTCTACCACTGCTCTGCATTACACATTCACAGCATTTGAGAAATGGCTTGCCGTCAGATATGACAACGTCATAGAGGCAAGTGACAGATGTCAGCTATGAAGTATTTTTAAACAGATTATAGTAGCTTCTGCAAGGCACTTGTGGAAGTTTACTTGCTATGAACACACATCTGCAACTGTGATTGTGCACCATGAACCGTGAGCTGTGATTGTGCACCATGAACCGTGAGCTGAGTTAACTGGTTAAAAACAGTGTAAGGAAGAAACAGATTGCTATTTACCATAAAGATGACATCTTAGGTTCCAGACAGGCACAGTTGTAAGATACTTACACTTTAGCTTCACCAGAATAAGGGAGAGTAACACACGCTGGCCATTAACACAAACAAGCACACTGAAGTGGTCTTCTACTAGGGAATAGGGAAACAATAGGAAGGACTGGACCCCTTTTGTTATCACTCATTTTATTTAACAATCATATCAACAAATCCTTTTAGAACAACAATATCTTAATCCTGATTACTTTAGGTAATAAGAATAGTTAGTCACAAGAATTTAATGAATCTGTTACCAATGTCTGTTTATGAAACAAAGTCTAAGAAAATATTAAAACCATTGACAATTAATTTGCCTGGTGGCTTAAATTAAGACACACAATATTTCTCACTAGTCTTCGGACACTGAGAACTGATGTTCTCAAAAACATTTTCATAAATAACAACCTGCCAGAGATGCCCCCAATAAATAGCAGGATGAAGTCAATACAAAGGCACTTGTTTCACACTCAAGAGTCAATCAATATTACCAAGGCTTACTAAGGTTTCAAACTTCGGCTCCAAGGCCCAGTAACACAATTAGTCAGTGCAAAGTCTTAGTAAGAGTAGCACAGCAACAACCTTTCACCATTGTATGTTGCTCTTGAGACAAGGTTTAATAAAAATAATAATGATAATAAATACCCTAATAAACATAATTAGCACCAGAATTAATTAGCAAGGATTGACACCAGCTCGCTTGAAGGCAGAACGAAAACTTAACTTGGAGAAGGAAGGCGGCAGTTCGTACAAGACCCACTTCTCGAGCTATGACCTGAAGTCACCTTCTGCTATTCAGGATTTCACAGCCCTGGTACCCATAGGTGGAAAGGTAGCACTTACTCCAAAACACCAGCCAGCTAGCTATAACATTCAACAAGTGCACAGAACAGGTCCACAGGGACAATGTGAACAACCACCAAAAGATATTAAATAACAGGTTAAATTATTCACTAATAAAAGGGCACATTGCCTTTACCCCACTACAAATGAACTACACAGGCAAGGTACAACCAACAGCGCAAATCTTATCAATAACCTTAAGAAGAATTGGCCTCTGTTAGGATATTAAAAAAAACTTACTATTACTAGCAAGGTCAGCGGGCAGTCCAATCTTAGTCACAATTAAATTACTTGAACTCTTATGCGCCACTCTTAAGTGAAAGCCATAATGAGCACATTTCTGAAAATTTCATTATAAGCTTTAATGGGGCTCGCTGCGCTAAGGCTACCAAACACTCAAATGCAGTATATTAGATAAACAGATTAAGGCCTTGCAGCTCATTACGTATTACATCAAATAACAGTTTCCCACGAGCTGGAAGAGGCACGCTCGTGCATTATATTAATATTTAACACCTGTCTTAAACACCATGAACTCTTCATAGGCACACCTTTACTTCCACGGTAACACCTGTGCACTTACAGTTACCATAAGGGAGGTAGCAGCCCTCAACACCTTCACACACATACCCTAAGTACAATCTCACTTAACTTTTCTCTGGACGTCCGATACAGCTCGCGTCAGGTACAGCAAGCGGCAATAAGGCAGCGGACGACCGTTGACAGCCGTGTCCGGAACTATCAGCACACAACCCAAGGCAGCAACAAGCCCCCTCACAGGCGACAGGAAAGGCTCTCCACCAAGCTGCCCCAGACACGTGGTTGGTTCCCGCTCAATTACAAGCACACTCCAGCCTCAGGTAACATCGAACACCAACTGTCACATCCTTGGCGAGAGCCTTCATTTAACTCCTCCGGCCAGGATAAGGCAGCCAAGACTCAGTACACGCCACAAGCAAAGATAAGAGTGCAAAAGCAAGGTACTTGCAAATGCACAGGTGCACCAGCAAAACGCCACGGCTCACGCACCTCACGTGCATAGGACCACCAACTATTGCAGCTCGGACCAGAATGCAGCTCGACATGGAATGGAACCAGCAATCTGAAGGGGCGAGGGAAAGTACGAGGGTTGGTCAAAAAGTAATGCCTTCCATTTTTTTCTACTTAAAAAAATTAAGTTAAGTGAAAAATTTGAATTTGGCGCCATTCCTCAAACCTTCTTCTGCAATCCACTGCAGCAGTAACTTTCTGTGTCAACAGGTGGCAGCACAGCAGAAGTTTGTAAGATGGCCGACATCGATGTTCGTTTGAGACAGCGTTGTGTGATTGAATTCTTGAATGCAGAAGGTGAAACGCCCATACGCATTCATGAAAGACTGAAGAAGGTGTATGGTGTTGTGACAGTGGATGTCAGCACTGTTAGACGATGGGTTCGTCGTTGTAAGGAAGCTGAAGGGCAAACACCGTTGACTGACGAAAAGCGGAGCGGCAGGCCGGTGAGTGCAGTGACTCCACACAACATTCAGCAAGTTGATGACATCATTCGTGGTGACCGTCGGGTGACTGCAGATGAAGTGTGTCGCATTATTTCTCTTAGTAAAGGCAGTGTGATCACGATTATTAAACAATTGGGGTACTCAAAAGTTTGTGCACGGTGGGTTCCAAGAATGTTAACCGATCAGAATAAAGAGGCAAGGAAAACAATAGCCTCCCAACACTTGCAGCGCTTCCATTTGGAGGGAGATGAGTTTCTGAAAAAAAATGTGACTGGGGACGAAACATGGGTGCATTTTTTTGAACCCGAATCAAAGAGGCAGTCAATGGAGTGGCGTCACACAAGCTCGCCGAGGAAGAAAAAATTCAAAACTGTGCGATCGGCAGGGAAAGTTATGGCAACAGTTTTCTGGGATACAGAGGGTGTGATTCTGGTTGATTTTTTGGAGCAGGGATGCACAATAAATTCTGTTCAATACGTCACAACCCTCAAAAAACTTAAAGCACGTCTTCAGCGAGTTCGCCCAACAAAATCAATGGCAGATGTTCTTCTTTTGCATGACAATGCAAGACCACACACCAGTCGTCACACCTCTGACGAGATTGTCAAAATTGGATGGGAAGTTTTGCCTCATCGCCCATACAGCCCTGACCTGGCACCATCAGACTTCCATCTGTTCGGGCCACTAAAAGAAGCTCATCGTGGGATTCATTTTCAAGATGAGGAGGCCGTCAAAACATCCGTGCGTCAATGGCTTAGGAAGCAGAGCTGTGATTTTTACCGTGCTGGGATACATGCCCTTGTTCAAAGATGGACCAAAACTGTAGAGATGGGCGGAGATTACATTGAAAAATGACAAAATGATCCTCAATGTTGTGGTTTTCAACCTATGTAATTGCATTTAAATTTCCTGACAATTAAACGTAGAAAAAAAAATAGGAGGCATTACTTTTTGACTGACCCTCGTAAAAGGGAAGGAACAGCAGTGTACGGTTGGTGGAGGGGGGAGGTGAGAGGGGGAAAGGAGTGCTGTCTGGCAAAGTATGGGGGTACTGGACTGCCAACAGGCGCTGTTCAGGGAGGCTGTGGGGCAGGGAGGTGGAAAAAATGGAATGAAAAAGGAGAGGATCAGGGAAAGACGGGCAGCTACATTGACAGAGGACCGCACTCAAGAATGAGGGAGGAGGTGACAGGACAGAGGCTGTGGTGGCAGTATGCTACTGTAGGTTGAGGCCAGGATAATTTCAGGAGCAGAGAATGTGTTATAAGGATAACTCGCATCTGCACAGTTCAGAAAAGCTGGTAGTGGAGTGGAGGATCCAGATGGCTGAGGTAGCAAAGCGGCCATTGCATTCGAGCATGTTACGTTCAGATGCACAGGATGGTCAACTTGTCTCCTGCCCACAGTTTGGTGTGGCCGTTCATCTGGGTGGACAGCTGGTTCGTAATCATACCGACATAAAAAGTTGTGTAGTGATTGTAGCAGAGCTGGTATACGACGTGGCTGCTTTCATTGGTGGCACGGCCTCTGATGGATCCTGTGGTCCAAGCATTCTGGACCGCCAGTGATAGTCAACTGTCCAGCATCTTATCCTTCAGGGTGCTCTGTGTACTGACTCATTAGTCCTTGCAGAACACATTGGAACAGCACTGGCATCCTCTTCCTATCCTCCTACAATATGTGATCAAAAATATCCAGACACCTGGCTGAAAATGACTTACAAGTTCGTGGTGCACTCCATCAGTAATGCTGGAATTCAGTATGGTGTTAGCCCACCATTAACCTTGATGACAGCTTCCACTCTCACAGTCATATGTTCAATTAGGTGCTGGAAGGTTTCTTGGGGAATAGCAGCCCATTCTTCAAGGAGTGCCTGGCATGAAGTTGGCATTCCAAAATATCCCGAAGGTGTTCTATAGGATTCAAGTCAGGCCTCTGTGCAGGCCAGTCCATTGCAGGGATGTTATTGTTGTGTAACCACTCTGCCACAGGCCGTGCATTATTAACAGGTGCTCAGTCATGTTGAAAGATGCACTCGCCATCCCCAGATTGCTCTTCAACAGTGGGAAGCAAGAAGGTGCTTAAAAGTCAATGTTGGCATGCGCTGTGGCACTGCCATGCAAAATATCAAGGGGTGAAAGCCTCCTCCTTGAAAAACATGACCACATCATAACACCACTGCTTCTGAATTTTACTGTTGGCACTACACATGCTGATAGATGACATTCACTGGACATTTGCTACACCCACACCGTGCCCTCGGATCGTTATATTGTGTACCATGATTCGTTACTCCACACAACATTTTTCCACTATTCAATCGTCCAATGTTTATGCTCCTTACAACAAGTGAGGTGTTGTTTGCATTTACCGGCATGACGTGTGGCCGCTCAACCATGAAATCCAAGTTTTCCCACCTCCCACCTAATTGTCATAGTACTTGCAGTGGATCCTGATGTAGTTTGGAATTCGTGTGTGATGGTCTAGATTGAAGTCTGCCTGTTACACTTTACGACCCTCTTCAACTGTTGGCGGTCTCTGTCAGTCGACAGAGGAGGTCGGCCTATAAACTTTTGTGCTGTATGTGTCCCTTCACGTTTCCACTTCACTATCACATCAGAAACAGTGGACTTAGGGATGTTTAGGAGTGTGGAAATCTCACTTAGAGATGTATGACACAAGTGACACCCTGTCACCTGACCACATTCGTAGTCCGTAGGTTCTGCAGGGCCCCCATTCTGCTCTCTCACGATGTCTAATGGCTACTGAGATCACTGATATGGAGTACGTGGCAGTAGGTGGCAGCACAATTCACCTAATATGAAAAAAGTATGTTTTTGGGGATGTCCGGATACTTTTGATCACATAGTGTATCTTTCTCCGGCAGAAACAACAAGTTGAAGAAACCCCTTTTCAACCCCTTCCAAGCTAAAGCCTAACATGAAACTTCACTGAAAGGGAATTCTTGCAGGCCCTTATATCTTCATATGACTTGGTTTCAGGCCCAGAGTCCATCCATTATCAAATGATCTGTCACTTAGGCACTACCCAGAGACATTTGCTGAGGGTCTTCAACCACATTTGGCTCACGTGTGTCTTCCCCTTGCAGTGGCAAGACAGCATAGTCATCCCCATACTAAGCCCAGGAAGAACCCAACATCTCTCGACAGCTGCCAACACATTAGCCTGGCCAACTTCCTTTGTAAGCTGCTAGAGAGGATGGTTAGCTTCCAATTATGCTCCATGCTCAAATCGCGGGACCTTTTGGCCCCGTATCAGTGTGGTTTCTGGCAAGGTTGATCTACAACTGACCATTTACTCTGATTGGAAACAACAATTCAACAGGCTTTTGCTAACCGCTGACTGCTTGTTGTGGTGTTCTTTGACCTACACGAGACATACCACGCGTCTTGGTGCCGTCACATTTTAGTTACCGTCCATGGCTGGGGCTTTTGCGACGCACTTATGATTTTTTGCACGAGTTTTTATCCGACCAGCTCCATTAGAATTGGCAATTCACTCAGCACCCTTCGGATCCAGAAGAACAATATCCCACAGGGTTCTGTGTGAAGTGTTGCACTCTTCCTCATTGCCATCAGTGGGCTGTGTTGGGCCTCTCGTTACCCCAGTGTTGTTTGTCGACAATTTTTGCATCTGGTGCAGCTCCCCCTCATTGCTCTGCTGAACACCAGCTTCAAGGCACCATACCGTAGTCCAATGCATGGGCCCTTTCCCATGGCTTCCAGTTTTCTCCCTTCAAGATGTTGGTTATGCATTTTTGCGATCGACCCACAGTAAGCCCCTATCCAGAACTTTATTTAGGCAATCAGGACCTAGATGTTGTAGCACAGTCCCTTTTCTTGGGCCTTCTTTTTGCTAAAAAGCTGACATGGCTGCCCCATATTTGCCCCCTGAAGACTACCTTCATGCAGAAGCTCAATGCTCACGGCCTCCTGGCCCACACATCTTGGGGTGCAGATCGGGCTACTCTTCACCATCTTTAGCATGCTCTGGTTTTGTGCTCACTAGATTATGGTTGTCAGGCTTACGGCTCAGTTGCTCCTTCCACTCTGAAAATACCTGATCCTGTTCACCACTGTTGGGTGCATCTGGCTATCAGTGCATTTCGCACCAGTCCTGTCGATTGTCTCCTCACAGAAGTAGGGGTTCCCCCTCTACAAATACGGAGGAGCCAACTCCTGATTTCTTACACAATCGCTGTTTGATGATTCCCTGGCCATCCTGTGTACGCCACCCTCTTTGCAAATGAGGGACATCTACCTCCAGACACCCACCCTTGGTTGTGATTGCAGGTTGGAGTGCATCTCACTCCCCCCTGTCGGGATCTCCATCCCCTTTCACTGGAATGTGCCTCCATGTATTTCCTCTCACATTCCCCTTGGATGGTGCCTAGACCACAGATTGGGACCAACCATTCCAGAATCACAAGGCCTCTGTTGCCTCTATGATCTTCTAGTGTCTGTCTTTCAGATAGGACAATGGAAAAATGACTACATGACTCCATACGAGCCCTAATTCCTCGTATCTTATTTTTGTGGTCCTTAACACACAATGTATATTGGAGGCAACAGGATCGTTCTGCAGTCAGCTTCAAGTGCCAGTTTTCTAAATTTTCTCAATAGTGTCCCTCAAAAAGAACATTGCCTTCCCTCCAGAGAGTCCCATTTCAGTTCCAAAAGTGTCTCTGTAACACTTGCATGTTGTTTGAAGCTAACAGTAACATATACACTTCTGGCCATTAAAATTGCAAACACCACGAAGATAATGTGCTACAGACGTGAAATTTAACTGACTGGAAGAAGATGCTGTGATATGCAAATGATTAGCTTTTCAGAGCATTCACACAAGGTTGGCGCCGGTGGCAACACCTACAACGTGCTGACATGAGGAAAGTTTCCAACCGACTTCTCATACACAAACAGCAGTTGACCGGCGTTGCCTGGTGAAAAATTGTTGTGATGCCTCGTGTAAGGAGGAGAAATGTGTACCATCACGTTTCTGACTTTGAAAAAGGTCAGATTGTAGCCTATCGCGATTGCGGTTTATGCCTATCGCAACATTGCTGCTCGCGTTAGTCGAGATCCAATGACTGTTAGCAGAATATGGAATCGATGGGTTCAGGAGGGTAATACAGAACGCCATGCTGGATCCCAACGGCCTCGTATCACTAGCAGTCGAGATGATAGGCATCTTATCCCCATGGCTGTAACGGATCGTGCAGCCACGTCTCGATCCCTGAGTCAACAGATGGGGACGTTTGCAAGACAACAACCATCTGCACGAACAGTTCGACAACGTTTGCAGCAGCATGGACTATCAGCTCGGAGACCGTGGCTGCGGTTACCCTTGATGCTGCATCACATACAGGAGTGCCTGCAATGGTGTACTCAATGACGAACCTGGGTGCACAAATGGCAAAATGTCATTTTTTCGGATGAATCCAGGTTCTGCTTACAGCATCTTGATGAGCGTATCCATGTTTGGCGAGATTGCGGTGAACGCACATTGGAATTCGTCATCGCCATACTGGCGTATCACTCAGCATGATGGTATGGGTTACACGTCTCAGTCACATCTTGGTCGCATTGACGGCACTTTGAACAGTATCAAGGCCATTATTATGGCCAGAGGTGGTTGTTCTGGGTACTGATTTCTCAGGAACAATGTACCCAAATTGCGTGAAAATGTTATCATGTGTCAGTTCTAGTATAATATATTTGTCCAATGAATACCCGTTTATCATCTGCATTTCTTCTTGGTGTTGCAATTTTAAAGGCCAGTAGTGTATAATAGCCCACCTCTGAATTGCTTTGATGTCTTTCTTTAATCTGACCTTTACAGATCACAAGACTTGAGCAGTACTTAAGCCTTTGTCTCACTAATGTCCTATATGTGGTCTCCTTTGCAGATAAACCACACTTTCTGGAATTCTCCAAATGAACCAAAGTCTACCATTCGTCTTTCCACTCACGAACCTCACATGCCCATTCCATTTCGTACCGATTACATTATACACATATATTTAAACTGTGTACCCTATACATTCAGATAATTTATAGAAAGAGTGGAAACTGGTATGTGTTATTTACTTTCCTCTTACAGTACTATATATCCCCAATTTCTTGGTTTATGTTAGATGGGAGCTTGTTGAAGTCTTCCCACTAGAGTACACAATTCCAGTTTGAACTCTGGATAAAAAGGCAAATTCTAAATGAAAATTATTTTTGTATCTTGTATTCTAACAGTGGATATTGCAGTGCAGTTGAAAGAGACTTTTATTATCAGCAACAAAATGTATTAAATACCTCTGCAAGATGTACGGATATCTGCTTCACACAATGTCCTTAATGCTCACTTGTGCTGAATAAAGTTTTTATTTACTTTTGCGTACTGTCCCAGGAGATAATTCCATAGAACAGCAAGTGAAAATATACAAAAACACTGAAACATTTATTTTTTATTTTGAACCGAGAAGCCAAATACAGATTTTCTTAGCGTTAGCTTTAAAAATGCTTTCATAATGAAATATTTTCATTAAAATTTTCATCTCCCGAAACACTGAGACTCATATCTTTTTATTTCCAGCTGAGAAGACAAATACGAATTTTCAATGATGTAGCATTAAAAATGCTTGAGTAGCTCTTTGATAATGATTTATTCAAAAAAAATTGTTCATCCATTATTTAACCCCCTCTGTGGTTGAATTTCCAAAAATGCTGAAGCACACATTTTTATTTTTGACTGCGAAACCAAATACCAATTCCTGTAGTTCTAGTTTCAAAGTTGCCTTCATGCTCTATTTCACCCCCTTAGGGGTGGAATTTTGAACTACCCTGTACTAAATAATGCCTGTAGTAAAATTTCAGGTTTCCATTCATAGTGGTTTATGCTGGGTGATGATCGCCCCCTTAGGAATGAATTCCCAGAAACCCTGAAACACTTGTTTTTTTCTTTCAAACTGAGAATTCAAATACCAATATTCATAAATGTAGCTTTAAAATGCTTTAGTAGTTCTTTAATAATGGTTTTTTGTTTCAAAAATACTTTCACCCATTATTTCATCACCAAGAGGGTTAAATTTCCAAAAATGCTGAAACATATTTCATTATTTCAGATGAGATACCAAATACCAATTTTTGTATTTCTAGCTTCAAAATTTCATTAATAACAAGCTATTTTTAAAAAACCTTTTATCTGCATTTTATGCTATTAGGGATGGAATTAAAAAAATCCCTTCTTAAATGAGATGTACAGTATAAGTTTAACACTGTCTCCAGATTTCAAGTTTCTACCCTTAGCGTTTTGGGCTGGATGGTGATGAGTCAAACAGTCCAGACGTTGTCTTTTATATAAAAGAGGCAAGACTACACTCTTGTCTTTAGGTAAACACATTGGGAGATGCTTCTAATGGAGTAACATGCTGAATTGAGCTTCATGTTTAGTTTATCCATATGTTTACTCCATGTTAATCTGTTATTCAGTGGGGCCTTAAGGAAATTCAGACTCTGCACTTCATTCAGTATATGACCATTA
Organism: Schistocerca gregaria; assembly: GCF_023897955.1. Taxonomy (NCBI): domain Eukaryota; kingdom Metazoa; phylum Arthropoda; class Insecta; order Orthoptera; family Acrididae; genus Schistocerca; species Schistocerca gregaria. Next base: position 105,052,828 of record NC_064930.1, on the reverse strand, counting down.
ATATCTGCTTCTATTACCTACAGGTCATTATTACTGGTTTGAAATAATACAATATGAGTCTCTGTGAGACTTAGACTTGACCCTTAAACTCGAAAGGTGACTTTTCTGTAAAATATACTACATAGCGTGGTCAACGGGACTCCTATGCTTAAACTGAAATTTAAGTTGCAAATCACTTGAACATTTTCACAATTATTTAAGTGTTTTTCAATACTCCTTGTTGATTTTATTGCGCTAAATAAAGCCTGCAGAATTTTGCTTTTTATCACACAAAATCACATACTTTTGTATAGATATTTAAATAGTACACAACAACAAACTATCAGAGAACTGAGTTTTACATTCTGAAAAAATATTTTACATCCTGAAAATACATATAATATCTCTGTAGCCAGTAAATTTTCATTCAGAACTAGAATTCCAGGGTTTGTTGCTCAATGCTGGGATCTACATTTTTCTTTACCACCACTCATAACACATTTGATTCTAACTATCACTTTTGTAAATAAAACAGAAATAAACTTCCACATGGGAAGTCTGCTTGTGTCTGTGTATGTGCGGATGGATATGTGTGTGTGTGTGTGTGTGTGTGTGTGCGAGTGTACACCTGTCCTTTTTTTCCCCTAAGGGAAGTCTTTCCGCTCCCGGGATTGGAATGACTCCTTACCCTCTCCCTTAAAACCCACATCCTTTCATTTTTCCCTCTCCCTCCCTCTTTCCTGACGAAGCAACTGCCAGTTGCGAAAGCTCGTAGTTCTGTGTGTGTGTTTGTGTGTTTTGTTCATGTGCCTGTCTGCCGGCGCTTTCCCGCTTGGTAAGTCTTGGAATCTTTGTTTTTAATATAACTATCACTTTTTTTTTTATTTTTTTTTGGAGGGGGGGTCGGCAGAAAGTCGTCTATCACCACTATCCTGAAGTTCTTCTGAATGATCCTCTTGTTTGCTAGCAGAACTGGGTATTGCGAAATTGTCGTCTCTTTTACCTCTTTTTTAATTTATACCACCTACATTTTCCTCTATTCACCACCTAACAGTTTCAACAAGCTTAACATCATTAAAGTAGACACATTCTTTGACTGCATTTTGTACTATTCTGCAGAAAACAGGTATTTAGCTCACGAGGTGCAGTCTAGGAGACACCGACGTGTGTAAACAACAAAAAAATAAGACTGTAATGCAATTGACAGTTCAGAATTGTACATTTGGCAGTTTAAGGAGGATGGAGTGGGTATTGAAACATTCCGCCAGAATTGACCTCAGAGAGTGAGTTTGAAAACTCTCTTGCAGTCTGAGAGACCACACCTTGTGAGTTACGAGTCACAATGTTAGCTGTGAAAAAAATGTAGACCTGTTCAGTTACCATGTGAGCTGTGTCTGCTGAGATTCAGCTTGGACCCTTGATTAGTATTCTTACGTCATCAGTAGACACTGCAAGTTCTGAACGGTGCTTTAAAGTCAAGCAAAAGTATAGTACATCAGCTCAGCAATTGCATTTCACCAAGTTGAACAGAATATCAGAAACTGTTGGTCACTTTAATCATGTTGTGGTAATTGTACATTACTGATGTGAATGAACCAGTCCATTTAAAAAGTGCACATACTTAGTTACCTTTACCATGAGTCCTGATTTTGGTTTTGCAAACCATTCCACTCAAATGACCTCCTGAGTCCAGAATTCTAAAAACGTCCCCTAGGCTGTGGCTAAGCCATGTCTCCGCAATATCCTTTCTTCCAGGAGTGCTAGTTCTGCCAGCTAAGCAGGAGAGCTTCTGTTAAGTTTGGAAGGTAGGAGACGAGGTACTGGTGGAATTAAAGCTGTGAGGATGGGTCGTGAGTTGTGCTTTGGTAGCTCAGTTGGTACAGCACTTGCCTGCAAAAGGCAAAGGTCCCGAGTTCGAGTCTCAGTCTGGCACACAGTTTTAATCTGCCAGATAGTTTTAGACCTCCTGAGTGTTTGTACTTGTTCTCTTCTCTGTGGTATTTGTCGTTCAATGTTATTTATCATTTTGAAGGAGGTATTTATAGCATTGTTTAAAAAAAAAATCTTCATTTTTGTTAGACATCCTACCTACGTATGTTGTGGCAGTAAACTTTATTTTCTCTGTGGATCTGGAGGGTATTAAGTGTTGTACCTTTTCATAATTTTATTGTATTCAGAGTCAACTATTTTTGGATCATACTCATTGTTAAAGGCAACATCTGATAAGAGTGCAAAGTTTCTTCATTATCTCTGACTTCTCTTTAGAAACAATAGTTCTTTAAGTTCAGTGACCAATAGACAAGGAGTTATTTCTTCTGCCTCCATGACGAGTTCAGAACACGAGAAGGCATATTACAGGAATACTAAAAGAGTGAATTTCTGCTTGTGAATCTTCTCTTTGTACTCTACTGAAAAGCTTCCAGACTCTCAAGAATCTGCACCCGTATCTATACCCTGCAGTGAAGTGCATAATGATGGGTACTTCTGACAGTACAACTTAAGACTTTTTCCCGTTCCAGTCATGTATGGATTGTGGAAAGAATGACTCCTTCAGAGCCACGGTGCATGCTGTAATGAATCTAATCTTGTCCTCACAGTCCCTACCAGAGTAATATGTAGAGGGCTGAAATATATTTGTAGCTTCACCATTTATAGCTGGTTCACAGAATTTACTAAGCACACTTTCACAGTAAATTTTACATCTACGTTCATATGTCTGTCTTTTCACATTTTTCAACATTCTGGTGATGGTGGTCTTGGGTGTTGAACAAAACTGTGACTATTTGTGCTGCCCTTCTTTGTTGTTTAGTCATATTTGATATGGATCACATGCACTTGAGTAAAATTCTAAGGTGGCAAACACAAGCAATTTGTGAACAATCTGTTTCATAGAATGTGTCCAATTCCCCTGTTTCTTGCCAATGAGCCAAAGTCTGGTATCTGCCTCACCTACAACTGAACTTGTGTATGTGTTCCATGTTATATCACTGTGAACTACTACACCCAGGTGCTTGTATGAGTTGCTGATTCCAGATATGACTCACTGATGTTATAATCAAAGAATACTATATTTTTCACATTATTTAGTGAACAGCTTGATATTTCTGAGAGTTTAAAGCAAGTTTCCAATGTTTGCACCAGTTTGAAATCCTGCCAATATCTGGATGAATATTTGTACATCTTTCATAAAACAGTAGTTCCTTATGGATAGCTGTATCATGTGTGAAACTCTGAGGTTACTATTAATATTGTGTGCAGGGGCATTAATATAGAACACAAACAGCAAGGGTCCCAACACACTTTCCTGGGGCACATTTGAAGTTACTTTTACATCTGCAATACTCTCCATCTGAGATAACACGCTGTGCCCTCACTGCCAATAAAGCCTCGATCCAGTCACAAATTTCATTCGATATCCCCCCCTTTTTTTTTGGGGGGGTGGGGGGGTGGGGCGGGGGGTGGTCATCAGTCTTCTGACTGGTTTGATGCGGCCTGCCACAAATTCCACTCCTGTGCTAACCTTTTCATCTCAGAGTAGCTCAGAGTAGCATTTGCAACCTACATCCTCAATTATTTGCTGGATGTATTCCAATTTCTGTCTTCCTCTACAGTTTTTGCCCTCAACAGCTCCCTCTAGTACCCTGGAAGTCATTCCCTCATGTCTTAACAGATGTCCTATCATCCTGTCCCTTCTCCTTATCAGTGTTTTCCACATGTTCCTTTCTTCCCCAGTTCTGCACAGAACCTCCTCATTCCTTACCTTATCAGTCCACCTAATTTTCAACATTCGTTTGTAGCACCACATCTCAAATGCTTCGATTCTCTTCTGTTCCGGTTTTCCCACAGTCCATGTTTCACTACCATACAATGCTGTACCCCAGACGTACATTCTCACAAATTTCTTCCTCAAATTAAGGCTGGTATTTGATATTAGTAGACTTCTCATGGCCAGGAGTGCCCTTTTTACCATTGCTAGTCTGCTTTTGATGTCCTCCTTGCTCCATCCATCGCTCATTATTTTACTGCCTAAGTAGCAGAATTCCTTAACTTCATCTACTTTTTGACCACCGATCTTGATATTAAGTTTCTCACTGTTTTCATTTCTGTTACTTATCATTGCCTTCATCTTTCTTTGATTTACTCTCAGTCTGTGCTCATTAAATTGTTCATTCCATTCAGCAGATCAAGTAATTCTTCTTCACTTTCACTCAGGATAGCAATGTCATAAGCAAATCATATCATTGATATCCTTTCATCTTGAGTTTTAATTCCACTCCTGAACCTTTCTTTTATTTCCATCATTGCTTCCTTGATGTACAGATTGAACAGTAGGGGCAAAAGACTGCATTCTTGCCTTACACCTTTTTCAATAAGAGCACTTTGTTCTTGGTCATCCACTCTTATTATTACCTTTTGGGTGTTGTACATATTGTATATGACCCATCTCTTCCTATAGCTTACCCCTATTTTTCTCAGAATTTCAAATATCTTGCATCATTTTACACTGTTGAACACTTTTTCCAGGTCGACAAATCCTATGAATATTTCTTGATTTTTCTTTAGTCTTCTGTCCTTTATTAACCACAATGTCAGAATTGCCTTTACCATTCCTAAAGCCAAACTGACCATCATCTAGTGCATTTCCATTTTTTCTGTATTATGCTTGTCACCAGCTTGGATGATGAGCTGTGAAGGTGATTGTGCAATAATTCTAGCACTTGTCAACTCTTGCCGTCTTCTGAATTGTGTAGATAAAGTTTTTTCAAAAGTCAGATGGTATGTCGCCAGACTCATACATTCTACACACCAATGTGAATAGTCGTTTTTTTGCCGCTTCCCCTAATGATTTTAGAAATTCTGATGGAATGTTATCTCTCCCTTCTGCCTTATTTGACCGTAAGTCCTCCAAAGCTCTTTTAAATTCCGATTCTAATACTGGATCCCCTATCTCTTCTAAATCGACCCCTGTTTCTTCTTCTATCACATCAGACAAATCTTCACCCTCATAGAGGCTTTCAGTGTATTCTTTCCACCTATCTGCTCTCTCCTCTGCATTTAACAGTGGAATTCCCACTGCACTCTTAATGTTACCACCGTTGCTTTTAATGTCACCAAAGGTTGTTTTGACTTTCCTGACTGTCCTTCCGACAGTTGTAATTTTCTTAAGAAACGTTGGTGTGGTACCGACTTAATGCTCTTTGGAGATCAAGAAATACTATATCCACACACAGTGGTGGCCGGATCCAGAGAGCTCTGTGTCAATTGCGAGAGTGGTGTGACGTTGCCAGGGTTGCTTTAACTCTACACGATACAGAGAAGGAAAGACATTTGTGTGAATATATTGAAATATTACTAGTATAAATACATTAAAATAATTAATTGTCACTCAGCTGTATAAGACAGCAGTGTTATTGTCAATATTTGTAATCACAGTATGGGAGCACCAACAAGTCTCTCTTGTCTTTTGTAGAAACACCAGAGCACAAGATCCTGCTAGAAATGCTGCCCCCGACTTACGTTCCGGGTTTCCACGATGAGGCAGCCGTGAGGGCGATGCGCTATAATGACCTCGGCACGACAGGTCTCAAGGTGTCCCATCTGGGATTTGGTGGCGCCGCACTGGGGTGTTTTGGGTGAGTGGTGCTGGTGAAATGTGATTTTTTGTGTAGGAGATATGACATAATTTGCAGTGAAACCTTTTTATATTACTAACGCAAAATTCTACAAAAGAATATAATTCTTTTCTTCAATGTTTGAAATTGTCATTTATGAATTAATTAATTCACTCATTATGTATTGTCAATCCCACCATGAAGGATAGTCTTTGGGGATATGGATCAAGTCAACAAATTCACTGCAGGCTTAAAGACGAGCTATTAACCTACAAGACAGAAATTTCTAAAGGGCTCCATACGTAAGCAACAGATTGCAGCGATCTGTCACGTGGACAACAGATCGCTTTGTAGATCACACGTGCGGGAAAATTGCAGTGAGCGGTCGCTCGTTTGGGGGCCATTAAGCTTGCGTATTCTGTGAGATGAAATATTACTCACACAAAATTTTGCTGTTTTTATCCTGTACCTGAAATACTGTCAGCTTGTTTAACACATATAAGCATCAGCTGACTTGGGTTCTTTGATAAATGAGCTGCTCGGGGGACACAATGGTAAGCGCAATCGTCGTGTATTTTGCAGTAGATGGCTAATGACACCCCCTGTGGGATGCACAATGCAGTAAACTTACTAGTAGTTCCAAATTCACTCAACAGATGTCAGGGAGGAGCTTAATTGTAAGCGCCACTGTCCGTCTCTTGCGGAAACATAATGGTAAGTGACAGAGAGAATGGCGGCAAGTAAAAACATCTCTGAGATTATGGCAACAGTGAACATGGCAGAAGACGAGAAATATACGTCCAATGATACTAATATCTTCGAGAGGGATCCAGAATACATTCCTAATGATTCAGATGACTCAGAGGTATGTTATTTTGCAAATATACTGTCTTTAGGACGTTTCACGAACATAATGGTAAGTGCATGTACATACCATTATGTTCCTGAAGTACAATTGAAAATTACATTCGCCGACAAGTACAAGATGTGTACACTCCAGATCAGTGGTGCGAGATCATCAAGAAGTCAACTTGTATATAATATGAAATGAGAGGTTTTCTATCAAATACGGCACTCTAAAGAAGCATTTGTCTTCAGAAAGAAGACAGTTGATGACTGAGCTGTCATCCTAATGAAAATATGTAGGTGGAAGGTGACCTCCGGATATCCATCATCTTTATTCATCAGCGAGACATTTTGTCATGACATTTGGCATGAAATAAGATTCAGGAAATGTGGAAGGCAAGGACCAGTTCCTACGCTTTGACTTAAATACAATGGGCCAAGGCTTATTGAAAAGAAGAAAGTTGCTGACGTCCTGTCGCTCCTAAATTGCATACCTCCTGTCCACAATGGATTTTCCCTGTCACTGAAGCTAACAGTTTTGGATGAAAAAGACATTAGTAATGAGAGTGATGAATGATTTTGCAGTTTCAGTAAAGTGTTGAAGACTTACTGTAAAATTTAATATGTAATGTTCTAGCACTATGTGTTATTAATGGTGTTTGGTAATGTAATAATTTTTGTATATTTCATTAGTTTTAGTTAGTTCTGAGTTTCATTTATGTCTGTATAGTAGAAGATAAATGTTAGAATCACTACAGAATAAAAGGACTGTTCAAAAAAAAATTATTCAGATTTGCAGATTAATTGAAAGTTTAGACGCACTGTATCTCGAAACTGTGATTTTGGTGCTTACCATTTTGTTCCCCCAAGCAGCTCAAATGTGTAAGCATCATAAGCATTATTTCAGACTATCTACATACTCCTCTGATTTATTGCCAATGGAAAGAAACAATTCAAACAACAAGCAAATGTGCATATTTTGCAAAGCAGAAAAAGTGGCAATGAGAACACTGAAACAATGGTAAAACATCAAAGCAAAATATAATCTGACATTATTCATATCAAAAAATAGCTCTCTTCAGAAATATTAACAATATCCATTGTAAAACAAAAACCTCAATAAACATGTGTTATCATACAGCAGTTCAAACAGTATCAAAAACTCTTCAGACTCTGAATTGAAAAGTGAGCATGTCAATTAAGTGTAAGAATAGTTTTTCAGGCCAGCAGATGGTCTGCTGTTCATGTAAATAGTATGAGTATCTGATCCTGCCAGTCAGTCCCAGAACATTTGCACTGTATTTGACAATTGGCAGTAGTTTTGAGATTGCTTGCTGGTATGAATTGGTCACTTGTGCCATTGTGTTCTGAAATTCCATAAGATTTTCTGATCATCACATCTTGCAAATATCAAGCATTTGTGTTTCATTTACTCATTTATACATATACTACTTCCTCGAGAGTGTTCCTTCTATAATGTCCCAGTACTGCATGTTTGAAGAATCAGTAAGGTTTTAGCTAAAGGAAAGCTATTGTAGGAATTGTCCGTGTAAGTATGATGGCCAGCATGCAGTTTCTCCAACAACATATGCACAATGATCTTTTCAGCATGAGACTTTCCCCTCATCTCATCAAGCACTCCTGTGTACATAGTGCAGTTATTTACAAAACCATTCAGATTGCTTAACATTTACATTTTGATGCCATATTTATGCATTTTATTTTGTATATATTGCCTAAAAGACAATCTCTCCCTCCAAAGAATCATCAATTCATCTAAAGATAGGTCTTTCCCTGGGTAATATACTTGACACATTTTATTGTTAAAATAGTTTAGTGGGTAGGTCATTTTTTATATAATCAGTAATACAGTTTTGAGTGTCCTGTCTGTGGATTTGTAGCAAAATGTAATAAGTATAAGATGATCATATATCTGTCTCTGCTCATGATCATCACTATTCCTTTATTTTGAAACCAAGGATCTTTCTTCCAGTAATTGTGTAATTGAGAGGTTTTCATGTAATCCATATGTAATGAAATACCTAAAAAGACAAGTACTTTTGTACACTAACAGGTACCTAGTGCTGCCCTTTGTGTTGTAATTGAGAAACACACTCACAGCATTGTCATTTGTTTCATCAACTATATGCTGAAGGGTAGTTTCTGTAAGCAATAGCCTAAAAAATCCATAGGTCCATTGGTAGTCGGATGACATGGTAAACATTGCCTGTTTTGTAAATGGGTGATATTGCATGTTGTGTACTTCATCATGACATATGTCTTCTGATTTTGTAACATCTGCCAGTGTGGATTCTTCACCATCTATATTTTCGTCACCACCACCACCATCATCATCATCATTATCATTATCATCATCATCATCCATATGTTCTGAACCCACACTCTTACAAAATGCATTTGAATGCTCTGTCTCCACATCACTAAGGTAGGTTTCTGTATCCTTGATATTCGAACTATCTTCCTCCAATTTCTTATCTTCAAATTCAATTACATTGTTTAAAATACACATTGTATTAAAGTAGTACTGTACTGAAAACTTTCAGTTTTCCTTAGGACAGTATAAGAACTAAGAAAGTTCAAAATTTGTGCAAAATTGCTCTGTAAAAAATTGTCTTTAAATTTCTTAGCTAAACTTGAAATTTCAACATCTAAAGCTTCAGATCCTTTCATGAAGTTTTCTGTAATCATTCTTTATTGATCTATGAGCACTTTCATTTCTTTTGTTGCAATTTAAACACTTCTTTCTGCTTCAAACATATCTTCTAAGTTTTGGAGTAAAACTTCTTGTTAACAGAGGAGCCTCTTTCAAATGCAGCATTTCCATGAAACATACATAACATCTATAAAAACTTGGTGAAGTCATGTTTCGCACTTAGCAATAAATTCATCAGAAAATGATCAAGTTCATCCTTCTTAGGATTGAATTGTTCTAGTTGTTTTTCTGAATACTCAGAAAATTTAAAATATTCGCTCTTCAGTATGTCAGCTGTTGATGGAGTCATATGTGTTTTTGACACAAATTCTTCCAATGCATTGTCAGTCAAGAATTTCTCAGAATGGAGCCCTCTATAACTTAGGGTGATAAACATGTACTGCCTACAATGTTTAATTTCAAAGGAGTCTTCTCAGTAATTTGTAGATGTAGACTTTGCAAAGTACCTGTGCATACGTTTATGAAATAAGGACATCACTTTCTGTGTTTTCTTTCTAGCAGCAATGGCACCAATTACAATATCTGCATAATGACTTGTTTCTTAATCATATGCTTCAGAAACATCAATAGCAAGTAAAATTTGGTAGATGTCGTTGCCATTCCCATAACAGTTTTCTTTATGAACTGAGATACAGCGCTATACATTAAACTGGAAAAATCTCTCTACAAAAAGGGATAGAGAAGAGTCAGTTGGCAGATACATAGTTAAAATGTCCTCAGGTTCATTTGATACTGATACAGGAAACTCATGTTTTGCACAGTTGTGTTCTAAAAGACACTTAAATTTTTCAATGTTTCTAGTCTCTGGAGGTCTTTTATGTACTTCAGAAACATACTTCTTCACATGCAGAATAAGCTCAAGTGCTCTTTTCATGACTTCAGTATTTCCAACATATCTAAAAGAAAAAAAATGAGAGGAAACTTAGGAAACCCAGTGATGTCTGAGCAGGTTACACTGCTTGAAAGAGTATCTGTCATAAAGTACCAGATTACCCTAGAAATTCATGAGCATTCCACTAACTTTTAATACGAGCTATTTTCAAAGCCGTATTCCCCACATGAAGTGAAGAAGTGTCACAGTAAAAAACTTGTGGTTGATTATCTTCTTACTTTTACAAATCAAACTATTTATAACATTCACCAAGTGGCGGCAGGAGAACACACATATAAACACATTTAAAATACCTTTATATGTGAGTTTTCCTGCTGCTGCTGCTGCTAGGTGAGAGGATTTTTCATCTATTCAGTTACACTATATTCTCAAAAATTGATTTTTTTAAAATATACTTATAGCATTCATTTTACCCCCAGTACATTAATAGTGTTGTGCTATTTTTATTGTGTAATACACTAAAATCTCACGTGGCTTGCAGAAAACTAACTTAAACAGCAAATACAACTACAAGGTCCTTCAAAACCCTCCATGTTCTGAGTGGTACCTCCTGGGGAATGGACAGAGGGGTCCTCCTCCGCCTCTATCACACCTTGGAATTGGACTATGGAAGCATAGTTTACTACTCTGCACGGCCGTCTATTGTTCGGCATCTAGACTCTGTCCACCACTGTGGATTGCATTTAGTGTCTGGAGCTTTTTACACCAGCCCTGTGGGGAACCTTTATACTGAGACTGCTGAACCTCCTGTCCAATCAGCGAGCTGTCCTTCTGAGTTGTTATGCTAGTCATCTGTTTCCCATGCCTGCTCACCTGACTCATGCCTTTTTTTTTCAACACTTCCTTGAATTTAGGGTATGCAGCCCAGTCTACCTCTCTACTACCATCAGGATTCCACTTTCACCAACTGCTATGGTCCCTTTCATTCCAATTTCCTAAAACATTCTTGACAAATGGGACTACAACGCCACCTTGGCTTCATCCCCGGACCTGCCTTCTCTGTGACCTTTGTCAGCTTCTCAAGGATAGTACCCCCCCCCCCCCCCCCCCAATAGTTTGTCGGGCATTTGCTGCTCTATGCAGACAAATGGAGGATGCCACATTTATTTACATTGATGGTTCCGAGACCATCTTTGATGTCAGGAGTGCCTATATTGTTGGTGCCATCCCTACTAGATTTTTGGCTTCCGAACCAGTGTTCAGTTTTTACCTCGGAGCTTTATGCTGTTCTCCAAGCTGTCCAATACATCCATCGCCATCAGCAGATACAGTATATTATACACTCGGATTAACTCAGCACTCTTCTCAACCTCAACCTCCAAGCTCTTTACCCCATCCACCCTCCGGTCCACCAGATTCAGGACTGCCTCCACATGCTCCACTTGGAGGGGGGGGGGGGGGAAAGGGCATCTCAGTGGCATTCCTCTGGATCCCAGAGAACTTAGGTATCCACAGAATTGAGGCAGCCAATATAGCAGCAAATGTTCCTATCTCTCTTTCTTGGCTCGCTGTTCGCATGGTTTCCTTTGCCGATCTACGTAGCATTTTATGTTGTCATGTTGGTCTTTTATGGCACACACATTGGTCTGCACTTCCTGATAATAAATTATAGGACTTAAAACTTCTTCCCTGTGCTAGGAGCTCCACCTCCCAGCCTCGTCATCGGGAGGAGGTAATTTTAACTAGACTCTGGATTGAGCACTGTCTTTTTAGCCATCGACATCTTTTAAGTAGCAATCCTCCCCTTCTTCAATAGCAATTTTCTAAGATTTCCTTCCATTTTTAGTTTCCCTCCTTCTCGAGTTTTGCTCACATTGTGCTGATTTTGTTTTCGGTTTTTTACCCTTCACTAAGCCACAGAATGGGCACTTATGACAGAAGCAGTTTCATGCCCCCTCCCCCCCCCCCCCCCAAAAAAAAGGAAAGAAAGAAAGAAAAGATGGTAGGGGACCACATATTGATAAAGCGTGGGTAACTTTTTGGTTAGTGAGAAACTGATTTTACTCTGATAATCCATAACATCTTTCATAAGAGGTTAGAAGTACAGTAGTTTCATATTAATTATGAAAAGCCTTTAAAAAAGACGCTGATTAATGAGATTTAAATACAAGAAGGGGTGAACAGAATTACAGAAACAGTTATTCCGATCCTTCTCTAGTGACACACTAGATGGCATCATTATCTTTACACCTCATTTTGGCTAGGCGTATGGATCTCATGTAGCTCTGAATTAACAAAGCAACACTTCCAAATTTCCCTCTCTACACCTGACCCTCAAGCTTCCAAATGTCGATAGCAGAGGCTGTGCTAACCTGGCTTGCACAGATGGACATCCCAATCCCATCCCCTACAGATAACAAAGACTTCATTAGAGTTCTGGGAAATCACTCACTCTCTCACCCACTCGCGCACGCACACACACACACACACACACACACACACACACACACACACACACACACACACACACACACCATTAATTTTTCATTATTGTCATGAGTATTTGTTCACTTTCATGACTTCTTATTGCACACTTCTGAAGGATAAATACTTTCCTTACCTTTGCTACAATGAATCAGAAGATTATATCATAGGGCAGAAATGAGTGTAAGTACACAAAAGTGTGCTAGAAAACTTGTATACAAGTCAACACAGCGAGAGAGATTCCTAAGTGCAAAGCAGGCATAACTGAGTTTTTTTGCATAAGTTAATCACGTGCTGAGGCAGCCGTAGTTTATTATCCATCCGGATGTGCAGGAACTTCAGACATGGTCCAGTGTGTGACCATTGATCTCTATTTCTGCTACCTGTAGGACAGTTGTTCGAACTGCATAATATGAGATTTTGCAAGTTTGGGGGTCATGGTATGGGCTGTGCACCAATTGTAATCCTGTTCCATTATTCTCCTGGATGTGTGTGGTGTGGGCGTGTTTGAACCTTTTATGAATATACTTTTCTCATCAGCAAATATGACAGTTTTTGAAGAGTCTTCCAATGTCCCAGGCAAATAATTTATGTAGACCTAGAACTGTTACTCACTCTGAGTCTAATCTTATTCCTATTCTGTCACTTGATAATGTGCACCTTTGTTTTCTGTTACTAGTAATTGACTCCATTGATTCAACGGGAGACCTTTAATTTCATGCCATTTCTTTTCCCTTAAGAGTTCCATGTTAGTTTTTCTTTCTGTCCAGCATTTTCCACTATATCCACATTTGAGGAGCTTCAAGTCTATTTCTTTTCAATTTACCTTTCCACAGAGCAGTGACTCCATATGAATGAACTACATATCTATACATAATTTAAAGTCCCCCCCCCCCCCCCCCCCCTGTATTTTTCTGTTTGTGTGTGAAGCCTAATCTCAGGAATTACTGAAGGACTTTTGATATGGTTCTAATTAAGCGACTGACTCACAAGGAAGGATTGTGTATATAATTTGTCACCTCTATGCCAGACAAGTCGTCTGGTTCTAGATGTTTAGTGCTACTTCTATGAAGTGCGGTCAGATATGTGTTTTAAAAAGAAAAAAAAAATAAATATTAATTGATAAAACATTTTATTCATTGAATGAATTTTGCAAGATAGACATATAGACTATTTTTACACATATATTTACATTGACTATACAACTTGCAGTAATCCTTTTAGTATGCTTTTTCGCTTTGCATTTGTTTTTATTGTGGTTTCTTGCTTTGGTTTTAACTGCAATGGCTTACATAAATTAAATGTATTTTCCCTGACAGCACTTGTCAATGTTCTATGCTGTTTATGTGATGCACATACAAGGTTTGATGTAATACACATACAAAATAAACGATAAGTGTGACATATACTGAGCTCTAGCTGCAGCACATTATATGATGTGTTTCTGGAGGAATATTAAATATTTTAAAAGGTTGTAGCATAGACTACTTTGAATAAAATGTTCCATATAACATGTGTCCAGTTAATGTAGGTTAGAGAAATCCAGCTGCTAGAATGTAACCTACATAAAAACATACAGAAAGTGTTAAGCAAAGGCTAATTAGTAATTCCAGAGGTGATTTTCATAAATTTCACCTCCCACTTCAATGTACATTTGAATTCTCTTGACGTCACTGTGTACAGCTCTTCTGAACTTATCTTACTTTCTTTTATGAGGGGAACTCTATTAGTAATCCATATGATCAGTGTGTATTTTGTGTTCACTGTATGACTGTGGTCTTCACTTTTCAGCTGTCCCACAGGCAAAAATCAAAAGGGCTAAAGGTCCGGAAACCATGATGGCCAAGAAATGTGACCATATCTGCCAATCCATCTTCGGGCGAGTGTCAAGGTCGATAGAACACACCCATCCTTGGAGCCAAGGAACCTTTTCCAATAAATATGGAAGCCTAAGCTAGCTGTGTGAAATTCCTAGGAATGCAACTAGATAAAATTCTATCATGGGGGTCACACATACAGTACCTTGCAAATAAATTAAATAGCCTAACATATACAATGAGAATATTGTACAATGCTACCAGTATGGGCCTAAGAAAAGTAGTATATCACAGCTACTTTGAGTCAGTAATAAGGTATAGAACTGTATTTTGGGGTAACTCAAACCATATGTGTCGAATACTAAAACTTCAGAAAACCATCATTAAAAATATGCACAACATAGGGCGAAAAAAAATCCTATCGCCCATTCCTAAAAAATCAGATTATACTAAGTGTTCCCTCACTACACATATATGAGCTGATTATCTTTGTACATACACTCCTGGACATTGAAATACGAACACCGTGATTTCATTGTCCCAGGAAGGGGAAACTTTATTGACACATTCCTGGGGTCAGATACATCACATGATCACACTGACAGAACCACAGGCACATAGACACAGGCAACAGAGCATGCACAATGTCGGCACTAGTACAGTGTATATCCACCTTTCGCAGCAATGCAGGCTGCTATTCTTCCATGGAGACGATCGTAGAGATGCTGGATGTAGTCCTGTGGAACGGCTTGCCATGCCATTTCCACCTGGCGCCTCAGTTGGACCAGCATTCGTGCTGGACGTGCAGACCGCGTGATACGACGCTTCATCCAGTCCCAAACATGCTCAATGGGGGACAGATCCAGAGATCTTGCTGGCCAGGGTAGTTGACTTACACCTTCTAGAGCACGTTTGGTGGCACGGGATACATGCGGACGTGCATTGTCCTGTTGGAACAGCAAGTTCCCTTGCCGGTCTAGGAATGGTAGAACGATGGGTTCGATGACGGTTTGGATGTACTGTGCACTATTCAGTGTCCCCTCGACGATCACCAGAGGTGTACGGCCAGTGTGCCTCGGTTGTATGCAGTCCTGACTGTGGCGCTCACCTGCACGACGCCAAACACGCATACGACCATCATTGGCACCAAGGCAGAAGCGACTCTCATCGCTGAAGATGACACGTCTCCATTCGTCCCTCCATTCACGCCTGTCGCGACACCACTGGAGGCGGGCTGCACGATGTTGGGGCATGAGCGGAATACGGCCTAACGGTGTGCGGGACTGTAGCCCGGCTTCATGGAGACGGTTGCAAATGGTCCTCGCCGATACCCCAGGAACAACAGTGTCCCTAATTTGTTGGGAAGTGGCGGTGCGGTCCGCTATGGCACTGCGTAGGATCCTACGGTCTTGGCGTGCATCCTAGTGTCGTCGCGGTCCGGTCCCAGGTCGAGGGGCACATGCACCTTCCGCTGACCACTGGCGACAACATCGATGTACTGTGGAGACCTCACGCCCCACGTGTTGAGTAATTCGGCGGTACGTCCACCCGGCCTCCCGCATGCCCACTATACGCCCTCGCTCAAAGTCCGTCAACTGCACATACGGTTCACGCCCACGCTGTCGCGGCATGCTACCAGTGTTAAAGACTGCAATGGAGCTCCGTATGCCACGGCAATCTGGCTGACACTGACGGCGGCGGTGCACAAATGCTGTACAACTAGCGCCATTCGACGGCCAGCACCGCGGTTCCTGGTGTGTCCGCTGTGCCGTGCATGTGATCATTGCTTGTACAGCCCTTTCGCAGTGTCCGGAGCAAGTATGGTGGGTCTGACACACCGGTGTCAATGTGTTCTTTTTTCCATTTCCAGGAGTGTAGTAACCCTGATTTATTTGTAGGAAATCAACATGATAACAACACCAGAAATGAAAATAATTTTATGCTGCCCACCCACCATTTAAACTTTATGCTCAAACTCCACATAATATGGCTGTGAACATTTATAATAAAGTGAAAGGAAGAGAATTGCTCAGCATAAATTTAGAAACACTGAAAAAATCCTTATATGAGAAACTAGTGCAGAAATGTTACTATTCAGTAAAAGAATTCATAAATGACAACCTGAAAATTTGAGCAGAAGAGAGCAAGTATTTAGGACTGTTAATCGTACAAGTTAGTTACTTTTGAAGAAAAATTATTAATTGCTTAATTAAATAATTATTCAGTGCTGTATATTATATTATTGGTTTTATAAGGAAAACTGTAAACCAGTTTTTGTGTTTTGGCAAGTCTCCTGTACTTTTTAAGTCAATGGCTTGAAAATGTATGTTATGAGACAACAAACTACTACTTCTACTTCTACAAGAATGTCTTGATAGTGCCAACACAACAGGCCCAACCAACTGATTGTCTACCACAAAGCACCATGCAAGTACAGAATAGAGTACGTGTAAATGTGTGTGCATGAAGGCATCATGTGGGTTTTTGTCAGACCCTGATGTGAGTCAAGTGCAATAGGCACAGTTCTCTCTGAAGTCATACAATTTGTAATACAGTATGCAATATAATGCAGAAGTGAGTCACATCTGCAGACTGCATAGTACATAATGGAAGCAACTTAATTGGTTTCTCTGTAATGACTGTGATACAACAACAATAAGTATTTCTATTGTACTACCCGGCTCAACACAGAGTGCTGGTTTGCTCCACACAGCATGGGGAGTGAAATTTCAAGTTATCTGATTTTTCTAAAAAAAAAAGGCAAGGCTTTGTCTGTTTCTGTAGTTAGTTTCTCAGTAAATCTTTTACTTTTCATGCTAAAAAAATAAAAACCACTGTTTTGAGAGTCATGTGCATCTCTGCTATGCAGTCTTCCCCATTCGATTTTGAGGAAACTATTTGGTAAAAAGAAATGATAGCCACACATCACAGCTTGACAATTAATTGGTTTTGTTTTAGTTATTTCTGTAGTTATTGTGATATTTCAAAGTAAAGTACAGCACTGCAGTTAACCAGTATTAATGGGATTACTTGGTGATTTGCAGGTAGCCAATTGTCAACTTTCATCTCCTTGTTGGAAGTGTTGAATGCATTGTAAATAATGATGAAGGCCATGCATACATAATTTCTGCAATATTCTTGTATGTGGAACTCCAGTATGTGTAGAAACTCTGGATGTGCTTGTTGAAGGTCTATGTTCTACTTCATCCACACAAAGTTCATTTGGATGTTTATATGAGATATGACTGCTAGGAACTGCACCAGTCACACACAGTTTGGTGGAAACTTGAGACACAGTCTCAAATCTGGTACCCTGCAGTTTGGGAGTCGTCTTTCATATTCTTTACAATCAGCAGCAGCAGTGTTCTCATTACAAAACCCATATACAAATACCAAGTCAGCCTAATCAAACAATGGAAATTCCATGTTTGAATGTAACATGTGGTTTCAGTTGTCCGAGACTGCAGTCTCTCTCTCTCTCTCTCTCTCTCTCTCTCTCTCTCTCTCTCTCTCTCTCTCTCTCTCTCTCGCACGTGTGTGTGTGTGTGTGTGTGTGTCTATTGCTGACAAAGGCCTTAATTTAATTGTGAGAGTCTTTTTGTTGTGCCTATCAACCCAATCAGCATTTATTAATATGTAGAGCATGTTTAAATGATACAGTAGAATTCACCAACAAATCACAATCACAATTAAAAATTTAAGTTACGTAAATTCAAGCACAATTCCACAACTTGAATTTCAGATAAAAATACTGTAAAAGTAAATAAATGAAGCCATAGCAACTGGAGTACCAACAGGTAAAATGAACCATCAAATATACTCTCCTGGTGAAGTTAGTACATTACCTGATTATCAGTTGCAGCCTGAATATGCCACAAAAACAAACTGGTTGAACAACTGTACATTCTCTTTCAAAACCTGCCATACAAACTAACTTCTCAACCAGCAAATCAACATCTAAACGATCTTAGATTTCAGTGGTCCCTTATACAAACAAGTAACCATTACAAATAGGCAATTCTCTATCATAATTTTAACCTGTCTTGATTTAAAAATTCATAACCTCTTACAAATGACAATATATTTTCCATACACAAATAACATATCTGAAGTAATGAGTTTTACTAAATAAAAACACCTTCTTATACAAAATTTTGTAAAATTTAGATGTAAATAATCATCATTGAAATATGTAATTTCCAGTTTTAGTAATTCACTATTTTGATTACCTACATTTACAGATGTTTCAGTGCCAAAGTTTTAGTGATTCATACAAAGAAATATCTTTGAAATTGTGTTAAAGGTTGTATGTTCAAAATGTGTACATTTTGAATGAGTGACTACAGAATTTTACCATGTTCTCCCAAGGCTTCTGTGTATCTTCTACAAAAATTGCAGCACATAAACAAATTTATGTCTCCCAGATTTGAAATATTGAACTGATTGAACAGAAATATTTGTACACACCATTCTAGTTTGTACAAAATTGTAACTCTTTGTAAGAAATGAGATGATGAACTTTGTTCTTTAGAGTTAATTACTTTAGTTCAAATGGTATTACGTAATGATTAATATGTGTAACAGAAAGAAATGCAATAGTGAATACACATCAGCATAATAAAAAGTAGTGTATTGCATAATTCGCTGGATGTGTGCATTATCTACGTTAACATACTGAAAGCTTTATATCAATGTAATTAGGTAGAGCTGTATTTCTTGATTTCCGAAAAGCATTTGACACAGTACCACGCCAACGCTTATTGTCAAAAATACAATCATCTGGGATATCAAGTGAAATTTGTGACAGGATTGAGAACTTTTTAGTAAGGAGAATCCAACATGTTATCTTGGATGTAGAGTCATTGTCAGATGTAGAAGTAACTTTTGGGCATGCCTGAGGGAGGTGTGAAGGAACCCTTGCTGTTTGTGTTGTATATTAATGAGCTTGCAGACAACATTAATAGTAAAATGAGGCTTTTTGCAGATGATGCAGTTATCTATAATGAAGTACTATCTGAGAGAAGCTGCATAAATATTTGGTCAGATTTTAATAAGATCTCAAAGAAGTGCAAAGATTGGCAACTTGCTTTAAATGTTCATAAATGTAAAATTTTGTGCTTCATAAAATGTAAAAACGTAGTATTCTATGGCTATAATTTGGTGATGTGAAATGGACTTATCACATAGGCTCAATTGTAATAAAGCAGGTGATACACTTTGGTTTATTGGTAAAACAGGTGGGGGGGGGGGGGACAATCAATCTAAAAAAGGAGATTTCTTACAAATCACTTGTGCGATCAGTTCTAGAATATTGCTCAAGTGTGTGGGATCCAAACCAGATAGGCCTACTGGAGATATTGAGCGTATACAGAGAAGGGCAGCACAAATGTTCACAGGTTTGTTTAATCCATGGAAGAGTGTCAAAGAGATACATAAGGAACTGAACTGGTAGTCTCTTGAAGATAGACGTAAACTATGCCAAAGAAGACTACTAACAAAGTTTCAAGAACCGGCTTTGAATGGTGCCTCTAGGAATGTACTACAATCCTCCATGTATCACTCAGATAGCGGTTATGGGGATAAGATTGGAACAATTACTGCACACAAATAGGCACTCAGTGGATGATTATTCCCACAATCCATATGTGAATGGAACAGGAAGAAACGCTAATAACTCGTACAATGGGATGTACCCTCTGCCACACATCTCACAGTGGTTTGTAGAGTGTAGTGTGGATGTAGTAGATATATGAATTGGTACTGAGTATTCCAGTAAGCAGTTGTCCCAATAAGCCAATTACACCTAAACCAGCTGTACCTCTGCAGCCAATGAAAATTGAATATTTGCTTCCACTGTTTTTTCCCCAAAATTTGAGGCTTTAATGAAGCAAATTGATTACATATGTATCATTCAGAGTATTTTCCATCACTGGCCACTACTTTCTCCCACCTTTTGTGCAGTGTACAAATCCTGCATCAAAAAAATTGTTCGTCTTTTGAAGCAATCCACGAATCGATCCAATTTGTGACTTCTTCATGAGATCAGAAGTGTTGGTCAGCCAGGCAATGCGTCATTGATGTAAACAGGTGATACTCGGAGGGAGCAATGTTTGGAGAATACAGAGTGTGTTTCCAAGTACGTTTTGACATCTTTTGCAATGTGAAGTCGAGTGCTGCCATGCTGCAAAATCACTTTATCGTGCCTCTCGCTGTATTGCGGCCATTTGTCTTTTAATGCTCTGCTCAAAACGCATTAATTTTGTTTGATAATGAGCACCTGCGATCGGTTCAGTCTGTTGTAACACCTCGTAGTACATGACACTGAGCTGATCCCACCAAATGCAGAGCAAGATCTTGGAGCCATGAAAATTCGGTTAGGCTGTCGACGTGGAAGCATCACCTGGATATCCCCGTGATTTTTTGCGTTTAGGGTTATCATAGTGAACCCATTTTTCATCCCTGGTCACAATGCAATGCAGAAATCCCTTCCATTTTTGCCTCTGAAGCAACCATTCACAAACACACAAACACTGTTCAACGTCTTTTGGTTTCAGCTCACACTGGACCCAAGTTCCTTCTTTATGAATCATGCCCATAGCCTTGAGATGTTTCGAAGTGGCTCACTGTCATGACACATTCTGTCACTAATAGTGTCCTTACCATATGTACTTGACAACATTCAATGAGACTCAGCCGCTGTTTTCTTCATATTGAAACGAAACAGTAACACCTCCTGCAAATGACAAGAATTAGGCTTGCAAACTGACATTTTCAATCGAGAACAACATTGTGATGCAGACACAAATTGACTAATGTTTGAATGAGGTTATGTTGACTGAGGTCCAAGCTAACTGCCTGACATCTGCGATCTGTTTCTTTCGACCACTGTTTACCACTGTCGCCACCAATCGGCAAACGGTGGAAGCAAAGATATATACCTTGCACATTATATGGAATGTTTCACTCGAATTAATCTATACTACTGCACCTAAAATATTTACTATTCTTTCTGCAATAATAGAATAGGTCAGGATATTCCCAAACATAGTAATGCACAGAGATGGGACAACTCACCTGTAACTGATGAAACCTACGCTGTTGCAGAGACTTCCCCGAGGAAGAGGGGATCGCGGCAGTGCGGGAGGCAATCCGGCAGGGCATCAACTACATTGACACAGCGCCCTTGTACGGCCTCGGCAGGTCTGAAGAAGTTATCGGCAAGGTGAGGTTGAGCTGCGCAGGCTTAATCACTTAATCCTCTTGCCGAGGATGGTAGCTCTTATTGTCGCTTTCCTGTTTGTGAATTATGTTTGGTTTTTAAAAATTGTACTGTCTGAAAAAACAGATTTTTTCTTTTCTTATTCTTTACTTAAACACGTTTTGACACTTGTGTGTCATCATTGACACCACCACCCCCAGTTGCTTAAGCCTTGTTTGCACTGAACCAAATGAACATTCACAGAGTCGGAGTTCACTATCATTTGATTGTGCCTGTAATGATTATTTACACCAAGGAGAAGACAGAGAATGGCCTTAGCGTTATTCCGTAATGCTACACTTGTCAGCTGGCACCTTTCACTGGCTTCCCATAACAGTTGATGAGGATATTTAGATGCAAAACACTAATTAAGATGATCAAAATAACCTAAGGAGACGGCCGGTGGGGCCAAGTGATGCTAGGTGCTTCAGTCTGTAACCACGCGACCGCTACGGCTGCAGGTTCGAATCCTGCCTCGGGCATGGATGTGTGTGATGTCCTTGGATTAGTTAGGTTTAAGTAGTTCTAAGTTCTAGGGGACTGATCGCCTCAAATGTTAAGTTCCATAGTGCTCAGAGCCATTTGAACCATTTTTAACACAAGGAAAGGCTAGCATTTTCTCTCTGGTTATTAGCCACTGGAAATCTTTACATTAGTAACTGTTTCACAATTCATTAGCTGACACTTCTCAGATAGTTCCTGATGTATGCAATTACAGCGTGTGAAGCACTTCAAGGATTTTGTTAAAGTATATATAAGGAAGATAATGTCAACAAAATATGATTGATGAAATGTGAGATATGTGTACTATGTGTCACATAGATTACCTGTAAAATCTGCCATGTATTTTTGTTAGAGGGCGAGTTGCATCACTGCCAAAAGCCAATTTTTATTTATTGGGTTATTACATCAAAACCATCAAAAATATCAGTGAGATATCAGACATATGATACGATACTGCGTGAAGAGTTTGACAGAGCACTGAAAGACCTGAGTCGAAACAAGGCCCCGGGAGTAGACAACATTCCATTAAAACTACTGACAGCCTTGGGAGAGCCAATCCTGACAAAACTCTATCATCTGGTGAGCAAGATGTATGAGCCAGGCGAAATACCCTCAGACTTCAAGAAGAATATAATAATTCCAATCCCAAAGAAATCAGGTGTTGTCAGATGTGAAAATTACCGAACAATCAGTTTAATAAGTCACAGCTGCAAAATACTAATGCGAATTATTTACAGATGAATGGAAAAACTGGTAGAAGCTGACCTCGGGGAAGATCAGTTTGGATTCCGTATAAATTTTGGAACACGTGAGGAAATACTGACCTTATGACTTATCTTACAAGCAAGATTAAGGAAAGGCAAACCTACGTTTCTAGCATTTGTAGACTTGGAGAAAGCTTTTGACAATGTTGACTGGAATACTCTCTTTCAAATTCTGAAGGTGGCAGGGGTAAAATACAGGGAGCGAAAGGCTATTTGCAATTTGTACAGAAACCAGATGGCAGTTATAAGAGTCGATGGGCATGAAAGGGAAGCAGTGGTTGGGAAGGGAGTGAGACAGGGTTGTAGCCTCTCCCCGATGTTATTCAATCTGTAAATTGACCAAACAGTAAAGGAAACAAAAGTAAAATTTGGAGTAGGTATTAAAATCCAGGGAGAAGAAATAAAAACTTTGAGGTTCGCCGATGACATTGTAATTCTGTCAGAGATGGCAAAGGTCTCGGAAGAGCAGTTGAAAGGAATGGACAGTGTCTTGAAAGGAGGGTATAAGATGAACATCAACAAAAGCAAAACAAGGATAATGGAATGTAGTCGAATTAAGTTGGGTGATGTTGAGGGAATTAGATTAGGAAATGAGACCCTTAAAGTAGTAAAGGCGTTGTGCTATTTGGGGAGCAAAATAACTGATGATGATCGAAGTAGAGAGGATATAAAATGTAGACTGGCAATGGCAAGGAAAGCGTTTATGAAGAAGAGAAATTTGTTAACATCAGGTATAGATTTAAGTGTCAGGAAGTTGTTTCTGAAAGTATTTGTATGGAGTGTAGCCATGTATGGAAGTGAAACGTGGACAATAAATAGTTCAGACAAGAAGAGAATAGAAGCTTTTGAAATCTGGTGCTACAGAAGAATGTTGAAGATTAGGTGGGTAGATCACGTAAGTAATGAGGAGGTATTGAATAGGATTGGGGAGAAGAGAAGTTTGTGGTACAACTTGATTAGAAGAAGGGATCTGTTGGTAGAACATGTTCTGAGGCATCAAGGGATCACCAATTTAGCATTGGAGGACAGTGTGGAGGGTAAAAATTGTAGAGGGAGACCAAGAGATGAATACAGTAAGCAGATTCAGAAGGATGTAGGTACTGGGAGATGAAGCAGCTTGCACAGGATAGAGTAGCATGGAGAGCTGCAGCAAACCAGTCTCAGGACTGAAGACCGAAACAACAACAACAACATCAGGCATGTGATTGTGACTACTGTCAACATCACAATGAGAATGATTAAGTTTTTGAGTATTTTTAATTTTAGGCAAAATAATACATACATATTCGTACTTGCTTACTTTTAAGGAAATTTATCGTGCTGTTCCTGTTTATTGAAATGAAGTACAAAACGTGGACCTATACACTCCATTCCCACTTGGAAGCATCTAATGATTTTATTGTACCTCTCAAATCCCCAGTTGGACCTTTTGTGCTTCGGCAGTTTTCTGCCAATCTTATTTTTTCATCAATATAATTTGTGCCGTGGATCTCTTGCACTCCCACATTCTTCTATCACTAGCATTACACATTACATTTTCTGCAGACCACACCATCACTTACAGTACACCTTTTGTGTGCAAAACAACAGAGAAATGATTACTTTACTGCTTGGTCAATGCTGAGGGGATGCAAACTTCTATTGTGTTTCACTGAAAGACCAACACCACTGCAACACGAGTGAACACCAGTGAATGCAAACCGTATTTGACCTGTAACACTACCGACCTGACTTGGTTACCTCTTAAGTCTTGTAGACCTCCTCCTACTGCTAAGCTCCCGTTGATTATTTTGTATTTTAAGCAGTTATTAAATAATGGTACACAAAGCTGTCAAAAATAAATTTCATTCGCTTCTCATATTTTTGATACTAAACACTAAAGATCAGCTTTCAACTAGTAACTGTGTCAGTTACAGGGTGTTCAAAAAGTCTCTCCGCAGTGCCGTATTATTGTTAGCTGCCCGTGCCGTATGATTGTTCGCCTACCTGGGTTACTTCCTTTCAAGTGGACTCTCCCAACATTCCACTGTTTCGTTTATCTCAGCCAGCATCAGTAGTATTGTTGGTGTGTGTGGTTACGTTTTGACATGAACGTTTAAGTTTAGTTCATTTGTTTCATTTTTGTCAGTGTTAAAATGCTAACCATTGAATAATGTGTGTTTTTAGTTGAACAAGTGTTCAAAGGTGGTGGTAAATACACAGGTTCAGTTCATCAAACATTTAATTCAGTTGTCCCAGAGATAACACACACACATCATGATAGTGTGCGAGATTTGATTAACAAATTTCGAAGTATGGGTTCAGTGACAGATGCACCGAGACGTGGTCATTTAACATTTTCTCTGATGATAATCTACTTGATATTACTGATAAAATGTCCATGAGTCCGAACAAGTCAGTAAGAAAACTTTTCCAGGAAATCTATGTTAGTGTCGGAATGGTCCACACAGCTGTAAGAAAGAAATTAGAACTTTTCCCATACGAACTGACTGTTGTCCAAAAACTTAAAAATACTAATCATGACAAGAAACTGCATTATTGTCAATGGTTCAAAAATTTTGTTCAACAAAATGGAAGGGATATTCTTAATGAAACGTTTTTCACTGATGAGGCATGGTTTCATTTATCTGGATACATGAACTCGCAAGATTTTCGTATGTGGAGTACTGCAAATCCATTGTGTATTCATGACGGACCACTTCATTCTGTGAAAATAGGAGTTTGAATTACAGTTTCTAGATGTCAGATTGTTGGTCCCATATTTTTCAATGAAACAATAAACACACAATGGTACTGCAGTGAGTTTCATTTCGGTATATTCACTGTGGCATACGGCACATGGGCTAACAATCATACAGCACTGCGGAGAGACTTTTTGAACACCCCGTATAATAGCATGGGTCAGCAACTCATAAAGCCTGTGGTTATCTAACAAATATTCACAAGTGGTAATGCAGACAGCTAACTTGGCAACTCTGTTCCTTCAGTGCTGGATGACAAACGAATGGTACTGACTGAAGTGGAACTGACAATGAAGTTCACATACGGACAACTGCACGAGGGCTGAGTGACACATACTTCTATACACTTTAACTGCTCAACCATGATTGGCTGTGCCTGTATAAAGATAAGCATTGTAGAGTCATTACAAAATGGTAAAATACCCGGTAATTACTTCTTCAATAATAACATAAAAGGCAGGAAATGTAAGTAATATGTATGCACATTACACAGTGAAGTATAAGGGCCATTCAAAAAGAAACGAGCTGGAGGCATAATTACAGAAAACAGTACGTGTATGTTAGAGGTATTGACTCTGGCTGTTGAGACACTTGAGTGAGTGAGAGAGAACTGTGCAAGGAAATCTAGCAAAAACAAAAGTGCATAGTGTAATATCACTCTTCTACTGCAAAGTTCACGTAACTTCACCTAGAAACTCAATTTTAACACTGTTTATCTCCACAGGGAGGAAATGTACAATTGCTGGCAGAAGTCTGATAAACTTTGCAGATTAAAACTGACTGAGTCTGCAATGTGTATCATCAGTTTTGTTAAATTTCATCACACACTTGTGCCTCAAAAATGATAGGGCATCTACTTGTCGGTATATGAGCAGTTATAAAAAAAAATTACAAGGTTGCATTCCGATAAGTTCTTTGAACACCACAGCAAATATTCAGCTGGCAAAGCTGTAAAAGAATTGGTCAGCCAGTGTTCCTAATGTTTGTCCACTGTTACCTGTTCTGCAGGCCCTGAAGGGCATCCCTCGGAAGGCGTACTACATCGCCACCAAGGTCGCGCGCTACTCCATGGAAGACCCACGCACCATCTTCGACTTCTCTGCACAGAAGACCAGGGAGAGCTTTGCCAGGAGCCTCGAGCTGCTGCAGCTGGACTACGTAGATGTCATACAGGTGATCAGTCTCCTCCGAAGTTACAGTCAGAAATGGTGAAAGGGGCGGTTAGGTGCCTACCTGTTTTTTGGAACAGAGAGAAATCATTTTATTTTATAGGCAATGTTGGTGTTATTTTTTGTCACTTTTTGTGTATTTTCCAATGGCCTGGTTTTGAAGAACTACTGTATGTTCTTTATGTCATTGTTTTTCATTGCTATGCTAAAGCGAAAAATATAGTTACCATTTACATTATGCTTATTGGCATTGTACTTATCACATTAGAAGATAAACAAACATTTACATTATACCTATTATTATATTAAATTAATGGGATCGAACAAGGTGATGCAGTGGTTAGCACACAGAACTTGCATTTGAGGGGACAACAGTTCAAATTCCAATCCAACCATCAAAATTTACATCTTCCAGGATTTCACTAAATTACTCGAGGCAAATGTCAGAATGTCAAGCTTCTGCTCCATCTCTAATGAACTCACTATTGATAGACTGTAAGACTCACATCACTAAAATTTTCTGAAAAGAAAGCATTGTCATAACACAAAGCTCAATGAGTGACTGTTCAATTTATCCATCAATGCTTGACTAGTGTTAAAGCAGCTTCTCAAAATCTGTGCTCTTATTAATGAGAAAGACAAATTGCCTTAAACACAACAGAAGGCATTTGTTGATGTTGACCTTCATCGCTGGCGTGGCAGATTCCATTTCCCTCTAATTCTGAAGGGATTTGTATCCTGGTTTCGTCGCCAAAAATTCATTTTCCCCTATTAATGGAGCCATCTTAAAAGTTGGCATACAAGTTACAGGCTTTTCTGCCAACACCACATTTCCCAAAACTTTTGCACAACAAATTGTACTAAAAAAGTGAATGTAAAGCTTAAGGGATGTATTTGCTCGTTTTTGGAATTTATTCTTGTGTTGTACAGAGATACACATTTTAATTGATGTATTGATTTAAGATATCTAAAAAACATGGCATTTATGGCAAGATTTATGGTGCAAAAGGATAAAAAATGTGACATTATAGAATAAAAATGTTACCAGAGTAGCGTTCATTGGAAGTAGAGTACATTCGTGTGATATCATATTCTTATGTGGACAATGAACAGTCATTTTAAAGTCATGCACAAACCTCAGCCATAAACCAAAAATTCAGTATCCAATTTCAACATAAAATAACTAATGAGTAATAATACCAGGAATCTGTCACCCTTTCATTTTGAACGTTTTTATTCGTAATTTTGTAAATATAGTGAAACCCCTATTTTACATTTTCGTGCTGTCAAGACTTAAAAAATGCAAAACCAAGGAAAATGCAGAATCCAGGAAAACGTTAAACACCCCAAAATACCAGCAAAAATATATCTTAGGTTGCAAAATTTGTGTGTGTGTGTTTGTGTGTATTTTATTGTCTCCTATCAACTTTTTTTTTAGAGGGAAACATTCCATGTGGGAAAATTATATCTAAAAACAAAGATGAAGTAAGTTACCAAACGAAAGCGTTGGTATGTTGATAGACACACAAACAAACACACAAAATTCAAGCTTTCGCAACCCATGGTTGCTGCATCAGGAAAGAACGAAGGAGAGGGAAAGACAATGTGGGTTTTAAGGGAGAGAGTAAGGAGTCATTCCAATCCCGGAAGTGGAAAGACTTACTTTAGGGGGAAAAAAGGAACAGGTATACACTCACACACACATATACAGACACAAGCAGACGTCTGGTCAATGGTGGCCGAGAAACTGGCTCGTCACAATACACCAGTCACTACTCTTGATGAACTGTGGTGTTGAAGGTGCATGGACAACTGTACCTGTATACGCCATCCCAGCTCTGTTCGACTCAATGCCCAGGCGTATCAAGGCTGTTATTACGGCCAGAGGTGGTTGTTCTGGGTACTGATTTCTCAGGATCTATGCACCCAAATTGCGTGAAAATGTAATCACATGTCAGTTCTAGTATAATATATTTGTCCAATGAATACCCGTTTATAATCTCCATTTCTTCTTGGTGTAGCAATTTTAATGGCCAGTAGTGTATTTTGCCTACATTCAGCAACAACAACAATAAGAGAAACTTTATGTCAATGCAGTTTGTAGGAAGGACAGCATATCCTGTATGCCTATTCTACTCAACAATATTTAAAAGGACTAACCTACTGTACTAAATGTACCCGTACATAAGAAAACAGTGTTGCAATTACTGTTCTGGTAACTTACATTCCCCACAGATAAGTAGCATTTCTACCTTCTCTTAGTTGGTGTACATTCTACTCACACAACCCTTCAACTGACAATGGTTGACAGAATGATTGGTGTGCATTCTTCTTATGTTTACATTTGTCCTCTGTCAACATCAGAACGTGTATGTGTTCCATTAATTCGGAAATGAATTACCGAAAAAAAAAAAAATACAATGTGGGATTTAAAAAAGTCATACCACTGTTCATATCTTTGTAAAAAACAAACCTACAATGAAGACAATCAGCCTGATTGATATCCCCCAGATGGCTAAGGAATGTTTGCTTGAATGCTTGAGACATTTTGTAATTTGCATCTGGACACACAGTTATTTAGGGTGGTCAAGATAAATGGGACACCATGTATATAAACACATAAACAATTTTCAGAAATTTGTTATTGTAGATAAAATTTATTATAAGAAAATTATGGAAAACATCATGTTGGTGGCTAAAAAATTTTCATACTTGGTTGTTTACATATTACATCTTGCATGCGATGAAAGTACCCCACTTCAAGGTAATGGTGTAGAGAAGATGTATTGAAACCCATATTCTTAGTACTGTTATTATAACTTAATGACAGTTAACGACATATTGATGATGAAGCCTTCTCAGGACCAAATAAGTAAAGCATGTATGCATTGAACTGTACCATAGAAATATAGGGGATTGAGACACCAACTAAACAGGTCAATGTTAGGTCCTACTCTTCCCAAATTTTTTTTATCCACCGTCACATTTTCTAAAAGAATATTGGACTTCTTATTAACTATTACACTGGCATGGGTGTGGATACAAATCCTGCTACACCATTCCCTAGGTGCTGAGATCATGTAGACACGTGCCACTTGGGTTTTCCTACAATGTTACGAATGTCTGCATGCGTCCTGAGTTGCCAACCTCTCATTGCTGCAGACATGTTACTTCCATATCTCGGGGTGAATAAAAATGTTTTGAGTATGTATCACACAACATATTTGCCTCACTGTGTGCTATCGTTTTCTGAAAACCTTGTTTTAGTATCTCGAATCGTTTTAAATATGATGATTCTTATGAGCACAGGATTCGTGATGCCCAAGGACGTGAATAGGTGCATCTCACATGACCATTTGTCTGATATAAAACTCAACAATTTGAAATGACATCAAATACTGTTCTGCTCTCAATTTGAAATACAATTTCAATATATTATCTACATTTTATTCACATCAAGGTCTGAGCTCAATCAATCATATTCAATGTGTTTTCACCTCTGCAAACTCTTTAAAATTTTGTGCAATGTTTTACTTAATTTGACACAGTGTGGTAAGCGTGACAGATAACAAAAAGAAATTTATTCATTTATTTGGACTGTAAGGTGTGCCAAAATCAAATTTTTTCACATCATAGTTTTCGAAAAATCAGATGACGAGTATTTCGTATTGGTTGGAATGTCGTCTCATAGCTTAGGCATCACCATTTGGTGAGCAGTGCAACCAGAAAAAAATTTGCCCTCAGCGTGGAATGCAGAGAGCATGTCTATAGCAGCAAAAGCATAATTTTAATAGAAATTTATTCTGTAATATTGGTTATTATGTACACATATGGCTCACTCTCTTAGCAGTGAGTTTGTTACTTAATGTAAACATGGCAGGGAATATGGACCAGTGAACTACAAGATTGTTTCTGCAACACTATCTGATTCCATTGCAATTCAGTATTTATTTATTCATCCAAAAATCACAGTCACAGCACAAGAGCCAAAATTTCATGGCAGCACCACTGTTTAACCATGCAGCCTCATAAATGCCACAGATTACACACACATAAAATGTTAAACATCTCAGGTTTCAAACTGAAAACGTGAAAACATTCAGCTCTAGTAAACTTAACATACACAGCGTTAAAGATATTTCTAAACAAGTCTTTTAGAAAGCATTGTTGTGATAAAGTGTCTGCAAAATACTGGGTGATCAAAAGGTCAATATAAATTTGAAAACTGAATAAATCACGGAATAATGTAGATAGAGAGGTACAAATTGATACATGCGTGGAATGACATGGGGTTTTATTACAACCAAAAAAATACAAAAGTTCAAAAAATGTCCAACAGATGGCGCTTCATCTGACCAGAATAGCAATAATTAGCATCACAAAGTAAGACAAAGCAAAGATGATGTTCTTTACAGGAAATGCTCAATATGTCTACCATCATTCCTCAACAATAGCTGTAGTCGAGGAATAATGTTGTGAACAGCACTGTAAAGCATGTCTGGAGTTATGGTGAGACATTGGCATCGGATGTTGTCTTTCAGCATCCTTAGATATGTCAGTCGATCACGATACACTTGCAACTTCAGTTAACCCCAAAGCCAATAATCGCACGGACTGAGGTCTGCGGACCTGGGAGGCCAAGCATGACGAAAGTGGCGGCTGAGCACACGATCATCACCAAACGACGCGGGCAAGAGATCTTTCACGTGTCTAGAAATATGGTTTGTTTTGTTATAATAAAACCCCATGTCATTCCAAGCATGTGTGTTAATTTTTTACCTCTCTATCTACATTATTCTGTGGTTTATTAAGTTTTCAGATTTATACTGACTTTTTGATCACCCAGTATGTTACTGGCGGGTAAATATGCTACCTATAGAACTTCTCTTGGAGTCAGCTTTTAACCTTTTGTTATTGCCCAGCCTCCTCCTCTCCTCAGAAATTTTTGTTTTGTTGTCATACTAATCTGTAACATTGCTCTAGGCCTAGGTTAGTCCCAACTGATAAATGTGGCTGTGTTCCCCAGTGTGGAAATCATGAGTGGCACCTGAACTAAAGTCATGTTACACTTCACTTGCAGATTCTGAAAGTGTGCTGAAATCAGTTGGGTGTATACATTGAACAACTTCTGTACATGTAAAAAATGAAAGTTACTTAACATGCTATATACTCGGCCAGTCTCATTTATTTTACAGGCTTCCTTCTATTAAGACTTTAGCAAATAATATGCACAGATACATATAAGTGAAGTAGCAATGGGTTTACAATTATATCAAACATTACAAAATTAATTCTGCACATTTTTATATAAAAGAATTAACTTTATGTCAATTGAAGATGGATGAAAGCCCTAAATGCATTTTGACATAAACAGAATTGTAAATGTAGGTGATTGCTGTATTTCGTAAAGTAATATAATTTACAGCCGCAGAACTCAAAAACCAGTAAAATGGATAAATTAAGTAAACGTTACCAGTTTTCTGTTCTCTTTTTATTTGCTCACATGTGAGATCACGTGCCACAACACCATTATGTTCCGTGACAGAGCCAATATTTTGTAGTGGTAGGTACTGTTGACCCCAGAAAGCTAATACAACTGATTTTCCCACAGGGAATTTTGGAATTGCACCACTTAGCTGTGGCTCTAAAAAGGGCTTGTACATAGATGTTTCTGGTGTTAAAGGATCAGCCATCATTTCTCGATGCCCAGAGTACTCCCAACTGTGACTCGTTTTGTGTATCACAGTAGTAACACTGAGGGAGCAGAATTGGTGGTGTTCTGTGGCTTACCCACCCACACGTGATAGGTACAAATTGAATTAAATGTATTGTTCAGAAAATCGTACAAGGAAGCAGCAGCAGTTCTGGAACTTTGTGTGAGGCACGGAAGTGTGCTGAGACTGACAAACATTTTCAACTGTCACAATATGAGTGTTTATGGTGCCAGAATGAATTTTTACTTGACAGTAGACTGTGAGTGAGGTTAGGAAGGTGGGAGTAAAGCTGTGAAAAATGAAGCACACATTTATATACCCCATCAGCTGCTCTATAAATTTTGTTGGAATGTGCTGTCTCAGGCTGTCAGTACTCACTGAGCTTGCTATAAGTGAAGTTGCACAGTAAAACTGCAATGCAGTAGCCCACAGGAAAGTGCAATGTATATTTCACCAGCACAGTTCCAAAATTTTTACAGCAGTTGCAGTATGAAAGTAATGAGAGTAACTTGCACAGGTCTTGCAAGAAGTATATATGCCTACTTCTCAGTGGTAGTACAGATGTGTCCAATTATCAGAAATGTGTTACTGACAGACAATGCAAATAGAGATGTCTGTCTATTTAAGGGTACGTAAGGCAGCTATGTTTAATACATTTGAATCCAAGATGCTAAAATAGATATTTGTCCAGTGCCAAAGGATGTCCACATATACCAGAACTATGAGGTGTGTATGGAAAGGAAGTAACATTTTGGGAAAAAAAAACACATAAAAACATTTTGTGTATGTAGACTGAAATGGTGAGTGAAAATTTGTACCAAGGCCGGGAGTCAAACCCGGGTCTCCTGTTTACTAGGCAGATGCACTAGCCACTAAGCTACCTTGGCACAGTGATTCACACAAACAGAATTGCCAAGACCGAGACTCGAACTCGGGACCTTTGCCTTTCGTGGGCAAGTGCTCTACCAACTGAGCTACCCAAGGACAACTTACGCCCCGTCCTCACAGCTCTAATTCCGACAGTACCTCATCTCCTACCTTCCAAACTTCACAGAAGCTTTCCTGCGAACCTTGGTAGCTCAGTTGGTAGAGCACTTGCTCGCGAAAGGCAAAGGTTCGAGTCTCAGTCCGGCACACAGTTTTAATCTGCCAGGAACTTTCATATCAGCGCACACTCCACAGTAGAGTGAAAATTTCATTCTAGAAACAACCCCCTGGCTGTGGCTAAGCCCTGTCTCCGCAATATCCTTTCTTTCAGGAGTGCCGATTCTGCAAGGTCCGCAGGAGAGCTTCTGTGAAATTTGGAAGGTAGGAGACGAGGTACTGGCAGAAGTAAAGCTGTGAGGATGGGGCATGAGGTGTGCTTGGGGAGCTCAGTTGGTACAGCTCTTGTTCACGAAAGACAAAGGTCCCGAGTTCGAGTATCGGTCCGGCACACAGTTTTAATTTGCCAGGAAGTTTCATATCAGCACACACTCCGCTGTAGAGTGAGAATTTTATTCTAGAATTGCCAAGGCTCTCCATGTTCTGGAATAGCATCTCAGCACTGGATGTAACTGGGGACCCAGCCAGAAACCCATGTGCAAATGAAATGATACAATTTCAGATATTTTACTGGTCACATAGAGATATGATTTAATGTATGAATTGGACCAAGGAGGGAGGCATGCCAAGATAATCCGTGCTGTTGTGTGAACCAGTGTGCCAAGGTGGCTTAGTGGCTAATGCACCTGCCTAATGAGTACGAGGCCCGAATTCGATTTCTGGCCTTGGTACAAATTTTCAGTTGCCATTTCAGTCTAGATGCGTAAAATCATATCTGTATGAGACCAGTAAAGTCTCTGAAATTCTGTCATTACATTAAAACATTTTTATTTTTCAAACCAGAATTTATTTTTACAAGAATTTTTTTCTACATAATTACCATCATTGTTCAGACATTTGTCATAGTGGGAAACCAACCTTTCTGTCTCCCCTTCATAGAAAGACACCAACAGTAAAGAAGCCACTGCTGACAATGTTTCTAGCACCATCATCGCTATCAGAGCGTCTTCTTGAAAATCACACTTCAAGTTCAATTGGCAGTCAGATGGCGCGAGATTGGGTTGTATGATGGGTGATTGAATTGCTCCTAACCGAATTGCTGAATAAGATTTTGAGTTGGGGGGGGGGGGGCATGCATTGTAATGAAGCAGCACAAACTGAGCATTCCACACCTTTTCATTTTAAATTGTACATCAAAGTTTTCTCGGTGTCTCACAGTATTGTACCACAGATTAGATTAGATTAGATTAATAC
The DNA here is from genome assembly GCF_023897955.1 of Schistocerca gregaria. Classification (NCBI taxonomy): domain Eukaryota; kingdom Metazoa; phylum Arthropoda; class Insecta; order Orthoptera; family Acrididae; genus Schistocerca; species Schistocerca gregaria. The sequence continues at coordinate 105,018,076 of NC_064930.1, read as the reverse complement.
TTGTTCCATAGATCATGAATACGACACTTCTTAATGATGTGGAACGTGTCAGGTTAAAGAAAGATGTCTGTACAAGATATTACATTACACAAAATATTGCATGACACTAATGTTTAAGTTATTGCTTTTTTTCCTTACTTTATATCTAAAAATTCAGCCAGTGAGTAGAAGGAGTTGTCATCTAGAAATTCTTTTAATTTATTTTTAAATGTTGGTTGACTGTCTGTCAGGCTTTTGATGCTGTTTGGTAGGTGACCAAAGACTTTTGTGGCAGCATAATTTACCCCCTTCTGTGCCAACGTCAGATTTAACCCTGCATAGTGAAGATCATCCTTTCTCCTGGTGTTATAGCTATGCACACTGCTATTACTTTTGAACTGGGCTGGATTATTAACAACAGATTTCGTAAGTGAATATATATACTGTGAGGTTACTGAGAGGATCCCTAGATCCTTAAATAGATGTCTGTAAGATGACCGTGGGTGGGCCTCAGCAATTATTCTGATTACACGTTTTTGAGCAATGAATACTTTTCTACTCAACGATGAATTACCCCAGAATATGATGCCATACGAAAGCAGTGAATGAAAGTAGGCATAGTAAGCTAATTTTCTGAGATTCTTCTCACCAAAATTTGAAATAACCCTAATAGCATACGTAGCCGAACTCAGACTTTTCAGCAGCACATCAATGTGTTGCTTCCAGTTTAACCTCTCATCAATGGACACACCTAAAAATTTTGAAAATTCTACCTTAGCTACAGACTTCTGTTCAAAGTCTGTATTTATTACTGGAGTTGTGCCATTTACTGTACGGAACTGTATATACTGTGTTTTATCAAAATTTAAAGAGAGTCCGCTTGCTGAGAACCTCTTAATAATTTTGTGAAAAACACATTGATGGTTTCACCTCTGAGAAGGAACAGACTGCCCTGCCTGTCTCAGTACACAGTGCACCTGATTTTCGTGCTGACAGAGTTGTTTTGAAGTTTTGGTTTTTGAGGGATCGTGAGTGCCTCCACTGCGTCAACTGTTGTTTTCATTCTGGAGCAACGTGACAAATCTATGTTTCATTACTGGTGACAATTCTGTTTAAGAATTCACCTCCCTCATCACTGTATCAGGTAAGCCCTGCCAAATCGCTTCATTTGGTGGACACCTGTAAGAATTTTCGGAGCAAAATGGGAAGACAATTTGCTAAAATTTATGCAGTTTATGAGAATCTCGTGCAAAACAATTTTTGAAATTTTTGGGAACTCATTACAAAGCATTCGTATCGTGAACACCTCTTTTCACACAAACCCTTATTGGCAACAGAAGGCTGCCCACTCCGTGCATCATTGAATTGTCTCACCCAATTTCTCAACATTCCATTAGTAATTAAGTTTCACCATAAATCTACACAAATTGACAATAAATTTCAGCCGGCTTAACATTCTTTGCATTCAGAACGTGTATTACAGAACACACTTCACAGTCAGAGGGCTCGGAGATTGTCTTAAACCTTTTGAACTAACAAATGTAAATGCAACACGACCCAGCTGCAGTGCAGTCAGTGGAAAGACTGTGGATCAGAGAGATGAGGGGGAATGTGCAGAACTGCGAGCCTCGCAGTACCTTTGACTTCAGTGGGTAAGTGAGTAATTTTTCCCCTCTCGACATTTCCAGGTGCACGACTTGGATCTCGCTAACAAGCCGGACCTAGTTATCCGGGAGACTCTTCCGGTGCTGCAGGAGTTTGTGGCGGCAGGCAAGGCGAGGTTCATCGGCATCACAGGGTACCATCCAGAGGCCCTCCGGGAGATTATCGAGAAGAGCACCAGTGTGAAGGTGGACACGGTGCTGTCGTTCGCCAGAGACACTCTCCTAGATGACACACTCCAGCGGCACATGCCATTCTTCAAGGTATGTCCACCAGTCAGTTTTGATTCGGGGTGCTTAACTTCACCCTCTGACTGTTGACAAGTTAACATACATATTCTACCAATCACTAAGTGTTGCTGTCAAGTTTGAGTACGGCCCCCAAGTTTTCCTTCTAAGCTAGTGACTAGTTCACTCGGGCCTCTTCAACAACTCCTGAGTACTAATGGCAATTATAGATGTGTCACCACTCAGGTACCTCAGTCAGGGTGTATACGACCCGGGGCAACTGGGAGATCCGGGAAAAACACGGGAATTTTTTCATCCGGGAAAAACCCAGGAATTGCTTAAAATTCTGGTAATTTTTCATTGTTTTCATTTTCAGTTAAATTTTTGTGATTTTTGACTATTAAGAACCAATATTCCAACTGAGGATGTTCCTGTATCCCGCTACTGCAGAATAATACTGCAGCAACAAAACATGAACAAGAGAAGAAAATGAAAATAAAACTTAAGTTGCAAAGGAAATGCGCCATATACAACAAAAAAACACAGTGCACATACAAGCGTCTGCCAACAGCACAGTGTGTCGAAGGCTTAGGAAGACTATGCAATGCTTCATTACAACAAATTGCCTCCGATGAGCGCGACGTGACAACGGTCATTTGAGCAGTTGCGGGCAGGCTCTTGCGCATGCGCAGTTTAGTCGCGTATGCGTAGTACCTTCTCCCACTTCTGGTTACCGAAGTGTGGCTGGGCGCCACTACCTAATATTGTCCCGGTTCAGGAATATAGTAGTAGTAGTAGTAGTAGTAGTAGAGGGGTTTTGGGCGCGCGACAGCAAGGTCTTCAGCACCTGTTCAGTAACATAGTGAGATGGGTGTCAAGAAAAATCCCAGAACAGGAATATAAAACGAAACAGAAAACATGGGTAATAATCATTAAAAAACATGTGCCCTCCCACACCAAAGCGTGGGATGAAGCAGAGCGTCAGCAGTAAAACATGGACAACACAGGAAGAAAATGATAGAGGGAGCTAAAACAATGTAGCAGATGGAAGTGGCTAGCTGACCACAAACAAAAAAGGGGAGGAGTCAGCCACTCTGCAATACACTAAAACCTTCAGCCTAAAAGTTTAGGCCAGAGTCCAGACACATCGCAAAACTTAAAAACCCTAGGCACACACGTCTCATCATTAGCTAAGACAGAAGGCAGATCCCCATCAACTTGTGCTTCTGCCCGCACATCACGGTATAAAATGCAGTCTGTTAAAATGTGCCGGACAGAGACGTGCACACCACAAGCGTCACAAAACGAAGGATCCTCCCGCCGTAATAAAAAGCCGTGTGTGAGAGGACAGTGCCCGATCCGAAGACATGTAAGGGCCACCTCCTCCCGCCTGAGCAACCGGCAGGAGGAACGCCACGGCCGAGTGGTTGACTTTATCGACCGCAGTTTATTGGCTGTCACTGCCAACCATTCGTCCTCCCACAACTGCATGCACTTCCTGTGGAGTGCAGCGATGACTGACTGCAAGGGAATAGGACACTGGACCACGTCCTGCTCTCTGCAGGCCTCCTTGGCAACCCGATCGGCCTGTTCATTGCCCCATATAGTAAATATACTAAATCTGGGGCTGATGCACAGAGCAGTCAGAGTTGTGGTGGGGATGTGAATTCTCTCCATGTGACCAGTCTTTACATTCATTGATTTTGTTGTTTCGTCTTCGTCATGTTAAATGATGATGAAGCTGATTTTTGTCGCCGGGAGCTATCAAATGAATTAAAATACGTTCGCTTAGTGACTGAAGGCAAAAATATGTTATTACTTTTGGATTTTATTTCCACTTTTCTGACAGTCTAGCATTAATCGCCTTGCAGAACAATGAATTATTTTTGTAGGTTCGCTAAAGAGATTTGACTTTTATTAATCTTTTCTGCTGAGGCAGTCAGTCTATTTGGGACGAAGAGTTTAATTTCACACTCTTGGCTGATTTCAAATGTTTGCTGCATTTCAAGTCCATGTATGGCATTATACCATAATAAAGAACCAAACATGAGATAATGCAGTACTGGTACTCCATGAAAATTTACATCCGAATATGGACATATGAATGTGCACTTTAAGCCGAATTATCCATTTTAGTGTGGTTCGCAAAATTCTGGTGCTCTTGAAGTATCCTCTGATGTCTTGTTTCTTTTATGACATAATATAAGATCTTTTAATGTTTTACACGTACGAACATATAGGCTTCCTGCGTCATCGTAGCTGTGCAAGCGTGGTGTCACCTGTTATCTGACACTCTCTGGCAACTGCTGAAACGAACCTATTTCTAACAGGTCGCAGGAAAATATTGTAAATATTGTGAATGGTGGTTTGAAGTGTTACATTCAAAGCAAATTTCCTTATGCACAAGATGAACTGTGTGCGAGAATGTACGATGAATTTCTTAAATCACAAAGTGTTTGACTCTCATTTAAAAATCAACTTTTTGAGGACGACCATTTGGAAGAATTTTGAGCCCAGACCAGACATTTACGTTGTTATTAAACATTTTACTGACACATTTGTGTGATATATCTTAGTTTAAACAATGAACTTTTCTTATTTGTGTTTCCACGCTACTGAAGAGTGATCTTGCAATTGGTTGACTACATCATGTGTCCTATGCTGTCATCAGCTGGCAAGATCAAGTGACATGAGCTATGACTGGCTTACAAAAGCGCATCGCAAACTCGATTTCAATGCTTTGGAAAGTGACATGCGGCATTTGATGGAATTCAAATTCATACCTTTGTAATACGAAAAAAATAGCCCCCTCCCGGGAATTTCGTTTTCTGAAGTGTCGGGCAATTCTATGTTGGTATATAAAACCATAAACATTCAAAGGATTGATGAGTTTTACAGTGCTGAGGAAGAGTATATTGTCACTTAACACGGTTAAAGTGTATTTTCACCCGGGAGAACGTGTATTTTTTACCAGGAAATCCGGGAAAAATCCGGGATTTTTTTTTTTTTTCTTTGTCCACATATACACCCTGCTCGGTGCTGTTGGTGAATCCAAGCTTAGGCTGAGGAGTTCCTTCCCATATCTCAGTAGGTTTTCACAGTCCTGGCCTCTAAGTTGTATTGGGATACCTTGCAGTGCTCTCATTTTGTCGAATTTGACATCACTTTACATCTTACCGTTCACAACGATTGACATCACAGCATTTTTTAATCTATCTACGAAGAGAATGACAGGATGTCATAGTTGAAAGTGTATTTCTTAGAGATCAACAGTATCCAGATACCCCCAAAAACATACATTTTTCATATTAGGTGCATTTTGCTGCCACCTACTGCCAGGTACTCCATATCAGTCACCTCAGTAGTCATTAGGCATCATGAGAGAGCAAAATGGGGCACTCTTGTGGGACTCACGGATTTCGAACATCGTCAGGTGATCGGGTGTCAGTTGTGTCATACGTCTGTGAGCAAGATTTCCACACTCTGAAACATCCCTAGGTCCACTGTTTCCGATGTTATAGTGAAGTGCATATCTGAAGGGACACGTACAGCACAAAAGTGTACAGGTCGACCTCATCTGTTGACTAACAGAGACTGTCGACAGTTGAAGAGGATCGTAACGTGTAGTAGGTAGACATCTATCCAGACCTTCAAACAGGAATTGCAAACTGCATCAGGATCCACTGCAAGTACTATGACAGTTAGGCGGGAGATGAGAAAACTTAAATTTCATGATCGAGTGGCTGCTCGTAAGCCACACATCGTGCTGGTAAATGCCAAACAACGTCTTGCTTGGCGGAAGGAGCATAAATATTGGATTATTAAACAGTGAGAAAAACGTTTGTGGAGTGATGAATCATGGTACACAATGTGGCAATCCAATGGCAGGGTTGTGGGTATGGTGAATGCCAGTGTGTGTAGTGGCAGCAGTAGAATTTGGAGGCGATGGTGTTATGGTGTGGTTGTGTTTTTCATGGAGGGGGCTTGAACCCCTTGTTGTTTTGCGTGGCACTATCACAGCACAGGTCTACATTGATGTTTTAAGCACCTTCTTGCTTCCCACTGTTGAAGAGCAATTCAGGGATGGCAACTGCATCTTTCAACACAATCAAGCAGTTGTTCATAATGCACAGCCTGTGGCGGAATGGTTACACGACAATGACATCCGTGCAATGGACTGGCCTGCACAGAGTGCTCGCCTAAATTCTACGGTACACCTTAAGGATGTTTCGGAATGCCGACTTCGAGCCAGGCCTTACCGACCGACATCGATACCTCTCCTCAGTGCAGCCCATGGGCTGCCATTCCTCAAGAAACCTTCCAGCACCTGATTGAACGTAAGCCTGTGAGAGTGGAAACTTTCATCAAAGCTAAGGGTAGGCCATTTGGAATTCCAGCTTTACCAATGGAGGGTGCCACGAACTTGTAAGTCATCACATAGTATTTTCAGGAACAGCAACAGTGAGGACAAATTGTATGATGTCAGTGTTAGTGTTAACCTCTCCACAGATACTGAAAGAAACATTACAAGCCATCTGTGTCAGCAGGTGAAACACTGCAGTTTTATGCTTCAACAAGAGAAGTAATTGATAGTTCTTCCAAATCTGAAAATTATAGTAACTTTCAAATTGGTTTATCAAAATCGAACTAGAGACTATTGAAGGAAAAGTCATATTTACATTTATGCGAACTTGTTGGAACTATAAATTTGCACAAAAACTCAAAGTCAGAAATGTAATTTTTAACCTTCTTTCTTGTTTTTCTATACTCCTTCATCTTCTCTCCAGGTTTTCTTTCCATTCTTCTATTCATATGGTCCACATTTCTTATTCCGTCTGTCACGAAATCCTTCTAAATTTAGTATTTTATTCTGAAAAAGTTTTTTCTCTCATTTCTAATTCTTTGATGATACTTCTTTCTAGTTCTTTTCACAACTCTGTAATCCATAGTACTATCATTTTCTTTTTCCTGAAATATGAGAATGTTCATTTTGTTTGTCTGTTTTCATTCATCTGGTAGAGGTGTCTAAGGAAGATTGATTATTGACATTGGTGGAACTTCTGATATTTTCCCCATATTTTAGTTTATCTCCTCATTACTTCTCATTTTGCAGCCATCTGTAGTTTGTGTTGCACCCATTTGTTTTCTAATAATCCATTTTTGAGTGTTCTGTTCTGTCCAGCATGTACTTCATTGTTAAGGCTACATGAAATTAGCAAATAAACTTGGAAAATTCAGCATTTTGAAATTTGAATTTAGCATTTATGTTTTTCAGTCTACTTACACATCAAAATGAGCAAGCTATAACATGAATTAACAAAATGTTACACCATAAAGGTTAATCAAAAGCATGCAATTCCAGTGCCACCATATCTTTCTGGTGAAAATATTTACAAAAAAAATGTGGCTGTTCTTGTATTTTAGAAAATTTTGCTCAATAATTACAAAACATAAAGAGGAAGAACACGGCAGATGACATAAGAAACAGCCATTCCACAATTCATGTGACAAATGTATGTTTGCCGCTTCCCTAAAAACGTTTTTATGTTTAATGCAAGGATGCTGTATTTGTATCTGGACAAGGAATGTAGCAAATAAAAATGAAGCAAAGAAACCTCTAAGTCAAAAACACTACTTCTTCCACATGCAACAAAGCAGGGAAACTTAATGTATGTAGTCATCTGCAGATGATGATTTCCTATCTATCTATCTTGACTTTGATGTTTATTTCTTGTCTCACTTTTATTTATTGATTATTCTATCAAGATATAAGTAAAAGACCGTTGGTTTAGTGTTCACTTTTCAATGACGATGTATCTTGTTTTATCTACTCTGTGTTAACTTGGTAGTGCATAAATACGTGTGCGTTGGGCAGGTTAGCAGAGCATCATACAAGTATTTGCAATTTTTGCTCTTTTGTCATATTTATGTGATTATCTCACATTTGATCATGGATATATTAAAAAAGGACATCTCTAGCACCTGTGTATTGAGATAATTTAGCATTTAAGTAGTAAATTCACTGAAATATACTAATTTTAATAAATTTCACTGAAATATACTAATTTTAATAAATTTCACTGAAATATACTAATTTAAAAAATTTTGCTGAAATATAGCAATTTCACATTTTATCACACTTCAAAATTGATCAGAAACATGTTGCACTACACCCAGGTAGCACTGGAGCTACCATTTTTTACACTTTCAAAACATTTTGCATTGATAGCGTATATGAATTTTACGTAGCTCTATTCATTGTTAAGCATTCACACGGGTATAAAAATTGTCGTCTTACCACTGTACAGTGTTTTATTTTTTTTGTATATGTATGGATGGATATGTGTGTGTGTGTGTGTGTGTGTGTGTGTGTGTGTGTGTGTGTGTGTGTGGGCGCGCGCGAGTATATACCTATCCTTTTTCCCCCTAAGGTAAGTCTTTCCGCTCCCAGGATTGAAATGACTCCTTACCCTCTCCCTTAAAACCCACATCCTTTCATCTTTCCCTCTCCTTCCCTCTTTCCTGAAGAAGCAACCGTTGGTTGTGAAAGCTAGTAATTTTGTGTGTGTGTTTGTGTGTTATTTTATTGTGCCTGTCTACCAGCGCTTTCTCGCTTGGTAAGTCTTGGAATCTTTGTTTTTAATATATTTTTCCCATGTGGAAGTTTCTTTCTATTTTATTTACATCATTGATATAATTTTTTTGTCAGACTATATGCTCGTTCCATTTTATTATGTTTGACATCAGTCTAGTCCATACTGCTATGTAGTTCCTCCCAGGTATTTAAATTTACTATCTATCTATTTTACCTATTCATGTTTCTATGTATTTTTGAGTGTTTGTTCTTACAGCTGAAATTTTGAGACCAGTTTTATTCGTTATTTTTTTTCCAGAAGATCTATTTGCATAACTGCTTCTGTCAGATTTTCTGAAGGTATTGCAAACTGCCAGCAAAAGCCAGGCAGTGCACTGTAAATTCCATTTGTTTTCTATTCTGGAATTATTGGTTCAATTTCGGGATTTTTTTTTTTTTTTTTTTTTTTTTTTTTTTTTTTTGGTTACAAATTCCAGATCAAAATTTTTTTTTCTAAAACACGGTTAAACAGTTACAGTGATAAATTGTCCTCCTTGTCTAACACCAGTTTTTATTTCACTTGATTAAGATACTTCTCTCTTAGATTTAACTTTAGATTGCACAATGAAGATTATCATATTTGTTAAATTTCGTAAAATATCTTCACTAATTTTGCCAAATTCTATTATGATTTAACCATTGTTCTTGTGGCTACTAACTCATATGCTTTGTTGAAATCAGCAAATGTTATTATAGGTTAGCTGGTTAACATTCTGTGGCAAATTAGTGATTTTAAGTCAAAAATCTCTTGTGTGCAGGATTTTGCTTTTCAAAATGAATGTGATGTTCACCCAGTCGTTTGTCTTATGTTTCTTCAACTCTGTTCAGGTGAATTTTTGATAATATTTTGTATGCCAATGGCGGAAGTGACACTCCTTTGTAATTGTTGATTTTTTGCTTATGTTGCTTTTTCTGTGTGGGTGGACTAGTGCTATTTTCCACTTTTCTGGAACCTTTTTCATTTTCCAAAAGTTCTTAAAAAGCAAGTGTACATCAATACATCTTTAGTTCTGACCATTTCAGTTATTCTATTGTAACGAGTCTTCACCACTATATTTGCTCATTTCAAATGTTTTGGTGCCTTCATGAATTTATAGCTCTGTTGGTGGGAAATCTTCAATATTCTCTGGTATTGCTGGAAATTCTAATTTAACTGTTTGAACAGGGCAGCTTTAACAGCCTGACAAAAAAGTTTCTCTTATTTCACCATTTTTTAATTGTTGTTTAATCCTATTTTGTCATTTTCATTTTCATTTTCGAAACAGAAACTTGGTGCTAGGTACTCTTTAAGCAAATGTTTAAAAATTTGGTAAAATTTTCTGGTTATTATTTTGGCGGAATTTTCTAGAATTTCTATGAGATAAAATTTTTTCAAGATTCTTTTGATTTTCTGGATTATTTTTTATGTTTATTTTCTTTGTTGTCTGAATTGTTCAGGGTGTTGTTCCTTTTTAAAGATCTTAATTTTTTTCTATTTTTGAGCTCCTTGTTCTAGTGCTTCTTGGCACTCCTTGTTGCACCATGCCTTCTTTCTATTTTTAACCAAACCTAATGTTTTCTCTGTGACATTAGTAATATGTACCTGGAGTTCATGCCAAACTCCTGTTTTAGCTGTCTTATTTTCTTTTCTAAAATTTCTGTTGTAATGTTGGCCCTACTGGAGTTGTATTTGATAGATTTCTGGGTCTTCTTTTTCATTTTGATGGTAGAAATCTTGTTTCAACCTTTAGAGAGGTAATGATCTGAATCAAACTGCCCATTTCTCATTACTTTATCAGTCAAAATTTCTTTAAATGCGAACATTTTTAGGTTAGGCTTTACCGTGACTGTTACTGACATTAAATGAAACAACAACTTCACTGTTACCAGTCACCTTTTTATTCATTTCCGCGACACGTTTCGAAGGTTTAAACCTCCATCATCGGGTGGATTTACATTAGTAAGTATTACATTTGTCTGTGTGTGTTGTGGTACGATTTTTGGAGGAACTTGTGGCACTGCCTTCAGTGGTCACAGGTTCCTTTTGCTGTCGTAACACATCACATGTGTACTGCCACATTTGTAAAACAAGTGCCACAAGTTCCTCCAAAAATCATAACACAACACACACACACACACACACACACACACACACACACACACACACACACACACACAAATGTAATACTTACTAATGTAAATCCACCCGATGATGGAGGTTTAAACCTTCGAAACGCGTCTTGTAAATAAATAAAACAGTGACTGGCAACAGTGAACTTGTTGTTTCATTTAAAGTCAAAATCTTCTTGATATTCCTTTTAGATCTGGGTATTCTGAAGAAATAGTTTCAATTCCTTCTGTTTTCCAGTCTGAGAATGAGAATTTACATTTAATGTTACAATGTAGTACTTCTATTTCAACTTACAACTTAAAAGGTATTTTAGGACATTCCATTTTTTCTTTACCACAAATGTTTGGATTCCCCAAGAATTCAAGGTACCATTGCATTACAGGATGTAATGCTGAATTCCCCCTCAGAGTTACCACATGAGGTAGTGTAATTATCCACTATGAAAACTTTCCAGTTTGAAATTTGAAGTTATAAATTGCAGAGAGCAGGAAGTCCAGGATGATCCCTGAACTCCCAGAATAAGACCAAGTTGTTAGCCAGAAATTCTACTGTTTCAGCCACCTCTAACATGTGGAACAGTCATGCCAGCTGTACATTTTAGTCTTGACAACAAGCAAAATTTTATTTATTTATTTATTTATTTATTTATTTATTTAGGGCTGTCAGGTACCTAGACAATTGACCTTAATGCATTTCTGGAAGCCTTTTTTGCAGCCAAAAAATATTGCATTCTCTCTGTGGCCACTTGCCTTCTCTCCTCTGTGTTGCCACATTTTTGCTTTTGCTCATTGTGGACATAATTAAATTCAGCAACCAGTGATCTGTCATCATCAGTTTTCTGCAATATTAGCAACTCCTTTGCTTCTCCATTTTCTGTGATCCATTCTTTCCTTCTTAAGGCTGCTGTATGTTGTACCATCGATCATGTCATCCAGTATCTGAAATATCTTCCTTCCTCACTTCCTTTTTCCATCTACATAACCTTCTAAATCTGTTTTTATCAGTCTGTCATTGTTTCTTAATATTTGCCCCATCCAATTTCTTTTTCCTCTTTTTATTACATCTAGTAACTGTCTTTTCTCTCCCACTCTTCTCAGTACCTCTTCATTTTTTACTCCGTCCATCCAACTTATTCTTTCTATCCTCTGCCATGTCCACATCTCAAAAGCCTCTAGCCTTTCTCTGTCTGTCTTTCTCAAAGTCCATGTTTCAGTGCCATACAGAAGAACACTCCACACAATACTTTTTATGAGTTTCTTCCTGAGTTCTCTGCCCAGACTGCACCAGAAAATTCTCCTTTTCTTATAAAATGCCTCTTTTGCCATTGCTATTCTTGTTTTTTAATTTCTGTGGTGCACTTCCAGTCGGTGTCTATCCTGCTTCCAAGATACTCTAAAATTTTTGCACCTGTTCTAGTGTTTCTCCATTCAGTATAATTTTTATTTCCTCCTACTGCCAATACTTTTGTTTCCTTTGTGTTAATTTTCATTCCATAATTTTTTTCCGTTAGCTTCAATGGTGTCCACCAAATCCTGTAATTCTTTTTCTCCTGTGGCTAGAAGGACCATGTCATCAGCAAACCTCCGCTTCCTCCAATTTCTACTCCTTTGTCATCTAATGAGAATTGGTCAATCATATTTTCCAAGTAGAGGTTGAAAAGACAGCATCCTTGTCTTACTCCTTTTCCTAGTCCGATCCAGTTTGTACATTCTCCTCTCACTTTTACTAAGGCTTTTTGATTGAGATATAATGAGTTAAAAATTCTTCTGGTTTTCCAGCCCACTCTCTTTTCCCACATTATAGTCGCCAGCTTGTCCCAAACGGCTTTTCTAGATCAATGAAGCACACAAATATAGGTCTCTTCCTTTTTCAATAAACCTTTCTCCCAAGATTCATAGGAGCCCTATTGCATCTCTGGTGCCCGTGTTTTGTCTAAAGCCAAACTGATCCCCATGAAGATTCTCCTCCATTACTTTTTCAAATCTCTTATTAATTATTCTTAACATCACTTTGGCTGCATGTGAAATGAGGCTGATTGTCCTGTTCTCACCACTTTTTTTTTTTTTTTTAATGGAATCGTTACTGTTGTCATAAAGTCCTCAGGCCATTCACCACTGTCATAGTGATCTGTACTGGGAACAATTAGAGGTGTCATCCTGATTCAGTCCAGTGCTCTTGAGGTCCTTCTTTACCTCCTCCAACGTTTATCAGGGACTGTCTCTCTGTTTCTCGATAGGATCAACAGGTCATTGGCAAATGCGAGACAGATGACCGTTACACTGTTCTCTGAGCGTCCAATGTGAACTTTGTTCAGTAACTCTTTCCCAATTTGTTTTCCCACTTTCCGGCTACATTATCTAATACACACTTGAAGAGAACAGGGCAGTACATCACCCTGTCAGATGCCAGTTTTTATTAAGAACTATTTGCAAGATACTCCCATTAATTTTGATTGTTTAAGTTTCTTTGTACTCCATCGTCAAGCCATCCGACCGGCGTATCATCCTCAGAGGAGGATGCGGATAGGAGGGGCGTGGGGCCAGCACACCGCTCTCCGGGTCGTTATGATGGTATTCTTGACCGAAGCCGCTACCATTCGGCCTAGTAGCTCCTCAATTGGCATCACGAGGCTAAGTGCACCCCAAAAAATAGCAACAGCACATGGCGGCCTGGATGGTCACCTATCCAAGTGCCGACCATGCCTGACAGTGCTTAACTTTGGTGATCTCACGGGAACCAGTGTTTCCACTGCGGCAAGGCTGTTGCTCAAGTTTCTTTGTAAATTTTTTAATTTTAAGTTCTGAATTATATGGTCCTCCGCTTAGTTATATTTTGTTATTAATCACATTTTTCTCTTTCTTTGTGGCACTCTGTATGAGCAGATAAGCACCAGTCTTAATTTGTTGTTAAAGTGCGCGTCATTTATGTTGGCGGCCGAGTTTAGGTTTGTTCTGTGCATCTGACCTCACAAAACACAGACAGCCACTGAACAGAGAACGACGTTGCCAGATCTTTACTGTAGTGCAGAGCATGGACGAGTGTCTTCAGTTTTAGAAACATTCAGTCATCAATAAAGTAATAGAACAAAAGCAATGTCTTGATAGCAGACTTTCTTTTATAGAATGTTTGGAAAAAGCATTCTTTATACCAACTGCTTCATATTCTATTAATTAATTAAACCAAACAAGCAATAAGACTCCTAATTTTGGTGATAACAAGGAAAGGTGTTTGTATCAATCTCACGAAGTGCTTTTTCGCTATAAAGAACAGCGGTAATTGTTTATTTCCTATTGTACTTCGACGAAGTGTGAGTAATTCATAGCCATACCAACAGTGTTTGCCAGTATTTTGCGTGACGTCTTATACTTCTTAAGGAGTTCTATAGACAGACGAGTTGTGTTAGCGTAATGGTGAAGGTGTTGGGCTTCGATGCCGAAGTTTATGAGTTCAAACCTTGTGCGATGATTAATATTTTCTTTATTTTAAAAACAATATTGAAGTGCTATACTTCACGAATTTTATTCGTTTGAATGCAATTTTTTGAAATTTCTAGTGCTTTGTCTCTTCATTAACCCTTTTGCTGCTGCAGACACGTGCTCCCCGCATTCAGCGCTGTGCACAGTTTTGTCATCATTGCACTGCTCGCCTGTGCAGACACACGGTGTTCCCACTGCTTTGACACACTTATCATTCGATTTCACAAAAACTATTAGGCCCAAAAATTTGATTTTTACACGTCTTCTTGACTGATACCTTCCCCCCATAAATGACTTAATTTTGTTTCGATGTTCGACACAGTTATTATGCAGCATTAAATGTAGTAAACCATTGCACGAAATTTTGAAGAGTTTTCAGAGGTAAAAGTCCATAGCGTATATTTTCCGTATGGTCGATTTGAGTTTGCCACAATGTTGAGAATGAAATGTGGACAAGATACGTAAATTTCATACAAAATTTACTGTATAACAATATCTCTTTTAATTTAAGTACCACATAGGTGTCGTATGTAATATTGGGAAATATTCTGTCTTTCGCGACTGTAATAAGTTTTATTTACACCGGGCACGTTTGGCTTTATTTAAATGGTTTACTATATTTAGTGCTGCATAATAACTGTGTTGAACATTGAAACAAAATTAAGCCATTTATGGGGGGAAGGTATCAGTCAAGAAAATGTGTAAAAATATAATTTTTGGGCCAAATAGTTTTTGTGGAATCGAATGATAAGAGTGTCAAAACAGTCGGAACACGATGTGTCTGCACAGGCGAGCAGTGCAGTGACAAAATCGCGCACGGAGCGGAATGCAGGGAGCACGTCTTTGTAGCAGTGAAAGGGTTAATGCGGCCATGGTGGCTTTATTTCACGAACTGCGCGCTCCCCCCTAAACGTAAGCTTGCAAACTATGCTATACTATGCTATAGTATGGCGCTGCTTCTCTTGGCGCGTGCGCCGTGTGCAACTGGCAACGCAGCAATCTCCCGCAATTGGGCGGGCATGCTCGAGCCGCCAAGATAAAAGAATTGAACTATAGTGTCTATTGTGTCTGTGTATGTGCGGATGGATATGTGTGTGTGTGTGCGCGCGAGTGTACACCTGTCCTTTTTTTCCCCTAAGGGAAGTCTTTCCGCTCCCGGGATTGGAATGACTCCTTACCCTCTCCCTTAAAACCCACATCCTTTCTTTTTTCCCTCTCCTTCCCTCTTTCCTGACGAAGCAACTGCCAGTTGCGAAAGCTCGTAATTCTGTGTGTGTGTGTTTGTGTGTTTTGTTCATGTGCCTGTCTGCCGGCACTTTCCCGCTTGGTAAGTCTTGGAATCTTTGTTTTGAACTATAGTATAGTTTAGAGAAGTTGCCGGCAGTGGACACTTCTGCCTATTAATGTCCGCCTCGACACATTCCACATCCCTGAAGGCTTTCCTTCTTGATGGGATTTATGGAATGCAGTATGTAAGTGAATGAAGTGGCATGGTTTAATCCCTTGTGCAGGAGAAGGGCGTGGGCGTGATCTGTGCAGCGGGTGTGGCGATGGGTCTCCTGAGCAACAGAGGTCCAGCGCCGTGGCACCCGGCACCCCAGGAGCTGAAGGAGGCCTGCCGGGCAGTAGGCAACTACTGCAAGGTGGGTGTGAAGAAGCCAGCATGAAAGTGATACACAAGTTACTGGCAGGGTAGAGAAGTGCGCAGGGTAAAAGGTACAAGGTTTACAGTAAAAGGTGCATGATGCAGAGTGAGAGGGGGCAGGATGTAGTGTAAGAGGTGCAGGTTGAGGGGAGCAGAGTAAAGGGTGATCGGAAAAGGCTGATGGTAAAAGGTACAGAGTAATTAGTAAAAGGTTCAGAGTAAGAGTTGCAGGGTGGAAGATAAGACATACAGGGCTTAGAGGTGAAAGGTACAAGGTGCAGGGTGCAGAGTAAGAGCTCAAAGTATTTGTGCACTAGGATTCGAGAGTAGTGCCTGTTTGTTTAAACACTTGAAACTTGTTATACACTCCTGGAAATTGAAATAAGAACACCGTGAATTCATTGTCCCAGGAAGGGGAAACTTTATTGACACATTCCTGGGGTCAGATACATCACATGATCACACTGACAGAACCACAGGCACATAGACACAGGCAACAGAGCATGCAAAATGTCGCCACTAGTACAGTGTATATCCACCTTTCGCAGCAATGCAGGCTGCTATTCTCCCATGGAGACGATCGTAGAGATGCTGGATGTAGTCCTGTGGAACGGCTTGCCATGCCATTTCCACCTGGCACCTCAGTTGGACCAGCGTTCGTGCTGGACGTGCACACCGCGTGAGACGACACTTCATCCAGTCCCAAACATGCTCAATGGGGGACAGATCCGGAGATCTTGCTAGCCAGGGTAGTTGACTTACACCTTCTAGAGCACGTTGGGTGGCACGGGATACATGCGGACGTGCATTGTCCTGTTGGAACAGCAAGTTCCCTTGCCGGTCTAGGAATGGTAGAACGATGGGTTTGATGACGGTTTGGATTTACCGTGCACTATTCAGTGTCCCCTCGACGATCACCAGAGGTGTACGGACAGTGTAGGAGATCGCTCCCCACACCATGATGCCGGGTGTTGGCCCTGTGTGCCTCGGTCGTATGCAGTCCTGATTGTGGCGCTCACCTGCACGGCGCCAAACATGCATACGACCATCACTGGCACCAAGGCAGAAGCGACTCTCATCGCTGAAGACGACACGTCTCCATTCGTCTCTCCATTCACGCCTGTCGCGACACCACTGGAGGCGGGCTGCACGATGTTGGGGCGTGAGCGGAAGACGGCCTAACGGTGTGCGGGACCGTAGCCCAGCTTCATGGAGACGGTTGCGAATGGTCCTCGCCGATACCCCACGAGCAACAGTGTCCCTAATTTGCTGGTAAGTGGCGGTGGGGTCCCCTACGGCACTGCGTAGGATCCTACAGTCTTGGCGTGCATCCGTGCGTTGCTGCGTCCGGTCCCAGGTCGACGGGCACGTGCACCTTCCGCCGACCACTGGCGACAACATCGATGTACTGTGGAGACCTCACGCCCCACGTGTTGAGCAATTCAGCGGTACGTCCACCCGGCCTCCCGCATGCCCACAATACGCCCTCGCTCAAAGTCCGTCAACTGCACATACGGTTCACGTCCACGCTGTCGCGGCATGCTACCAGTGTTAAAGACTGCGATGGAGATCCGTATGCCACGGCAAACTGGCTGACACTGACGGAGGGGGTGCACAAATGCTGCGCAGCTAGCGCCATTCGACGGCCAACACCGCGGTTCCTAGTGTGTCCGCTGTGCCATGCGTGTGATCACTGCTTGTACAGCCCTCTCGCAGTGTCCGGAGCAAGTATGGTGGGTCTGACACACCTGTGTCAATGTGTTCTTTTTTCCATTTCCAGGAGTGTATAATCTAAATAAAGCTATCATAGATAATATGACAGAGAGTAAGTCTTACAACAAGATCTTATAAAGCTGGCTCTCTTAGTCTTTCTTTCTTAAATACCAAGGTGAGCCTCCTTACATCAGTTTTGTAAATCAGTGCAACACACTTCTCAAAAAAGAGCAAAGGAATTGAAGGACTGTGTGGTGTCTGTTCGTTCAGACATGTCTGAAAGAACAGACACAATTTTGATCCAGCAGCCATTGTGAATTAAGACGCAAAGGAATTACATATGTTGGCTGTGAATGGGCACAAATTTTCAACACTCCCCATTGATTTCAATCAATGCCCGCTCACAGACAACATCTGTAACTCCTTTACATCATAATCCATAATGGCTACTGCATCAAAATTGTGTTTGTTCTTTCCGACTTGTCCAAAAGAACAGACACCTTGTATATATCTAAAAAAACTTTCCAAACAATGTCATGTAGAAAAATGTAAAACATTTCAAGCTCCTTGTTAACAGAATTACCACTGGCTGAATGTGCAGTGTTCTAATTTACAAGTTGCAAAGTCAGAAGTGTGAGACATCTTGAAAGCATTTTTATTTATCTATTTTTATTTGAACTTCATATTTATTATTCATTTTAAATATTAATTGATAAATATCAATCACAATTTTTAATAAGAATAACATTTTATTTTTATTCACTAATGGCACAATAATTCAAGTACACATATTAGTAATAAATTAAAATTCAGTACAAAAATGTTAATATAACAGACAATGGAAACTCCAGGTAAGAATATCAACAATGTAGGAAAAAACAGGTAGCTACATACTGTAAAGAAAACATGTCAAGCTGCAGACGGGCACAGTTAAGACACTCACATATAGCTTTTACCACAACCTTCATCAGTAAAAGACACACACACACACACAGCATCTCAGGCTTGAATGCATGGGGTGGGAAAGGGGAAGGGATAGTATTTTACCCTCCCAACTTTGCACAAAAACAACTCTCCCATGCTTTATCTCTCCAGTCACCTGCCACCCCCCAAAGTCCCAATGTCCAGCCATAGACGAGCATTTCCCTCATGACTCAGTACCACCCAGGACTGGAGCAGCTGAATCACATTCTCCACCAGGGTTTTGACTACCTCTCGCTGTGCCCTGAAACGAAAAATGTTCTACCCACTATTCTTCCTACCCCTCTCACAGTGGTATTCCACCACCCACTGAACCTACACAATGTCCTCATCCCTGCTTCCAATCACTTGCCTCATGACTCATACCCCTGTAGTAGACCCAGATGCAAAACCTGTCCCATACATCCTCCCACCACCACCACCACCACCACCTTCTCCAGTCCGGTCACATGTATCACCTATCCCATTAAAAGCAGAGCTAACTTTGAAAGCAGTCATACGATCTACAAGCTAAGCAGCAACCACTGTGCTGTATTCTACACAGGACAAGCTGTATGTCCGTGCAAATGGCCACTGACAAACTGTGGCCAACAAAGAGCTGGACCACCCCATTGCTGAGCATTCTGCCCAACACGATGTTCTTCATTTCAGTGACTACTCCACAGCCTGTGCTATCTGGATCCTTCCCCAAAGACCAGCTTTTCTGAATGGCACAGGTGGGGCTCTCCCTGCATTATGTCATATGCTCCCATAACCCTCCTGCCCTCAACCTTCATTAGGCATTGTTCTTACCCATCTTGTCCCTTCCCTGTTCCCATTCCAGCTCTACGCAGTTCTCTGTTCTGCCATCGCACCATCAGTCCTCTTACTTTCCTCCTTCTCCACTACCCACATCCCACCCTCTGTCTGACTTCCGAACTGCATCTAGCTGCCCTACCCTCTCTCATCTCATCCCTGTATGTCCCACAAGCAGCACTCCATCCCCCACCCCTACACTGCTTTCCTCCCCCTGCCCTCTCTGGCCTCCTCCTTATCCCCACCACCCAGTTGCCTCTCCCATCATGCACTGCTGCTTGCAGTCTGTCTTCATCTGTCAGAGACTGTGATCATGTGTGTGTCTAATTTTGATGAACGTCTTGTTGCCTGAAAGGTCGCTTTCCTACAGTCTTTTTGTTGTGCCTATCTGGAACTCAGCCTCTCCATTACATGGTGAGTAGCAACTATCCTTTTTACATTACTGGCCATTAAAATTGCTACACAAAGAAGAAATGCAAATGATCAACGGGTATTCATTGGACAAATATATTATACTAGAACTGACATGTGATTTCATTTGCACGCAATTTTGGGTGGATAGATCCTGAGAAAACAGTACCCATAGATCCTGAGAAGTCAGTACCCAGAACAACCACCTCTGGCCGTCATAATGCCCTTGACACACCTGGGCATTGAGTCAAACAGAGCTTGGATGGCATGTACAGGTACAGCTGCCCATGCAGCCTCAACATGATATCACAGTTCATCAAGAGTAGTGACTGGCGTTTTGTGGCGAGCCAGTTGCTCGGCCACCACTGACCAGATGTTTTCAATTGGTGAGAGATCTGGAGAATGTGCTGCCAGGGCAGCAGTTGAACATTTTCTGTATCCAGAAAGGGCCGTACGGGACCTGCAACAAGCGGTCGTGCATTATCCTGCTGAAATGTAGGGCTTCGCAGGGATCGAATGAAGGGTAGAGCCACGGGCCATAACACATCTGAAATGTAACGTCCACTGTTCAAAGTGCCGTCAATGCGAACAAGAGGTGACCGAGACGTGTAACAAATGGCACCCCATACCATCACGCTGGGTGATACGCCAGTACGGCGATGACGAATACCCGCTTTCAATGTTGACTCAGGGATCGAGACGTGGCTGCACGATCTGTTACAGCCATGTGGATAAGGTGCCTGTCATCTCAACTGCTAGTGATACGAGGCCATTGGGATCCAGCAAGGTGTTCCGTATTACCCTCCTGAACACACCGATTCCATATTCTGCTAACAGTCATTGAATCTCGACCAAGGCGAGCAGCAATGTCGCGATATGATAAACTGCAATCACTATAGGCTACAATCCGACCTTTATCAAAGTCGGAAACGTGACGGTACGCATTTCTCCTGCTTACACGAAGCATCACAACAACGTTTCACCAGGCTACGCTGGTCAAATGCTGTTTGTGTATCAGAAATCGGTTGGAAACTTTCCTCATGTCAGCACGTTGTAGGTGTCGCCATCAGCGCCAACCTTGTGTGAATGCTCTGAAAAGCTAATCATTTGTATATCTCAGCATCTTCTTCCTGTCAGTAGCACGTCATCTTCGTGGTGTAGCAATTTTAATGGCTACTAGTGTATACTATTGTTTCACTCCATCCTGGAATTTATAGTGGTAGATACCTATCCCAATAATGTATGTGCTTTGACAACCAATGTGAAATACTCACTTGCCAGTAAAACATTTAAGCTCTGACATGGGAAGCAGGGGGGCTAAACCTTCTCAAAATAAAATATCAATACCCTCAAGAAGCAGGGTGTCAAGATTGACCAGTTGAAAAACTGATGTGTTAAAAGTACATTTACCTACAGCGAAAAGGACAAAATAAGAAGACAAGTAAAAATAAAAGCCCCAGATAGCAACACTCAAAGCCCACGGTTAAGAAAACTCATCTCATACAAGGAAGCATCAGACAGCAACCCTCCAACCGCCTCACTCTGCGGAGCCACACCACTCGTGTGTGTCACGAGGGCAGTAACATCACCGTACACATAGCAGGGAAGTTACAAAAATTTTCGTGCACATCCAAATATCGAAGGAATGGTTGAGGCCTGTTTTACACAGCATAACCATATAAACTATAAAATACTTCAGTGTGAAAATTGTTAAAACCAAATAGACCAGACGCAAGGACATATAAAACAAGCCCAGGACGAATAACCGAGCAGTCAAACTGTGACATTATGTCCTCAAAAGGCCAGCAAAGTTTAACAGTGTACTGCAATGTCTTAACCCCACCTGAGTGTTAAGGGTGTGTTGGGGCTATAGCTTCAGATTCTGCATAATTTCAGTCCATTCCAGAATTTATAAGGTCCAGCACTTTATTTCTTTGTGTAGGTCTTTTAAATTATTAGCTATACCTGTTATGGAGTGGCCAGCATATTAACTGTACTGATTATGAAAAGCAAAATCCTAAAGTTAGTAACCAAAAGTGTCAGTTTCCTACTCTAAATCGTACAAAAATCTACATCTGCATCTACATCCATACTTCGCAAGCCACCTGACAGTTTGTGGCGGAGGGTACTTTGAGTATCTCTATCAGTTCTCCCTTCTATTCCAGTCTCGTATTGTTCGTGGAAAGAAAGATTGTTGGTATGCTTCTGTGTGGGCTCCAATCTCTCTGATTTTATCCTCATTTTCTCTTCTCGAGATATACGTAGGAGGGAGCAATATACTGTTTGACTCCTCGGTGAAGGTATGTTCTCGAAACTTCAACAAAAGCCTGTACCGAGCTACTGAGTGTCTCTCCTGCAGAGTCTTCTACTGAAGTTTATCTATCATCTCCGTAATGCTTTTGCAATTACTAAATGATCCTGTAACGAAGCACACTGCTCTCCGTTAGATCTTCTCTATCTCTTCTATCAACCCTATCTGGTACGGATCCCACACTGGTGAGCAATATTCAAGCAGTGGGCAAACAAGTGTACTGTAACCTACTTCCTTTGTTTTCGGATTGCATTGCCCAAGGATTCTTCCAATGAATCTCAGTCTGGCATCAGCTTTACCGACAATCAACTTTATATGATCATTCCAGTTTAAATCACTCCTAATGCCTACTCCCAGATAATTCTCGGAAGTAACTGCTTCCAGTTGCTGACCAGCTATATTGTAGCTAAATGATAAAGGATCTTTCTTTCTGTGTATTCACAGCACATTACACTAGTCTACATTGAGATTCATTTGCCATTCCCTGCACCATGTGTCAATTCGTTGCAGATCCTCCTGCATTTCAGTACAATTTTCCATTGTTACAACTTCTTGATGCTAAAAACTGAAAAGACACGCCATAGATTTGAGAAATACATATGTATCAGGTCCACGTGTAGGTCAATCTGTATATTGAGCAAGCAGTGAAGGAAACAAAAGAAAAGTTCGGAGTAGGTATTAAAATCCACGGAGAAGAAATAAAAACTTTGAGGTTCGCTGATGACATCGTAATTCTGTCAGAGACAGCAATGGACTTGTAAGAGCAGTTGAATGGAATGGACAGTGTCTTGAAAGGAGGATATAAGATGAAAATCAACAAAAGCAAAACGAAGATAATGGAATGTAGTCGAATTAAGTCGGGTGATGCTGTGGGAATCAGATTAGGAAATGAGTAAAGGACTTTTGCTATTTGGGGAGCAAAATAACTGATGATGGTCGAAGTAGAGAGGATATAAAATGTAGACTGGCAATGGCAAGGAAAGCGTTTCTGAAGAAGAGAAATTTGTTAACATCGAGTATAGATTTATGTATCAGGAAGTCGTTTCTGAAAGTATTTGTATGGAGTGTAGCCATGTATGGAAGTGAAACATGGACGATAATTAGTTTGGACAAGAAGAGAATAGAAGCTTTCGAAATGTGGTGCTGCAGAAGAATGCTGAAGATAAGATGGATAGATCATGTAACTAATGAGGAGGTATTGAATAGGATTGGGGAGAAGAGGTGTTTGTGGCACAACTTGACCAGAAGAAGGGATCGGTTGGTAGGACATGTTCTGAGGCATCAAGGGATCACCAATTTAGTACTGGAGGGCAGCGTGGAGGGTAAAAATCGTAGCAGGAGACCAAGAGATGAATACACTACACAGGTTAGGAAGGATGTAGGTTGCAGCAGGTACTGGGAGATGAAGAGGCTTGCACAGGATAGAGTAGCATGGAGAGCTGCAACAAAACAGTCTCATGTACTCAAGACCACAACAACACAACAACAACAACAACAACAACAACAGGTCCTGCACTAAATTTAGGATTGAATACACTATTCTGAAATGACTGAGGCAATTCTGTTTCTTGACACAGGAGAAGGGAGTGGAGCTCGCGCGGCTGGCGGTGCACCATGCCCTGACGCGCGAGGGGCAGGCGACACACCTCGTCGGCGTCAACAGTGTGCGAGAACTGCAGTCCAACCTGCAGATCCTGCGCGACGGGCTGACTCCCGCAGAGAAAGAGGTTCTGCGTGACATCCAGGAGAAGTAAGCCATGTTCACTCATGTTCTGCATTTCTTCCTAGTCTTACTGGGCTGGCCCATTGAAGTCCAAATGTTGTTTTCTGGCTTCACAAAACACACCTCCCATCAGGCTGTCATTATAGTCTTTTCTCATTTTTTTGAAATTCAGCAGAGAACTTCCGCAGTCCACCTGTCACCCCGTCGCCCAGCTACGTTTCTTGGAATCGCCCTTACAATCAGAGTTAACAGCTTCAAGTTCACTCTCTTCACTGAAACACTTGCTTGTTCTGTCTGCCCCAGTAACTCTCAATATGCACATCTTCGTTGCTGCTGAGCAACCCCAATTTTTAGCAATAGTTATTGCATTTTATATGAGACATACTATACTGATTTTCAGACCAACTTTCAAAGTTGCTATGTTTATATTTTGCAGGCCTAGCTTGAGTGTAGTAGCATCCTGCTTCACACAGTCACATCTTTTACATATCTGTGTATATCACTGCAAAGCGATATGATATGAAACAAATGTATAAGGATTATATTAGAGATGGCGAATGGTTGACATCGGTTTATTGGGAGAATTCTAGGAAAGTGTGATTCACCTGTAAAGGAGACTACCTATAGGATGCTAGTGCAACCTATAGTTGAGTACTGTTCGAGTGTTTGGGATTCATACCAGATTTGATTAAAGGAAGACATCAAAACAATTCAGAGATGGGCTACCACATTTTTTACTGGTAGGGTTGAACAACAAGCAAGTGTTACGGACACACTTTGGGAACTCAAATCGAAATCCCAGGAGGGAAGGCAACATTCTTTTTGAGGAACACTATTGAGAAATTTTTGAGAGTTGGAATTTGAAGGTGACTTCAGAATCATTCTACTGCCTCTAACATACATTTCACATTAGGACCACGAAGATAAGATACGAGAAATTATGGCTCTTACAGAGGCATATAGATGGTCATTTTTCCCCTCACAGGGAAGCAGAGTACTCTCTGCCATGTATCTTATGTTGGATTGCGGAGTATCTATGTAGTTGTAGCTTGGGTCACAACTTTGTGTTAAGGAGACCTCACCCTAGCATAGGTCAGGCCGTGATTTTCTCAATGTGTGAATCATACATTGCTAAAAAACTGGACTGATTTCACATGAGAACATTGTATGGATGTCTTGCTATTTGTCCCTTGATTAGTGCTGCCTTCTGTTGTCAGTTTATAGAATTATTTCGAAAGATTTCAGTTTCAAGAATTATTTCGTAAGAAACGTAAGCGAACATAACAGCTGCTGTCGCAAATGGCAATCTATCTCATTCAGAGAATGAAAGAATTCCTTGGCACGAATTCATTGTACCAAGGCAGGGATTTGAACCTGGACCTCCCACTTGCATGGTAGATGTGTTAATCATATATGCCACCTTGACACAGTGGTCAGTGAAAACTGCACATACTACTGAAGGATACCTCCCCCCTCAGTCCAAATACCCATTTGCCGCACATTACCAAAGCAGCGTCCCCTAGCCCTTTTTACATGTTTTGCTTCTCGCATAATGTGAAGTCCTGCACAGTGTCGGGTGAAGAGTGATCTGCACTGAGTGATCAAATCAGAATTTGGATTAAGGGGGGAAGCATGCTTGGATAGTCTGTGCAGTTGTGTCTAACCACGGCACCAAGTGGCATAGATGGTTAACGCATCTGCCTAGTAAGCAGAAGACCCGGGTTCGAATCCCAGCCTAGGTTCAAATGTTCGTTGCCTGAATGTGGTAGAGATCAGAAATTATGGACATATACATCACTTCCGTTGAGTGAGCAAGAAGGTTTGAAAGTTCAAAAGGAACAAATTGCTCAAAAGCTCATCTTGTATCTTTTTTCTTGGGAGGATACTTACACTTTCTGTTATCATTATTTTAAAATTTGTAATCTATCAAAGAAATAAAGTAAATATGAAAAATAAATCTTTTAGCATGTATTGCGCTTGAAGATACATCAATCAAATATGTAACTCTTTAAGTAACAGCATAAATGGCCAGATTCATATGGTCTGTCCAAAATTACTTTAGGATTGACAATTCGGCAAGAGCATGCAGAAATGCAGGATAAAGTTGCCACCCACGTAATCTTACATTCCATCCAGCTCGCACAATTAGGCAAATTATTCACTTCATAAATATAGAAACTATGTCAATGTACTCCAGAAGAGGAACACTATGTTTTGATTTTTGTTTTATCTGTGTAACAACAAATTATTAGAAGATATACGGATGGTTTACAAAAATGCATTTTCACACAACATTACCACATTTTCGACATGCGAGAAACCTTTTTCTTATTGAAGTTATGTGATTGAAATCTTAAAAATGGTACAAATGGCTCTGAGCACTATGGGACTTAACTTCTGAGGTCATCAGTCCCCTAGGACTTAGAACTACTTAAACCTAACTAACCTAAGGACATCACACACATCAATGCCCGAGGGAGGATTTGAACCTGCAACCGTAGCGGTCGCGCGGTTCCAGACTGAAGCTCCTAGAACCACTTGGCCACACCAGCCGGCAATGAGTTCTTAAGACTACATCATATTTTCATATGTTTGAATCCACAACTCTGTCACAGGTCCCTAATGCAAGATAATTTGAGTTAAATATGACGCACAATGGTTCACTCGTGTGTCAACTACTAATCAGGCGCCTGTACAATTTCGACAAGAGAAACAGATCGCCATAACACTACAAAAAATAAGATCAAGTGTGTTTATCATAGTGAGAAAATGTACTTTAAATAGGCCAGCCTCTCTTGTTTAGAAAGAACAAAAGCGGTGTAAATAATAGGGCCTTTTTATTACAGCAGTTATATTGTGAACGTAATATTTGTTTTGTGTGATACTGAAGGGATTCCTGAGATGACCTTCCTTCGGAATTAGGTGCTATTAAGGCTCTCTTATTAAAATGTCGAAACTTACGACAATATAATTTTCTTATGTAGGTACTTACAGGTGTTAACTGCACACTTCAAACATGCAGCTCAATCCAGCTGTGCTCCATTTGCTACAGAAAAAGTCCACTTACATCATTCTCATTGCTATGAAGTGTCAGTAACATTATCACTAGCACCGTTGTCATTTAATGAAATTATCATCTCCTCTACTGAATTTTCCAAAAGAGCTTCATACTGCTATGTTCTTTCCATGATGCTCTCTGTTTTTGACGGCTTTCATTCAGTCTTCAGATATACCTTCCCAACAGCTTCTCTTGTGATTCTTTTGACTGCAGAGGGTAAATTTGTTGGTATTCCCTGCAACATAACATGTAATTTGAACCCATATTAACTCCATTGGCTTTAAATGGCAGTGGTAATGTGACAGCCTAATGACTGTATGCCCATGCTTTTCTGCCAATTCATCAATATCATTTAGATGGAGTTGTGGCTTATTGAGAGATATTTTTTCCATAAACTCTACCTTTTTAAGATAATTACTTACATTGACATTATGATGCTGAAGCCTATCAATAATTTCCTCCTTTCAGTTTGCCATGGTACATGCATTATCAACAACAAATGAATGGCAAGGAGCATTACCTAGAACAAATGTTGATGGTTTTTCAAGATTTGATATTAGTGAATCTTTGAACCATGTTTTAAATGTAATGTGGTTCGTTTTTTAATGATAATCTCATTTTCTTTTGCTTTGAAAAGTAGGAGACTGGCAGAAAACCTTACAAGGTATCTTCATGAAGAAGAATAAGCCTGCTCCCTTGCCTAAAGCCATTGCCTTTGTTCCTTTAGCTGTGTCATTATGAGCAGTCCTGCTTGACAGTTTGACCAGTATTGACCATTATTTGTTGATATTTATGCTATGGGTGTCCCTTTAAAGTTGGCATTGCCATGCAACTATATCTTCCATCTCCATCAACAGCCTATGGCCACAGAAATGTCCATAGTGAAAGCCTAGGTTGTGTAAAAAGAATCAGGACTTTTTCAAGGTCACACATACTTGTACAAAGAGTTGGATGTTCCTTCCTGTGATAATAATAAAAAACATGATGAGAATTGCTTCCTCTGCAAATGAATCGATATTGGTAATCTGCTTATCCGTAAGACATATTTTCCCAGGGGTGTTAAGTTATGAGTTCTGTCAATTACTTTGTCAATGGAGAGCAGTGGACCACCATTCAGTTTTTTATTCTCAAGGTATGCATGTAACATGCAAACCATTTCTCCCGACTGTGCTCATATGGCAATTCCCTGGCCAAAAAAGCAGCATCAATGATGAACATCCTCCTGGCGTCCTTGAGTACCACACAATGAATAACAGTAACAACAAGTAACGGTAACAACCAGGGCCATTTTTTCCACAAGGCAACACAGGCAGTCACCAGGGGTGGCAAAATTTTAAAGGTCAGGAAAGGCAGTCAAAATTAATTTCAAATCAGACAGCGAAAAGATTGAGCAAATGAGGAGAAAAATGAAAAATAGGAAAAATTAAAGCACCTAATTCTTTTCAAGAGCATATGGAACAGTTACGAAGTAAGTCTTCACTTACTTTTATGAAAGTAAACACATTACCTCTACCTACCTCAAAACTAAAGTAGTTGCTACTGTGCCACAGGGGCTGCTAATAAAAGTTGTAAAATTCTCAATAGGAAGTACAAACAATACACCATTTATCTGTTTAACTGCAGAAAATTGATGCTGAAAAAGCTGTGATTTATTTGTCATTCTAAAAATATTTCAGTTAAAACACAAATGAAATAACATCACAAATACCAGATGACCTAGTTTGAAGCTTCAGCATGTTTTCCATCAGTATAACATGATTTCTAAATTCAAGAACAAATTTATTCACACCAGAAAATAATTTCACATCTTTATTAGTCCATTTTCTTGCAGTTAAATAAAATAAATAATTGATTCAAAATTTGGTTGCACTGGTGTATTCAGTTTAGTTCTAGTGTAAAATGTTTGGCACATTCTTCCTATTTTAGTTATTTTGGGAAATGTCAAAACCTGAGGACAAAAAATGAGAAACAGAGGACATTTGTTGTCCTCAATCGGTTTTAAAGGTATAGAGGACAAAGAATGAAAATTGAGGACTTTCCCCAGAAAATGAGGACATCTGATCATTTTAGTTTAATAATGAAAAGTATAATAGGAGATTTGCATTGTTGTGCCGTTGGCTGTTGGAGGTGGTTGTAGGGGGCATATTGGGGAGACTGTTGGTAGGAAAAAAGAGGGGGATATCATTTTTCAATTCTTGCCTAGGGTGGCAAAACACCTAGCAGTGGCCTTGGTGACAACAAATAACAGTAATAAAAAAATAAAAGAATAACTCCTACAACCATAAAAATTGGTGCAATGATTACACAGGACAGCAAGCTGACTGCAACTGAAGCTCATTGCAAGCAGGAACTATTGTGATGGTCGGGTGAAGATTTGGCAACTATGGGGGTTTGATGCGTCTGCAGGTTGCATGATATTGGTGGAATGTGGCATTTACCTGTCTTGTGGGCTCCCTCCCCCACCACGTCCGTCCTCGCTGCAAATCCTGAAATAGTTTTGGACAGACAATAGGACCCATATTATTCTCAGAACAAAATGTATTTACATCAGGTTGTTCATGCACAGACAATGTGTTTGTAAATAAAAACATCATGAAAAAACATAGAGAATTCAACACAGAAAATCTTATTGCCAATATCAACCTTGAGAAGGCTTTTGATTGTGTGAACCATTATAGCCTAAGGAAGATTACATCTGAATGTGGATATCCTTATCACCTAATAGTGAAATAGTGAAAAATCTTCACAAAACTACGTGCATTATAATAGACACAGGTAGGTTTTGATAAGAAGAAACAAATATTAACCAAGGTTTTAGACAAGGGTATGGACTATCACCTACCCTTTTTAATAATTACGTTGACTTCTTTCTTGGCAAATGGAAATGGAAAGTAAACAAAGTAATTAAGATAACAAATGAGGAATACCTGAATGTACTTTAGTTTGATGACATAGTTATTATTCAGAAGAATGAAGATTACCTCCAAAGATCAGTGTACAAGCTGAACAAAATGTGCAAGAAGTACAACTTTAAACCTTCTAGCAACAAAATAAAAATAATGACATTCTCAGGAAAATATCCCGTCAGATAAAAAATTGCTTTGGGTAACTCAGTTTTAGAAAAAGTGCCTCAAATCCCTTATTTACCCTGTGCTATAAGTTTTTATTTGGGTCTGATATTGAAAGAAAATACACAAGTTCCAAGCTGTGTGTGGTACCATCATGAAATTCTGTCAACTAATGGCAGTTATTGGGTTAATCTGTAGAAACAAAAGCTGGGTTACCATAGAAAAAAAATCGAACAGCGGATGAGGTTCCTAAGGTCTACACAAGAAGAGATATGATTAGAAACAAAAAACATTAGAACAAAAGTAAATAATTTCACCATGAATAAAAAAATCCAAAAATATCATGAAGACTGGTGACAACACCTCATGAGAATGCCTGTCACAGAATTACTTAGAAGATCCTGAACTATAAGCTATATGGGAAAAGAGATATTGGAAGACCTAGAAAAAGATGGGAAACTTAAATGCTGGGGTGGTTCCCCTTAAAAGGGCCCGGCAGATTCCTTCCTGCACACATACCCTAAATAAGCAATAGGTGCCTCACTAACAACTTCATTGATAATTGAAAAGCAGTGAAGATGATGTAATGTTATATACAGGAAGCTTGTTTAAATGTGAAATTGATAGCAGTGGGATAGGAGTATTCCTCATTATGTGTATATCAAAGAGATTGGCAAATGGGAAATGGTGGTGGTGTGTTTGTCACAGTAGATGAGAAACTCATAGCCATCGAGATAGAAATTGAAGCTGAATGTGAGGTTGATTGGGTAAGACTCATTATCAGAAGTGCATGTAAAAAGATAATTGGAACCGTCTATTACCCACCAGACACATCTCCTGACGTAAATCAAAATTTCAAAGAAAAGCTCAGTTTACTTTTAATCAGTTTACTTGAATGCAAGTTTCTGTCATACTGCAATCATTGGTGCAGACTTGAATCATCCAACAAACAACTGGAGAAATTAGTTATTTTAGTGGTGTGCATGATAAGACATCCTGTGAAACATTACTAAACGCCTTTTCTGAAAACTACGTAAAACAGATATTTTTGAACCATACTTATGATGTATTGGATCTAATGGAAAGAAATAGACCTGATCTCTTTGAGGATATCCACATTGAAACTGGTATTAGTGACCATGACATGGTTGTGACAACAATGATTAACAAAGTGCAAACGACAACTAAAACAAATAGAAAGATATAGACATTAAGTGAGCACTCCATCTTCATGCCCCAAGTGGCCCATCAGGACCACCCGAGTGCCGTGTTATCCTCAGCTGAGGAACGCGGACAGGAGTGGCGTGTGGTCAGCACACCACTCTCCCAGTCGTTATGATGGTTTTCTTTGACTGGGGCCGCTACTATTCAGTCGAGTAGCTACTCAATTGGCATCACGAGGCTGAGTGCACCCCGAAAAATGGCAACAACACATGGTGCCCAGATGGTCACCCATCCAAGTGCTGGCCATGCCCGACAGCACTTAACTTCGGTGACCTGACGGGAACTGTCATATCCGCTGTGGCAAGGCCATTGCCTAGACATTAAGTGAACTAGGTGAAAAGTCAACAGTGTTGTATCTCAGCAAAGAACTTGAAACTTCGAGCACACAGCAGGAGCATCTACAGGAACAATGGTTCAAGTTGAAAAGAATGATTGACCATGCACTGGATAGGTATGTGGCCAGTCAAACAGTTCATCATAAAAGGGGCCCTCTGTGGTATACAACCGCTCAAAGAAACTTCTGAAGAAACAGAAATTACAGCATAATAGCTGTAAAACAAAGCATAGGGCTATAGATAGAGAGATGTTGAATGAAATGTGTTTGGCTGTCGAGGGAGCAATGTGGGATGCCTTCAATGACTACCATAGCAGAATATTGTCAAATGATCTTTCACAGAACTCAAAGAAACTCTGGTTGTATGTAAAGGCTGTTCGTGGCACCAGAGTTAGTGTCCAGTCCGTACCGAATGAGACAGGAACTGAAACTGAGGGTAGCAGAGCACAAGCTAAAATGCTTGACTCCTTTTTTAGGCATTCCTTTACAAAAGCAAACTCAGGAGAAGTGCCCCAATTTAATCCCCATGCCACTGAAAAGATGAATGAAATAAATATTACTGTCAGTGGTGTTGAGAAACAGCTGAAATAGTAAAAACAGAACAAAGCTCCAGGCTCCAGTGGAATCCCTGTCAGATCTATACTGAATTTGTGGCTCTTCTAGCTACAATCTGTTGTAGATCCCTCAAACAAATAACTGTAGCCAGTTCTTGGGAAAGGCCCAGGTCACACTTACAGGAAGGGTAGTAGAAATGATCCACAAAACTACTGTCCAATATTGTTAACATTGATTTGTTGCAGAATCCCAGATATACAGAGTGTTACAAAAAGTTACGGCCAAACTGTCAGGAAACATTCCTCACACACAAATAAAGAAAAGATGTTACGTGGACATGTGTCCAGAAATGCTTAATTTCCATGTTAGAGCTCATTTTAGTTTCGTCAGTATGTACTGTACTTCCTCGATCCACCACCAGTTGGCCCAATTGAAGGAGGGTAAAGTTGACTTCGATGCTTGTGTTGACATGCGACTCATTGCTCTACAGTACTAGCATCAAGCACATCAATACGTAGCATCAACAGGTTAGTGTTCATCAAGAACGTGGTTTTGCAGTCAGCGCAATGTTTACAAATGCGGAGTTGGCAGATGCCCATTTGATACGTGGATTAGCACAGGGCAATAGCAGTGGCGCAGTACATTTGTATGAAAACAGATTTCCAGAACGAATGTGTCCCGACAGGAAGACATTCGAAGCAATTGATCGGCGTCTTAGGGAACACGGAACATTTCAGCCTACGACTCGCGACTGGGGAAGACCTAGAACGATGAGGACACCTGCAATGAACGAGGCAATTCTTCGTACAATTGATGATAACCCTAATGTCAGCTTCAGAGAAGTTGCTGCTGTACAAGGTAACGTTGACCACGTCACTGTATGGAGAGTGCTACGGGAGAACCAGTTGTTTCCGTACCGTGTACAGCGTGTGCAGGCACTATCACCAGCTGATTGGCCTCCACGGGTACACTTCTGCGAATGGGGCAGACATTGTTTCTACCTGTGCTGCTAGAACATGTGCCTTTACAAGTATGACACAACATGTGGTTCATGCACGATGGAGCTGCTGCACATTTCAGTCGAAGTGTTCATACGCTTCTCAACAACAGATTCGGTGACCGATGGATTGGTAGAGGTGGACCAATTCCGTGGCCTCCATGTTCTCCAGACCTCAACCCTCTCGACTTTCATTTATGGGGGCATTTGAAAGCTCTTGTCTACGCAACCCCGGCACCAAATGTAGAGACTCTTCGTGCTCATATTGTGGATGGCTGTGATACAATACACCATTCTCTAGGGCTGCAGCGCATCAGGGATTCCGTGCGACGGAGGGTGGATGCATATATCCTCGCCAACGGAGGACATTTTGAACATTTCCTGTAACAAAGTGTTTGAAGTCACGCTGGTACGTTCTGTTGCTGTGTGTTTCCATTTCATGATTAATGTGATTTGAAGAGAAGTAATAAAATGAGCTCTAACATGGAAAGTAAGCGTTTCCGGACACATGTCCACATAACATATTTTCTTTCTTTGTGTGTGAGGAATGTTTCCTGAAAGTTTGGCTGTACCTTTTTGTAACACCCTGTATTCTGAGCTCAAGCACAATGAGGTATCTTGAACAGAATGGCCTCCTCCATGCCATCCAGCATGTATTACTAATACATCAGTCATGTGAGACCCAACTCATACTTTTCTCACGTGATTTACTGATGGCTTTGGATCAAGGCAGTCAGGTAGATGCAGTATTTCCTGATTTCTGAAAACTGTTTGACTCAGTAACACCCCTATGCTTTCATCACAAGTATGATCATAAGAGGTACCAAGTGAAATTTGTAACAGGGTTGAAGACTGTGGTATCTCGGATGGAGAGTCACCATCAGACAGAGAAGTAACTTTAGGTGTGCCCCAGGGAAGTGTGTCAGGACCCTTGCTGTTGATGATGTGCAGACAATATTAATAGTGACATCAGGCTTTTTGCAGATGATGCAGTTTTCTATAATGCAGTACTATTTGAAAGAAGATGCATAAATATTCGCCTAGATCTTGATAAAATTTCAGAATGGTGGAAATATTTGCAGCTTACTTTAAATGTTTAGAAATGTGAAGTTGAGCACTCCACAAAACACTGTGACTATAATATCAAGACACTGTTGGAATCAGCCAATTCTTACAAATACCCGGGTGTGACACTTCATAAGGATGTGAAATGGAATTATCATTTAGGCTCAGTGGTGAGTAAATCAGTTGGTAGACTTTGGTTTATTGATAGAATACAGGGGAAGTGCACTACGTCTACTAAGGAGATTTCTAACAAATCGCTCATGTGACCAGTTATAGAATATTGCTCAAGTGTGTTGGACCTATACCAAATAGGACTAAAGTGCGCGTCATTTATGACAGCGGCCGAGTTTAGGTTCGTTCTGCGCATCTGACGTCACAAGACACAGTCAGCCAATGAACTGAGAACAACGTTGACGGAGCTCGACTGCAGTGCAGAGCATGGACGAGTGTCTTCAGTTTTAGAAACGTTCAGTCATAAATAAAGTAATTGAACAGAAGCAATGTCTTGATAGCAGACTTTCTGTTTGGAAAAAGCATTCTTTATACTAATTGCTACATATTCTATTTATTAATTAAACCAAACAAGCTATAAGCCTCCTAATTCAGGCGATAGCAAGGGAAGGTGTTTGTATCATTCTCACAAACCGCTTTTTCGCAATAAAGAACAGCGGTAACTGTTTATTTCCTATCCTACTTCGACAAAGTGTGAGTAATTCATAGCCATACCAACAGTGTTTGTCGGTATTTTGCTTGATATTTTAGGGTCCTCCAGAAACTCTGTTTCATGACGAGCTACGTTAGCATAACGGGTACGATGTTTGGCTGCCACGCATAAGGTTCTGAGTTCAAACCTCGACCAGCACTTAATATTTTCTTTATTTACTTATTTCTTATTTCATGAATTTTATTCATTTGAATGTAATTTTTTGAATATTTCTAGTGCTTTATCTCTTCATTATAATCATAATAAGTTTTCGGTTTTTCTAATTTTGTCCTCCAATGTTTCTTTTCACAGCAATCAAAAACAATGAAAAGGCACAGATACAATATTCATGTTATCTGTTTTGTTTGTGTATCTTCTTTTCCGCAGTCGCTGTTTTACTATTCATATTGAGACATATTCTTTTGCGACAGTATTAAAAGTATTATTTAGAGCAGAATTTCGGCTCATACGTTGCTGAGCTACTTGTCTGACGCAATTCCTTGCTTCGCTGCTTTGGTAACATCATATTAAATGTTTTTGTCGACTGATCTATGTCTTGGCAAGTATTTGCTGTCCGTTGTGACAAACACAAATTGTTTGCGCACTGCGCCTCACTGTCAATATATTTTAGTTTCTATGTTTTCTTACGTCCACAATTCAGTTTTGTGTACTTCGCCAACTTTGTTTTAATCAGAATGTTTTAGAAAAAAGCGAAATGGCTCTGGTATAAATAAAACTTTTAGTACAGCCGCGAAAGATGGGATATTTCTCAATATCTGGTACTTAAATTAAATGAGATATTGTTATACATTAAATTTTATATGAAATTTAGGTATCTTGTCCACATTTCATTCTCAACATTGTGGCAACTAAAATCGACCATACGGAAAGTATACGCTATGGACTTTTACCTCTGCAAACTTTTCAAAATTTTGCACAATTGTTTACTAATTTAAAGCTGCACAATAACTGCGTTGAACATCGAAACAAAATTAATTCATTTATGGGGGGGAAGGTATCAGTCAAGAAGATGTGTAAAAATCTAATTTTTGGGCCAAATAGTTTTTGTGAAATCGAATGATAAGTGTGTCAAAGCAGTCAGAACACAATGTGCCTGCACAGGAGCAATGCAGTGACGACAAAATTGTGCAGAGCGCGGAATGCGGGGAACACGTCTCTGTAGCAGCGAAAGGGTTAATGCGGCCGTGGTGGCTTTACTTCATACACTGCGCGCTCCCCCCTAAAAGTAAGTTTGTGAACTATACTGTACTATGGCGCTGCTTCTCTTAGCGTGTACGTCGTTTGCAACTGGCAACGCAGCAATCTCCCGCGTCTTGGCGGGCATGCACGAGCCGCCAAGATAAAAGAATTGAACTATAACAGGGGATATTGAATGTATACAGCGAAAGGGAGCAGGAATGGTCATAAGTTCATTTGATCTGTGAGAGAGTGTCACAGAGATAGTGAAGAAATTGAACTGAAAGACTCTTGAAGATAGACGAAAACTATCCTGAGACAGCCTACTAACAAAGTTTCAGGAACTGGCTTTAAATGATGACTGCAACCCCCTATATAATTGCTCACATTGTGAGGGTAAGATTATAATAATTACAGCATTCACAGAGGCTCTCAATCAGCTATTCTTCCCATGCTCCGTACATGAATGGAAGAGGAAGAAACCCTAATAACTGGTAAAGTGGGACATACCCTCTGCCTTGCATTTCACGGTGATTTGTAGAGTATAGATGCAGCTGTAGACATTGAGCAAACTCATCCCCTTTTCTTCTGCAGGTTCTTTGCGAAGATACCAGTGCGCCACTGGGAAGGCGTGGAGCAGCCAAAGCTGATGGAGGCGTGGCGGAAGTTGGGGATGCTCTGAGCTGCCATCACTGTATAATTCATTTCCATTCAGTCGTGTACATGAATTCATAAATACATCATTTACAAGAATAGTAAAGAATCCAAAATAAATAAAGAAATATTATTCTGATTTCCTGTATTTATAATTCCTGCTTCCTGATCTGAAGATTGTTGTACTCATTCCTGTCAGCGTGTCATCATTATGTTATGTGCCCTCTTATCCAAACTAACTGAAGCCTTCAGTACCATTTTTTCCAACTGTCAACTTTTGACCTAACACAGGGCAAGAGGTATGCTACAAATCAGTGTCACCACAACCTACATTCAAAAAAACTGTCATTCACTTCCATTTTCCACATGTACCACATCACACAGCACATTATCATTATGTCATGTGGAGGCGCTAACATCTGGGATCAGTAGGTCTAAGGCTTTCGACACTGCACCACACAAGGGGCCTGTAGTGAAATTGCTTGCTTAAGGAATATCGTCTCAATTGTGAGGCTGGATTCATGATTTCCTGTCAGAGAGGTCACAGTTCATAGTAACGAACGGAAAGTAATCAAGTGAAACAAAAG
This sequence comes from Schistocerca gregaria, assembly GCF_023897955.1. Taxonomy (NCBI): domain Eukaryota; kingdom Metazoa; phylum Arthropoda; class Insecta; order Orthoptera; family Acrididae; genus Schistocerca; species Schistocerca gregaria. Next base: position 104,980,967 of record NC_064930.1, on the reverse strand, counting down.
TGATTTCTGGCATTCCCCAAGGAAGTGTTGTGGGCTTTCTGCTATTTTTTTTATCAATCCTCTTATGTTGTTGTTGTTGCTGTTGTTGCCCCCGTCTCCCCTCTCCACCTTTTCTTTTCGAGAACGTAACACTTTTGTACCAATTGTAACTTTTATGAAATTGTAAATGCTCACTGCACATGGATCATTAAAGATATATTTCAATAAATAACAAGTTTATTTACAATGCGGAACTCGCTATTTTTATTGACTTTTTATGAATATCCACCCAATATGCACAATGCATATATGGCAACGAGGCTGTGTGCTGGGACCCTACGATTAAACTTGTCCAAAATCTCACCGGTTACCTTACACCAAAGCTTTTTAGCTATTTTATCTCCACACAGGGTGTGCCTTAGACCAATATCAGATGGTGAAAGTGAGGTTATGAGACACCATCTGTGATACAGAAAGTCAGAATACAGTATCAGAACTAAGGAACTAGCAATGTTAAAGTTTATTAATGACAAAAGCAAAACTCATACTGGATGTTCTCAGTGAAGGCCACATGTTAAAGCCTCCGCACAGCTGGAAATTGAAAGAATAGGGAAAGTGTCATCTGAACGTTTCATAATGTCATCATCTGTTTGGTCAAACATACAAATGTGCCAAACAATATTTTGGAGACAATACATACCACCTTTTACATTACCCTCTGCCACCACCTCTCTCCTTTCCAGGTGCAAAAAAATGTCGTGAAAAGTATATTCTTCTCCAGACTGACTCTTTCACCATTGAAAAACCTAAAATTGTTTAACCTATTTATGCTTTTTGTTGATGCATAATGTAAGCTCTACATTTGTCCAGCCACATATTGCAAAATTTAAATTATATTCCAACCTGAAGTTTTCATTGTTTTATTTTTTGATTTCACACTTGTCGGTGAAATGTCAGTCTTTCTGTAACCTTCGCAGTGCGTCACGAAGCAAAGCAAACAATACAGTAAAATTTAAGGGGGCAAAAACATGAGTGAATGTAGGGAGATTAGGTTAACAGGGTGCATACGACCCGGGACAACCGGCAGATCCGGGAAAAACCCGGGAATTTTTTCATCCAGGAGAAAACCGGGAAAAACCTGGGAATTGTTTGGAATTACAGGAATTTTTCATTGTTTTAGTTTTCAGTTAAATTTTTGTGATTTTGACTGGTAAGAACCAATAATCTAACAAAGGATATTTCTGTATCCCGCTACTGCAGAACAATACTGCAACAATAAAACATGAACGAGAGAAAAAAAAGACTTAAAATTTGAGATGCAAATGGAATGCAACATATACTACAACAAAACAGTGCTTATACAAGCGTCTGCCAACAGCAAAGTGTGTCAAAGGCTTTAGGAAGACTATGCAATGTATTGTAACAACAAATTGCCTCCGATGAGCATAGCATGACAACTGTTCAAATTATATTCATTTGAGCAGTTGTGGGTGGGCTTTTGTGCACACACAGTTGAGTTGCGCGGGCGCCACTACTTAATATTGCCCCGGTTTGGAAATTAGTAAATCTGGGGCTGATGCACAGAGCAGTCTGAGTTGTGGTGGGGAGGTGGGTTGTTTCCACGTGACCTGTGTTTATGTTCAGTGATTTTGTTGTTTCCTCTTCGTTTATTACTCTCACGTTAAATAAGAACAAAACGCATTTTTGTGGCCTGGAGCTATCAAATGAATTAAAATACATACACGTAATTACGGAAGGATAAAATATGTTATTAGTTTTAGATTTTATTTCCACCTTTCTGACAGTCAAACATTAATCGCCTTACAGAACAATGAAGTTATTTTAACTGGTTTGCTAAAGAGATTTATCTTTTATTAATCATTTCTGTTAAGGCAGTCCATTTATTTGAAACAAAATGTTTAATTTCACACTACTGGCTAGTTTCAACTGTTTGCTGCATTTCAAGTGCACCTATGGCATTATGCCATAATAAAGAACCAAACATTAGCTAATACAGTACTGGTACTCCAAGAAAATTTACGTATGAATGTACATTTTAAGCCGAATAATGACTTTTAGTATGGTTCACAAAATTCTGACACCCTTGAAGTATCCTCTGATGTCTTGTTTATTTTATGACATAATGTAAAATCTTTTAATGTTTTACACGTACGAACATATGGGTTTCCTGCGTCATCGTAGCTGCGCAAGCACGGTGACGTTTGTTATCTGGCGTGACGTTTGTTATCTGGCGCTCTCTTGCAACTGCTGAAACGAACCTATTTCTAACAGGTCACGGGAAAATACTGCGAATGGTGGTTTGAAAAGCATTACATTCAAAGCAGATTTCCTTTTACGTAAGATGAGCTATGTGTGAGAATGTACAATGAATTTCTTAAATCACAAAGCATTTGACTCTCATTTAAAAATCAACTCTATGAGGACGACCGTTCAGAGCAATTTCGAGCCTAGAAGATCAGACATTAACTTCATTATTAAAAATTTTACTGGCATTTGTGTTATGTATCTTAACGTGTGACAAGCGCAAAAAAGATCAACATTATATGTGGAAGCTTAGCTTCTATTCCAGCTTATTAATCTTTGAGGCCAATATTATATGTGAATGCTATGTATACTAATTTAAACCACTAACTTCTCTTATTTGTGTGTTTGTGCTACTTAAGAGTGATCTTGCAATTGGCTGACTACATTACGTGTCCTATGCTGTCATTAGCGTGAGAGATCACGTGACATGAGCTATGAGTGGCTTACAAAAGCACATTGCAAACTCGATTTCAATGCTTCGGGAAGTGACATGCAATGTTTAATGGAATTCGAATTTATACCCTCGCAATACGGAAATATGTGGAGTACATGTTGCTGCACGTCAAAAGTCTTTCAAAACATGTTTTTCCCCCCTGAGTTTCGTTTTTTTAAAGTGCTAGGAAATTCTACTCCGGTATATAAAACCGTAAACATTCAGAGGATTGATGAGTTTTACAGTGCCGAATAAGAGTATACTGTCACTTAACACGGAAAAAGTTTATTTTCGCAGGGAGAAAGTGTATTTTTAACCGGGAAATCTGGGAATTTTTTTTCCTTGGCCACTTATACACCCTGGATAATATGAAATGTTAGCAAGCAATGCTGCTTCCCCATCCAATGTCAACACTTTCTTTCTGAGAACACTTTACTTGTTTCCTTCCATTTTGTCCCATTCCATTCTGTTGAGGAACTAGTTTTAATCATGAGTACAAGATTAGTATAAATAACTGAAGCTGTTTCACATATTTGCTTTAGCTATCTTATTTGACATATTGTCACAGGGCTTGGCAAACACTTAGAAAAACTCAGGAACCCTTGCTGATTCTGCAGATATGTACATCTACATCCATACTCCGCAAGCCACCTGACGGTGTGTGGCGGAGGGTACCCTGAGTGCCTCTATTGGTTCTCCCTTCTATTCCAGTCTCGTATTGTACGTGGAAAGAAGGATTGTCGGTATGCTTCTGTGTGGACTCTAATCTCTCTGATTTTATCCTCATGGTCTCTTCGTGAGATATACGTAGGAGGGATCAATATACTACTTGACTCTTCGGTGAAGGTATGTTCTCGAAACTTTAACAAAAGCCTGTACCGAGCTACTGAGCGTCTCTCCTGCAGAGTCTTCCACTGGAGTTTATCTATCATCTCCGTAACGCTTTCGCGATTACTAAATGATCCTGTAACGAAGCGTGCTGCTCTCCGTTGGATCTTCTCTATCTCTTCTATCAACCCTATCTGGTGCGGATCCCACACTGGTGAGCAGTATTCAAGCAGTGGGCGAACAAGCGTACTGTAACCTACTTCCTTTGTTGTTGGATTGCATTTCCTTAGGATTCTTCCAATGAATCTCACTCTGGCATCTGCTTTACCGACGATCAACTTTATACGATCAGTCCATTTTAAATCACTCCTAATGCGTACTCCTAGATATTTATGGAATTAACTGCTTCCAGTTGCTGACCTGCTATTTTGTAGCTAAATGATAAGGGATCTATCTTTCTATGTATTCGCATCACATTACACTTGTCTACATTTAGATTCAATTGCCATTCCGTGCACCATGCGTCAATTCGCTGCAGATCCTCCTGCATTTCAGTACAATTTTCCATTGTTGCAACGTCTCAATACACCACAGCATCATCTGCAAAAAGCCTCAGTGAACTTCTGATGTCATCCACCAGGTCATTTATGTATATTGTGAATAGCAACGGTCCTATGACACTCCCCTGTGGCACACCTGAAATCACTCTTACTTCGCAAGACTTCTCTCCATCGCTGCGTTCTGTTATCTAGGAGCACCTCAATCCAATCACGCAATTGATCTGATAGTCCGTATGCTCTTACTTTTTTCATTAAACGACTGTGGGGAACTGTGTCAAACGCCTTGCGGATGTCAAGAAACACGGCATCTACCTGGGAACCCGTGTCTAAGGCCCTCTGAGTCTCGTGGACGAATAGTGCGAGCTGGGTTTCACACGACCGTCTTTTTCGAAACCCATGCTGATTCCTACAGAGTAGATTTCTAGTCTCCAGAAAAGACATTATACTCGAACATAATACGTGTTCCAAAATTCTACAACTGATCGACGTTAGAGATATAGATCTATAGTTCTCCACATCTGTTCGACGTCCCTTCATGTTCTTCCCTTTTTTGGCACAGCAAGTTTTTATAGATTTGTGATGCACACTTACAGTTCTGGTAGGTTTGTCGGTAAAGCATGCGTAAACACCGAGTCTTTCACATAACCCCACACAAAAAAAATTACATGGGTTATGTGGGGAGAGGTGGAGGCTCTGACATGGTTTGCTGATCATCAACCCCACCATGACCAGTCCATCGGTTTCTCAAAAGGGATGGAGCACCATTCTGCTGGTAGATGACACTATAAACTGCAGAATACACATAACACATTAACTTTTGCTGAATCTCAAATGTCTTGCACCATAGCGTGTGGATCCTCTGGCCCCGAGCTTTAAAGATTGTGCTGCTCCACTGTACCTTTCACAAAAAACACTGCTTCATCACTAAATATGAGTTTTTCACAAAGCCCATCCTCTTCCATAAGCTGTTGAAACTGTGCCAAAACTTTGAAACATCTGACTTTGTTATTGGGAGCCAGGACTTGAGCAATTGCAAGCAGTGAGGCTTCAGCTTCAGTAATTTCCTTAAAATCTTCCAAACAATTGGCTGTGGTATTTTCAGCACTCTGCATATTCTGTTCTTTGACTTATATGGGCTACATGTGAAACTTGCCAGCACAAGGTGAGCCATTATTCACTCACTGCAGGTTGACCAATCAATTCCTCTTGCAGAGGCATCCAGAAGCTTTAAACTGTGCATATCATTGTCAAATGGAGTTAGTAGCCGATAGGCCTCTGTAGAACTGTGTTCTGTAGTGTTATCGCACTGTTACGGCAGACTGATGTAAATGCGTTTCAAACACAACATACGCTTTCTCAGTACCTGTTGCCATCTTGCCTAACTGCTCACTGTTTCGCTCTCATGGCAGAAATGTGAAGTGGTTGCAACAATACAAAAGTTTTGTGTTTTCATATATGAACAATATGCCAATTAATGTTCACTACTGGCTATTAAAATTGCTACACCAAGAAGAAATGCAGATGATAAACAGGTATTCATTGGACAAATATATTCTACTAGAACTGACGTGATTACATTTTCACGCAATTTGGGTGCATCGATCCTGAGAAATCAGTACCACCTCTGGCTGTAATAACGGCCTCGATACGCCTGGGCATTGAGTCAATCAGAGCTTGGGTGGCATGTACAGGTACAACTGCCCATGCAGCTTCAACACGATACCACAGTTCATCAAGAGTAGTGACTGGCGTATTGTGGCGAGCCAGTTGCTCAGCCGCCATTGACCAGACGTTTCCAGTTGGTGAGAGATCTACATCTACATCTACATTTATACTCCGCAAACCATCCAACGGTGTGTGGCGGAGGGCACTTTACGTGCCACTGTCATTACCTCTCTGTCCTGTTCCAGTCTCGTATGGTACGCAGGAAGAACGACTGTCTGAAAGCCTCCGTGCGCGCTCGAATCTCTCTAATTTTACATTCGTGATCTCCTCGGGAGGTATAAGTAGGGGGAAGCAATATATTTGATACCTCATCCAGAAACACACCCTCTCAAAACCTGGCAAGCAAGCTACACCGTGATGCAGAGCGCCTCTCTTGCAGAGTTTGCCACTTGAGTTTGCTAAACACCTCCGTAACACTATCACGGTTACCAAATAACCATGTGACGAAACGCGCCGCTCTTCTTTGGATCTTCTCTATCTCCTCCGTCAACCCGATCTGGTACGGATCCCACACTGATGAGCAATACTCAAGTATAGTTCGAACGAGTGTCTTGTAAGCCACCTCCTTTGTTGATGGACTACAGTTTCTAAGGACTCTCCTAATGAATCTCAACCTGGTACCCGCCTTACCAACAATTAATTTTATATGATCATTCCACTTCAAATCATTCCACACGTATACTCCCAGATATTTTACAGAAGTAACTGCTACCAGTGTTTGTTCTGCTATCATATAATCATACAATAAAGGATCCTTCTTTCTATGTATTCGCAATACATTACATTTGTCTATGTTAAGCGTCAGTTGCCACTCCCTGAACCAAGTGCCTATCCACTGCAGATCTTCCTGAATTTCGCTACAATTTTCTAATGCTGCAACTTCTCTGTATACTACAGCATCATCCGCGAAAAGCCGCATGGAACCTCCGACACTACCTACTAGGTCATTTATATATATTGTGAAAAGCAATGGTCCCATAACACTGCCCTGTGGCACACCAGAGGTTACTTTAACATCTCTCCATTGATAACAACATGCTGTGTTCTGTTTAATAAAAACTCTTCAATCCAGTCACACAGCTGGTCTGATATTCCGTAGGCTCTTACTTTGTTTATCAGGCGACAGTGCGGAGCTGTATCGAACGCCTTCTGGAAGTCAAGAAAAATAGCATCTACCTGGGAGCCTGTATCTAATATTTTCTGGGTCTCATGCACAAATAAAGCGAGTTGGGTCTCACACAATCGCTGCTTCCGGAATCCATGTTGATTCCTACAGAGTAGATTCTGGGTTTCCAAAAACGACATGATACTCGAGCAAAAAACATGTTCTAGAATTCTACAACAGATCGACATCAGAGATATAGGTCTATAGTTTTGCCCATCTGCTCGACGACCCTTCTTGAAGACTGGGACTACCTGTGCTCTTTTCCAATCATTTGGAACCTTCCATTCCTGTAGAGACTTGCGGTACACGGCTGTTAGAAGGGGGGCAAGTTTTTTCGCGTACTCTGTGTAGAATCAAATTGGTATTCCGTCAGGTCCAGTGGACTTTCCTCTGTTGAGTGATTCCAGTTGCTTTTCTATTCCTTGGACACTTATTTCGATGTCCGCCATTTTTTCGTTTGTGCGAGGATTTAGAGAAGGAACTGCAGTGCGGTCTTCCTCTGTGAAACAGCTTTGGAAAAAGGAATTTAGTATTTCAGCTTTATGCGTGTCATCCTCTGTTTCAATGCCATCATCATCCCGGAGTGTCTGGATATGCTGTTTCGAGCCACTTACTGATTTAACGTAAGACCAGAACTTCCCAGAATTTTCTGTCAAGTCGGTACATAGAATTTTACTTCCTAATTCACTGAACGCTTCATGCATAGCCCTCCTTAAGCTAACTTTGACATCGTTTAGCTTCTGTTTGTCTGAGAGATTTTGGCTGAGTTTAAACTTGGAGTGAAGCTCTCTTTGCTTTCGCAGTAGTTTCCTAACTTTATTGTTGTACCAAGGTGGGTTTTTCCCGTCCCTCACAGTTTTACTCAGCACGTACCTGTCTAAAACGCATTTTACAATTGCCTTGAACTTTTTCCATAAACACTCAACATTGTCAGTGTTGAAACAGAAATTTTCGCTTTGATCTGTTAGGTAGTCTGAAATCTGCCTTCTATTACTCTTGCTAAACAGATAAGCCTTCCTCCCTTTTTTTTATATTCCTATTAACTTCCTTATTCAGGGATGATGCAACGGCCTTATGATCACTGATTCCCTGTTCTGCACATACAGAGTCGAAAAGTTCGGGTCTGTTTGTTATCAGTAGGTCCAAGATGTTATCTCCACGAGTCTGTTCTCTGTTTAATTGCTCGAGGTAATTTTCGGATAGTGCACTCAGTATAATGTCACTCGATGCTCTGTCCCTACCACCTGTCCTAAACATCTGAGTGTCCCAGTCTATATCTGATAAATTGAAATCTCCACCTAAGACTATAACATGCTGAGAAAATTTATGTGAAATGTATTCCAAATTTTCTCTCAGTTGTTCTGCCACTAATGCTGCTGAGTCGAGAGGTCGGTAAAAGGAGCCAATTATTAACCTAGTTCGGTTGTTGAGATCTAGAGAATGTGCAGCCCAGGGCAGCAATCGAACATTTTCTGTATCCAGAAAGGCCCGTACAGGACCTGCAACATGCGGTCGTGCATAATCCTGCTGAAATGGAGGGTTACGCAGGGATTGAATGAAGGGTAGAACCAGGGGTCTTAACACATCTGAAATGTAATGTCCACTGTTCAAAGTGCCGTCAATGCGAACAAGAGGTGACTGAGACATGCAACCAATGGCACTCCATACCATCATGACGGGCGATACGTCAGTATGGCAACGACAAATACACACTTCCAATGTGCATTCACTGCGATGTCGCCAAACATGGATATGACAATCGTGATGCTGTAAACAGAACCCAGATTCATGCAAAAAAATGACGTTTTGCCATTTGTGCACCCAGGTTCGTCATCGAGTACACCATTGCAGGCGCTCCTGTCTGTGATGCAGTGTCAAGGGCAAGCGCAGCCACAGTCTCCGAGCAGATAGTCTATGTTGCTGCAAACGTCGTCGAACTTTCTGAGGTCATCAGTCCCCTAGAACATAGAACTACTTAAACCTAACTAACCTAAGGACATCACATACATCCACGCCCAAGGGAGGATTCGAACTTGTGACCGTAGCAGTCGCGCAGTTCCGGACGGAACACCTAGAACCGCTTGGCCAACGCTTCCGGCCAACAGCAGCAAAAATGGAGTGCAATTGATCATGAGTTGCATGCTATTTATTTTGCAATTAAACATTTGTGGTCATCCATCGAATGGAGACATTTTGGAATTTTTACTGATCGCAAGCCTCTGGTGGCCATTTTTCAGTGAGAGTCTGATCCTAGGTTGCCGTGTGAATACAGGCAGGTTGGTATATTGCACAGTTAGCAAATGGTGTGTGCCACATAGCAGGGAAAGACAACCTGGTTGCAGATTGCCTGTCTCATCACTTTGCCAGTTTAAACTCTATTCATTGGGCGGAGATAAGTGTTAAAACAATAGGAGGATCCTGTTTTGCACAGCCTCGTACAGGAGCAGTGAATTGTATTGCATCTCAGGTGTATGCTAGACAGTATTTGATGTGACACAGCAAGAAGGAAACAGTGACCCTACATACTAGAACAATATCATCAGGAGGTTTTAGGAATGCTGCATAACTTAGAACACCTGTGAGCCCGAGTGATAGCCAAGTTACTTGTACGGCCGGGATTGCAGAAAGATTGTCACATATGGCCATATATGGGCCTGACATGCCAGCATAATAAGATTGGTAGCCGCATCTTTGAGCTTGTCGCACACTTCCCAGTGCTGTAAACCAAATTTTCGCAAATACATTTGGACACTGTAGGGCCGTTACCGTACACTGCTAGACAATGTTATTTGCTAACGACCATCGATTGTTTTAAGCCCCCTTTACATGTCTAGCTTTCTTGTCTCAGTTGACGTCTCAAGACAAGCTCATCTACTGCGGCACCCCTGACGTTCTATTCCCATGTCTGTTTTGAGTGGTCATTTTTGTTTACACCGCAGCACCAAAATTGGTGTAGTGGGAGCTGCCCAGAGTTTGGTATGTGGATGGTGAAAGTGAGTTTGTGAGTGACTATCATCTTATGAAAAAATCGAAATATATTAACAAAATGCAGGAACAATCAGTGTCAACAGGGTTTCTTAATGACCAAAGCAAAATTCATAGTGGAAGTTCCTGTCAATGGTCGTGTGGTAAATTCTATACACTCCTGAGAACTGAAAGAATAGGAAAAGCGTCATCCAAAGATTTCAGAACATATTCATGTATTTGAGAAAATTTGTACCTGCAAGCACATCAGGCAATATGTAGAGTGCAGTAAATAGTGCCTTTTTGCTTTATCCTTTTTATCTCATTTTCTTGCTAAGTGCCAAATAACAATGAAAATTATTTTTCTCATCCAATAAATCTGACTTCTTCATGTTGAAATAATTTCCATAAAAAAACATGTTTATCTGTTTACATTCTTATTTTTGCATAATATGGTTTTTTTTTCTCTGTGAACTTCTTGATTTCAGATACTTCATCTCTCTTGTAGGAGAACACTAGTACAAAAAAATACGAGGACCTTGTGCACTTTTCAGTGTGCCACAAAAACAAAACAAATAGCATAATTAAGATTAAGAAGACACAGAAGCACAACATGAATTTCTATAATAGCAGTGAGCTCATCCAGAATGGGTTATAACTTCTGATGTTGAAAGATGCTGCCATAATCACTTGTTTTTGTGCATGTGCTACATGCTGCATACTTTGAAACTTAGAGTTCCACCCTCGCCACAATCTACAGTCATTGATGTCGTAGACAAACTCGCATCACGGTTGGTTGCTAATGTACGCACAAGTATGAAAGGCACACACACTTCAAATAGTCAGAAAGTCATTCATGTAAAATGGGGTTTACCAGGCCCCCAGAGGTCACAGTGATACAAGATATATCTGCTGATTTGTTTGCGAAAGCATTGCTGCATGTTTCGTTCTCCAGGTCTGGGGTACAAGAGAAAACTACAGATTGTGGGGAAATGATGTGCAAGCCAACTTTCCAATGGGCTTCTCCTACTGTGCAGTTGTAACCACATTTGCAATACAACCTACCATCCAGCAAGTAATAGAATAGTAGAGTGAATCCAGTAAGAAACTTCTAAACCATTGTTTACATTGTCGCAAGTAGGCCTAATTTTTTGTACATGTATTTTCATTGTTTTCCGGCAACTTAATTGTCTTTCTGTCACTAAAATCGATTTGTACCATGAGTGTAAAGTGCCTGACATGCCGTAGAATCGTTAGCTCCGGGGTCTGGTGTGATGGATGTAGTAACTTTTTTCATTGGGGAGATTGTAGTGGCGTGGGAATTGGGAAAATGAGCGAGACTCATCAGTGGTTCTGTAGGCTATGCAGTAGAGATAGAAAGATTGTGGAACAGGAGGGGAAAATTGCTGCCCTTCAGGCTGAGTTAGATGAGGCTAGACGAGAACTGTGCAGGTTAAGGGGGGAGAAGGGTAAACAGGGGTGGGAAGCGGCAACAGGCATGAGGAACAGGCCAAGAAATTTTTCTGACAGCTTTGTTATTAATGTGCAAAATAGGTTCGACCTGTTGCCTCAGTCGGAAACTGATGAGCCTCTCACAGAAGTAGATGTTGACAGGGCTCAACAAGCTTTCAGCAGCAAATTGAATAAGAAGGTAGGGAAGTGTGCAAAGAGAAAGAAAGTCTTGTTGCTAGGTAGTTCGCATGCTAGGGGTGTGGGCCAACTTCTGCAGGATGAATTAGGGTTGGATTACCAGGTCACAAGTTTTTTCAAACCTAGTGCTGAACTTGGGCAGGTTACAGAGGATTTAGGTTCACTATGTAAAGGTTTTACTAAGGAAGACACCGTGGTCATTGTGGGTGGGCCGGGCAACAGTATTGACAGAGATCCGGGGTACAGCATAAAGTGTGACCTGGCAAAGATTGCATCGGCATCGAATCATACCAGTGTTGGGTTTGTGTCGGTTCTGGAGCGCCACGACCGACCTCATTTGACCTCTTCTGTCAGGAGAGTTAATTTGGAGTTGGAACGGCTACTTGGATCTGGTGCAGGGTCACACATTGGTGTGGTTCCTGTTGATTCACTCTGTAGGTGGGACTATACTAGACATGGCCTACACCTCAACAGGAAAGGGAAGGGTAAACTGGCTGGGCTGATAGCAGGAAATTTAAAGGGGGAGGAACTACATCTCATGGTGGAAACTCTTTTTTAGTGTAAGATCAGTGTCCAGTGGGAAACTCAGCCAGGCAAGTACTAAAGATGTTAAAAAAGTTCAAGATACTCACAAAAGTAAAGTGAAAAATAATGTTAGTATATTTCATCAAAATATTGGGGGATTGAAGAATAAAAGTACTAAAGATGTTAAAAAAGTTCAAGATACTCACAAAATTAAAGTGAAAAATACTGTTAGTATATTTCATTAAAATATTGGGGGATTGAAGAATAAAATTGATGAGCTTCTGCTTTGTTTAGAAGATATAGAAACCAAGAATGTAATAGATATACTATGCCTGTCTGAGCATCACATTGTCACTGATATGCAAAAGGTTAGCATCAATGGGTACAAATTAGCTGCACATGTAAGTAGAGATTATATGATGAGAGGAGGAGTTGCCATATATGTCAAAAGCTTCCACAGTGCAAAAAATTTAGAAACTAAAAAATTTTGTGTAGAGCAACATATGGAAGCATGTGCCACTGAACTTAAACTAAATGATGGCATTTTCATAATTGTAACAGTGTATAGGTCCCCCTCAGGGAATTTCCAGCTATTTCTAGAAAACTTGGATGCTTTGTTGTGCTATCTGTCAGACAGGGGGAAGCAAATTATCATTTGTGGGGATTTCAACGTTGATTCCCTGAAAGGGTGTAATAGGAAGAATGACCTTTTAGTATTACTCAGTCCTTTCAATTTGAGCTCCGTCATTGATTTTCCTACTCGGATAACAAAGAACAGCAGGACATTGATAGATAACTTTTTTATAGACCAAGATAAGTTTAAGGACATAAATGCTTATCCTGTCTTTCAGATCATGGTGCACAGCTAGTTACAGTGCATGGCATAGCTCCATGCAGTATATCAAATCAGAATTTCAAAGCAGTGCATTCAATTAACAATATAAATACGGCAAACTTTAGGGAAAGACTAACGGAGCTAGACTGGGATGAAGTGTATATGGAACCCGATGCAAACTTGAAATATAACTTATTTCACGATACATTTTTAAGGGTATTTGAAAATTGTTTTCCCAAGAAAACAGTGAAACATAATTCCAAGAAAACATACAAAAAACCTTGGCTAACTAAAGGAATAAGAATATCTTGCAACCGTAAAAGAGAACTGTATCTAACAGCAAGAGGGAGTACTGACCCCGAAATTGTTCAATATTATAAAAACTATTGTGCAGTACTAAGAAAAGTTATTAAAAAGTCCAGAAGCATGTGTATCATGTCTGAGATCAGTAACTCTGAAAATAAAATTAAAGCAATTTGGAATATTATTGAAAGGGAAACAGGGCAACCAAGAGCACAGGAAGACTTTAGTGCCATAAAACTGAATGACAAGTGTACTAACAAACAATCTGAAATTGGAAATATTTTCAATAATCATTTTTTAAATGTTGTGGAGAAAGTAGGATCTAGATCTTCACTAGATGAGGCAAGGCTTCTAATAGAAGAGGCCATACCGGTGCAGTTTGAAACAACTGTATTTCCACGAACCTCTCCCTCTGAAATCAGTAAAATAATAAACTCACTGAAAAGTAAAAGCTCTTACGGAATTGATGGAATTTCCAGCAAGATACTTAAAGCTTGTTCCCCACAGGTAAGTAGGATTCTCAGCCATGTATGTAATACCTCTTTGGAGCAGGGTGTTTTCCCCGATAGACTGAAATATGCCATTGTAAAACCATTCCATAAAAAGGGGGATACGTCAGATGTCAACAACTATTGCCCAATCTCTCTTCTGACGGCCCTATCAAAAATTTTTGAGAAAGTAATGTATTCAAGAGTAGCCTCCCATATATGTAAAAATAAAGTACTAACAAAATGTCAGTTTGGTTTTCATAAAGGCTTTTCAACAGGAAATGCTATATACGCTTTCACTGATCAAATATTAAATGCTCTGAATAACCGGACATCACCCACTGGTATTTTTTGTGATCTCTCAAAGGCCTTTGACTGTGTAAATCATGGAATTCTTTTAGATAAGCTAAATCATTATGGTTTGAGGGGGTCAGTGCACAAATGGTTTAATTCATACTTAACTGGAAGAATGTAGAAAGTTGAAATAAGTGGTTCATGTAATGTTAAAACAACATCTGATTCCTCAAACTGGGGGGAGCTATCAAGTACGGGGTCCCACAGGGTTCAGTCTTAGGTCCTTTACTGTTCTTGATATACATTAATGACTTACCATTCCACATTGATGAAGATGCAAAGTTAGTTCTTTTTACTGGTGATACAAGTATAGTAATAACACCCAAAAACCAAGAACTAAGTGATGTAATTGTAAATGATGTTTTTCACAAAATTATTAAGTGGTTCTCAGCAAACAGACTCTCTTTACATTTTGATAAAACACAGTATATACAGTTCCATACAGTAAATGGCACAACTCCATTAATAAATATAGACTTTGAACAGAAGTCTGTAGCTAAGGTAGAATTTTCAAAATTTTTAGGTGTGTCCATTGATGAGAGGCTAAACTGGATGCAACACATTGATGGTCTGCTGAAACGTCTGAGTTCAGCTACGTATGCTATTAGGGTTATTGCAAATTTTGGTGACAAGAATCTCAGTAAATTACCTTACTGTGCCTACTTTCATTCACTGCTTTCGTATGGTATCATATTCTGGGGTAATTCATCATTGAGTAGAAAGGTACTCATTGCTCAAAAACGTGTAATCAGAATAATTGCTGGAGCCCACCCACGGTCACCCTGCAGAGATCTATTTAAGGATCTAGGGATCCTCACAGTAACCTCACAGTATGTATATTCACTTATGAAATTTGTTGTTAATAATCCAACCTAGTTCAAAAGTAATAGCAGTGTGCATAGCTATAACACCAGGAGGAAGGATGATCTTCACTGTTATTGTTGTTGTGGCCTTCAGTCCTGAGACTGGTTTGATGCAGCTCTCCATGCTACTCTGTCCTGTGCAAGCTTCTTCATCTCCCAGTACCTACTGCAGCCTACATCCTTCTGAATCTGCTTAGTGTATTCATCTCTTGGTTTCCCTCTACGATTTTTACCCTCCACGCTGCCCTCCAATGCTAAATTTGTGATCCCTTGATGCTTCAGAACATGTCCTACCAACCAATCACTTCTTCTAGTCAAGTTGTGCCACAAACTCCTCTTCTACCCAATTCTATTCAATACCTCCTCATCAGTTATGTGATCTATCCACCTTATCTTCAGCATTCTCCTATAACACCACATTTCGAAAGCTTCTATTCTCTTCTTGTCCAAACTATTTATCGTCCATGTTTCACTTCCATACATGGCTACACTCCATACAAATACTTTCAGAAACAGCTTCCTGATACATAAATCTATACTCGATGTTAACAAATTTCTCTTCTTCAGAAACACTTTCCTTGCCATTGCCAGTCTACATTTTATATCCTCTCTACTTCGACCATCATTAGTTATTTTACTTCCTAAATAGCAAAACTCCTTTACTACTTTGTCTCTCATTTCCTAATCTAATTCCCTCAGCATCACCCGATTTAATTTGACTACATTCCATTATCCTCATTTTGCTTTTGTTGATGTTCATCTTATATCCTCCTTTCAAGACACTGTCCATTCCGTTCAACTGCTCTTCCAGGTCCTTTGCTGTCTCTGACAGAATTACAATGTCATCGGCGAACCTCAAAGTTATTATTTCTTCTCCATGAATTTTAATACCTACTCCAAATTTTTCTTTTGTTTCCTTTACTGCTTGCTCAATATACAGATTGAATAACATCGGGGAAAGGCTACAACCCTGTCTCACTCTTTTCCCAAACACTGCTTCCCTTTCATGCCCCTCCATTCGTATGACTGCCATCTGCTTTCTGTACAAATTGTAAATAGCCTTTCGCTCCCTGTATTTTACCCCTGCCACCTTCAGAATTTGAAAGAGAGTATTCCAGTCGACATGGTCAAAAGCTTTCTCCAAGTCTACAAATGCTAGAAACGTAGGTTTCCCTTTTCTTAATCTTTCCTCTAAGATAAGTCGTAAGGTCAGTATTGCCTCACGTGTTCCAACATTTCTACAGAATCCAAACTGATCCTCCCCGAGGTCCTCAACTACCAGTTTTTTCATTTGTCTGTAAGGAATTCGCGTTAGTATTTTGCAGCTGTGACTTATTAAACTGATAGTTCGGTAATTTTCACATCTGTCAGCACCTGATTTCTTTGGGATTGGAATTATTATATTCTTCTTGAAGTCTGAGGGTATTTCGCCTGTCTCATACATCTTGCTCACCAAGTGGTAGAGTTTTGCCATGACTGGCTCTCCCAAGGCCGTCAGTAGTTCCAATGGAATGTTGTCTACTCCGGGGGCCTTGTTTCGACTCCTGCCACCAAACTTCACTAATTCCCACTATATCTAACTTTAACCTATCCATTTCCCTTTTTAGATTTTCTAACCTACCTGCCCGATTAAGGGATCTGACATTCCATGCTCCGATCTGTAGAACGCCAGTTTTCTTTCTCCTGATAACGACGTCCTCCTGAGTAGTCCCCTCCTGGAGATCCTAATGGGGGACTATTTTACCTCCGGAATATTTTACCCAAGAGGATGCCATCATCATTTATTCATACAGTAAAGCTGCATGTCCTCTGGAAAAATTACAGCTGTAGTTTCCCCTTGCTTTCAGCCGTTCGCAGTACCAGCACAGCAAGGCCGTTTTGGTTAATGTTGCAAGGCCAGATCAGTCAATCATCCAGACTGTTGCCCCTGCAACTACTGAAAAGGCTGCTGCCCCTCTTCAGGAACCACATGTTTGTCTGGCCTCTCAACAGATACCCCTCCGTTGTGGTTGCACCTACGGTACGGCCATCTGTATTGCTGAGGCACGCAAGCCTCCCCACCAACGGCAAGGTCCATGGTTCATGCAGGGGGGGGGGGGTTGCAGGGTTAAATAAATCTGACTTTGGCACAGAAAGGGGTAAATTATGCTGCCACAAAAGTCTTTGGTCACCTACCAAACAGCATCAAAAGCCTGACAGATAGCCAACTATCATTTAAAAATAAATTAATAGAATTTCTAGATGACAACTCCTTCTACTCATTGGCTGAACTTTTAGATATAAGTTAACAGAAAAAAGCAATAACTTAAACATTAGTGTCATGCAATATTTTGTGTAATGTAATATCTTGTACAGACATCTTTTATTAACCTGACACATTCCACATTATTACGAAGTGTCGTATTCATTATCTATGGAACAAGTATTAGTCTAATCTAATCTAATCCACTGCTCACCAGCACAAATTGTCTACAGTGGGCAGTTGAGGATTCTCAAACAGTACGTAAGTATGGGTGGGACCAGCATCCTATACCTGGTCTCCTTTATAGATGAAAAACACTTTTGTAGAATTCTACCACTAAACTGAAGTCGACCATTCGCCTTTCCTAACACAGTCCTCAGATGCTCATTCCATTACGTATCACTTTGCAACGTTATGTCCAGATATTTGAATGACATAACTATATCAAGAAGGACACTAATAATTCTAGAATTCTGCAGACAGTTTCAAGCTAGTTTTCTAAATCTTCTCAATTGTGTTCCTCAAAAATAATGTCACATTCCCTCCAGGAATTCCCATATCAGTTCCCGAAGCATCTGCATTACACTTACGTGTTATTGGAACCTACCAGTAAGAAATCTAGCAGCCCACCTCTGAATTGCTTTGATGTCTTCTTTTAATCTGACTTGGTACATATCCCAAACACTCAACCAGTACTTAAGAGTAGGTCGGACCACCCTTTACAGATGAAGCACATTTTCGTAGAATTCTCCCGTGAAACTTAAGTCCAGCATTTGCCTTTCCTACCACAGTCCTCACACGCTCATTCCATTTCATATTGCTTTGCAATGTTGCAGTCAGATATTTAAATGATGGGACTGTGTCTAGCACAGCACTAATAATGCTGTATCTGAAACATTACTGGTTTGCTTTTTGTACTCATCCACATTAACTTAAAGTCTTTCTATGTTTAGAGCTAGAAATTTTGTCTAAGTCATCTTGTGTCCTCCTACAGCCACTCAAGTTTTGACACCTTACTGTACACCACAGCATCATCAGCAAAAACATCCACACATTGCTGCACACACTGTATGCCAAATCATTTATATATGTAGAGAATAATAGTACTCCTATCACATTTTTCTGGGGCACTACTGACAATACCCCTTTCTCTGATGAACAGTCACCACTGAGGAAAACATACTGGTTTCTATCACTTATGAAGTCTTCAAACCAGTTACTTAATCTCTGTGTTGTGACTCGCCGATCGTTCAAAGTGTCACCACGCAATGATGCGCGTCCTCTACATGCGGCGCTGTCTGCCAGCCGTGCAGCAGCCACGCTACCTGAGCGTCCAACCAGCCAGCGGCCGCTAGGCTCGGACTCAGTGCAGATTTGACTGTTACCATGTTCACATGTCTTGCTTTGTCAGCTTGCTCTATGACTTACATGTGTTGTGTCGTTTTGAAATATTGAAAGGTGGCTGCACTGAGTCACAGCGCCAGAGATTGCGCCAAAGAGTATTATTCAGCCGCCTCCACTGGCAGTGGCCACTGAGAAGTTGGTGAGTGCAGTGGTAGTTCTGAGGTAGGCGTGATCTGTGCTTGTTGAGACGTCGATAGAGTCCTAGTTGTTCTGTTGGGCAAGACACCATATGTTATTCGATTGGGGATGTTGTAATGATCAAAGTGTATTTTTCGTCAATATATATGAAGGTATAGAAAATTTTTTATTTTAGACGTCCTAAATAACAATGCCTCTTGGTCACAGGTCCAGTCAACAAAGCATGTGGCTCGTGTTCTTGTATTTGACTGTAATGCTGGTTTCTATATGCAATTATAGTATTTCTAGTTTTTTTTAATTACTTCAGTGTAAATCATGTTTAAAATATTTTGTCTTATTGAGGTAGAACTGTGCCAGATGTGTATGTTGAATCACACTTCCACACACAGAACAGTTATATTTGTACTTTGTTGCTTCGTAGCTTTTATAGTTGCTGGGGACTTAATTAATTAATTGTGTTAATGGAAATTTCCTTTCATTCTTTGTTGTTATTCTATGCAGTCAGATTGCGGAGCAATACTAATATTGTGATTCTTGAGTTTCTCCCGGCGTATTTGACAATCAAAATATCCACGGGTGTACTGCCGGTCTATAGTGTCCAACGGGCACAATATATCGGCGATCAAACATGTCGCCATCATCAGGTGAACTGACGGACTGAGCTCCTGTGAACGTGCCGGCACGGAGATCCGTACGCTATGGCTGCTCAGGGGGAACTGGGTTTGGTCGCGGCGGCGGCCGATTTAAATACCCTCCACCAGCGGCGCGCTCCCTTCGCCGTCCGCACCCCGCGGTGGAACAGATTGTGACGGCGTCTGAGATGACGTCGGTGTGATGGCTCTGTCCACCGTGGTCGTCACAACTATGCGTTTGCTCGATTTACTCTTGATTAACCCAATCGCTGGTTCCCAAGCCTTGCTAAGATTATAGCCACAGTCACGGTTTATGAGGTCGTCACTGGTGCGAATTTCGATGGCCTCTCTAACAATGCTGTCCCAGTATCTCGACGTCTGTACCAGAATCCTCGTGCGGTCATACTCCATAGCGTGATTTTCCGACAAACAATGTTCAGCGACCGCCAACTTGCTCGGATACATCAGTCGAGTGTGCCTCTGGTGTTCACGTCATAGATCCTCGACGGTACGCATGTTCGCATGCAGGTGGATACTGGTTCTGCTGCCACTATCATCAGTTCTCAGACGTATCTTCAGTTGGGTTCCCCAATCCTATCACCTGTCACTTGGCAATTACGGACGAACAATAAAACAGAAGATTTCTCTCTTGGGACAATTTACTGTGCTGAGGTATCTTACAAATCCGTGATTCATACTGTTACCATATTTGTGGTCAACCATAGTAATGCGGCAAATGTTTTTGGTTTCGATGCCTTTCACGTTTTTGGGTTCTCCATAGATCACTCTGTCAATATCGTCTTTGATGCCATTCCTTATGCTCAATTGGATTCCTTGTCACAAACTTTTTCGTCCCTTTTTTCTCCTGGGTTAGGGTGTGCAAACGATTTTGAAGCTCATATCACGCTCAAACCCACTGCTTGGCCTGAGTTTTTTTGGGCTCGCTCGATTCCTGTGACCCTTTGTGATCGGGTAAAACGGGAGCTGGATCGTCTCACTGCATCAGGGGTCTTGGTTCCTGTCACTTCCAGTGAGTGGTCCTCTCCTGTCGTTGTCGTTGCTAAGCCCAATGGTGATATTCGTCTCTGTGGCAATTTCAAAGCCACTGTAAATGCTCAATGCCTCATCGACACTTATCCTATGCCCTGACCTGAAGAACTGCTCACTAAACTTGCTGGAGGCCAGTATTTTTCTGAAAGTGACCTGTCAGAAGCTTATCATCAACTTCCTCTCGACACTGCTTGCCGGCAGTTTCTGGTCCTTAACATGCCTTTCGGCCTCCATCAATACCAACGATTGCCATTCGGGGTTGCCAGCGCCCCTGCTCTCTTTCAGCGATTCTTGGAACAATTATTGCTCCCTGTCCCTGGGTGTATCAATTACATGGACGACGTTGTTGTCACTGGCTCCACCACTGAAGAACATCTCCATAATCTCCACACACTCTTTCATGTCTTACAGACTGCTGGTCTTAAGTGTAATCTTCTGAAATCACAATTTTTTCAGGCATCTCTCACGTACTTGGGGTTCTAACTCTCTCGGAATGGTATTCGCCCGCTTCAGCAAACTGTCGCTGCGATCGTTACCCTTCCTCGCCCTACATCTGTTAAGGAACTGCAGGCCTTCTTGGGGAAAATAGCATACTATCACAGGTTTCTACCGTCTGCAGCTTCGGTGGCTCAGCCGTTGCATAACATGTTGCATAAAAATGTACCCTTTCGCTGGTCTGTGTCATGCGATGCGGCTTTCCAGAAATTGAAGACGATGCTGAAAGAGGCCCCGTGCCTGGCTACTTATCGACCTGGCCAACATCTCATTCTTGCCATGGACACCTCTCAATACGGGGTTGGCGCAGTCCTTGCGCACCATTTTGCTGACGGTTCTGAAGAACCCATTGCTTATGCCTCCAAGACGCTCACGGATGCACAACGAAAATATTCTCAAATTCAAAAAGAAACGTTGGCCAATATTTATGCTCTTCATAAGTTTGGTGTTTTTCTTTATGAATCCAATTTTCATCTTGTTACAGACCACAAACCACTTGTTTCCTTGTTTCATCCATCAACGTCACCTCCCGACAAGGCTGCACACCGCCTCCAGCGTTGAGCTCTTTACTTGTCTCGCTTCAATTGTGAGATTCATTTCCGGCTGACAGCTCAACAAGCGAATGCTGATGCAGTGTCTCGCCTTCACATGGGTCCTGATCTGGCGTTCGATAGGAACGAACTTTTGTGTTTCCACCTGGTTGTTGCCAAGCAGCGGGTTTTGGACGGGTTCCCCATCACCGGGGACCAGCTGGCGGCTGCTACGAGTTCTGATCCTACCCTCTCCCGGGTTTTACGCTGTCTTCAGAAGGGTTGGCCAGATTGTCTGTCCGCTAAGACTTCTGATCCATTGCGGAACTACTACGCTTTGCGCTACCGCCTCACAGCTAGGTATGGTGTTATCCTCCTATGCACCGACAATGCTTGTGTCTGTATATGCGCAGATGGATATGTGTGTGTGTGTGTGTGTGGGTATACCTGTCCCCCCCCCCCCCCCCCCCCCAAGGTAAGTCTTTCCGCTCCCGGGATTGGAATGAATCCTTACCCTCTCCCTTAAAACCCACAGCCTTTCGCCTTTCCCTCTCCTTCCCTTTTCCTGATGAAGCAACCGTGGGTGGCGAAAGCTTGACTTTTGTGTGGGTGTTTGTGTTTGTAAGTGTCTCTATCAACATACCAATGCTTTCGTTATATATATAAACAAAGATTCCAAGACTTACCAAGCGGGAAAGCGCCGGTGGATAGGCACAATGAATAAAACACACAAACACACACACAGAATTTGAGCTTTCGCAACCGGTGGCTGCTTCGTCAGGAAAGGAAACGTTCCACATGGGAAAAATATATCTAAAGACAACGATGATGTAACTTACCAAACGAAAGTGTTGGTATGTTGACAGAGACATTAACAAACACAAACACACACACAAAATTCAAGCTTTCGCAACCCACGGTTCCTTCATCAGGAAAGAGGGGAGTGGAGGGAAAGACGAAAGGATGTGGGTTTTAAGGTAGAGGGTAAGGAGTCATTCCAATCCCGGGAGCAGAAATTCTTACTTTAGGAGGAAAAAGGGAGAGGTATACACTCGCACACACATACATATCCATCCGCACATATACAGACACAAGCAGACATATGTAAAGGCAAAGAGTTTGGGCAGAGATGTCAGTCGAGGGGGAAGTACAGAGGCAAAGATGTTGTTGAATGACAGGTGAGGTATGAGTGGCGGCAACTTGAAATTAGCAGAGGTTGAGGCCTGGTGGGTAACGGGAAGAGAGGATATTTTGAAGGGCAAGTTCCCATCTCCGGAGTTCTGATAGTTTGGTGTCAGTGGGAAGTATTCAGATAACCCGGACGGTGTAACACTGTGCCAAGATAGTATGTGTAGCCACAGGGTGATCCTCATTACCAACAAACACTGTCTGCCTGTGTCCGTTCATGCAAATGGACAGTTTGTTGCTGGTCATTCCCACATAGAAAGCTGCACAGTGTAGGCAGGTCAGTAGGTAAATCACATGGGTGCTTTCACACATGGCTCTTCCTTTTATCGTGTACACCTTCCGGGTTACAGGACTGGAGTAGGTGGTGGTGGGAGGGTGCATAGGACAGGTTTTACACCGGGGGCGTTAAAAGGGTAGGAGCCAGAGGGTAGGGAAGGTGGTTTGGGGATTTCATAGGGATGAACCGAGAGGTTACGAAGGTTAGGTGGACGGCGGAAAGATACTCTTGGTGGAGTGGGGAGGATTTCGTGAAGGATGAATCTCATTTCAGGGAAGGATTTTAGGAAGTCGTATCCCTGCTGGCGAGCCACATTCAGAGTCTGATCCAGTCCCAGAAAGTATCCTGTCACAAGTGGGGCACTTTTGGGGTTCTTTTGTGGGAGGTTCTGGGTTTGAGGGGATGAGGAAGTGGCTCTGGTTATTTGCTTCTGTACCAGATCGGGAGGGTAGTTGTGGCATGCGAATGCTGTTTTCAGGTTGTTGGCGTAATGGTTCAGGGATTCAGGACTGGAGCAGATTTGTTTGCCACGAAGACCTAGGCTGTAGGGAAGGGACCGTTGCCAAACTGGAAAACACAGTACATTCAGTAAACTTCCCCGCAAATCGCAATGAAGACTTGTTTGTGGAGTTGCTGAATGAACTGATAATCTTACTACTAAATCATAAAAATCACAGAATAGCAATATTTTGTGATATTGTAGCGAACCAGCACATTTGTGTCAGGATGGGTGAGAGAAATGCTGTGGGAGAGGACTGATTTACATCGGGGCACAGTGAAATAGTGGTAGCATTAATAAGTTTTTGTTTCCAGTAACAATGTATAGCATGATGACCAACCTCTAGGCCACCCAGCACATGGTGGCACAGTCACCTGTGGAATGCACTGGTGCCCCGACGGACCCTGCGACATCTGTCGCTCTGAGTTGTGGCCAGTTCAGGACCTCCAAAGTTTGGCCAGATATGCACTCCTACGATTACTTGTGGTCCCCATGTCGTGCCTTCAAGTGCAACAGCTGACACTAAATGTTCGATGATGAGCAGCAATGGTCGTGGTCATCCACCAGGGGTGGCAGATGACATCTAGGTGGCTGTGAGGGCACGCCTCCCACAGCCAGACAGCAGACAGCTTGCAGTGTATTTCATATAAAGAGGGACTATGGCTCAGACAGCCTCTTAACAGCAAAATAATTCAAACTTCCATTGAAAATAGAAGAATTATACGACCAATTAACAACCCAGAGCTAAACCAGTTGACAAGTGAACGGAATTCCTTAAAATTGGGTAAAATAATATCCAGTGCAGATGCTAATGAATCAACCAGAACATTTTTACAGCTGTTAACTGGACAGTTTAAAGCTTGTCAGTTACTGTTAGCTGCAACAGACACAAGATGTGCTTTGTTGGTGCTGCACATTTTAACAATTTTGACCAACATAAACTCATGCTGCAGTGCTCTTTATTGTGTCTCACTGTTTAGAGGCACAAAACGCGTGGGTGTTTTCAGCTTGATACTAAATGCAAATAAGTTGGAGGCTGAGTTGATAGTAGCTGAAGGAGTCCATGTTGCAATAACATGCAGTACAGCACATTGTTAGAGAGCAGGATTATTATTTGAGAAAACACATAGTACAATGGAAATTACTTATCATCAGTAGTTTGTAGGACTGAAGCTGGAAACATGCAATACCATGAACAATTACTACATATTCTCAGGGACTAAGCCTGATGGGCCCTCCTCAGAGAATGCAAACATTACTGGCTGAGGGCTGATTATGAAAGTGCATCTGCCTAGGTTGAAATCTAGCTAAGAAGTGAACGAGGCACACTGCAGTTCCGGCGAGCTGCACAGCCCGCTAGGGTGCGCTATGCTCGGCAGACGATGGGCTGCCAACCTTGTGTTGGCACAGCGTTGTAGTAGTATCTGTGGCAATGATACTACACTCTTATTTAGCACACCAGAGCAGAAGTGTGCGCAGAAACAGCCGAATGAAAAAAGAAGTGCTGTTCACACATTGACTTCAGGATTTTCCGTTGCCTGAGACTGCGTGTACAAGATTCTTGTGCCAATTTGCAATTCTAAATTTGCATATTTTACTAATCATGTCACTTCTACATAATCTTTCATTGATTGTATCAGTACCCATTTGTATTGTGATATTGTGAAATACATGTGCACTACACATCAGAGGCTGCTACTCAGGTAGCTAACTGTATGTTAGAATTATATTAACACCTTCAGCTGCTACGGGCATTGATATATATCAACGGGTTCAGGTGAAGAAAATGTCTGCCCTGACCTGGACTCGAACCCGGGATCTCCCACTTACATGGCAGACGCTCTATCCGTGTGAGCCACCAAGGACACAGAGCATAGTGTGACTGCAGGGACTATGTTGCGAGACCCACATTCTTATCTTGTTTGTCCACACACTACATTCGTAGTGTCCCAACCCAACACACTCATTATTCGTGGAAGACTTGTCCCGTAAGAGTTCAGGGAAAGTGTGTGCATCCGCACAGAAGAAGAAGATCATGTCCAAAAGAACAGACACCATATCCATATAACTAACTGTGTGTGGTGTGCATGGAAAGTTAGGTGACTGTCCATCCAGTCCACATAACAATATCTGTAGGAAACCAAGAAGTATCAGCATAAGATCAAAAGAAATGCCTGACACAGGTGAGATTATTAAAATCCCAATAGTTAACTGCTGAAGAATTCACAACAAAGTGTCAGAGTTTGAAGTGCTCCTGAAAAGCAGTGAAGCTCACATAATTCTAGGTACAGACAGCTGGTTGAAACCTGAAATTGATAGCAGTGAGATTTTTGGGGAAAATTTTAAGTGTGCACCGAAAGGAAAGAAATGGGGGTGGTGTATTTGTTGCAGTACACAAGAAATTCAAATCCACCAAGATAGAAACTGAACCTGCATGTGAGGCTGTGCAAGACTCAGTATCCGGGGTGGGTATAAAATGATAACTGGATATTTCTGTTGCCCACGACACTCATCTGATGTAATTATAAACTTTAGAGGAAACTTCACTTCACTTGTACCTAAGTTCTCCAATCAGACTGTATCCACCTGCAGAAACTTTAATCAACCAACAATACAAGTGGGAAAAATACAGTTTTATTCACGGTGCACATAATAAGACACCCTGTGAAACATTATTAAATTACTTCTCTGAAACTACGAAGAACAGACAGTTCAGAACCCCACTCACAATGGAAATACAGGGTGATTATAATAAAAGTTAAACTTTTTGAATGCTGTAGAAATAACAGTACTGCTCAGAATGACGTCAAATTGCAACAGAATATTATCAGAGAAGGGGGAAAACACTTGGCAGAAGAAAAAAAATAGTGTGAAAATTGATCAATAGATGGCAACCATGCATCAGAATACGTGAAAGAAAAACACCTGTCATGCACATGACCCATTGAAGTGGGTATAAACATGTCACGTGCACAGCTTTTCCACATTTTGCATCTGTGACGTTCTCGATGACTGTCTCAAAGCAGGCTCGCATTCTGCTTGTAAAGCTGTACTACAAGAATGATGACTGTGTACACGTCGCTCAGCAGAAGTTCCAGACACTGAAGGGTTTGAAAAAAGGCGTTGATGTGATGACTGCCGTGGGTCTTGAGAAAATGATTTGGAAATTCGAAATAACTGGTTCTTTTGGTGTGCAAATAGGTAGAGGTTGATTCAATGTCAGTGGAAGCAGTGACCACAGAAATGCAGGAAGAGATGAGTAAAATCCAACGAAACATCCTTCTTTGCTATCCATTCAAAATTACCCATGTGCACAAGTTGCTTCCTGTTGACCTGCCAGCAAGAGAGACCTTTGCTTTAGAATTTCTTGCTTGCATGGAAGTGGACAATGATTGGCCGTGGAAGATTTTGTGGACAGACGAAGTCCACTTCCATCTGACAGGAAATGTTAATACACAGAATTGTCAAATATGGGCAATGGAAAATCCACATGCAAATCAACCAGTACTATTTCATCCTGAAAAGGTCACTGTGTGGTGCAGGTTTACGGCATCATTTATCACACGGCCATATTTTCCGAAGAGACAGGTGCTTCTGGTCCTGTTACCTGTACCGTCACTGGTAAGCGCTACGAGTGTCTTATCCGCAACCACGTCATTTCAGCTCTCCAGCAGCGTGGATGTGTGGGTGGGATCATTTTTATGCAAGATGGCGCACCTCCGCATGTTGCAAATCCAGTTAAGCAGCTACTGAAGCGCCATTTCGGAAATGCTAGAATTATCAGTTGCCATTTCCCTACAGCCTGGCCATCCCGATCACCTGATCTTAATCTGTGTGACTTCTGGCTGTGGGGCTATCTGAAATGTGTTGTGTTCTGTGTTCTGAATGCAAACTTAGCTGCATTGAAGGCACACATTGTGCAACATATTCTGAATGCGACCCCGGAAACACTTTTATCAGTTGTGGAACATGCTGTTTCTTGATTTCAACTTGTTGCAGAAAACGGTGGACAACGTATTGAACATGTTCTAGCCTGTCACAGGGAAATCAATAATCCGATTTGATTTTGATTGATGCTTTTTATGCTGTTTTTGGCCTCAGGAAAATTAAAAACCGATGTGATTGATGCTTTTTATGTGGTTTTTGGTCTCAGCACAATTAAAAACCAATGTGAGCGATGTTTTTCATGTGGTTTTTGGCTTCAGGACCATTAAAAACCAATTTTTCGCTTCTGATGTGATATGACCATGCCACAATGGATGAGCTTACCTAACTCACAGTATCATACTTCTACACCCATGCACACTGAGTAGTACAGTTTGTTTAATATCAGACGTACACTTTGTATGATTCATTTGTCATTTGCAGTCAACCACTATTAAATTATGATGCTTACAGCGCCATCTATTGCTACACTTTGTAGCTATTTATTTTTCTTCTGCCACACATTTTCCCTCTTCTCCGATAATATTCCTTTGCAATTTGACGTCATTCTGACCAGTGGCGTTATTTCTACAGTAGTTTGAAAGTTTAACTTTAATTATAATCACGCTGTATATTGGATCTAATGGAAAATAGACCTGAGCAATTGAATTTGCTGCTGGGTCAGGCCATCTGCTAACTATAATCTATCGAACACCCTGTGAACAAAAGACTGCACCCAGTTCTTGGAAAAAAGTACAGTTCACACAGGCCTGCAAGAAGGGTAGTAGAAATAATCCACAAAACTACCATCCATTATCCTTGACAACAATTTGTTGTAGAATCCTCAAACATATTATGAGCTCAAACATAATGAGGTACCTCGAACACAATGATCTCCTATGCCAGATTCCAAAAACATTGATCATGTGAAACCCAAACTGCACTTTTTTCACATGACGCATATCAAGGCAGTCAGGTAGATGCAGTATTTCTTGACTTCTGAAAAGCATTTGACTCGGAAGCACAACTACATTTATTGTGAAAAGTACGCTCATATGGGGTATCATGTGAAATTTGTGACTGTATTGAGGACTTATTGGAAAGAAGGAAGCAGCATGTCATCTTGGATAGAATGTAATTGTCAGATGTAGAAGTAACTTCAGGTGTGCCCCAGGGAGGTGATTTGCGATCCTTGCTGTTCATGTTGTATATTAGTAACCTTGAATACAATTTTAATAGTAGCCTCAGACTTGTTACACATGATGCAGTTATCTGTAATGAATTACTGTTTGAAAGAAGCTGCATAAATATTCAGCCAGATGTTGTTAAGATTTCGAAGTGGTACAAAGGTTGCCAACTCACTTTCAATGTTCAAAAATGTAAAATTGTGTACTTCACAAAAAATTACAATACCCTATGACTATAACATCAGTGAGTCAAATTTGGAATTGGACAACTCATACAAATATCTGGGTGTAACACTTTGTAGGGATCTGGAATGGAATGATTACATAGGCTCAGTCATGGGTAAAGCAGGTGATTTATTGGCAGAATACTGGGGAAATGCAATCAGTCTACAAACAAGATTGCTTACAAATCATTCATGCAACTGGTTTCAGAATATTGCTCGAATTTTGCACAGAACATAATTTAATCATCACAAAAACTTGTTTGAAGAATCATGAAAGAAGGCTGTAGATGTGGAAGAGACCTGGAGACACCAGAAGGTTTTAGATTGATTACACACTATGTGGTCAAAAGTGTCCGGACACCCCCAGAAACATATGTTTTTCATATTATGTGCAATGTGCTGCCACCTACTGCCAGGGACTCCAAATCAGCAAACTCAGTAGTCATTACACATCGTGAGAAACCAGAATGGGGTGTTCCACAGAACTCACGGACATCAAATGTGGTCAGGTGATTGGGTGTCACTTGTGTCATACGTCTGTATGCAAGATTTCCACACTCCTAAACATCCCTAGATGCACTATGTCCTATGTAATAGTGAAGTGTAAACATGGACACATACAGCACGGAAGCATACAGGCCGACCTCATCTGTTAACTGACAGAGACCACCAACAGTTGAAGAGGGTCGTAACGTGTAACAGGCAGACATCTATCCAGACCATCACAGGAATTCCAAACAGCATCAGGATCCACTGCAAGTACTATGACAGGCTGGAGGTGAGAAAATTTGGGTTTGATGGTCGAGCGGCTGCTCATAAGCCACACATCACACCAGTAAATGCCAAACGATGCCTCACTTGGTGTAGGGAGTGTAAACATTGTACAATTTGAGCAGTGGAAAAAGTTGTGCGGAGTGACAAATCACAGTATACAATGTGGTGATCTGATGGCAGGGTGAGGGTACAATAAATGCCAGTGTGTGTAGTGCCAACAGTAAAATTTGGAGGCGGTGGTGTTATGGTGTGATCGTGTTTTTCATGGAGGGGGCTTGCACTCCTTGTTGTTTTGTGTGTCACTATCACAGCACAGGCCTACATTGATGTTTCAAGCACCTTCTTGCTTACCACTGTTGAAAAACAATTCGGGGATGGTGACTGCATCTTTCAACATGATCGAGTGCCTGTTCATAATACACGGCCTGTGGCGGAGTGGTTACATGACAATAACATCCCTGTAATGGACTGGCCTGCACAGAGTCCTGACCTGAATCCTATAGAACACCTTTGGGATGTTTTGGAACGCCGACTTCGTGCCAAGTCTCACCAACTGACATCGATATGTCTCCTGGCAGCACTATGTGAAGAATGGGCTACCATTCCTGAAGAAACCTTCCAGCACCTGACTGAATGTATGCCTGTGAGAGGGGAAGCTGTCATCAAGGCTAAGGGTGGGCCAACAGCATATTGAATTCCAACATTACTGATCGAGGGCGCCACAAACTTGGAAGTCATTTTCAGCTAGGTGTCCGGATACTTTTGATCACATAGTGTATAATAGTAAGACAGGATAGGTGTGGACTCTCACCACAATTGATTTGTTATGAACTGTAGATAAATACTGAAGAAACTGCAAAAAGGATAAGTTAAAAGAACCACAGGTTGTAGAGAGTTCCAGAGGAATCATTAAGCAATGGCTGACAAGAACACGAGAAATCAATACAGTAGAAGATGAACAAGTAGCTTTAAGAGATGAAATTGTACAGGCAGCAGAAGGTCAAATACATAGAAAGACAAAGCTTAGTACAAACCCTTGGATGACACAGGAGATACTGAATTTAACTGATGAAAGCAGAAACTATAAAAATTCAGCAAATGAGGCAAGTGAAAGGGAACACCCATTGACTAAAAACTGAGATTGACAAGAAGTAGGAAAAGGCTAAACAGTGATGGCCAGAGGAAAATGGCATTTGGAAGTGCGGGAATTTTTGAATCAAAGGATTACTGAACGATGGATCGGTCGCACTGGACCAAATGATTCAGCCTTACATTACTGGCCTCCAGGGTCACTGTTATGTGATTATTTCTTGTGAAGGTTTATAAAAGACTCTCTTTATGTGCTCGCATTACCAACTACAATGAATGAACAGAGACTTCGCATAACAGCAGCTGTGGAAGCTGAACCAACCCAAAACATGCTCACTGCAATGTGGGAACAGTTTGAATACTGCACTGACATATACTGTGTGTTTTACGGGGGCATATTTAACACCTATGAAAAGGTATGAAAAAACTTTTTGAGTTTCCTGTTCATCAAAAAACAAAATGTAGTGTGAGGAGGGCTATGTGAGAGGTGTTCAATAAATTCGAAAGTAAAGTTCTATCTACTGACTTGGCAGAAAATCCTAAGAAATTTCGGTAGGCGGATAAAAACAAAATGTCCAGACACTCTGTGACCGAAATGGTACTGAAACAGAGGATGACAGACTAAAGGCTGAAATACTAAATGTCTTTTTCCAAAGCTATTCCACAGAGGAAGACTGCACAGTAGCTTCCTCTCTAGATTGTTGCACAGATGACAAAATGGTAGATATCGAAATAGACGACAGAGGGACAGAGAAACAATAAAAATTGCTCAAAAGACGAAAGGTCGCTGGACCTGATGGGATACCAGTTCGATTTTACACAGAGTACGTGAAGGAACTTGCCCCCCTTCTTGCTGTGGTGTACCGTAGGTCTCTAGAAGAGCGTAGCATTTCAAAGGATTGGAAAAGGGCACAGGTGATCCCCGTTTTCAAGAAGGGACATCGAACAGATGTGCAGAACTATAGACCTATATCTCTAACGTCGATCAGTTGTAGAATTTTGGAACACATATTATGTTCGAGCATAATGACTTTCCTGGAGACTAGAAATCTACTCTGTAGGAATCTGCACGGGCTTCGAAAAAGACGGTCGTGTGAAACCCAGCTCGCACTATTCGTCCACGAGACTCAGAGGGCCATAGACACAGGTTCCCAGGTAGATGCCGTGTTTCTTGACTTCCGCAAGGCGTTCGATACAGTTCCCCACAGTCGTTTACTGAACAAAGTAAGAGCATATGGATTATCAGACCAATTGTGTGATTGGATTGAAGAGTTCCTAGATAACAGAACGCAGCATGTCATTCTCAATGGACAGAAGTCTTCCGAAGTAAGAGTGATTTCAGGTGTGCCGCAGGGGAGTGTCGTAGGACCGTTGCTATTCACAATATACATAGATGACCTTGTGGATAACATTGAAAGTTCACTGAGGCTTTTTGCAGATGATGCTGTGGTACATAGAGAGGTTGTAACAATGGAAAATTGTACTGAAATGCAGGAGCATCTGCAGCGAATTGACACATGGTGCAGGGAATGGCTATTGAATCTCAATGTAGACAAGTGCTGCAAATTCATAGAAAGAAAGATCCTTTGTCATTTAACTACAATATAGCAGGTCAGCAACTGGAAGTTAATTCCAGAAATTATTTGGGAGTAGGCATTAGGAGTGATTTAAAATGGAATGATCATATAAAGTTGATTGTCGGTAAAGCAGATACCAGACTGAGATTCATTGGAAGAATCCTGAGGAAATGCAATCTGAAAACATAGGAAGCAGGTTACAGTATGCTTGTTTGCCCACTGCTCGAATACTGCTCAGCAGTGTGGGATCCGTACCAGATAGGGTTGATAGAAGAGATAGAGAAGATCCAACGGAGAGCAGCATGCTTCGTTACAGGATCATTTAGTAATCGCGAAAGCATTACAGAGATGATAGATAAACTCCAGTGGAAGACTCTGCAGTAGCTCGGTACAGGCTTTTTTTGAAGTTTCGAGAACGTACATTCACCAAGGAGTCAAGCAGTAGTACATTACTCCCTCCTACGTATATCTCGCAAAGAGACCATGAGGATAAAATCAGAGCGATTAGAGGCCACACAGAGGCATACCGACAATCTTTCTTTCCATGAACAATATGAGACTGGAATAGAAGGGAGAACCAATAGAGATACTCAAAATACTCTCCGCCACACACCGTCAGGTGGCTTGCGGAGTATGGATGTAGATGTAGATTCACTGTGTATGTTTATTAGTTTCAGAAATATAGACATGCCAAATCAGATGATTCTTTTTGGTACTCCCTGTACAATGAAGATGCCATTGTCATTCAGCCACACAGTAGACTAGCATGCCCCTGGGAAAAATTATGGCTGTAGTTCCCCTTGCTTTCAGTCAATTGCAGTACCAGAACAGCAAGACCATTTTGGTTGATGTTACAAGGCCAGATCAGTCAATCATCTAGATTGTTGTCCCTGCAACTGCTGGAAAGGCTGCTGCCCTTTTTCAGGAATGACACATTTGTGTGGTCTCTTAACAGATACTCCTCTGTTATGGTTGCATCTACAGTACGGCTATCTGTATCACTGAGGCACCCAAGCCACCTCACAAACAGTAAGGTCCACAGTTCATGGGGGTGGGGGATGGGGTGGTGGAGTCTTTTCTACAACAAAAAATTACCTGATAATGCCAGTAAACAAATTTAAAACTAGTTTTGTGAAATGAGAGAAGAGTAAAGGATTTTACTCCGATTAAGAGATCTTTGAGGGTGGGAAAAGTTGTCCACATTATTTGTGAGAATGTATTATAAATAAACGACATATATTATTATATAAACATGTACATCAGATTGTGTAACATCATTTTATTACTCTCTCAAGAGTTTATTGTTATTTATATTTTTGATTATGTATTGTCTTTGACATTCTTTTTACTATGTAGTGGATTATCTCATTATTGCTCTATTACATAATTATTTATTGTTGTTGTCATTTACATAATAAGCAGTGTATCTATCCTGTGTTATTCACGTGTACTTAGTGACATTTGCTTATGTTCTTTTAATATTATTACTTTATTTAACTTCGACAACACTAATCGCTTATAAAGATGAATAAAGCATGTGTATTGCTATGTGTTACTTCCTGAAGCAGAATTAAACAAATCTATCAATTATATTTACCAGATTATGTACACCATGTGCACGTAGGACACAGACAGTAAATGAAACCTTATGTTGCTAGTAAAGTAGTTGGTTTTTCCTAACATACTGTTGGTGTGTTTTCTATTCAAAATGTATATATTGTTGCACAGCAGATCTGATTCCCAGGTGCACATATAAATTTTCAAAATTATCACTTGGAACAAATGGCTGAGAACAGAGTGTGGCTCATACCATGTGTCACAATCAGAATCTGGAGCACACAAAGAGTGCCAGTGCCTCAGAAGGCAGCACCACTCTCAGTTCACTGGCACGTTGAGCTGAGCTGTAAGTGAGAGCGCAAACGGCGCAGCGTGACGGCACCTGATACGTCATTTGGCGTGCCTTACGATACAGAATAATGGCACGTAACATTCTAGCTCAGCCACACCACGGCATCCTAGTACTGACGGAAGGTGTGAAGGCAGGGAAAACTGACAATAACTGAGGCACCACAAAGAGACAAGACTGCTGACACCTCAGGTTAATGACGCCAGATGACCACATCGCATGCCTTGTGCGATGTTTCGGCTAGTTCTTAAATTCTCTCTTCGCTGGTCTTCAGCTCCAAGCAGTTTGTGAACCCCCTGATTCATTGCTAAACTCTCATTACGTTTGTCGAAGAATTCTGTTAATGTCCAAAACAGAACTCAGCAACTCTGATTCCTATGAAGACTTTTATTATACCTGATCTGAATTTGATCAGTTTTGTACATCTCGTATGAACCGACTCCAATCTTCCAAAGCAAAAAACCAGAGTATATACATCAGCATTTACATTATTAATCTTCTGGTTACTTGTATTCCATGAAATCATGTTTCGTGCAGAAGATTCTCTGCCGCCGTCAATCACTCCGCACGTCGTGACATCAATCACAACTTTTGTGTTCCTGGGGGAGCACAAAGCTCATGCGGAAAGCCTCAGAAAGATAACAAAACACACAAAATGAGGCACGCTCCTTATCAAATCCTCCCACAAAGTAATTAGAGTTTAAACCTCTCTACAATTTTTCTATGTTCACTTATATTCAAAATTCGTATGAGATTTCCCTCTCAATCAACAAAATGATTTATTTTAAAAACTGTGGCCACAAAACATCATCAGGGAAATAACATACCTTCACGTATGCCAGCTTAATAATCCCCATTCAAGAAACCTGAGTCTCCATCTCAGTGTCTGGTCACCCTGTCTGCTTCTCTGATTCTGACAGAATGACTGTATTTCTAGAAGGTGTACAACTTTGCTTCCGCTGTTTCTTTCCGAACACTTGAGGCTTTAATGAAACAAATTGTTTACACATGTATCATTCAAAGTATTTTCCATCGTTTGCCACTACTTTCTCCCATCTTTCGGGGAGTGTATAAATCCCATGTCGAAAAAATTGTTCATCTTTTGAAGCGATCCAATTTGTGACTTCTCCATGAGATCGGAACTGTTGGTCAGCCAGGCCATGCGCCATTGATCTACACAGGTGACAGTCAGAGGGAGCAACATCTGGAGAATACAGCAGGTGGGGTAGGACTTTCGATTTTAACGTTTCCCAAATCACTTCATCGTGCCTCTCACTGTATTGTGGCCATTTTACTTTTAATGCTCTGCTCAAATGCAGTAATTGCATCCGACAATGAGTACCTGTGATTGTTTCACTTGGTTTTAACACCTCATAGTACACAACACCAAGCTGGTCCCACCTAATGCAGAGCATGATCTTGGAACCGTGAATATTTAGTTTGGCTGTCAATGAAAGGGATATCCCCATGATTTTTTGGGTTAGGGTTATCGTAATGAACCCATTTTTGTCCCTGGTCACAATGTGATGTAGAAATCCCTTTTGTTTTTGCCTCTGAACCAACTGTTTACAAACGCCATTCAATGTCTCTTGGTTTCAGCTCACACGGGACCCAAGTTCCTTCTTTCTGAATCATGCCCATAGCCTTGAGACATTTTGAAATTGTTTTCTGTGTCGCTCCCACTAATAGTATCAATTCTTCTTGACTTTGATGTGAGTCTTCACTCGGCAATGTCTCCGATTCCGCATCTTCGAAAACATTCTCTCTTCCACAACTGTGCCAGTCTATGACATTAAAATCACCATTCTTGAAGCATTGAAACCCCTCATGACACATTCTTTCACTAACAGCGTCCTTACCATATGTACTTGAGAGCATTTGGTGAGACTCAGCCGCCGTTTTCTTCATATTGAAACAAAACAGTAAAACCTCCAGCAAATGACGAGAATTAGGCTCGTAAACTGACATTTTCAATCAAGAACAACTTTATGATGCATACACAAATCGACTAATGTTTGAATGAGGTTATGTTGACCGAGGTCCAAGCCAACTGCCTGATGTCTGCGGTCTGTTTCTTTCGACCGCTACGTGCCGTTGCCGCCACCTATCGGCAAATGGTGGAAGCAAAGTTGTACACCTTGTAGTTACAGGGTAAGTTGGTCGGCGAGTCATGATGTGCTGCCTGTGTGAAAATTTCGACTCTGAGCTTGCAGCCAGTTCACTGCGACAGGACTTAGCCACTGACAGCTGACACTACTGTCTGGTCACATCCCTGACTGATTAGAGAAAGGTGGGGCTTTCTCTTGTGAAGAGCTGTCCCAAGTGATTCCAAGGCACTGCCTTCAACCTGTCAGGCGAGGCACCTCCTTTGGCTGTAGGCAGTGCCGCCCACTGGGGTCGTGAGCATCCGCCTTCGTGACATCTGCCATCCACAGTATGGTGTTAGTACACACCTAAACACATTTTGGAGAGTGCTGGGGCCCACTGCACTCCCTACTGCTGAGTTGCTGTAGGATCATGCCCTGCAGACTCCCTGTCCGGCTACCTGGATGTCAAGCTCAATACACACAGCCTCCAGAAAGTTTCATTCACAATCCTCGTTTTGCACGAGTGTGTGACTTAGTGTGCCTTTGCCATGCTGCAAAAGACAATCCGTGTTGTAATATCATGAACTACTACTACTACTACTACTACTATGTGATCAGGCCCAGTGGACCGTATGCATCTACAAATTTTCTCCTCCACTGTATTCTGTCCATTGCTGCTATCTGCCATCCGTTCACATCTATTGACGCTTGGATTAAATCTTCATGGAGTCCGTCCCTCCAACGCTTCTTGGGTCTCGCTGGCGGTCTCTTTCCTGTAGGTGTGAAATCCAGGAGCTTCCGAGGCCATCTGTGATCCTCCATCCGGGCCACATGGCCGGCCCACTGCATTCGTTTGGCTTTGACAGTTCCTGCTATGTTGGGCTGCTGATATAGTTCCTCAACCTCTCGGTTGTATCTGATCCTCCATTCCCCTGCATCCAGAACCAGACCGAAGATCTTCCGAAGCACTTTTCTCTCAAAAACAAGAACTTATGGAAGTCCTGTTTCCGGATACTCCATGTCTCAAAGCCATATAGAACAACAGGCTGGATCAGGGTTTTGTACAGTCGAATCTTGAACTGTCTGGAAAGATATTTGGACCGAAGCAGTTGTGCTAGGCTGTGGTAAGATCAGTTTCCTGCTTGTATTCTGGCATTGATATCTGCTTCACATGACGAGTTCTCAGTGAAAAGTGCCCCTAGGTATTTGAATTCTTGCACTCTCTTGTAGGACTGGTCCCCAACCTGCAGTGATTGTAGATGATCAGCAGTCTGACAATGACCACGCGTCATAACGAGGTACTCTGTCTTGGCTCCGTTTATGTTTAGCCCAAATTTGCTGGCAACCTCCTTTAGTGCTTTGGTCATTTGCTCCAACTCCTCTTCCGACCTAGAGAGTAAACAGGTGTTGTCTGCATAGGCTAAGTATGTCAGTCTCTTTCCTTCGATTTCAGTCCCTTCGTTCTCTTGGAAGGTCTCGCGTACGATCTTCTCGAGGGCAAAGTTGAACAGCATAGGGGACAACCCATCTCCCTGCCTAAGTCCTGTCACAATTTCAAACTAGTCAGTTACGCGATTTCCCATCTTCACCTTTGCACGTGTTTCGTTCAGACAGATCTTTATCAGATTGATGTGTTTCTCTGCTATGCCAAACTCCCTTAAACAGCTGAGCAGGCTCTTGTGATGTATGCAATCATAGGCCTTCTTAAAATCAACGAACAAAACTTGCAAATCTTTACCATATTCACCCAGTTTCTCAGTGAGCTGCCAGAGACTGAAGATGTGATCTGCTGTTGACCGTCCTGGCCGGAAACCTCCCTCGTACTCCCCAATCACCGATTCTGCCACTGGCTGAATTCTATGTATGAGGCAAGTGGACAGGATCTTATAGCATACGTTAAGCAGGGCAATTCCTCAATAGTTGTCACATTTCAGTTTGTCGCCCTTCTTATGTATTGGACAAATCAGAGCTGCTTTCCATTCTCCTGGTAGTTCTTCTTTGGTCCATATTGCCTGTACCAGTCGGTGTATTTTTTCTGCAAGTTTCTCTCCTCCTGCCAGGATATCATGAACAAAATATGTATTTTGAGACAGTGCTGTTCAACTGATGCCTTTGGGCACGTGACAGCCACCCTCACTGACTTCCCAATGATGATGATGATGATGATGATGATTGGTTTGTGAGGCACTCAAATGCACAGTTATCAGCGCCTGTACAAATACCCAACCTTTGCTCAGTCCAATCTCGCCACTTTCATGAATGCTGATGAAATGATGAGGACAACACAAACACCCAGACATCTCCTGACAGGTGA
Organism: Schistocerca gregaria; assembly: GCF_023897955.1. Classification (NCBI taxonomy): domain Eukaryota; kingdom Metazoa; phylum Arthropoda; class Insecta; order Orthoptera; family Acrididae; genus Schistocerca; species Schistocerca gregaria. The sequence goes on along the minus strand of NC_064930.1, from coordinate 104,942,433 downwards.
AAATCCCTGACCCTGCCAGGAATTGAACACGGGAACCCATGCTCGGGAAGCGAGAACGCAACCGAGAGACCACGAGTTGCGGACCCGACTCCCCGAGCTTGACAACCTTCACCTGTAACATCATCACCACCACCACCACCACCTCACCTGATGAGCCTCCCCTAAAAACTAAACTAAACTCCTCCCGAACAGGCCATGAAGGCCCAACAGTACTGACCATCCTCAGATCATAGGTGTCACTGGATGTGGATATGGAGGGGCATGTGGTCAATCAAGTAGCTCCTCAGTTTGCCTCACAAGGGCTGAGTGCACCCCGCTTGCCAACAGCGCTCGGCAGACCGGATGGTCACCCATCCATGTGCTAGCCCAGCCCCGCAGCGCTTAACTTCAGTGATCTGACAGGAACCGGTGTTACCACTGCGGCAAGGCCGTTGGCGATGAGCCTCCACACCCGCTACAAACCTGAACCAGAGAGGTGAGCACTAAAATAGTCAGAACATGGTCATGCCATTAACTGTTTACAGATCCTAAAATGTTTTATTTCATTAAAGCAGTTCTCACGTTGTGACATTCCCCTGCTTTATCCCTTCATTGATAGTCTTCAGTGTCGATGTACTGCACTGTTATACTGGTTGAGGGGGGGGGGGGGGGGGGGGGAAGTTCAACACTGTACTACTGTAAATGATGTAGTAGTTGCACAGTTGCGTTTCACAGTTCTTTACTTTCACTGTTCACAACCCACAATATTACACAGTTACCTGGCCAGTTCACTATCGGCAAATTTTGATAAGCCTCATTAATAGATTGCACGAAAACGTCAGTATACTGCTACAATAGTTTGCTGTTGAATATCTATGAGCAGTAAAGACCTAGCCTCACAGTTCGAGTAGAATAATAAGGTACGTGTGACACTACTTCTCAAGTAAATTGAACAGACATTATTACACATTCACCAATTACACTATAAAGACGGAACTAAAGTTATGCATCAGCCAAGAGCTTTTTAGCTACAATGGACTGGGAGCGAAAGGCTATTTACAATTTGTACAGAAACCAGATGGCAGTTATAAAGAGTCGAGGGACATGAAAGGGAAGCAGTGGTTGGGAAGGGAGTGAGACAGGGGTGTAGTCTATCCCCGATGTTATTCAATCTGTATATTGAGCAAGCAGTGAAGGAAACAAAAGAAAAATTCGGAGTAGGTATTAAAGTCCATGGAGAATGACATCGTAATTCTGTCAGAGACAGCAAAGAACTTGGAAGACCAGTTGAACGGAATGGATAGTGTCTTGAAAGGAGGATATAAGATGACCATCAACAAAAGCAAAACGAGGATAATGGAATGTAGTCGAATAAAGTCGGGTGATGCTGAGGGAATTAGATTAGGAAGTGAGACACTTAAAGTAGTAAAGGCGTTGTGCTATTTGGGGAGCAAAATAACTGATGATGGTCGAAGTAGAGAGGATATAAAATGTAGACTGGCAAAGGCAAGGAAAGAGTTTCTGAAGAAGAGAAGTTTGTTACATCGAGTATAGATTTAAGTGTCAGGAAGTCATTTCTGAAAGTATTTGTATGGGGTATAGCCATGTATGGAGGTGAATCATGGACGATAAATAGTTTGGACAAGAAGAGAATAGAAGCTTTCGAAATGTGGTGCTACAGAAGAATGCTGCAGATTAGATGGGTAGATCACATAACTAATGAGGAAGTATTGAATCGGATTGGGGAGAAGAGAAGTTTGTGGCACAACTTGACCAGAAGAAGGTATCAGTTGGTAGGACATGTTCTGAGGCATCAAGGGATCACCAATTTAGTATTGGAGGGCAGCGTGGAGGGTAAAAATCGTAGAGGGAGACCAAGAGATGACTACACTAAGCAGATTCAGAAGGATGTAGGTTGCAGTAGGTACTGGGAGATGAAGAAGCTTGCACAGTATAGAGTAGCATGGAGAGCTGCATCAAACCAGTCTCAGGACTGAAGACCACAACAACAATGGACTGGGGCCCAAAGTTTTGCTTCTATCCTAGGGTTGAGATCTCATATAAAAGAGGTGAATAATTGAAATGGGTTTGCTCATTTAATAATAAGTGGTTTTTTTGTGGTTTTAGGGAGCACAACTACAATGGTCATTAGCGCCCTGATAATAGGTGTGGGGATATACACATCTGTTGCTGAATTTCTAAAATTTCTAATTGGTTGAGTTTGGCCCCCTTTCCTCAGTGTGTAGGACTTTTACATCTATTGTGTATTTGTGGTTATTGTTCAGGCAATGTTCTGCAAAGGCTGAATCAGTTTTCTTCAATCTCCAGTTTCTGTGGTGTTCTTTAAGCCTGGTACAGACTGACCTCCCCCTCTGTCTAATGTAGCAAGGCTGGCACTCACAACATGTGATTTTATAAACCCCACTTTTTGTGACAGCTGGTTTGGCTTTTGCATTGAATGAGAAACTACTTGTTGTCTGACGAACACAGAAAAACATAGAGAAACCCTTTGCCTGCAAGATGTTAATTGATGAAAGAATAAAATATAAAAATGTAGTGAATGAAGCAGGCAAAAAGGAATACAAACATATCAAAAATGAGATCGACAGGAAGTGCAAAATGGCTAAGCAGGGATGGCTAGAGGACAAATGTAAGGATGTAAAGGCTTATCTCACTAGGGTTAAGATAGATACTGCCTACAGGAAAATTAAAGAGACCTTTGGAGAAAAGAGAACCACTTGTATGAATATTAAGAGCTCAGGTAGAAACCCAGTTCTAAGCAAACAAGGGAAAGCAGGAAGGTGAAAGGAGTTCATAGGAGGTCTATACAAGGGCGATGTACTTGAGGACAATATTATGGAAATGGAAGAGGGTGTAGATGAAGATGAAATGGGAGATACGATACTGTGTGAAGAATTTGATAGAGCACTGAAAGACCTGAGTCGAAACAAAGCCCCGGGAGTAGACAACATTCCATTGGGACTACTGACGGCCTTGGGAAGCCAGTCCTGACAAAACTCTACCATCTGATGAGCAAGATGTATGAGACAGGCGAAATACCCTCAGACTTCAAGAAGAATATAATAATTCCAATCCGAAAGAAAGCAGGTGCTAACAGATGTGAAAATTACCGAAATATCAGTTTAATAAGCCACGGCTGCAAAATACTAACGCGAATTCTTTACAGACGAATGGAAAAACTAGTCGAAGCAGACCTCAGGGAAGATAAGTTTGGATTCCGTAGAAATGTTGGAACACGTGAGGCAATACTGACCCTATGACTTACCTTAGAAGCTAGATTAAGGAAAGGCAAACATACGTTTCTAGCATTTGTAGGCTTGGAGAAAGCTTTTGACAATGTTGACTGGAATACTGTCTTTCAAATTCTGAAGATGGCAGGGGTAAAATACAGGGAGCAAAAGGCTATTTACAATTTGTACAGAAACCAGATGGCAGTCATACGAATGGAGGGGCATGAAAGGGAAGCAGTGGTTGGGAAGGGAGTGAGACAGGGTTGTAGCCTCTCCCCGAGGTTATTCAATCTGTATATTGAGCAAGTAGTGAAGGAAACAAAAGAAAAATTCGGATTAGGTATTAAAATCCAAGGAGAAGAAATAAAAACTTTGATGTTCGCCGATGACATTGTAATTCTGTCAAAGACAGCAAAGGACTTAGAAGAGCAGTTGAACGGAATGGACAGTGTCTTGAAAGGAGAATATAAGATGAACATCAACAAAAGCAAAATGAGGATAATGGAGTGTAGTCAAATTAAGTTGGGTGATGCTGAGGAAATTACATTAGGAAATGAGACACTTAAATTAGTAAAGGAGTTTTGCTGTTTGGAGAGCAAAATAACTGATGATGGTCGAAGTAGAGAGGATATAAAATGTAGACTGGCAATGGCAAAGAAAGCGTTTCTGAAGAAGAGAAATTTGCTAACATCGAGTATAGATTTAAGTGTCAGGAAGTTGTTTCTGAAAGTATTTTATGGAGCGTAGCCATGTATGGAAGTGAAACATGCACGATAAATAGTTTGGACAAGAAGAGAATAGAAGCTTTAGAAATGTGGTGCTACAGAAGAATGCTGAAGATTAGATGGGTAGATCACATAACTAATGAGGTACTGAATAGAATCAGGGAGAAGAGGAGTTTGTGGCACAGCTTGACAAGAAGATGGGATCGGTTGGTAGGGCTTGTTCTGAGGCATCAAGGGCTCTCCAATTTAGTATTGGAGGGCAGCGTGGAGGGTAAAAATCGTTGAGGGAGACCAAGAGATGAATACACTAAACAGATTCAGAAGGATGTAGGTTGCAGTACGTACTGGGAGATGAAGAAGCTTGCACAGGATAGAGTAGCATGGAGAGCTGCATCAAACCAGTCTCAGGACTGAAGACCACAGTAACAACAACATCTGTACCAACACAAATGTTTTACCAGTGGTTCTCTCTTCAAAAAATCAGTCTCTTAATTGTCCATGAACATTTCTGCCAGTAAGGCGGATGAAGGTGAGCTCATTGCCAGTCCATCTGCTTGCTGATAACAGCTCTCTCGGAAGCAGAAATAATTTTTATTTAAACAATATTCCACTGTACTAACAATGCTTAGCTGCTCTTCTGGATTTATGTTGTGTGAATACAATGATTGTGGTACATCTGTACAGCCTTTCACTGGAATACATGTGAACAAGCTATGCACGTCAAGAGAGACTAATGTTGCATTTGTTGGAACCTTAACATCTGTTAGCTTGTTAACTAAATCTAAACTGTTGTTAATGCTATATTTCCCTTTGAGGTTTATAAATCCTTCCCAAAAACTTAGCTTAAATTTCACTAATCAGAATAAATGTAGGGTTTTCACATCAGCATACAGCATGAGGTTAGTACCAAATAATAAACACAAAGTAGTACAGGTCATCAAAAACTTCAAATGAAAAATGTCAGCTGGCGTAGGTATGTCACTTACAACGAGTATTGGTTTGGAAATTGCAAAGCCATTGGCTCATATTGTTGATGTGTCATTCATTGACAGCATGTTCCCTGAAAGATTAAAAATATCAAAAGTGATACCTTTATTCAAGGGTGGAAATATGCTTAAAGTTGAAAATTACTGACACATTTCACTTCTCGCAGAATTATCTAAAGTGACTGAGATATTAATGAAACAATAAATCGGCAAGTAGTTAGGCAACCACAGTGTACTGGATAATAGCCAACATAGCTTTCAAACTGGCAGAAGTACAGGAAGAGCAATAATGATTACACTGACGAAAGTTAGTAATTTAGATAACAACAATAGTGTTATCGGATTTAATTTAGATCTTTCTAAAGCTTTCAATACAGTCACTGATGAAATCCTTTTACATAAGCTGGATGGAATGGGGATGAAAAGAACAGAAAAGTAGTGGATTCAATCACATTTGCAAAACAGATGACAGATTGCGTAGCTCCTATCAGCTCATGCTAATCATACAATCAAATTAGTATCTGAGGCAAGAAAAGTCGAAACAGGTGTACCATGATTGTGTTAAGTTCCCTACTGTTCCTTATTTATATAAATGATATACACACCTCAGACATTGTTGTCAAGATCACGTTGTTTACAGACAACACTAGTGTAATATTGAGTGAAGATTCAAGAACCTCTGTCCGCTGCAATTGATTAAGTCCTTAAGCCCTTGGATTCATGGTTCAATGTCAACAGGGTAATCCTAAATGTGAAGAAAACAAATGAAATACAGTTTGCAAAAATGAGTCAAAACTAAGATATCTACCTGGTATTGAATGGAAAAAGAGGTAGAAAGAGAACAGCGCACAAATTTTTTAGGAATGCATGTTGACTAAAACATAAACTGGAAAGACTATGTAAATAATCTTTCACAGAAACTCAGATCTGCATGTTTTGCTCTGAGAATTATTTCTAAAGTTTGCTCCCCAGACGTTGCTGTAATGGCTAATTTTGGTTACTTCTGGCCACTTTTAGCTTGCAGAATAGCTTTCTGGGGTAAAATTAATAGGCAGTTAAATGAATTTTCACGTTACAGAAAAGGGCTATTAGAATATTGTCACACAGCTCAGCTAGGACTCACTGCAAGCACCCATTTCTTTTCTGTTCCATTCATCCCCAACACATCCAGCTTATCTAAAAGGATTTCATCACTGACCGCATTGAAAGCTTCAAAATGATCTAAATTAGCTCTGATAACACTATGAACCATGAACCATGGACCTTGCCGTTGGTGGGGAGGCTTGCGTGCCTCAGCGATACAGATGGCTGTACCGTAGGTGCAACCACAACGGAGGGGTATCTGTTGAGAGGTCAGACAAACGTGTGGTTCCTGAAGAGGGGCAGCAGCCTTTTCAGTAGTTGCAGGAGCAACAGTCTGGATGATTGACTGATCTGGCCTTGCAACATTAACCAAAACGGCCTTGCTGTGCTGGTACTGCGAACGGCTGAAAGCAAGGGGAAACTACAGCCGTAATTTTTCCCGAGGACATGCAGCTTTACTGTATGATTAAATGATGATGGCATCCTCTTGGGTAAAATATTCCGGAGGTAAAATAGTCCCCCATTCGGATCTCTGGGCGGGGACTACTCAGGAGGATGTCGTTATCAGGAGAAAGAAAACTGGCGTTCTACGGATCGGAGCGTGGAATGTCAGATCCCTTAATCGGGCAGGTAGGTTAGAAAATTTAAAAAGAGAAATGGATAGGTTAAAGTTAGGTATAGTGGGAATTGGTGAAGTTCGGTGGCAGGAGGAACAAGACTTCTGGTCAGGTGACTACAGGGTTATAAACACAAAATCAAATAGGGGTAATGCAGGAGTAGGTTTAATAATGAATAGGAAAATAGGAATGCGGGTAAGCTACTACAAACAGCATAGTGAACACATTATTGTGGCCAAGATAGATACGAAGCCCACACCTACTACATTAGTACAAGTTTATATGCCAACTAGCTCTGCAGATGATGAAGAAATTGAAGAAATGTACGATGAAATTATTCAGATAGTGAAGGGAGACGAAAATTTAATAGTAATGGGTGACTGGAATTCGAGTGTAGGAAAAGGGAGAGAAGGAAACATAGTAGGTGAATATGGATTGGGGCTAAGAAATGAAAGAGGAAGCCGCCTAGTAGAATTTTGCACAGAGCACAACTTAATCATAGGTAACACTTGGTTTAAGAATCATGAAAGAAGGTTGTATAAGTGGAAGAACCCTGGAGATACTAAAATGTATCAGATAGATTATATAATGGTAAGACAGAGATTTAGGAACCAGGTTTTATGTTGTAAGACATTTCCAGGGGCAGATGTGGACTCTGACCACAATCTATTGGTTATGACCTGTAGATTAAATCTGAAGAAACTGCAAAAATGTGGGAAATTAAGGAGATGGAACCTGGATAAACTGAAAGAACCAGAGGTTGTACAGAGTTTCAGGGAGAGCATAAGGGAACATTTGACAGGAATAGGGGAAAGAAATACAGTAGAAGAAGAATGGGTAGCTCTGAGGGATGAAGTAGTGAAGGCAGCAGAGGATAAAGTAGGTACAAAGACGAGGGCTGCTAGAAATCCTTGGGTAACAGAAGAAATATTGAATTTAATTGATGAAAGGAGAAAATATAAAAATGCAGTAAATGAAGCAGGCAAAAAGGAATACAAACGTCTCAAAAATGAGATCGACAGGAAGTGCAAAATGGCTAAACAGGGATGGCTAGAGGACAAATGTAAGGATGTAGAAGCTTATCTCACTAGGGGTAAGATAGATACTGCCTACAGGAAAATTAAAGAGACCTTTGGAGAGAAGAGAACCACGTGTATGAATATCAAGAGCTCAGATGGCAACCCAGTTCTAAGCATAGAAGGGAAGGCAGAAAGGTGGAAGGAGTATATAGAAGGTTTATACAAGGGCGATGTACTTGAGGACAATATTATGGAAATGGAAGAGGATGTAGATGAAGGCGAAATGGGAGATACGATACTGCGTGAAGATTTGACAGAGCACTGAAAGACCTGAGTCGAAACAAGGCCCCCGGAGTAGACAACATTCCATTAGAACTACTGATGGCCTTGGGAGAACCAGTCCTGACAAAACTCTACCAGCTGGTGAGCAAGATGTATGAGACAGGCGAAATACCCTCAGACTTCAAGAAGAATATAATAATTCCAATCCCAAAGAAAGCAGGTGCTGACAGATGTGAAAATTACCGAACTATCAGTTTAATAAGCCACGGCTGCAAAATACTAACGCGAATTCTTTACAGACAAATGGAAAAACTGGTAGATGCGGATCTCGGGGAGGATCAGTTTGGATTCCGTTGAAATGTTGGAACACATGAGGCAATACTGACCTTACGATTTATCTTAGAAGAAAGATTAAGAAAAGGCAAACCTACGTTTCTAGCATTTGTAGACTTAGAGAAAGCTTTTGACAATGTTGACTGGAATACTCTTTTTCAAATTTTAAAGGTGGCAGGGGTAAAATACAGTGAGCGAAAGGCTATTTATAATTTGTACAGAAACCAGATGGCAGTCGTAAGAGTTGAGGGGCATGAAAGGGAAGCAGTGGTTGTGAAAGGAGTGAGACAGGGTTGTAGCCTCTCCCTGATGTTATTCAATCTGTATATTGAGCAAGCAGTAAAGGAAACAAAAGAAAAATTTGGAGTAGGTATTAAAATTCATGGAGACGAAGTAAAAAACTTTGAGGTTTGCCGATGACATTGTAATTCTGTCAAAGACAGCAAAGGACTTAGAAGAGCAGTTGAACGGAATGGACAGTGTCTTGAAAGGAGGATATAAGATGAACATTAACAAAAGCAAAACGAGGATAATGGAATGTAGTCAAATTAAATCAGGTGATGCTGAGGGAATTAGATTAGGAAATGAGACACTTAAAGTAGTAAAGGAGTTTTGCTATTTAGGAAGTAAAATAACTGATAATGGTCGAAGTAGAGAGGATATAAAATGTAGATGGCAATGGCAAGGAAAGCGTTTCTGAAGAAGAGAAATTTGTTAACATCGAATATAGATTTATGTATCAGGAAGTCGTTTCTGAAAGTATTTGTTTGGAGTGTAGCCATGTATGGAAGTGAAACATGGACGATAAATGGTTTGGACAAGAAGAGAATAGAAGCTTTAGAAATGTGGTACTACAGAAGAATACTGAAGATAAGGTGGATAGATCACGTAACTAATGAGGAGGTATTGAATAGGATTGGGGAGAAGAGAAGTTTGTGGCACAACTTGACTAGAAGAAGGGATTGGTTGGTAGGACATGTTTTGAGGCATCCAGGGATCACAAATTTAGCATTGGAGGGCAGCGTGGAGGGTAAAAATCATAGAGGGAGACCGAGAGATGAGTACACTAAGCAGATTCAGAAGGATGTAGGTTGCAGTAGGTCCTGGGAGATGAAGCAGCTTGCACAGGATAGAGTAGCATGGAGAGCTGCATCAAACCAGTCTCAGGACTGAAGACAACAACAACAACAACATTACTATTGTTGTTATCTAAACTACTAACTGTTTTGTTAGTGTAATCATTTATTGCTCTTCCTGTACTTCTACCTGTTCGAAAGCTATGTCGGTTATTATCCAGTATGCTGTGGTTGCCTAACTACTTGCCGATTTATTGTTTCATTAACCTCTCAGTTACTTTAGATAATTCTAGGAGAAGTGAAATGGGTCAGTAATTTTCAACTTAAAAGTATGCTGTGGTTGCCTAACTACTTGCCGATTTATTGTTTCATTAACCTCTCAGTTACTTTAGATAATTCTAGGAGAAGTGAAATGGGTCAGTAATTTTCAACTTAAAAGTATATTTCCAGCCTTGAATAAAGGTATCATTTTGATATTTTTAATCTTTCAGGGAACAAGCCATCAATGAATGAGACATCAACAACGTGAGCCAAGGGCTTTGCAATTTGCTAAGCAATACTCATTGTAAGTGACACATATACACCAGCTCACATTTTTCATTTGAGGTTTTTGATGATCTTTACTACTTAAAGTTTATTTGTTGGTAGTAATCTCACATTGTATGCTGGTATGAAAACCCTAAGTTTATCCTGATTAGTGAAATTTAAGCTAAGTTTTTGGGAAGCATTTATAAAGTAAACATTTATGTAATTATGCACGTCTTTTTCTGATAATATTGATATCATCATATTTGTACGAGTAATTTTCTGCTCTTCACGTATCTTCCCTGTTTCTCTTTTTACAGTAACTCACACAGATTTTGATTTGCTGTCCAACATTCTTATTACTTTAATCATTTCAAAGCATATTTGCCTTTGCAATTACCTATCTGTATATTTTCCTATAAGTCTTTACATATTCAATAAACTGGGGATCTGTGGCTCTTTTAATTTGAGAACTGAGAATTTTGAAATCCTGCAAGAAATCTTAATGTCGTGTATATCTGTTTTACCAATTTTTTTAAGAATAATTGTTTGCGTGTAGTCTTCCTATCTGGAGTTTACTGACTTAAGATTAAATGAATGCTTAAAAATAGAGAATAAATGAGCGTACATAGAAAATGTGAAAGTGCGCCAAATGAAGTGCATATGACTGCATAAGAATTTATTTTTTTCTCTTTTCTTTATTTTAATTTATTTGTTTTTTTTTTTTTTTCTTTTAATGCGACAAAAGTTGTGTTGTTGGTGTTCCCTCCTTGTACATACACAAACGTGTGACGAAGATAAGAGGTAGAGTCTGTGACCTGCTAACCAACTCTGATGACCGCAGTTGTAACGAGGCTCCTCATCAGGGACCCTGAACGTTGATGAGAGCACGACCGTTCTGAGAGTCAGGACATCTTGAATTGCTGAAAAGAGCATTTCAGCTCACTCATAAATCATAGTTCTACTGTTACCAATGACTTTTTTGAACACATCCCACACTATCCAACACAACCTAGTGTGGCAGTCCCACCGATATTTCATGAATTCGGCAAGGCTCTAGATAGCATGAAACCATGAAAGACACCCTGACCTGACAGCATTCCCCTCGAGATCATTAAAGTGGTGGCTTGTCTCTAAAAACCCGACTTTTCTCCCTGTTTCTTCTAATGTGGGAAACCTTAAGGTACCAGCTGACAGGAACTCCACAATTAGTCACCATCCTCTAAAAATGTTGGTTGGTTTGTTGGTTTAAAAGAGAGGGGAGGGGGGAGGGAGGGACCAAACTATGATGTCATTAGGCCCTTGTTCCGAAGGAAACGATGCCACAAGGGTGCGAAAAAGACAATGAGACTTCAAACATAAAACAGAATGAAAGGAAAAACCACAACAGTGACTGAAGGGCAACAAACACTGAAATGGACAAAAGGGGACAAGAAAACCACAAAGACACAAGAAACAGGTAGAAGAGGTTACAACAAGAAAGCAGGTTACCGTGGCTGGCTGACCATTGGTATAAAAAGGAAAAGCCAGTCACTCTGCACTCCACCCTGAAAGCACTACGGTGGAGGGCACACAGGGACAAAGGACATGTGCTAAAACTTAGAGCAAATGATAAAACTCACCCTCACAAATAAAACGTAAATCTAAAGCTGCTGTTGAGACATTGTCACCCAACACCGAAGGTAGAGTGCTGTTAAAAGTCCACCGCAGGGTGGCTAAAAGTGGGTAGTCCAGCAAGAGATGAACGACCGTCATTTGTGAGCCACAGGGACACTAAGGTGGGTCCTTGCGACGGGGGAGGCACCCGTGCATCAGCCATGTATGGCCAATGCAAAGCTGGCGGAAAACCACAGAGTTCCTGCAAGGAGCGTGCACAGAAGTCTTCCACACATTCATAGTTTCCTTAATGGGACGCAGCTTGCTGTGCGTACTGTTATGCCATTCCATCTCTCAAAGCAGCAAAACCTTGCAGCACTGAACTCAGGTCAGTTTCAGTGAAGCTGATCTCCATAAGTAGTTTCCACGTAGCCTGTTTGGCCAGCCTGTCGGCACGTTCGTTGCCTGGAATTCCGACGTGACCAGGGGTCCAGACAAACAACACTGAATGACTGGACTGTTCCAGGGCATAGATGGACTTCTGGATGGTCGCTACAAATGGATGACGAGGGCAGCACTGGTCGATAGCTTCTAGGCTGCTCAAGGAGTCAGTACACAGGAGAAATGACTCACCTGGGCACGAGCGGATGTGCTCAAGAGCACGAGATATGGCTGCCAGCTCTGCAGTGAAAACACTGCAGCCATCTGGTAAGGAGTGCTGTTCTGTATGTCCTCCATGAACATAGGCAACTCCAACGTGACTGTCAGCCATCGAGCTATTGGTGTAAACCACTTCTTGGCCCAGGTACATATCAAGAATTGAGAAGAAGTGACAGCGGAGAGTCGCAGGGTTAACTGAGTCCTTAGTGCCATGTGAATGGTCCAGGCGAAGCCACGGCCTAGGTGTACACCATGGATGTATAGATGGCAAAGACAATGACTCCAATTGGAGAGAAGGGATCACACACGAACTCAATTGTAAGCCCTGACCTAGGCTGCCGATGAGGAAGATGAACCACTGTGGGTGGGAAATGGAGACGGTAATTGGAAATTCAGACGTGCAACGTAACTGGAGAGCAATTTCGCATGCCCAACCTGCAATGGAGGGACTCTGGCCTCCGCTAGGACACTGGTCACTGGACTCGTCTTATAAGCTCCTGTCGCTAGGTGAACTCCACAGTGGTGCACTGGGTCGAGTAAACACAATGCTGAGGGTGCCGCCAAACCATAAACCAGATTCCCATAGCCAAGGCGAAATTGAACAAGGGTTCTGTATAGCTGCAGCAGCATAGAGCGATCTGCACACCAGTTGGTGTTGCTCAGGCAGCAGAGGGCACTGAGGTGCTGCCAGCACTTCCGTTAAGTTGACAGAGGTGAGGAAGCCAAGTCACTTGGGCTTCAAAAACCAGTCCTAACAAGGGAACCTCCCCATCGCACCCCTCACAGGTTTAGTTATAAGTTGGCACAGTGGATAGGCCTTGAAAAACTGAACACAGATCAATCGAGAAAACAGGAAGAAGTTGTGTGGAACTATGAAAAAAAATAACCAAAATACACAAACTTAGTAGTCCATGCAGAAGATAGGCAACATCAAGGGTATAGAGAGCTCAGGAGTGCCGTGGTTCCGTGGTTAGCGTGAGCAGCTGCGGAACGAGAGGTCCTTGGTTCAGGTCTTCCCTCCAGTGAAAAGTTTACATTCTTTATTTTCGCAAATTTATGATCTGTCCATTCGTTCATTGACCTCTCTGTTCACTGTAATAAGTTTAGTGTCTGTCTTTTGCGACCGCATCGCAAAACCGTGCGATTAGTAGACGAAAGGATGTACCTCTCCAATGGGAACCGAAAACATTTGATCGCAAGGTCATAGGTCAACCGACTCCTTCACAGGAAAATGCGTATGATATATTCTACACGACAATGGTGATGGCATGTGAGTCACATGACAGGAATATTTTGTCGACCCACCTAACTTGTACACTTGGCGAATGGATAAAAAGATTCTTCTACCTTGCCCGATTTAGGTTTTCTTATGGATGTGATAATCACTCCCAAAAAAGTTCACATAAACTGAAAATAAAAAATTAAAATTTTCTCTCAAGGGAAGACCTGAACTGAGGACCTCCCATTCCGCAGCTGCTCACGCTAACCACGGGACCACGGCACTCCTACACTCACTTTATCCTTGATGTTGCGCATGGCATGGCATGATGTTGCGCATGGACTACTCAGTTTGTATATTTTGCTTATTTTTTTCATAGTTCCACACAACTTCTTCCTGTTTTCTCGATTGATCAGTGTTAAGTTTTTCAAGGCCTATCCACTGTGCCAACTTAAAAACTAAATCTGAGGGGGGTGCAATGGGGAGGTTCCCTTGTAAGAATCGATATGTCTCCACTACGGTGTGTGGATCGTCATTAAGGTAAAGTTCTGGTTCCGGATGAGCGGTACGATGCCGACAGAACTGCATAACACACGACTTTGTGGCCGAAAACTGGAAACTGTGGGTTAGAGCCCATGACTGTGCCTTGTGGATGGCTCCCTGTAGGCACTGCTCAGCAGTGCGAAATACAGTCTGCATACAGAGAAGGTGAGACGGAGAGCCCTACAAATGATGTGAGACCATTAATGACCAGTAAATGTGGGGGGAACTATGGGAGGCACTAACTTGGACACGGAAAGTACAAAGTCACACAAAATTCTGGATAAAAATCGGGAGCGAGCCTCGGAGACCCCACTCGTATAATGTGGCAAGGATATGATGTTGCCAGGCCGTGTCATACGCTTTTCGTAAATCGACAACGACGGCAACCAAGTGTTGCCGTCTGGATAAGGCTGTCTGGATGGCAGACTCGAGGGACACAAGTTTATCAGTGGTAGAGTGACCCTGGCGGAAGCCGTCCTGACATGGAGCCAGTAGTCCACGTGACTCCTGGACCCAACCCAACCACCGACACACCATACATTCCAGCAGCCTACAAAGAACGTTGGTCAGGCTGGTGGGCTGATAGCTATCCATATCAAGCGGGTTTTTACCAGGTTTAAGCACGGGAATGATGGTACTCTCCCATCATTGCGATGGAAAGACGCCATCGCACCAGATCCAGTTGAAGATGATGATGATGATATGTCACTTGTATTCAGATGAGAGATATTTAATCATTTGACTGTGGATCTGATCTGGCCCAGGAGCTATGTCAGGGCAATGTGCAAGGGCACTGAGGAGCTCCCACTCTGTAAATGGGGCATTATATGGTTCACTGTGGCATGTAGCGAATGAGAGGACTTTCGTTTCCATCCACTGTTTGAGGGTGAGAAAGGCTGGGGGATAGTTCTCTGATGCAGAGGCTCGAGCACAGTGCTCAGCAATTGCATTTGCGTTTGTAGATAACATGCCATTGATGTTAATGCCAGGGACATCTGTTGGGGTCTGGTACCCCAAAAGATGTCTGATCTTCGCCCAGACTTGGGAAGGTGACGTATGGCACCCAATGGTAAATACGTATCTCTCCCAACACTCTTGCTTCCATCCTTTGATAAGTTGGCGAATGCGGGCACGGAGCAGTTTTAACCACCAAGGGACTGCCTTCTGTCGGGGGCACCCTAAAGAGTGAAGGATCACGTTTTCTGCCGCAGAAAGGATTGTTGTAGTCACTTGCCCAACCATGACATTGATGTTACTGTGTGGGGGAGAATCAACAGTGGCCACAGAGGTGCAAGTTTCCTAGACTGCCTTGTTTAAAGCCCATCTGGACAGGCGTCCTTGGGCCTGACGCCAGGGCAGTGACAGAAAGATGGGAAGTGGTCACTACCACACAGGTCGACATGTGCTCTCCAGTGGATATATGGGAGAAGTCCTGGGCTACAAATGGATAAATCAATGGCTGAGTAACTACCACGAGCCACACTGAAATGTGTGGCGGTCCCAGTATTTAAGAAGCAGAGTTCGAACGGAGACAGTAAAGTTTCAATATATCTGCCTTGGCCAGTAAGTACGGTGCCACCCCACAAGGGATTATGGGCGGTAAAATCTCCCAAAAGTACGAAAGGTTTAGGAAGTTGATCAATCAGTGCAGCTAATACATTCAGGGGTACTGCACCATCTGGAGGAAGATATACATTGCAGACAGTTATTTCCTGTGTCGTCCTTATTCTGACAGCCACAGCTTCAAGAGGGGTTTGAAGGGGCACAGTTTCACTACAGACTGAGTTTAGGACATAAACGCAAACTCCACCAGACACTCGATTATAGTCGCTACGGTTCCTGTAATATCCCTTATAACTTGGAGGGCAGGGGTCCACATTGCTGAGAACCAGGTTCCCTGGAGGGCAATCCAGATAGCAGGTGTAGAGCTTAACAGTTGCCGTAGCTCAGCCAGGTGGTGGGTAAAACCGCCGCAATTCCACTGGAGGAGAACGTCATCGTGAGACTGGGAAGGCATGGAACATTCAATGACGCAGTTTATGCCTCAGAGTCACCTGTTGCGACCTATTTATTGCCTGAGCAGTCTATATCCATTGTGTCTGAGGGTATGGCGAGATCTAGGTCCTCAGCGGACACCAGAGTTTCCACCTTATCCCCAAATGCAGAGCTTGTAGGTTGCGGTGGTGTGGGTGCCACCGCAATTTCCTGGGTCTTAGTGTAATGGATCTGGGAGATGTGTTATTTTCTACCGGATTTGTTGATACCAAATCTAATGGGGAGGTTGTAAATGTTTTCTTATATTTTTGTCAGAATATTTTTTTTGTAAATTGTAATTTGCCTTATTTTATGCTAATTTGCTTATATGTTTGAGAGTGACAGCATATTGATTCATATTAGTAGATGTGAGGAAGAATATCAAAGAGACTGGTTACAAGTGGAAGCTTGTGTGTTGTGTTAAATGTCTTTGACACTGGAGTCATCTTTGACCCGTAGTCAGTCGGCAGTGAACTATCGATGTGTGTGACGGTGGAACAATGTGCAGGTCGCCGTTATAATAATTTGCAAGTGAACAGGAAAAATGAATTATGTTACTACTTTTTTATATAAACATCAAGAAGGGAGCACGTTCAGAGAAATGGTATTTGAAGCACCAAAAATGAGGCAAACACATTGAACCAGGTCATTTCTGCAGCCGATGAAACAGCATTGTGGAATCATACTTTCACTAGACGACTGAAGCCAACACAGAAAGGTCAAATATCATCTTCTAAACATTTCACAGAAAAGTGAGTACTGTCATGAAATATGCTCAATTCAAGTACATAAAAATAGTGAGCATATTTCATTAGGCATCTTCTTTTTGGATTTGTCTTGATGCTCCTTGGGTTTCTGGTTTCTGTGGCTGGGAGGACTTCACTGATTCAGTCTCTGGGAATGAGGATGATCGTGAAGCCCTACGACCAGCTGCTTTTGGGCACTTCAGTCCCTGGCAGGCGTCATCTTTCCCATTAACTGAAACCTGGGAGGGGAGTGACCCAGAGGACCCCTTCCTGGCAACAGGAGCCAAAGGAGACTTATGCTTCTCCGGCTGAGGGTGGGGACTTGTGTCCCTGATGGTTGGGGAGGGGGGGGGGGGGGGGAGGGCAGTGCTCCTGAGGTAGGTGGAGCAGGAGCAACAGAGGGGGGGGGGGGGGTGCCCCCCACCATCAAGAGGGCAGGTGTAGCCTTCTGGCTCTGAGAGTTGACCAGAATTCGCGGAACTGATGGGGCTACAACTGTTCTCGTAGTGGCGGCGTATGAGATTGTCGTAGCCACCGCATGTAGGCGCTCATATTTTCTCTTAGCCTCAGTGTAGGTCAGTTGGTCCAGGGTCTTGTATTCCATGACTTTCCTCTCTTTCTGTAAAACCTTGCAGTCTGCTGAGCAAGGTGAATGACGCTCTCCACAGTTGACACAGATGGGAGGCAGGGCACATGGATTATTGGGATGTGATGCACGTCCACAATCTTGACATGTGGTGCTGGAAGTACAGCGGGAAGACATATGGCCAAATGTCCAGCACTTGAAGTACCGCATTGGGGGAGGGATATAAGGCTTGACATCACAGCGGTAGACCTTCTTGGGTAATTTATCACACTCGAATACCAAGATGAAGGCACTGGTGGCAACCTGATTATCCCTGACCCAGATGGACACTCTGCACGAAATGAACACTTTGGCACTCTAAATTGGCATGCAGCTCGTCATCAGACTGCAAAAGACAGTCCCTGTGGAAGATAATAACCTGGACCATATTTAAGCTCTTATGTGGTGTGATGGTAACAGAAACATCCCCCAACTTGTTACCAGTGAATAAATTCCGTGACTGGGCAGAGGACACTGTTTTTATCAAGAATGAACCAGATCACATTTTGGACAAGCCCTCCACCTTCTCAAAGTTGTCCTCTAAACGTTCTACAAAAAAATGTGGTTTCATCGAAACAAAGAAGTCCCCATCAGTTCTCGTACATACAAGGTATGAGGGTGAATAAGGTTTGCTGCCATCCTTAGCCTGGCGTTCTTCCCACGGTGTGGCCAGGGAGGGAAATGTTTTAGGGTTATACTTTCTTGTATATGTACTGAGACTTGGAAATTTAGAGACTGCTGGTGTTTGATCACCAGCAAGACATGATGTGGTACGCTTCATCACGCGTCATCCGCTCTGATGCCACCCACTCCGACCAGGGACCCTCCCCAAGTGCACCACCCAGCTGCAGCAAAGGCCACCTGGCAGGATGGCCATTGCTGGGAGTCCGGATGCTCCAGGATTACAGGCATCTACTCCTTCACATAAGTGGGGAGTTAACGGTGCAGGCTTCAGCAGAGCGATCCCTGTGTTGTCAGGGGGCTACAGCCAACAGGGTACATGGCAGCCCCACCAGAACCGACTGGCTACCATGCTGGATATGAGGTGCAAAGAAGTCCGTGCTCATCGTCGGTACAAAAAGTGACATTGCATAGTGCATGGTGGAAAATGTACCCCGGAAGGCGTATTCGCTCAAAAGATGGAGAATGTGTTGGACTGCAGTGCAACGACGAGAAAGTGTTGTTTTGTAGGGCGGGCAACCACAGCCAAACTTCGACATTTTTTCAACTTTTGCCGCAGTGGCTGTATGAATGATTTGCGACCGGTTTCACACCACTTATCCGTGCATCCTCAAGCAATCTGTACAAAAAACAATATAATAAGAGCTCATATAAACTATACAATCCCCCATTTATGAGGTGTAAATTAAACTTTTAAATAGCCAGTTTTCTGAATAAACAAGAAAGTACTCATATACGCTATTTGTAACATAGTAACGTTGAGCATTGCCCTGAAGCCACTCCCCACCATCCACGTCCAATATACCGTATTTGGTGAAAGTGATAGTTAAAATTTAGAAATGGATCTTAAAAAAAAATTTTAATCATGGGAGCGGCAATGACCTAGAAAATAAAAATAAAATACGATGCTGATAAAAATCCCCTAAATACGAACAATGAAGTGCGGGACATTAGCATGAACAAACAGCAGAAATAAGGTCATGTAAACATATCAGAACATACCGGGCAAGTTGAGAGGAGCCGTGCAGCAGTGCACACAGCCTGACTGACCGGCTGAAACCTGGAAAGCGCTCACGCAGTAGTGCAAGAATCGCCAGAGGCCGGATGATGTGTACAAGGTGTGAAGAGTGGGGGGTACTGAACATTTGATACACAATTCCTTATGCCTATTTTTTTTAAATAGTCTAACACCATACTGGGTGGCCAATATAAAAAATGGGCAGTTAGTTAAAACCATAAGAATAATAAATGCGGTGGTTCTGAATGCGTAAGACCCTGAGTACGCATAAAAATATATTGGACAGAACCAACTAACAAGTAAAGCTACCTCATTAAGTAATCAAAATTTTCTAAAAGACCCTTGAGCCTCAGATCAGTCTGGGAATTACATGAGGAACAATGGGATTTCTTCAGAACTCTGAAGATTTCTACCTCTTCCAAAACATTAAGAGTGTTGCCTTTACTTTCCAAGTGTAACACCCGCTTGTTGTTCTGGATTCCAGTGATATGGTGACCCGCTTCCCACAAATGCGCACTTACGGCTGATTTTAAGCCAGGTTGCTAATGTGCTCCTTAAAGCTGGTTTCAAAACTTCTTCCTGTCTGGCCTATGTGCTCCACATCACAGTCATCACAGGTGATACTATATACCCCCGACGACTTGAAACTATTCCATGTTGCAGCCTCCTTGTGCCTGAATTTCTGTCCATCATTTTTGGGAATATAAAAGGCAGGATTTATTCCCTTGGAACTTAAGCATTTTCCGATTCTGCTTGAAATGTTACCATAGAAATGTACCCTGTGGAATTTACGCCCAATAGCTAATCTGCTATTTGCTGGCTGTAGGGAAGTGAATGTACCGGGTGTGAGTGGGGTGTTATGATTCATGTTTATCTTCCGTAATACACCCTTGTTAATCTTTCTAACAAATCTGAGTCGTATCCATTTGAAAAGGCGATAAACTGTATTAATTTAAATTCCCGATCCCTGTCTTCTTGAGATAATGGGACCGTATGCATCCTGTTGGGTTGTTTTGGGGGAGAGAAATCACGGAAAACCTAAATCAGGATGGCTGGATGCGGGATTGAACAGTCGTCCTTCCGAATGCGAGTCCAGTGTGCTAACCACTGCACCACTTTGCTCGGTAGCATCCTGTGTAGTAAAGCCCTGAATATGGGCTTTTTGAATTGCAAAGTGTGATTTTTCTTTCAAGTTTCACTAATTATTTTGTGGAGAAAAATAGTGGTAGACCATTAGAGGAGATAGAAGAGGTATTGCAACTTCTCAAATTGGTATTAGGTTATAACTATTTTAAATTTGGGGATAGTACATACATCAAAAAACAGGGCTTGGCAATGGCATCTCCTCTGTCTTACTGCCTTGCCAACATTTTTATGATGTTTTTTGAGGATAATATGATGGTCGACTTCAGCAGGTACTCTGAAAGGATAATTTTTTGGGCTACATATGTGGATGACATAATTTTGCTGTATAACGGTTCTTTCCAGGATTGTAACGCTTTCCTGGGTGAACTAAACAAAATACACGAGAGGATCCAATTTACTAGGGAACAGAGCATTAATGGCACCCTTCCCTTCCTAGATCTATTGTTCGAAATCAATGGGAACTCGGTTAATTTTGATATTTTCTGGAAGCCCACCACTTCTGACGTCACGATACATAGATCTTGTAATCATTCTTTGCAATTCAAAAAGACCACAATCACTACACAGGATGCATACGGTCCATTATCTCAAGACACCAGGAATCGGGAATTTAAAGTAATACAGTTTATCGCCTTTTCCAATGGATACAACACGGATTTTGTTGGAAAGATTAACAGGGGTATTACAAAAGATGAACATGAAACATAACACCCCTCTCACACCCAGAACTCTCACTTCCCTACAGCCAGCAAATGGCAGATTAGCTGTTGTTGTTGTTATTGTCTTCAGTCCTGAGACTGGTTTGATGCAGCTCTCCATGCTACTCTATCCTGTGCAAGCTGCTTCATCTCCCAGTACCTACTGCAACCTACATCCTTCTGAATCTGCTTAGTGTACTCATCTCTCGGTCTCCCTCTACGATTTTTACCCTCCACGCTGCCCTCCAATGCTAAATTTGTGATCCCTTGTTGCCTCAAAACATGTCCTACCAACCGATCCCTTCTTCTAGTCAAGTTGTGCCACAAACTTCTCTTCTCCCCAATCCTATTCAATACCTCCTCATTAGTTACGTGATCTATCCACCTTATCTTCAGTATTCTTCTGTAGCACCACATTTCGAAAGCTTCTATTATCTTCTTGTCCAAACTAGTTATCGTCCATGTTTCACTTCCATACATGGCTACACTCCAAACAAATACTTTCAGAAACGACTTCCTGATACATAAATCTATATTCGATGTTAACAAATTTCTCTTCTTCAGAAACGCTTTCCTTGCCATTGCCAGTCTACATTTTATATCCTCTCTACTTCGACCATCATCAGTTATTTTACTTCCTAAATAGCAAAACTCCTTTACTACTTTAAGTGTCTCATTTCCTAATCTAATTCCCTCAGCATCACCCGATTTAATTTGACTACATTCCATTATCCTCGTTTTGTTTTTGTTAATGTTCATCTTATATCCTCCTTTCAAGACACTGTCCATTCCGTTCAACTGCTCTTCCAAGTCCTTTGCCGTCTCTGACAGAATTACAATGTCATCGGCGAACCTCAAAGTTTTTTCCTTCGTCTCCATGAATTTTAATACCTACTCCAAATTTTTCTTTTGTTTCCTTTACTGCTTGCTCAATATACAGATTGAGTAACATCGGGGAGAGGCTACAACCCTGTCTCACTCCTTTCCCAACCACTGCTTCCCTTTCATGCCCCTCGACTCTTATTACTGCCATCTGGTTTCTGTACAAATTATAAATAGCCTTTCGCTCCCTGTATTTTACCCCTGCCACCTTTAGAATTTGAAAAAGAGTGTTCCAGTCAACATTGTCAAAAGCTTTCTCTAAGTCTACAAATGCTAGAAACGTAGGTTTGCCTTTTCTTAATCTTTCTTCTAAGATAAGTCGTAAGGTCAGTATTGCCTCTCGTGTTCCAACATTTCGACGGAATCCAAACTGATCCTCCCCGAGGTCTGCATCTACCAGTTTTTCCATTCGTCTGTAAAGAATTCGCGTTAGTATTTTGCAGCCGTGGCTTATTAAACTGATAGTTCGGTAATTTTCACATCTGTCAGCACCTGCTTTCTTTGGGATTGGAATTATTATATTCTTCTTGAAGTCTGAGGGTATTTCGCCTGTCTCATACATCTTGCTCACCAGCTGGTAGAGTTTTGTCATGACTGGCTCTCCCAAGGCCGTAAGTAGTTCTAATGGAATGTTGTCTACTCCGGGGGCCTTGTTTCGACTCAGGTCTTTCAGTGCTCTGTCAAACTCTTCACGCAGTATCGTATCTCCCATTTCGTCTTCATCTACATCCTCTTCTATTTCCATAATATTGTCCTCAAGTACATCGCTCTTGTATAAACCTTCTATATACTCCTTCCACCTTTCTGCCTTCCCTTCTTTGCTTAGAACTGGGCTGCCATCTGAGCTCTTGATATTCATACACGTGGTTCTCTTCTCTCCAAAGGTCTCTTTAATTTTCCTGTAGGCAGTATCTATCTTACCCCTAGTGAGATAAGCTTCTACATCCTTACATTTGTCCTCTAGCCATCCCTGTTTAGCCATTTTGCACTTCCTGTCGATCTCATTTTTGAGACGTTTGTATTCCTTTTTGCCTGCTTCATTTACTGCATTTTTATATTTTCTCCTTTCATCAATTAAATTCAATATTTCTTCTGTTACCCAAGGATTTCTAGCAGCCCTCGTCTTTGTACCTACTTTATCCTCTGCTGCCTTCACTACTACATCCCTCAGAGCTACCCATTCTTCTTCTACTGTATTTCTTTCCCCTATTCCTGTCAATTGTTCCCTTATGCTCTTTCTGAAACTCTGTACAACCTCTGGTTCTTTCAGTTTATCCAGGTCCCATCTCCTTAATTTCCCACATTTTTGCAGTTTCTTCAGTTTTACTCTACAGGTCATAACCAATAGATTGTGGTCAGAGTCCACATCTGCCCCTGGAAATGTCTTACAACTTAAAACCTGGTTCCTAAATCTCTGTCTTACCATTATATAATCTATCTGATACCTTTTAGTATCTCCAGGATTCTTCCACGTATACAACCTTCTTTCATGATTCTTAAACCAAGTGTTAGCTATGATTAAGTTGTGCTCTGTGCAAAATTCTACTAGGCGGCTTCCTCTTTCATTTCTTAGCCCCAATCCATATTCACCTACTATGTTTCCTTCTCTCCCTTTTCCTACACTCGAATTCCAGTCACCCATTACTATTAAATTTTCGTCTCCCTTCACTATCTGAATGATTTCTTTTATTTCATCGTACATTTCTTCAATTTCTTCATCATCTGCAGAGCTAGTTGGCATATAAACTTGTACTACTGTAGTAGGTGTGGGCTTCGTATCTATCTTGGCCACAATAATGCGTTCACTATGCTGTTCGTAGTAGCTTACCCGCATTCCTATTTTCCTATTCATTATTAAACCTACTCCTGCATTACCCCTATTTGATTTTGTGTTTATAACCCTGTAGTCACCTGACCAGAAGTCTTGTTCCTCCTGCCACCGAACTTCACTAATTCCCACTATATCTAACTTTAACCTATCCATTTCCCTTTTTAAATTTTCTAACCTACCTGCCCGATTAAGGGATCTGACATTCCACGCTCCGATCCGTAGAACGGCAGCTATTGGGCATAAATTCCACAGGATACCTTTCTAGGGTAACATTTCAAGCAGAATCGGCAAATGCTTAAGTTCCAAGGCAATAAATCTGGCCTTTTATATTCCTAAAGCAATGGACAGAAGTCCAGGCACAAGGAGGCTGCAACATGGAATAGTTTCAAGTCGTCGGGGGTTTATAGTATCATCTGTGATGGCTGTAATGTGGAGTACATAGGACAGACAAGAAGAAGTTTCGAGACCAGCTTCAAGGAGCACATCAGCGACCCAGGCTCAAACCCGGCCACGGGTGTGCATTTACAGGAAACGGGTCACCATATCACCGGTATCCAGAACAACATGCGGGTGTTACACTTGGAAAGTAAGGGCAACCCTTAATGTTTTGGAAGAAGTAGAAATCTTCAGAGTTCTGAAGAAATCGCCTCACTCCTCTCTTAAAGCCCAGACCGATCTGAGGCACAAGGATCTTTTAGAAAATTTTGATTACTTAAACAGGTAGTTTTACCCCTATAACTTGTTAATAGGTTCTGTCCAATATATTTTTATGTGTACTCAGGGCCTTACGCATTCAAAACCACAACATTTATTATTCTTATGGTTTTAACTAACTGCCCATTTTTTTTATGTCGGACACCTAATATGGTATGAGACGTTTTAAAAAAAAATAGACATAAGGAATTGTGTATCAAATGTTCAGCACCCCCCACTTCTCACACACTGTTCATGTCATCCAGCCTCTGGCAAATTCTCGCACCATTGCACGAGTGCTTTCCGGGTTTCTGCCAGTCAATCAGGCCGTGTCCACTGCCGTGCGGCTCCTCAACTTGCACGGTATGTTCTGATATGTTTATATGGCCCTAATTCCACTGTTTGTTCATGCTAATGTCCCGCTCTTCGTCATTTGTTTAGGGGAGTTTTATCAGCATCGTATTTTATTTTTACTTTCTAGGTCATTGCTGCTCCTGTCCATTAAAAAAAAAATTTTAAAGACATCTCTAAATTTTAACTATGGCTTTCACCAGATGACAGCATATTGGACGTGATTGGTGGGGAGTGGCTAGAGGGCAATGTTCAATGTTACAAATAGCATATGTGAGTACTTTCTTGTTTTTTCAAAAAACTGACTATTTAATAGTTTAATTTGCACCTCAGAAATGGGGGTTTGAATAGTTATATGAGCTCTTATTATATTATTTTTTGTACAGATTGGCCGAGAATGCGCTGATACGTGGTGCGAAACTGGTTGCAGATTTAATGAAAATCATTCATACGGCCAGGGTGGAATTTTCTTTGGAGAAATCACGAGAAAGTGGGCTAAAGATCTTGAGGCACGATGGACATTATGCACCATGTAAGGTGCCCTTCCCCTTCTTTGGGAAAATTTAGAAAAATGGAGGTCAAACCCTACAGAGGAGCATCACATAAAGGCCAAAACGTGTAAGACTCCTTTTAGACGCCTCTTATGACAGGCAGCATTACCTTGGGCCTCTGCTAATCCCGGGACCTGTAGGGGTTTTTTAAGAAGGAGACCGAAGCATGTGTGGTAGCTACCATGACATATTCTTGCTCTCTGTGACTGGTAAATTTTTTGCTAGAATTTTGTCGAATCGCCTCCAGACTCTTTCCAAGATGTAGTTCCTCAATCTTAGAGTAGATTTCGCCCCTCCAGAGGAACTGTTGATATATTCTTCTGTGCATAACCAACTGCTGTAGAAGTGCCATAAGTTTTTATTATTTGTGTTCTATGACCTAGAAATGGCCTTTGATACAGTGCCCAGGAAAGTTATGTGGAAGGTCTGAAAGCGTTTTGGCTACCCTGAACAGTTTGTTAAACTGGTCCAAGCTTTCCACGTTGAATACCAGAATGAAACATCTGACAAATTTCCTAACACTAATGGGCCCAAACAAGAATGTGCCCTTCTGCCAACATTGCTTGCTCTGCTCCTAGCAGCCATTCTTTATGAGACATCATCTGTAATCAATGCAGGAGTAGAACTCAAACACAGATTTGATGGAGTGATATTGAATCAGTCCAGACTACCCTAAAAGGTTCACAAGCCTCATTCAGGTGACTGAATTACAGTGCACTGATGACACTGCTTCTCCAACTTACACACTCGCAAAGCTGCAGTTGTCTGTAAATTGCTTCAGTACTGCATATAAACAGCTTGGCCTCACTATCAACATCCAAAAAACAAAGATACTAGCACAGTCCGCACCTGGGAACTGCCTCTCCAGATCTCAATAGCTCTTTTTCCAGCACACCTTTGGAACAAGTACATCACTTCCTCTATCTAAAAAGTATATTATCAACCAATTGCTTGTCAGAAAAAGAAAAGAGAACAGGATTAATGTCACATATATTGCTTTTGGATGTCTCCTACATCGGGTCTTCCTGAGTAAAGATGCGACACTAAGCACCAAACTGATGGTGTATCAAGCAGTTGTTATCTCTACCCTGATCTATGGCTGTGAAACAGGGATTGTAATGATCTTAAGAAGCTAGAAAGCTTCAACCAACGGAAGCTTAGATACTTTATGAATATCAAATGGGATGACTCTGTATCAAACACTATGGTTCTTGAGATGCATAGTGTACAAGCCACCATTATTGGTCACCAACTCAGATGGACTGGGTATATCCAGCAGGCGAGAAACAAAAGACCTCCTCGAAAACTTTTATATGGTGAAGTGGGTACAGGTAGAAGGCCCCGCAGTGTTCCTCTGAAGTACTACAAGGACCAACTCAAGAAGAACATAAAGAGTCTAAACAATGACCCAAGTAATTGCTGCACCACAGCAGATTGTGAAAAATGGTGCACAATTACTTCAGCTGCTGTCTTACAATTTGAGCAGGAACGTCAGAGGCAGGGAAACGAGAAACAACAGATATGCAAGCTTTGCACGGCCCTGCCACACCCTTCACCTGCTATTGTGTGTCATGTGGTGGCATGTTCCATGCCAGGATTGGTCTGCTAAGCTATCATAGGCATCTCCATACCTGAACTGCCATGTAACAACAGAAATTCAGGAGAAAAATGAAAACTCCAATGCAAGTACCAGCCAACAATGACAAATACTCGCATATGGGCTCTCCATACGGAACAACCCACACTCAAAGACAAGTGAGCCACTTTGATGCTATTCTTTATAATACACTGCCAACATACATAAACAGGCTGGAGATGGAAATGGCTTTTCGATCAGAGTTAAAATTATTTCTTGTTCAGAAGAGTTTGTATAATGTAAATGAATAAGTTGGCTTATAGGATTACTAGACCCTGATTCATCACTGGGTACTTTTGATTCTGTTAACTGATGTACCATCAGCACTACGTTTGATTTTGCGAAGAATGTTTCTGCTGTTGGTATTCCATTTTCTCTGTTTGAGATGCAATGCAGGTTATATAGGCAGCAGTGCTCCAAATTACCTGAGAAAGGATCTGATGCTAACCTAATTCTGATGGTTATAGTATTGGCAAGTTTTTGTATGCTTGTACTTTACACATTTTAGCACTGCTATATAATGTGCTTTTGTTTTTTATTTTTTGAAGAATGTTTTGAATCAAAGTGTCATGTTTTACCTACGTCATTCACTGACTCATTGTGCATTTTCAAACAAAGGAAACTCGAAGTTGGAATATCAACAGTATTAGGAAAAGGATAGATCGCTACTCACTGAAAGATGGCCCACTGAGCTGCAGATATGCATAAAGAAGAGTGTTACACATTATAGCTTTCGGCCAAAACCTTCTTCAGCAAAGAAATGGAACTGCCAGTAGTAGTGAGTTTTGGTATGCTGGAGAAGTCTTTGGCTGAAAGCTACAATATGCAACTGTCTTTTCGTTTTCCTTGTCTGGGGTCATCTTTATGGTGAGTAGCGATCCATCCTTTCCTTCAATTATTGTGCATTTTGGGCTTTTCTGCAGTTTTATGTAATCTGTTCTCATGTTCTCACTTTTTCAGTATTGTTTTTATTTTGAATTTTTTTTTTTTCATTTATTTACTGATTGTGCATGTTGCACACTCAGTGTAGAAGAGGTATTTTGTTATTCCCCTTGCAATCACATACCGAGTGAGGAGACAGACTCCAGTCTTAATGTACTGTACTCACATTCAGGACTGAGATTTATCCCCGTCCGCTAATCCTGACTTGGGTTTTCCGTGGTTTCCCCTTGTCACTAAGGTGAATGATTTATTACACCACGGCAGATTTACTACCCTACCCTACTTTGTAAATGTTTTATTTGTATTTATTATTTCTGTATGTTTCTGAAATGTCTCATATTACTGTACCAAATGAACTATGGACGAATATATAAATAAATCTAAAATTCTCATCTGGTACTGTATCTTTCACTTGCCCTATACTACTGGTAGAACACTTGTGTCAGCTACAGATTGAAATAAGAACAACAAATTCTACATCTACCTGATTTGCGTTATAGTACGAGTTTTTCCTTGTGTCAGTTTGTCATCACGAGCAGTAATTTCAGATAGGGTCAATATTCCACTGTATCCAAGCAACTCAGCCTGCATGCAAAAGGTGCATTAATGCTAATGGCTGAAATAAGTGTTACTGACGAATAAGGCTGTAGCTGTGTTTGTTACCGTATTATAAAGTACTTCGAGTGTAACAATATTTCATTTTATAGAAGGGACACGATCATAATTTCATGGAGAAACGGCGGAAATGAAACAGCTACTTCAAAACACTCTATACGGAATTCGTGTATAGCTACCATTACGCGATTCCATTGCCTCTTTTACAGCTACGCAATTTTCTGCCTTACAACACAACGCATGGAAAGTGTTCTGACATATTAGTATTTTATCCCATGTAGTTATGAAATTGCATGCTTCAGTCGGCAACCGGACTATAACGATATATAAAGGATAAAAAGTGATAACAATTCTTCCGTGCGAGAATAATAAGCTTAGAAGTGTCGCCGAGACTACCGCAACTCGCACAAATCGCATCGACCACAAACAAAATCTTTTAAATTATCTTTCTCCGTGTACTCCAACAACAAACCACCGAAATATGATTGTAACTGAACGGAATATTCACTTTCGAAATTCCAATACAATTAGAATAATAACAATCAGAATGCAATTATTTTACTTTTCTTTTTAAACAATAAACGTAAAGTCAAAGATAGCACTAATCATTGAACCTCCTTGGTGCTTATCGTTCAATTAGCATTCTTGTGCATTGCCTAATTCACTTAATTATCCTTTTAGTACATAATAAATATTAACGTTCTTATAACGCAAAAAGTAAAATAAATTATAAACAACACCCAGAATCGTATCCAGCATGAGTACTAAATTTAAAATGCCACAGTAGACTAAACAATCCAAAGTTATTATTTACAAACTCCATGAAACCTTTGACCCGAAAAGATCTATTTGTAAATACTCGGTAGGCTTGTTTGCTTTCCGAACCGTGGTGGTGTTCGGTGCTCTAGCGTTACTGATTTGAAAAAAGGGGTTAAGTAGGTGGCAGTGCTCTGAATCACCGTTTCGTCAAAAGTTTACGTATCTGGGAATGGTATACTTGGAGGTTAAACTGTTCGTTTTGAGGGAGATACAGCCTCATGAGGAGTTCTTCTGGTCATTGAGGAAGAAATTCGTCGAGAACGTAAAAAACAAAATAAAACACCTGCAGGAAGCCTTTTCATTAACTTACACACCCCGTGCTTTGTTTTGTAAGAAAGGATGGATCGGAAGATCATCGTTTACGAAAGTTTAGTAATATTGAGACAAAAATAATCCCTGTTCCCATTTCCCACTCGATGTACTTACCTGTTGTTTATTTTTAAAGTATTTCAATAAGTGTGTAGTAGTTGAATCTAGAGCACTGTAGTTATTTTGAATGCTGCAAGTAGGTTACACTTTTCCTATACATCGTTGTTTGTTGGTGGAATGATTATTCGATTTTTAAATTTACATCGGGTGTATTTTTAATCTTGCGGTCTGGCGCTATATACCTTCTTGATCTGTAACAACTTGTTCTGCAAGGAAAAACAACAACAACACATTTCAAAGGTGGGTAAACACATCAATTATTAATGCTTCTTATCAGTTGAGTGGATAGATTCTAGAATGTTGTGTTTAACCTTCATAGTAACAGAAATTTAACTATCAAGTCCTACCTTACTCTCTTGAAAAGTAAATAAACAAGCAGGCAAGCCTGACTTCAAATTTTTCGACAGATGACACGTATTTAGATCTACACTCTTGCTCAAAATGACCACTATCCAAAATCTTCATATATCTCTATCTGCCCTTAAAATTTCAAATCCTGAAATAATGCCCTTATGATTTCTTTCAATTTTCTCTGCACATATTTGATATGCTGTATGTCTTTCCCCTGTACGCAATGCATTTTCTGCAGAACACAGATATCCTGGAAACGAAGTATATCTGAAACAACAGAATATTTGAGAAAGAGATTTCTCTTCCTTGTGCTTCACTATTGATGTAAGCATTATGTCTCAAATTGCAGTTGACATCATCTTTTCATTATGAAACTAGGATAAGCAAGCAAATAGTGGTAACAGAGACTAGTGGGAATACAAAGTGATGCTCTATGTGCGAATTTCCTGTGTATCCAGATGATAATACACTAATGAGGCCTCAGCATGTTGTCCAAAAAGCTCAGTTCGCCCTGCTTTGCACTAGGAAATCTCTCTCACTGTGTTGACCTACAGGCAAGTTTGGCAGCATACTGTGCCTTGCAGTTAAGGTGAAAATGTGTTTGCTCTGCATAAGCGTGCAACGAGAGTATTGTGTAAAGATGATGATAAAATGTCTTTGCTTTAATGACTTCCATCCCACCTCGCGTATCATATCTGTTACACTCTGCCCCCTATTATGTGATAATACAAAATGAGCTGCCCTTTTTTGCACTCTTTCGATGTGTAGGCAAGTCTTGCAGTGGGGGCAGTCACAGGAGTGGGAGACGTAGGGTAAGGAGAGGGGTGCAGAAGGAGTATATGGTCTGACAAGGAGATTGGGAAAGTGACAAAAAGTTATTTTAGGTGTGGTGGGCAAAGTCTCAGAAAGAATTAACCTCATTTCAGGGCATAATTTTTGGAGGTCGTAGCCTTGTCCAAATAGCTGATTAATACATTCCAGACCATAGTAATACTGGGTGGCAAGTGGTGTGCTCCTAACTTGTTTATCGGAGGGATCCGCAGTACGTACCAGCATTGGATGTGATGGTCTGGGAAATCTGCTTTTGAACTAGGCTGGTGGTGTAATTATGTCCACTGGAGGCTGAGGAGAGAATGGAGGTGTATTACTGTAAATTGTCTGCATCTGAAGAAATATGGTGCCTCAAATGCATGGGAGGACACATTTGACATGGAAAGGATGGGAACTGTCAAAATGTTTGTGGGCGTAATGTGAACAGAAGTGTAGCTGACCTTTGTTGAGGATGAGATCAACAGCGAGGTAACTGGTCACGTGAAATATAATTGGGAGAAGTATTTAGAAACTGTATTTAGAGATTCCTTTTCCTTCATCCCTCTTCTTCTCCTTCTGCCGGAAAAAAAGTAGCCACTGACTCTGAAGGCTTGCAGATGTTATTAATGTTCATATGTGTGTGTTCTCCTGCTGCCATTTAGTGAGTAATAAAAGAACGATTGTGGTCCATATGAAGCTGGAAGACGGTTTATAATAAGTTGCCAAACAATCTAATGCAATTCCAGATAAATCTCTTTAAGGCAAACTGAAACAATTGTTAACTGAAAGATGTTCATACTTATTTAAAGATTTCTGAGCTACATTATTGACAAATGTACTTTAGTATACTGCACTGCAATATATAAATGGTGGTAAATGTTTATATAACATTGTATAAAGTGCTACTGTATACAATATATTCACGTACATGGCATGATATTGTTAGAAAAAAAAAAAAATTACAATTTCCAAAACTATCAAGTTACTATGAACAAATAAAGATTATTAAGGGAGGAGCAGCAGTGGCTTTTTCAAAGTAATTTAAAGGTAATTATCATAATTTTTTTATAGTTTTACTGGATCAGCACTAGTCATAGTCTGTTGTCAGAATACTTCACAGAAGTAGTTAGCACTGGTTGCTTCCACCTACTAATGTATAATTTCACTAATTTTAATCCCTGAAGGTCCTCCTCCTTGATGGTGTTGATGGAACACAGTATGGATTGGCTTCAGAGCAGACAGTCATCATAGTGTTACACAAGTTTCTACAATCAATAATTACACTACTGGCCATTTAATTGCTACATCACGAAGATGACATGCTACAGACACGAAATTTAACCAACAAGAAGAAGATGCTGTGATATGCAAATCATTAGCTTTTCAGAGTATTCACACAAGGTTGACACCGGTGGCGACACCTAGAACGTGCTGACATGAGGAAAGTTTCCAACCGATTTCTCATACACAAACAGCAGTTGACTGGCGGTGTCTGGTGAAATGTTGTTGTGATGCCTCATGCAAGGAGGAAAAATGTGTACCATCACGTTTCTACCTTTGATAAAGGTCAGATTGTAGCATATCGCGATTGCAGTTTATTATATTGTGACATTACTACTCGTGTTGGTTGAGATCCAATGACTGTTAGCAGAATATGGAACTGGTGGGTTAAGAAGGGTAATACGGAACGCTGTGCTGGATCCCAACAGCCTCCATCACTAGCAGGCCACATGACAGGCATCTTATCCGCATGGCTGTAACGGGTCAAGTCTCAGTCCCTGAGTAAACGGATGGGGATGTTTGCAAGACAACCACCATCTGCACGAACAGTTTGACGACGTTTGCAGCAGCATGGACTATCAGCTCGGAGACCATGGATGCAGTTACCCTTGACGCTGCATGACAGACCTGCGATGGTTTACTCGACGACGAACCTGGGTACACGAATTGCAAAACTTCATTTTTTCGGATGAATCCAGGTTCTGTTAACAGCATCATGATGATCGCATCCGTGTTTGGCGACATCGTGGTGAACAGAGATTGGAAGCTTGTATTCGTCATCACCATACTGGCGTATCACCCAGCCTGATGGTATGGAGTGCCATTGGTTACGCGTCTTGGTCACCTCTTGTTCGCATTGATGGCACATTGAACAGTGGATGTTACATTTCAGATGTGTTACGACCCGTGGCTCTACCCTTCATTCGATCCCTGCGAAACCCTACATTTCAGCAGGATAATGCACGACCGCATGTTGCAGGTCCTGTACGGGCCTTTCTGGATACAGAAAATGTTTGACTGCTGCCCTGGGCAGCACCTTCTCCAGATCTCTCACCAATTGAAAACGTCTGGTCAATGGTGGCCGAGCAACTGGCTCGTCACAATACGCCAGTCACTACTCTTGATGAACTGTGGTATCTTGTTGAAGCTGCATGGGCAGCTGTACCTGTACACGCCATCAAAGCTCTGTTTGACTCAATGGCCAGGTGTATCGAGGCCATTATTACAGCCAGAGGTGGTTGTTCTGGGTACTGATTTTTCAGGATCTATGCACCCAAACTGCGTGAAAATGTAATCACATGTCAGTTATAGAATAATATATTTGTCCAATGAATACCCATCATCTGCATTTCTTTTTGGTGTAGCAATTTTAATGGCCAGTAGTGTATATGTAGTTGCAATCCAAAGAGATGCGATGAAATTCGCCTAGAGGCTAGCATACATGGGGCAACATATATAATAACAATAAATATGTTATGACAGCTTAAAGTCAATCCTTACCTCTCTCTCTCTCTCTCTCTCTCTCTCTCCCCCCTCTGTCTCACACTCTAATGACAGATAAAATTAAAAAATTAAACAAACTCCCAAGTCTCTCCAGGAAGTTGGAGTTATCATAACAGAAAATCGCGCCTCCTTCCATCTTCTAACATAAAGTATCACTTTCTCCACTCTGTAAATTAACTACAATACCCTTCCGCACTTTACCTCCTGATGCAAAGATTGTATCTCTCCACTATCTACCATTCCATGTAGCACTTGCAATGTCTTCCTCAATGCTGTTTTTAAACTCTCTTTCTTTCTCTCTTCACGGTC
The DNA here is from genome assembly GCF_023897955.1 of Schistocerca gregaria. Lineage (NCBI taxonomy): Eukaryota > Metazoa > Arthropoda > Insecta > Orthoptera > Acrididae > Schistocerca > Schistocerca gregaria. The sequence continues at coordinate 104,908,588 of NC_064930.1, read as the reverse complement.
CGCACTTGTCACCCACACTACTGCCGCTCATCAGACTAACTACATCTGCCCGCACTCCCCAATGCTGTCATAATACTTTTTGACTTTTTACAAAACTGGAGCAACACTTTTACCAGTATAAAACACATACAACTGATGTCCTGTGGCCAATATTGTTCCATAATTACTCTGGCATCACAAAGCCTCCGTAGCAAGCATTACTGTGTGCAGGTTAACTTTACTGTTTGCTCTTGTACCTGATTACGTAGGTAGGCATGCCTTCTGATTTTATTATAATATTTTACTGCACAATACACACCTCTTTCAGCGGGGACCTTTACTCTCCCTATGGCCAAAATTCATCTGCTATGTGTACCAAGTTTACCCCATTTTGCAGGTAAGGGGGTAGCTTACTAAACCCTTGTTGGACCAGTATTTCAACACTTGCATATTGCTCACTAGTCTGAGATCTGTACCAGATAAGATTGGTAGAGGAAATACAAAAGATCCAAAGAAGAGTACTATTTTCATTCCAGGTTCATTAAATAAGTACACTAGTGTCAGAGAGATACTCATCTAACTCTGGTAGTAGACACTAAAAGAGAGGTGTTGTGCATCACGTTGTAGTTTACTGCTAAAACTCCGAAGGTATGTTTTTCGCCGGCCGCTGTGGCAGAGAGGTTCTAGGCTCTCCAGTCCGGAACCGTGCTGCTGCTGCAGTTGCAGGTTCCAATCCTGCCTCTGGCATGGTTGTGTGTGATGTCCTTAGGTTAGTTAGGTTTAAGTAGTTCTAAGTCTAGGGGACTGATGACCTCAGATGTTAAGTCCCTTAGTGCATAGAGCCATTTGAATTTGTATGTTTTCCTATGAGAGTCAACCAATATATCACATCCTTCTATGTATATCTCGCTAAAAGAAAAGGGTTAAGTTTCAATGGAACAGAAAGGACTCTCCACTACACACTATGATGTGGCTTGCGGAGTATGGATTTAGATGTAAGAATTCTTCCATCACTAACACTTTTATTCTAAACGTGCCTCTGTCAATTGTTCATTATCATCTTTTGTTTTTTCTATGAATCTTTATTGACCCTTTTGTCAAAGATATTGGAGTACCTGTTTGGTTAATGTGTTGTCATAAATTCCAGGTAAATGGCCAGATATGACACTCTTTCATATTTTACTTCCTGATACACTATGTGATCACAAGTATTCGGACACCCTCAAAAACATATTTTTTTCATATTAGGTGCATTGTGCTGCCACCTACTGCCAGGTACTCCATATCAGTGACTTCAGCAGTCATTAGACATTGTGAGAGAGCAAAATGGGACACTCCGCGGAACTCACAGACTTTGCACATGGTCAGGTGATTGGGTGTCACTTATGTCATACGTCTGTACGCGAGATTTCCACACTCCTAAACGTCCCTAGGTCCACTGTTTCCAATGTGATAGTGAAGTGGAAATGTGAAGGGACACATACAGTACAAAACCGTACAGGTTGACCTTGTCTGTTGACTGACAGAGACTACCAACAGTTGAAGAGGCTCGTAATGTCTAATAGGCAGACATCAATCCAGACCGTCATACAGAAATTTCAAATTGCATCAGGATCCACTGCAAGTACGATGACAATTAGGCGGGAGGTGAGAAAAACTTGGATTTGATGGTTAAGTGGCTGCTCATAATCCACACATCATGCTGGTAAATGCCAAACGATGCCTTGCTTGGTGTAAGAAGTGTAAACATTGGACAATTGAACAGTGGAAATACATTGTGTGGAGTGACAAATCACAGTACACAATGTGGTGATCTGGTGGCAGGGTGTGGGATTGTGAAAGGCCGGTGAATGTCATCTGCCAGAGTCAACAGTAAAATTCAGAGGCGGTGATTTTATGGTGTGGTTGTGTTTTTCATTGAAGGACACTTGCACCCCTTGATGTTTTGTGTGGCACTATCAGAGCACAGGCCTACATTGATGTTATAAGCACCTTGCTTCCAACTATTGAAGAGCAATTTGGGGATTGTGAATGCATCTTTCAACACAATCGAGCAGCTGTTCATAATGCATGGCCTGTGGTGAAGTGGTTGCATGATGATAACACCCCTGTAATGGACTGTTGTGCACAGAGTCCTGACCTGAATCTAGAACACCTTTGGGATGTTTTGGAATGCCAACTTCATGCCAGGCATCACCAACCGACATCGATACCGCTCCTCAGTGAAGTCTACATCTACATCTACATGACTACTCTGCAATTCACATTTAAGTGCTTGGCAGAGGGTTCATCGAACCACAATCATACTATCTCTCTACCATTCCACTCCCTAAGAGCGCGCGGGAAAAACAAACACCTAAACCTTTCTGTTCGAGCTCTGATTTCTCGTATTTTATTTTTATGATCATTCCTACCTATGTAGGTTGGGCTCAACAAAATATTTTCGCATTCGGAAGAGAAAGTTGGTGACTGAAATTTCGTAAAAAGATGTTGCCGCCACGAAAAACGTCTTTGCTGTAACGACTTCCATCCCAATTCGCGTATCATATCTGCCACACTCTCTCCCCTATTACATGATAATACAAAACGAGCTGCCATTTTTTGCACCCTTTTGATGTCCTCCGTCAATCCCACCTGGTAAGGCTCCCACACCATGCACCAATATTCTAACAGAGGACGAACGAGTGTAGTGTAAGCTGTCTCTTTAGTGGACTTGTTGCATCTTCTAAGTGTCCTGCCAATGAAACGTAACCTTTGGCTCGCCTTCCCCACAATATTATGTATGTGGTCTTTCCAACTGAAGTTGTTCGTAATTTTAACACCCAGGTACTTAGTTGAATTGGCAGCCTTGAGAATTGTACTATTTATCGAGTAATCGAATTCCAACGGATTTCTTTTGGAACTCATGTGGATCACCTCACACTTTTCGTTATTTAGCGTTAAGTGCCACCTGCCACACCATGCAGCAGTCTTTTCTAAATCGCTTTGCAACTGATACTGGTCTTCGGATGACCTTACTAGACAGTAAATTACAGCATCATCTGCGAACAACCTAAGAGAACTGCTCAGATTGTCACCCAGGTCATTTATATAGATCAGGAACAGCAGAGGTCCCAGGACACTTCCCTGGGGTACACCTGATATCACTTCAGTTTTCCTCTAAGGATGGGCCAACACGATATTGAATTCCAGTGTTACCGACGGAGGGCACCAGCAACTTGTCATTGTCAGCCAGGTGTCTGGATACTTTTGATCACGTATTGTACATTCCAACATTGTGTCTTAATTTCCAGGAGCCAGTTTTGTGTAGTGGATCCAGTATTTTTCTTATAATTCTTCTCTCCACTGTTTCTAGATTACCAAATTTGTAATTCAGTATCACGCAGTAACAGGAATATAGCCGCTGTGGTTTCAACAGTGTATTGTCATGCTTTACTTAATCTTGTTAAATAAGCATTCCTCACCATATTGTCTTGTGGAGCATTCCTCTTTAGAAAAATTTGTAAAACCAATTCTTTAATTATTTTTCCTAAATATATATTTTCTTTTTCTTTTCTTAATTTGATCTATGTTTGTTACTAAACATTTTGCAGACAGTTTACATGCAACTCTGTGCTTTCTCCCCAGTCATTACTGTATTATTACTCAGTGCATATATTTATTATTCATTTAATCCATTTGACATGATTCATGGTTGAATAGTAATGTCACCATGTCATTGTGGGATAAAAAAATAAATACATAAGTAGATTTTATTTCATTTAGATAAAATTATGGTAAAACCCTTTTAATTGTGACTGGTTTCAGACATGTGTTAATCTTCAGAAACTACAGTGACAAAACGAGAAAAGAAATCATCACATTACCTGTTAATGGAATTGACAAAAAATTTCTAAAAAGTAGGGTCTTAAGGTAGACATTTTCACTATTTTCTCTATTGTTCCTGAAGATGGACAATGTATGGCACAAACCACTCACAACTGAAAATATGTTATTACTGTTGGCTCTAAAACAAATGAAAAGAATGGTTAGTATACATACACATGCATAAGGTGGTAGTATGTACAAATAAATAACTTGTAAATTTGTAAGTCTGTATCACTGTGAACATTGTGCAACGAGTGGCAGTTGATCTCCTTAAAGCAGTGTGCAGATAGGATGTGCACATGAAGTGACATATACCATGATTTGTTTCCCATGATGAATTTTTCTCTTTCAGGCAATATATCTGCAGGTTCCCTTGGACATAATAGAGAAAATGAAAATCAGTTTTGAGTCTGATTCTGGAAGAAGCCAGACAGGAAGCTACCCCCTGTGGTCACTGCTAATTGAATCAGCCGGTTGCAAATACAGCAGCAAAATGGCATTTCTGCAATGGACATAATGTGAGTAGAAAACCATTTTTAAAATATATTGTAATTTGAGGCATATAAACCTCTGTTCAGAAAGTAACGAGATGAAACTGAAAGAGAAAATTACAACCTACAACCACAGTCTTAAAGTCACCTTGTGGTGTGTAGTGAAGGGTATCTCTGATACCACTCTTAATTCCACCATTCCCTGTCCCATTCGCAGATCGTTCATGGGAAGAACGACTGTTGAGCTCCAGTTTTCTCGGTTATTGTTCTGGAAGGTTTACCTTGAAGTGTGCAATCTCAGAATTTTAACAGCAAACCTTTCTGTAATGTATAGTGCCTCTATTGTGGCATCTACTACTGGGATTGGAAGAGCATCAGTGTAATACTTCACTGTCTACTAAATGAACCTCTGACAAAACATGCTGCCCTGCTTTCAAAATTCTATACTTTTCCTTTGATATTATCTATGTAGGATCCCAAACTGATGGGCAGTATTCAAGAATCACACAAATAAAAGTTCTGTAACCTTGAATTTGCAGATGAATTATGATTTTTAAGAATGCTTGCAGTAAATGCCAATCTGGCATCCACTTTGTTGTTGTTACTGTATATTTGTTTAGAGTGCTCAGCATCACGGTCTTTGGTGCCCTTACAATTACCACAGGAGACGAGTAGGGTTAAAACATATAAAGTAGAGATGTGCTAAAGAGTTATATAAGATAAGACTTGCTGTCATGCACTCATCGTCACATTAGCACACACGGTCGCTGCTAACAGTACAAAATTGAAACCCAGTACATATGGACCATTACAATATATTTACTAGACCATAAATACCATGGAAAAGCAAGTCAAGAACAAATGGTCACCAATTAATTAATAAATTGATATTCAAACTTTTTGATTGTTACATTTTTTTTGGACATCTTTTGTCAATTGTGTAATCAAAAAGGGATAGTTTATTCTATTCACTCATGTTTACTGCCCTTCCAATTAAAATATTTGTGGACGTTGTTGTTGTCTTCAGTCCTGAGACTGGTTTGATGCAGCTCTCCATGCTACTCTATCCTGTGCAAGTCTCTTATCTCCCAGTACCTACTGCAGCCTACATCCTTCTGAATCTGCTTAGTGTATTCATCTCTTGGAAATTACCAAGATATCATTTTAACAAATTATGGTTGGAAAATACTCACAAGAATTCTTTACAGAATAATTGAAAAAACTGGTAGAAGCTGACCTCAGTGAAGATCAGTTTTGATTCTAGGGAAATGTAGGAACATGTGAGGCAATGCTTAACCTACAACTTATCTTAGAAACATGTTAAGCAAAGGGAAACCTATGTTTATAGCATTTGCAGGCTTAGAGAAATCTTTTGACAATGGTGACTGGAATACCCTCTTTAAAATTCTGAGGATAGCAGAGATAAAATAATGAGCAAAATGCTATTTACCACTTGTGCAGAAACCAGATGGCAGTTATATGAGTGAAGGGGCGTGAAAGGGAAGCAGTGGTTGAGAGGGGCGGGCGTGAGACAGGGTTGCAGCATATCGCCTATGTTATTCAATGTTTACACTGTGCAAGCAGTAGAGGAAACAAAGGAAAAATTTGGAGTAGGAATCAAATTTCAGAGAGAAGAAATAAAAGCTTTGAGGTTTGCTGATGATGATGTAATTCTTTCAGAGGCAGCAAAACACTTAGGAGATCAGTTGAAATGAATGGATAGTGTCTTGAAAGGAGGATGTATGATGAACATCAACAAAAGTAAAACAAGGACAATGAAATGTAGTTGAATTAAGTCAGGTGTTGCTGAGAGAATTAGATTAGGATACGAGGCACTTAAAGTAGTAGATGAGTTTTGCTGTATGGTCAACAAAATAACGAATGAGGGCTCAATTGGAGAGTATATAAAATGTAGAATGTAAATGACAATAAATGCATTTCTGAAGAAGATAAATTTGTTAACATCGAGTATAGATTTAAGTGTCAGGAAGTCGTTTCTGAAAGTATTTGTATGGAGTGTAGCCATGTATGGAAGTGAAACATGGTCGATAAATTGTTTGGACAAGAAGAGAATAGAAGCTTTTGAAATGTGGTCCTACAGAAGAATGCTGGAGATTAGATGGGTAGATCACATAACTAATGACATGATACTGAATAGAAATGGGGAGAAAAGAACTTTGTGCACAAGCTAACTAGGAGTGATTGGCTGATAAGATTAGCTGGTAAGACACGTTCTGTAACATCAAGGAATCACCTAGTTAATATTTTGATATAAACATTGTAGAGGGAGCCCAAGAGATGAATACAGTAAGCAGATTGAGAAGGATGTAAGTTGCAGTAGTTATTTAGAGGTGAAGAGGTGTGCACAAGGTAGAGGAGCATAAAACCAGTCATTGAACTAAAGACCACAACAACATAACTGTTTGTCCCAAAATTGCAAGCAGAATGTCTATCCCATGCATTGCGCCTGCCCCTAACCATGTGTTTCTCCCAGGGGCCCACCAATACATCTGCATGAAGTACGGTGGTCAGTTTGTCTTCTCCAATATTACATTGAGATTTCCAATGTCTGCATCCTTGAAACAATGTTTGTTTTTGCAAACAGATGATGCGTGTGTTTGAAATACTGTGTTACATAACTGGTAATCTGGTAGCATTAGTGTGGCATTTCTATTCATCGATCCGTCCTGTGCCCTCTTACATCATCATTCACAGATCAGGTTCAAGGATGAGCTGCTATCTGCAGATATGCTGTCCAGTTGCCCGATTTAGCAGACCTGTGGTATCACACCACAAAGTTCGGTAGCCGGAACATTGCATATTGAGTGGACTAACTCGTGGCTCAAAACTCTAAGGTTAGGTTTTTCCTTTCTATAATATACTACAAATCCCAGGAGAGGAGAAAAGAGTAGTTACTGTGAAGAAATGCTACTCCTTTCTTCACTCCATTTTAGTTTTCTACATCTTTTATTTTCTGACTTGTCTGTTTTTTGCGATCATCCCTCCCTCCTGTGTTTCATACAATGCACTTAGCTTTTCACTCTTATTAACTCGTGGGCGATGTCTTAGTAGTAATCTCTGTGCTGCATATTACCCTGTCTTCCACCTTTAAGCTCTCAGGTTTTCAAATCTCGACCGGTGCAATCCCCAACAATCAGTCTTTCCTTCTCATACCATTTGGTAATTCTCCCCTGACCTGGGTTTCTGGGTGACTTTCCTGAAATGTACCTGTTTCCGTAAACCGATTCAGTCCTTTTCCTTCACCCCTCTTCCTTACCCTGCAACTCCTGTGTGTGTGTGTGTGTGTGTGTGTGTGTGTGTGTTTTCTGCTTGGTGAGCAGATGTTTTATCTATTCATTTACATTATAGTATCAATAATTGGTTATTTTTGTTGTGTAATTTATGTCAAGGATATAGTACGGTAGTTTTGTGGATGTGCCTTTTTCCAAAATCTGGACACGTTTTTTTTGTTTGAGGGATCTAAGATAGGTTATAGTTAGAAGAGGGGCAAACTCAGCTGCAATTCAGTATAGAATCTGACAGAGATTCCACCGGGGCCTGTAGCTTCGTTCGGTTTAAACAATCCCAGCTGCTTCTCAGCACCACTGACACTAATACTTATTTCATTCATCTTTTCAGTGGTACAAGGAATAAACTGGGACAATTCTTCCTGGTTTTCCTTTGTAAAGGAACATTTGCAAACAGAGTTAATCATTTCAACTTGTGCTTTGTTACTCTCAATTTCACTTCCTGTCTCATTCGAAGGGACTGGACTCTTAACTTTCGTGCCACTAACAGCCTTTACGTATGACCAGAATTTCTTTGGGTTCTGTGAAAGATCACATGACAATATTCTCAATATTCTGCTACGGTAGTCATTGAGGGCATCAGCCATTGCTCTCTTGACAGCCAAACACGTTTCATCTATAGTCCTACACTTTGCTTTACACCTGTTATGCAGCAATCTGTTTCTTTAGAAGTTTCTTTACAGTGACTATATACCATGGAGGTTCCCTCTATATGCTCTTTCCCTGTGCTGAACGTTTCAAGTTCCTCATTGAGATATGACACTACTGATTTTTTATCTAGTTTACTGAACATGTATATTTTTGTTTTAGTTGTCCTTTGTACTTTGGTAATCATTGTTGCCACAACCATGTCGTGGTCACTGATACCAGTTTCGATGTGGACATCCTCTAAGAGGTCAGGTCTATTTGTCGCCATTAGATCCAGTATATTTCTATCGTGAGTGGGGTCCCTAACTATCTGTTCTAGGTAGTTTTCAGAGAAGGCATTTAGTAAAGCTTCACAGGATGTCTTATCACGCCGACCATTACAAAACTCTTATTTTCCACTTGATTTTTGGATGATTACTGTCTGATTGGGGATATGATGTTCAAGTGATCTGAAGTTTTCTCTAAAGTGTATGGTTACATCAGGAGATGAGTCTGGTGTGTAACAGAAGGATCCAGTTATCATTTTATATCCACCCCTGACACCGAGTCTTGTCCAAACAATCTCATACGTGGCTTCAATTTCTATCTTGTCTACCGGAACAAATACACCACCTTCATTTCCCATTTGCCTGTCCTTGCCATATACACTTAAATTTTCTCAAAAAATCTCACTGCTATCAATTTAAAGTTTCAACCAGCTTCCTGTACCAAGTATTATCTGAGTTTCACTGCTTTTCAGGAGTGCTTCAAACTCTGGCACTTTGTTGGGAATGCTTCAGCAGTTAACCATTGGAATTTTAATACTCTCAGCTGTGAGAGGCATTTCTTTTGATGTTACACTGGTACTTCTCAGTGTCATACAGCTGTTGTTATCTGGATTGGATGGACAGCCGCCTAATCTAAAAAATCTCTGTGGGCACCCCACACACTGTCAGCTATCTGAGTAGCAGCCTCTGATGTGTAGTGCAGACCTGACATATTTAGGGGGACCCTACAATCCTCAACTCCGTTGTTGAATTGTGTTATAGAAACTGTAAAAACTAAATCTTAACTGTGATTTAGCATTGATTTGTTTCTTACAAGTTCAGTACGTGAAAGATTGTATATTTTACACTTAGTATCGTTCACTACCAAGATAGTGTCATCAGCAAACAAAAATATTTTGGAACCAACTGTCATATTAGGAGGCTTATAATTTATATGAGAGGCACTGACAATTATGAAGGCGTAAAGTACAGAAACTTTGAGAAAAATAGATGTTCGTAAATATCAAATTTATAGAGACACACCACTACTAAAAGAGGTCTGAATTTTTTTTTTTAACCAAGTCTGCACATCCTATACTGACTATGAAAAAATTAATGTACCCACTATATGTTATGAAATATTACTTAATATTTAAGATTATATTTATTGTTAATGTTAGTTCACTAAATTTCCATTTGTAGGCTAGTAACAATAGCGTCATTTGCATTTGTAGAGTATGTAATTAATGTGAAACCTGAATAAGAACATAAAGAACAGATAGTAAAAACACCACACACACACACACACACACACACACACACACACACACACACACACAATTATGACCTATTACAACAGTTCATGATACTCGTCATCATCATTTTCATTTCATTAAGGACTTTCTGGTCCTTGAGGTTCAGCAACCGATGTTGTTGTGGTCTTCAGTCCAGAGACTGGTTTCATGCAGCTCTCCATGCTTCTCTATCCTGTGCAAGCTTCTTCATCTCCCATTACATAATGTGACCTACATCCTTCTGAATCTGACCTACGTCCTTCTGAATCTGCTTAGTGTATTCATCTCTTGGTCTCCCTTTATGGTTTTTACCCTCCATGCTACCCTCCAGTACTAAACTGGTGATCCGTTGATGCCTCAGAACATGCCCTACCACCCGATCGCTTCTTCTAGTCAAGTTGTGCGACAAATTTCTCTTCTGTCCAATTCTATTCTATACCTCCTCATTAGTTATGTGATCTATCCTTCTAATCTTCAGAATTCTTCTGTAGCACCACATTTAAAAAGCTTCTATTCTCTTCTTGTCTAAACGGTTTATCGTCCATGTTTTGCTTCCATACATGGCTACACTCCACACAAATACTTTCAGAAATGACTTCCTGACACTTAAATACTCGATGTTAACAAATTTCTCTTCTTTAGAAACGCTTTCCTTGCCATTGCCAGTCTACATTTTATATCCTCTCTACTTCGACCATCACTTATTTTGCTCCCCAAGTAGCAAAACTCCTTTACTACTGTAAGTGTCTCCTCAGCATCACACGACTTAATTCGACTACATTCCATTATCCTCGTTTTGCTTTTGTTGATGTTCATCTTATACCCTCCTTTCAATTCACAGTCCATTCTGTTCAACTGCTCTTCCAGGTCTTTTACTGTCTCTGACAGAATTACAATGTCTTTGGCAAACCTCAAAGTTTTTATTTCTTCTCCATCGATTGTAATTCCTACTCCAAATTTTTGTTTCCTTTACTGCTTGCTCAATATACAGATTGACTAACATTGGGGATAGGCAACAACACTGTCTCATTCCTTCCCAACCACTGCTTCCCTTTCATGCCCCTCGACTCTTATAACTGCCATCTGGTTTCTCTACAAATTGTAAATAGCCTTTTGCTCCCTGTATTTGACCCCTGCCACCTTCAGAATTTGAAAGAGAGTATTCAAGTCAACATTGTCAAAAACTTTCTCTAAGTCTACAAATGCTAGAAACGTAGGTTTGCCTTTCCTTAATCTATCTTCTAAGATACGTCGTAGGGTCAGTACTGACTTATGTGTTCTAACAGTCCTACCGAATCCAAACTGATCTTCTCCAAGGTCAGCTTCTACCAGTTTTTCCATTCATCTGTAAAGAATTCGCGTTAGTATTTTGCAGCCGAACTGATAGTTCGGTAATTTTCAAAAGTAATCATACATTGTGAGACGAGACAGTCAGTTCCTTCATGGAAAAATGTTTGCAGTTGCCTGCAGAACAATGACTGTACCCAGGTGTGCACCTCTTCATCTGAAGCAAACCAACGGTCATGAATGTTTTTCTTTAGGGCTCCAAAAATATGGAAACTGCATGGGGAGAGATCAGGACTGCACAGATGATGTGTTAGGGCTTTCTAGCATTTCTTCTGCAGTTGTTGTTGTTGATGTGGTCTTCAGTCCTTAGACTGGTTTGATGCAGCTCTCCATGCTACTCTATCTTGTGCAAGCCTCTTCTTCATCTCCCAGTACCTACTGCAGTCTACATCGTTCTGAATCTGCTTAGTGAATTCATCTCTTGGTCTCCCTCTACGATTTTTACCCTCCATGCTGCCCTCCAATGCTAAATTTGTGATCCGTTGATGCCTCAGAACATGTCCTACCAACCGGCCCCTTCTTCTTGTTAAGTTGTGCCACAAACTCCTCTTCTCCCCTATTCTATTCAGTACCTCCTCATTACTTATGTGATCTATCCATCTTATCTTCAGCATTCTTCTGTAGCACCACATTTCGAAAGCTTCTACTCTGCTCTTGTCCAAACTAGTTATCATCCACATTTCACTTCCATACATGGCTACAGTCCATACAAATACTTTCAGAAACGACTTCCTGACACTTAAATCTATACTCGATGTTAACAAATTCCTCTTCTTCAGAAACGCTTTCCTTGCCATTGCCAGTCTACATTTTATATCTTCTCTACTTCGACCATCATCAGTTATTTTGCTCCCCAAATAGCAAAACTCCTTTACTACTTTAAGTGTCTCATTTCCTAATCAATTCCCTCAGCATCATCTGACTTAATTCAACTACATTCCATTATCCTCGTTTTGCTTTTGTTGATGTTCATTTTATATCCTCCTTTCAAGACACTGTCCATTCCGTTCAACTGCTCTTCCAAGTCCTTTGCTGTCTTTAGCAGAATTACAATGTCATTGGCGAACCTCAAAGTTTTTATTTCTTCTCCATGGATTTTAATACATACTCCGAATTTTTCTTTTGTTTCCTTTACTGCTTGCTCAATATACAGATTGAATAACATCGGGGATAGGCTACATCCCTGTCTCACTCCCTTCCTAACCACTGCTTCCCTTCCATGCCCCTCGACTCTTCATAACTGCCATATGCTTTCTGTACAAATTGTAAATAGCCTTTCACTCCCTGTGTTTACCCCTGCCACCTTTAGAATTTGAAAGAGAGTATTCCAATCAACATTCTCAAAAGATTTCTCTAAATCTATAAATGCTAGAAACGTATGTTTGCCTTTCCTTAACCTTTCTTCTAAGGTAAGTCGTAAGGTCAGTATTTCCTCACATGTTCTAACATTTCTATGGAATCCAAACTGATCTTCCCCGAGGTCGGCTTCTACCAGTTTTTCCATTCGTCTGTAAATAATTTGCGTTAGTATTTTGCAGCTGTGACTTATTAAACTGATAGTTCGGTAATTTTCACATCTGTCAACACCTGCTTTCTTTGGGATTGGAATTATTATATTCTTCTTGAAGTCTGAGGGTATTTCGCCTGTCTCATACATCTTGCTTGCCAGATGGTAGAGTTGATCATGACTGGCTCTCCCAAGGCTGTCATTACTAAGCATATTTGGGATGTAATTCTTCATGCTTTCCCGGCGATCTGTTGACATCTTGGATATTCGGAAATCCAGCCGGATTTTCGCGTCGTTCTCGCACGATATTTCAACATCGTGCCTCACTGTCTTCTTCAGGTGCTACCTGAGAGTCTCAGGTAGCACCTGAAGAAGACAGTGAGGCACGATGTTGAAATATCGTGCGAGAACGACGCGAACATCCGGCTGGATTCCCGAATATCCAAGATGTCATATTTGGGATGCATTGCAATGTGCTGTTCAGAGATCTTCACACCCTTGTACTCTTACGGATTTATGAACAGCCCTGCAGGGTTCATGGTGTCAGTTTCCTCCTGCACAACTTTAGACACTAAGTCGAGTCCATGCCATGTTGTGTTGCAACACTTCTGCATGTTCATGGGGACCCTACATGATATTAGGCAGGTGTGCCAATTTCTGTGGCTCTTCGGTGTATAAAGGTTGAAAATCTGACAAAATTGAAGACTTTTTGAAATAGTAATATAAATATTGCTTTTAGAATGACAAATAATGCAAAAACACAAATAGGTATAAATTAACAAAGATAGAGAACAAGTGTGAATGTTCGGGACTGCATAAGCTTTCATGCCACGACTGTGATACAAAATATGTAGTCCAGACTTGTAGAAAGTTTAATAATATAGTTTAAAGAATAACCCTACACAAGTAATAACACCGCTATAGGCATGGGCGTACCGAGTGAGGGATATTTGCAGTTTTTCACTACTTTACTGTTTTATTTAGTAAGAAAGGAGGATATAAGATGAACATCAACAAAAGCAAAACGAGGATAATGGAATGTAGTAGAATTAAGTCGGATGATGCTGAGGGAATTAGATTAGGAAATGAGACACTTCAAGTAGTAAATGAGTTTTGCTATTTGGGGAGCAAAATAACTGATGATGGTCGAAGTAGAGAGGATATAAAATGTAGACTGGCAATGGCAAGGATCACGTTTCTGAAGAAGAGGAATTTGTTAACATTGAGTATAGATTAAAGTGTCAGGAAGTCGTTTCTGAAAGTATTTGTATGGAGTGTAGCCATGTATGGAAGTGAAACGTGGATGATAAATAGTTTGGACAAGAAGAGAATAGAAGCTTTCAAAATGTGGTGCTACGGAAGAATGCTGAAGATTAGATGGGTAGATCACATAACTAATGAGGAGGTATTGAATAGAATTGGGTAGAAGAGGAGTTTGTGGTACAACTTGACTAGAAGAAGTGATCGGTTGGTAGGACATGTTCTGAGGCATCAAGGGATCACCAATTTAGTATTGGACGGCAGTGTGGAGGGTAAAAATTGTAGAGGGAGACCAAGAGATGAATACACTAAGCAGGTTCAGAAGGATGTAGGTTGTAGTAGGTACTGGGAGATGATGAAGCTTGCACAGGATAGAGTAGCATGGAGAGCTGCATCAAACCAGTTCCAGGACTGAAGACCACAACAACAACAAAATGTTCATGTCTGGGGAGTTTGGTTTTTAAACTCAGAAGAGTTTGCAATTTGTGGAAGGGTTGCACTTCTGTCACATTGAACGATTCGCTTCAGTCGTCATTGTTCTGGTTCTTGCAAGATCTTTTTTCACTCATAGTGATGTCAGAGATTTACTGTTTTACCAGATTCCTGGTATAGTACACTTGTGAAATGGCCATATGGGAAAATCCCCACTTTATCGCTACCTCAGAGATGCTGTGTTTCATTGCTCATGTGCCGATTATAATACCATGTTCAAAACCCCTTAAACCTTGATAACCTGCCGTTGTAGAAGCAGTAACCAATCTAACAACTGTGCCAGACACTTCCTGTCTTATATAGGCATTGCTGAACACAGCACCGTATTCTGCCTGTTTACATACATCTGTATTTGTATATTCGTCCCTATACCAGTTTCTTTGGTGCTTCCGTGTATTTCGCGGTGGTAATCTTTCTTTTCTCTGTGGATCTAGAGTTTGTGAAGTGTTACTTTTCTTCATACTGTTGTCATACATACATGAAGTTGACTGGTTTTTGGATCACATTCAATATTATGAGCAATCCATCATAGAATGCCCAGTGTCTTCATTATCTCTGATTCCTCTTCAGATACAACAGCTCTGTAGGTGTGTTATGTTTGCTAGTTATTTATATGTTTATTCTGTTGCCGTTTTTTATTTGCAAAGAAATGTGCTTTATACTGTGAATGATACTTGATGAGATTATTTCTTCTGCTTCCACGATAACTTCAGATCGCAAGAAGGGAAATACAGTTCATAGTGCGGGCAGTAAAATACTAAAGAAGCTTATAAAATTGTGTGGTTGGGAAGCTAAGGCAGGAAATTCTAAATCTCTAATGAGGCAAAGTAATCTGTGTGCTGCCAGTTATTCTGGCATGCTACAGAAATTCTAAAAGAGAGATTTTTCACTGGTAAATCTAGCCTGTGGCTCTAGATCCTGGTGAAAAGATTCCGGGGCTGCCTTTCCTGCCACAACTCAATATTTGTGCCGCTGTTATCAGATGGTAGTTCACCAGAATGGAAAATGCTCCTATCACAGCACAAAAAAAGTGAATATGCCCTGGGCACAGCTAGGGATGTAAAAGAAAGGAACTAGCTCTTTGACTTATCTGGCAGCTTCAAAGACAGTTGAATGAAAACATCTTGACATATTTGTTCTTTTTTACTTGTTAGTATTTGTACACGTCATGTAACTTAATGCATCACGTGAGGTAAAGTAGCATCATACATGATGTTATGTCAAATAACATGCCACTATATCATCCAACGTGGCATTTGTCCTGCCGTGTAATATGATACTATGTCTTATCAACCAATGTTAACTACACCATAATTTTGACACTAGACTGCCGTAGCTTGGCAGCTGATATAGATTTTGTTGACTTGGGCAGCGACTGATATGGTATAGACTTTTTTTTGTCTTTCAAACCATGTTGCTTGAATTGGGCATCATTAGCCGGGATCTTCTGTGATTACGTTCCTGGTGTATTGTTGAAGCTGTCCATTACAGCCAACTGCGTCCTTGGAGCATGAGCCTCACCACTACATCAAGGTCAATGTCTGTGGGAGACATTTTTTGTTTCATTTTTTCCAAATTTTCATTATTGTGTTTAGTTTTATATTTTTAGAATTTTGTCTATTTTTTTGCATTATAGCTACATATGTTTTATTCATGTATGCCTGAGACTGTGTATGGAATCATATGAAAGATAACCATAAATACTTAAGTACACAAAATAACAGGATGTAAATAGTTTACATTACATAGATAAACTTACAAAACAGCCGTAGGGCATAGATAAACTTAACTATATCACAAGTTGAATGATTTGCACAACAAATAATAAACTATTGAAAATACCTCTGGTTATTATCTCATATTTGAAAACTCTTGTCATGGTTTATTTAATGTACGCAATAGTAAAAATCGAAAATTAAGAAACTGCTGCTAGAAAAACTCAAGTAAATAATTTTTGCACAAAATGTTGCAACAGCCAGTCCAAATTAAGTATGAATGTGATTGGCTGAAATAAGCAGAACAACTGGGAAATACTGTATGCATGATAAAATACTATCAACTTTTCTATCCTGTACGAAAATTGATGAACTTAAACTTGTTTTATCCAAACATAAATTTTCTATAAGACAGCATAGTAGTTCCAGAAGAAAATGTAGTAAAACATTTTCTATTGGTTAGAAATCAGGTGATCACCTTTGTGACAACTATATTTATAGTAATTTTCAGGTTAATTTAATTTTCTGCGTGGTCATTAATAAAGCTTTAAATGCTCAGTCAAACAGTACATCATTTTGCACAAATGATTATTGACTGTAACAACCAGTTTTTTTAATTATGTTCAAATACAGTGCTTGAAACGAAACACATTTCTAGCAAACACAGTTTCATGTGCAAATCTGAATTATGACCGATTTTTGCAAATATTCTCACAATTACCATAAGGATATGCAAATTTTTCATTATAATCTGTATCACATTAAACCATCTCAGCATGTGTGATTTGTGTAAAACCAGGTTTTCACGTGCAACTTTACCACTATATACTGGAATGGAAAAATATTTTTAGAAAACGACATAACAACCATTACTTACACACATTTGAATACCTTTCTAAAAAATTAGAACTGTTTTGCGCAAGCCTGAAATATAGAAGTGGTGCGTGTAAAAAAACCTCACAAAACGCATATTTTTTGCATGTAAAATTGAATGAAGCTAGATTTTTGAAAGTGGGTTTTCAATTTTATCATAAGAATTCATTTTTATTTATTTGATTCACTTTAAACCATTTCTATGCATTCAGTTCACATACAATGTCCTACATTTAGCTTAGTTTAAAACATTGTATATCGACAACAGATAAATATTATTGGATAAAAAAACTGCTATTGACTATCCATTTATGTACCTTCATGCAAAGTTTGAACCAATTCGTACAAGTTTAAAGTATAGAAGTGATGTACAAACAAGATTTTTCAAAAGGTTAAAACTTACCTTGGACCAAGAAGGTCTGATACACGTGGCCCTCAGTCCTACTCCAGTCTGGAGTTGTCTAAGGGTGACTGTTTTTGCATGTAAAATCCAAACAAGGATGACTGTTTTTGGATTTAAAATCCGAATGTTGCACATCGCACATACATTTCATTTATCATTAATTTTGCCCAATTACAAACTTTTGCAAAAGGAATTAACCGGTTCACACAATTTGCCTGGTTCATTGTTCAAACCTTGCTTAATACACTGTAACATAGCTACAGAAAGACAGATTTTCGAGTGGCTGTGATAATGGCCAATGATCGGGGCTCTAGACCAAAAAATTTTTAGCCCATGTTTCTAGTTCAAATAGGAACTGAGCACCAAGGCCCCCCCCCCCCCCCCCCCCACACCACCCACCCCCCGTTCCAAACTGTGTATCTGTGCGCAGTCTTTCCATACATGTTTGTTATAGTGCCTCTGTGCTGTAACAATTGTCGATAGCTACATCATGTGCAAAAAGTCTGAGGTTACTATTAATGTTGTCTGCAAGATCATTAAATACAATATGAACAGCAACAGATTCAAGACATCTCCCTGAGGCACACATGAAGAAGTTACTTTTACATCTGTCGATGACTCTACATTCAAGGTAACATGCTGTGTCCTCACTGCCAGTAAGTCCTCAATCCAGTCACAAATTTTGCTCAACAACCCATATGGAAATGAGCGTTTGGCGTCATTGGCCGGGAGGCCCCTTACGGGGCAGGTCTGGCCGCCTTGGTGCTGGCCTCATTACATTCGATGCCACATTGGGTGGCCTATGGATGAGGATGAGATGATGATGAAGACAACACAACACCCAGTCCCTGAGTGGAGAAAAACCCCGACCCAGCTGTGAATCGATCCCGGGCCCCTTAGGACGGCAAAATAACAGCTTGGTGCAGATGTAAGTAGCCTGTGTGAGTATAAAGGAAAATCAGTGAAATCACAGAAACAAAGAGCTGAAATTGACCTATTTATTTAGAGTGAAAAATACATTTATAGAAGATGTTGAAAGTGATCCCTGCAACATCAGTACACAGTTGTGCATGTCGTAACATATTGAGATGCACTGATGTAAAGCTCGGATATTGATGGCAGCATTTTCATGGCAGATGCTGTCTTTCAGTTCCTGTGTAGTGTGTGGATTTGTTTCATAGACCTTGCTCTTCAAGTGTCCCCATAGGAAAAAAAAATCACATGTTGTTAGATACAGTGAATGTGGTGGCCATAAATGTTTGCTGGCAATTTGTTCCTCAGTGAAGGCATCATGGACATATCCCAGGGATACCTTAAAAAGACATGTCCTGTTGCCCCATCTTGCTGGAAGAAGCAGTATTGTCTTTCATATTCAGAGAGTTGAATACAAAATGTATCAAAAATTGCCATATGTGCAACTGTATTGAGGGCACTGGCAAAAAATATTGGTCCAATGGTGCGCGTTCTCATTACACTGCACCAAATGCCGATTTTTTCATTGTGGAGTGGTTGCTGACAAACAGTGTTAGGGCTCTCTGTTGCTCAGTACCTCATGTTCTGCAATTTCACATGACCGGAAAGATGAAACCATCCTTCATCACATTGTGATATAATGGAAAGGTTCTAACAAACCATCGTTGATATTCACAAGCCGCATGTAGTAATCTACATGTTTCTGACTGTCATTCTTCATTAATTGCTGCACAACTATCACACGATTTGGCTTCATATTAAGACTTTTCAATATCCGCTAGCAACTCATTCCATTTACATGTGCCTGTCGGTCAGTTTACGTGTTCACTCCTTTAGGCCCTGCATAATTCTTTCAAGAATGTCTGCAATAACTTCTGGTGTATGAACTGAAGGAATTCTGTGTCGTTTTACATTTTGCACAGGTCCATAGGTGTGCCAGTTTTTATACAGGCTGTGTATTGCTCTCTTTGCTGGTAGTGCTCTATACAGATATTTGGCCCCAAAAATTTCATGAGTTTCCTTGACTGAACCTGTCTTCACAAATGAATCCACAATTTCGATTCTTTCTTCTTTTGAGAAAGTCATTTTGAGAACTGGAAAGAAAAACGTCTAACTTCACTGATGAAAGAAACTAAAATGCTGACAGAAGAATGCTAACAATCAATTATTGCATATAAAACTGTCTACTCATTTCAGAAATTGAAGTACTGCTTTTGCGTTCAAAGGAGGGAGGAGGGATAAGCTACTTTTAACTGCTCCATCCTGTACTTTTGTTAGTAAACATTGATATGATAGTGACTTAAATGCTCTTTGGAAGTCTAGAAATACTGCATCCACCTGACAGCCACGATGTGCAGCTTGCAGGATGTCAAGTGAGAGGCCATTGCAATGTCTGGCCCTGAAAAGCTCTGCGCCGATTGAAAAAGGTTATACCACCCTGCCAGTGTTCTATTAACTCCACACAAAACAGAGAAGGAAACACATTTGTTTGAATGTATTGAAATATTGCTAATGTAAATACATTGAAATGTAAAATTGTTCTTTTTACCTTATATCACTCAAGCATATAAAGAAGCTGTATTTGCCATCACTATCTGCAACCACAGGCTGGAAGATCCAAAAATCTCCATTCTTTGTTGCAGAAACACCAGAGCACAAGACTCTGTGAGAAATGCTGCCCCCAACTTACGTTCCGGGTTTCCACGATGAGGAGGCCGTGAGGGCGATGCGGTACAATGACCTCGGCACGACGGGCCTCAAGGTGTCCCACCTGGGGTTCGGTAGCGGCCCACTGGGGATATATGGGTGAGTGGTGCTTGTGAAGTGTGCTTTGTTGTGCAGGAGATGTGACAAAATTTACTATGAAATTTATTTATATAGCTAATAAAAAAAAAATTCATTATTTTTGCCTGTATTGATGTGATACAGTTACACAGTATTCAAAATGGCAAAGAGCAGCAATCAGTTGTTGTTTCTGTTGTAGCTTTATTAGAGCAGATCCAGATTTCGGCTGGTAACTAGCCGTTATAAATTCGGTATTTCGGAGTTGTTATACTTGCCCAAATATGTCTACAACCCATAACTAATCATTATCAATCCAGTATTTTGGAGTTGTTACACGTACCCTGTTTTACAGGCATATATGTACTAGGTACGTATTACTATTTTCGGGTAAATGGGCAAGTTTGTGTAAGGACGGACTCGCGACGTTTACCATGTACTCTACACAATAGGAAAGGTCGCATTGGACAACGCTGCTTTGTAGGATGAACACGATATGAGAATATATCTGTGTCTCATAAACTATTTGCCTAAATATTATGATATACACATTTAAAACCATCTTTTGAAGCCCATCATGTTACGCTAAAATTTAACATAGGGTTCCATTTAAAAAAAATCAAAGATGGCCTCGTATCTCTGTAATAAAAAAATAGCACAAACATGAAATGTGATATATTCAGGTAGCCCCTGTCCCTGCAATTCACTGTCCAAAAGGCATCTTTGTATCTACACTACTGGCCATTAAAATTGCTACACTAAGAAGAAATGCAGATGATAAATGGATATTCATTGGACAAATAAATTATACTAGAACTTATATATGATTACATTTTCACACAATTTGGGTGCGTAGATCCTGATAAATCAGTACCCATGAGAACCACATCTGGCCATAATAACGGCCTTGATACTCCTGGGCATTGAGTCAAACAGAGCTTGGATGGTGTGTACAGGTACAGCTGCCAATGCAGCTTCAACACGATACCACAGTTCATCAAGAGTAGTGACTGGCGTATTGTGACGAGCCAGTTGCTCGGCCACCATTGACCAGACATTTTCAGTTGGTGAGAGATCTGGGGAATGTGCTGGCCAGGGAATCAGTTCCAGCTGCTTCTTTTTTTTTCTTTCTTTTTTATTTTAATTTTATTTTATTATTATTTTTTTTCCTAACTGCTGTTTACTTCTTTGTATGTTGGGCCATTTACAAAACGTTCATCTGCTGGAGAGCTGGTTTTCCCCAAATTGTTTACTAGTTTGGGGTAGTTCAATAAACCATCAAAATATTCTAGTGATAATAGTAGCATTGATATGTTGAAGATCCACTGTCCACAGCTGATCTCCGTAACTCGTCTTATTCGCGGGGCCTTATACTTTGTGAATGATGTTAATGTTTACATTTCGAATGGTTGACTACAGCTTTTTACAGTGTTCTCCAGAAACTTCTACTTGAAACTTCTGCTTATCTTGTACAAGAAATGCATTAGATAAACAAATTTCTGCCTTCCTAGATTTGGTGACTGAACGGAAATGGATGTCCACAAAGTTTGTTTCAACAGAGTTGTAATGTAATGATGAACTTCATCTTCTGCATGTCATTAAACTACTCCAAATTATGTTAAATAATGATTAATGTGTGTAGCAGAAAGAAACATTGTAGTGAATATATATCAACATTATAAACATATCACTTACATCACTAGAAGCACATATTGTCTACTCTTATGAACACTGACGAATTGATAACGGGTATTTCTTCAAGTAGTTGTCTCATGCCAGTTACAGCTGAAACAGTTGTCATCTCTGCATCCAACAAAAAATGAACAAACATTGTATGGAATGTTTTACTGGATTTAGTCTACATTACTACCTACTAAAATATTTACTGTTCTTCTTGAAACACCCTGTATAATATTACAATAGGCCAATATATGACCTGATATATTAATTCACAAAGGTAAGTCAACTCCACTGCAATGACACTACATGTGCTGTTGTAGGGATTACCCTGAGGAGGATGCGATTGCGGCAGTGCGGGAGGCGATCCGGCAGGGCATCAATTACATCGACACGGCACCCTTCTATGGCCTCGGGAGGTCTGAAGAAGTTCTTGGCAAGGTGAGGTTGAGTTGCAGTAGGCCTAATCCACTCATCAAGGATGGAAACTGCTCTTGCCATTTTCCCGTGTTTGAGTGGTGTGTATGCACTGTTGCTTAGGTGGCTTTCATGGGGCAATTTGAAGTTATATCCCAGCCACCACTGCACCACTGGGGTATGTTATCATTTACACCCTCTATGTGGCAAAACACACACACACACACACACACACACACACACACACACACACACACACACACACACACACACAGAAAGAGAGGCACACACTCTCTCTCTCTCTCTCTCTCTCTCTCTCTCTCTCTCTCTCTCTCTCTCTCTCTTTGTGTGTGTGTGTGTGTGTGTGTGTGTGTGTGTGTGTGTGTGTGTGTGTGCGTGTTCTTTGATTCCAGAATATGTTCCATACAGCTCTGCACTGTTGTTTGGAGATCAGCAGGTTAGCTTCCGAAATATTAGATCAGATTTGTGGCTAGATTCAGAATTTCTTTGCAGGTGCAGCTCAACACTCTTGAGAGAACAAAATCGACAGGTGTAAAGATAATTTCTATTGTACCAAAAGGAAGTGTTATAGTGGCTGTACAAATGATGATGTAGGTAATATCAAAACCTCCCTGAGGCCTTTCGCAGATGATGCAGTTGTCTATACATTGTAAAATAGTTGGAATCCTGCCTCTGTTATGTTTTCTACCTCGATGAATAAATAAATTTTTTCCTGCAACGGAAAGTCCGGGATGGAATTTAAAAATACACTACTGGCCATTAAAATTGCTACACCAAGAAGAAATGCAGATGATAGATGGGTATTCATTGGACAAATATATTGAACTGACATGTGATTACATTTTCATGCACGAAATCAATGCCCAGAACAAACACCTCTGACCATAATAATGGCCTTGATACGCCTGGGCATTGAGTCAAAAAGAGCTTGGATTGCGTATACAGGTACAGCTGCCCGTGCAGCTTCAACACGATACCACAGTTCATCAAGAGTAGTGACTGGCGTATTGTGATGAGCCAGTTACCTGGCCACCATTGACCAGACGCTTTCATTTGGTGAGAGATCTGGAGAATGTGCTGCCCTGACTCAGGGATCGAGACTTGACTGCACGATCCGTTACAGCCATGCGGATAAGATGCCTGGCATGTCAACTGCTAGTGACACAAGGCCGTTGGGATCCAGCACGCCGTTCCGTATTGCCCTCCTGAACCCACTGATTCCATATTCTGCTAATAGTCATTAGATCTCGACCAACACGAGCAGCAATGTCGCAATACGATAAACCGCAGTCTCAATAGGCTACAATATGACCTTTATCAAAGTCGGAAATGTGATGGTACGCATTTCTCCTCCTTACGCGAGGCATCACAAAAATGTTTCACCAGGCTACACCGGTCAACTGCTGTTTGTGTATGAGAAATCGGTTGGAATCTTTCCTCATGTCGGCACGTTGTAGGTGTCGCCACCGGTGCCAACCTAGTGTCAATGCTCTGAAAAGCTAATCATTTGCATATCACGTCATCTTCTTCCTGACGGTTAAATTTCGTGTCTGTAGCACGTCATCTTCATGGTGTAGCAGTTTTAATGGCCAGTAGTGTATTGTGGAAAGCATAGTTGCTACTCATGATATAGTGGATATGCTGAGTCACAGACAGGCACAACAAAAAGACTGTCTGAAAGTGAGCTTTCAGCTAACATGGCCTTTGTCAGAAACACACACACACACACACACACACACACACACACACACACACACACGCACACACCTCACTCACTCACTCACTCGTAAATCAGTCTCTGTCTACTGAAGCCACACTGCAAGTACCAGTGCATGATGACAGAAGCAGGTGGGTGGTGGAGGTAAGGAGGAGTCTGGGGCAGGGAGTTGGAGGGATAGCAGGGTAGGGATGGGGGTTGATGAAGTGCTGCTTGGGGGAGCATACAGGGACGAGGCAGAGAGAGGGTAGGGTACCTAGGGACAGTCGGCAATTGAAAGTTTTACTATGTTAAGTAATGTGAAAATGAGGTATTGTTAGCACTCAAGAGACATTCAACTCATTCCAAGAACATATTTTAAATGATCTAAACCTAATTAACTTACGAAATGATTGACACTGAAAGCTTGGACCATCATAATTTGAATTATCTGTTTTGCCTATGTGTTTGCTAGATTCTGAACTTTGACACTGTACTTTTGTTTTTATATTTTTTCCATGTCAAATGATGCCCCCTCACCACTTAATTAACCCATTAAGATTTGTGTAAAATATCCTAATGTAAAATTATCAGTGGATGCCTTAGTTGTACGAATTGTATTCCCACTACGGAACCATTACAATGTTGCGTATACTTTTGTAATATACTAATCTTCAACTTCTTTCATAAAGCAGGTAACAGTTAAATCCATCCAAAGTAACAGGATCTAATGCAGCCAATTTTTAAAAAAAAAAAAAAAAAAAAAAAAAAAAAAAAAAAAAAAAACATTATGTAGTTTCCAAGATTATATTACATTCTTATGTTGGTCGTTAAACAGCCAGCCACTCCCTCACCAGCATGTACCCTGACATTAAGCACTTAATAGCTATGAATGTGTAAACAGTATGCTACAACATAATATATTTGTGTCTTAATGTCCGTGCATCAGATTAAACACTTAACATCTCTAATGTATATTCATGAAAGCCTGAAGCCACTGTAGTAAATACACGATATTAGTGTGTTAATGTTGAACAAATACTATCCTCTGGATACTGTAATTATTTTTGGTGATCCTACTGCAAATTACGTTATGTGCACAGTGATTTTATATTTCCATTAATGCAAGTCATACCACTGTGAAGTTCTACGATTATGATATCACTGATTACTGTCTGAACATTGGAGATAATCAGCTTTAGGTAATTTAGAATACACTACTGGGAGACTGGGATGCTGAACATTGTCAGTGTGGGCCAGTATATGGAATTTTACTGATTACACCACAAACTTTTTCACATCTCTAACTACTTCAGTTAACTTCATTTCTGAATTATGAGTGCCCTAATGAAAATGGAGTCAAAACTATCAGATTAAGAATCTGAATAACAAATTCCAGTGAAATTAAGTATAAATAAGAGTGTGAGATTCCTTTGTAGTTGCTGGTAAAATAAATTAGCAAAAAGAATTTGTTTATTTATGGCTGTAGAAAAACATAAAAGGTGGGAAGTATCCACCTTGCTGTGTCAGAAAGAGTTGGTCAAAAATATTACTCCTCCCCCCCCCCCCCCACATACATTTTTCAAAATGTCCACAATGAGAAAATCAGAGAAATTAAAGAATTGTTTGGTGGTTTACTGACACTTGTTCTTCTCCTGTGCCATTTGCAAAGGGAACGTGGTAGTGGTACCACTCACCATGAGATGAGTTGTGTAATACAGATTCTGGTGTAAATGTAGAAACATTTCATTTACTTGGAAAGATTTATTTACTAGAGCTGTGGTAATGAACTCTATATATTATTATTACTGCAGGCTTTTGCACAATAGAAATTTTCCTCGTGTAGCATAAATTATATTGCAGTACTGTGCAAAATAACATCAGTCAGTAATAACGTGTGACTTGCACAGAATTGTATGTGAGAAGGAAAATCTGTGTGCTAGATCAGTATTTGGATGCAGATATATCTAGAATCTTGATACCTGTCAGGCCCACTGTTTCAGCTTGTCATTTACAATCATCACAGTAAATGTGAAACTCGAGTTTCTCCCGGTGAATAAAATATTCAACAACTTACGGGAATGCAGCCATGATGTCTTCAATGACCGCCAATATTTTGACAGGTCAGTGTCCCATCATTTTTGAGACACAAATGTAACGAGGAAGGTAATGTGACAAAAATAAAGTGCACATTGTGATCTCACTCTTTTACTGCAATGTTCATCTAAATTGTAAAGTTACCAACCTGTGTGTCGTGAATTTTGTTGATGTTCACCTTTGAGAACTTTCTTTAGCTAATGAATAGATTTGTTCACTGTAAAGACTTACTGTCAAAATACAACCATGTCCATTTGTTTAATACATTGCATTTATTGCTTTAAACGTACAATGATCAGCTTGTAAGTAAGTAACTTTAACATTTATATATAACAAGTGAGTGGTTCAAATAATCCATGAATGGTTTAAAGGAGCTTTTTGTGATATTGCAGATAAACAAAATAGAAACTTTACATGAACACTGACTGACATAGTGAATGTACCAACTGCAGATGCAGATCAGAACATGATGCCCATTTCTTGACAAGCCTACAACAGAAAATCACAGTGGCAAAATACTAAGATATATCATTTCACCTATTAACATAAAAGACAGTACAATTAAGAGACGAAGATACACTGAACAGTAAAGTAAGTTTGTCTTAACTACTTGCTCCAGTAGTAGAAAATGGCAAAATTATTGGTATTATGTTATGGCATTGGATCTCAGTACGCACAGAGATTCCCAAACTTCACCAAATAGCTTCTAGACAGTGAAATTTTCTTATTGGAGTAATTAAGAAACTAATAGGGTATTTTTTGGAAATAGAAATAGCAGTGCTACAAAACTGTGCCATTGTATTTTAGAAAGAAGTACCTTTTAAGGTTCGAACATTCAGAATATAAAAATACTGAACAGGAATAGTTTTTGAAGTAATATGTTTTTGGAAGAAATAAAATGTTGCTTGAAAAGTGAAAACTAATGGACTTGTGAATGAGCTGTGTTAATTTAAATAAACAATTTTTAGCCTAATGGCACTGTGTTTGAAATACACATAGTCTACAACTATGGAAATTAGGAATATTTCTGTAAATAAAATGTTTTCCTATGTTCCAGATGTATTACTGTCATTGGCAATAAATTATACAGTGAGTAATAAAGTTTAATGAAATAATGCCTGACTGAGGCTTTAGAAACTTTGTGCAGCTGTTGTATGTGTACTACTACTGGAAATTTGTGTGAAACAGAAAATTACATTGGCATCATTAGTTCTATAAGAACATATATTAAAAACAAAGATTCCAAGACTTACCAAGCGGGAAAGCGCCGGTAGATAGGCACAATAAAAAACACACAAACACACACACAAAATTTCGAGCTTTCGCAACTGGCCGTTGCTTGTTCTATAAGAACAAGTAGAGTAGTGCCAGGCTGCTCTGTTACAAACTTCTGCAAGTAACAATACAAATGGTAAATTTCCTCCCCCCCCCCCACAGCTTTCTCTCATGTTTGTGCATAAAAAAATCACCGGGATTTCATCTCTCACAGCTTTCTCTCATTACCTTTGTGCATCGAAAATCACCGGGGTTTGATCAGTCAGCATATCAGTGTTTATCAATGATGTCACCTGTCTGTATTCCCGTAAGATGTTTGAACACTGCAGCAGATACTTGGCTTCAAGTAAACGAACTGGTCAACCAGAGTTTACAGTGCTTTTTACATTTGTCCACTGTCATCTCTTTTGCAGGCCCTGAAGGGCATACCTCGTCAGGCGTACTACATCGCCACCAAGGTGGGCCGCTACACTATGGACCCGCGCACCATGTTTGACTTCTCTGCACAGAAGACAAGGGAGAGCTTCGCGAAGAGCCTCAAACTGCTGCAACTGGACTATGTGGACATCATACAGGTGATAAGAGACTGGTCTCCACTGACAGCTAGAAACATGGCAGGGATGGTTAGGTGCATTGGATGTACAGTGAAACCTCTTTATAACATTCCTCCATACAATGTTTTCCTCTCTGTTACATCTGTTTTTTTCAGTCCCGACTAAAAGCCCATATAAACAATGTTAAATTTTCCTCTTTATTGCGTTTCCTCTATATTACAATTTCCTCCATGTAATGCTCATATTTTTGGAATCCTGGTCAATTATTTACCTCTTTATAATGTTTAAGTGACTGGATGTAGACGCATCGTTTTCCGTTCTGTGGATCCACAGTTTGCACCGGCTCGGAAAGCCTGCACTCAGCGTGTTTCGTATGTCAGCGGCAGAACCTGGTCACGTTACATGTGACGCACATTCTGCTTGTGATCTTTTCGGCGCCATTTGCTTTCACCCATCCACCTACCGGGCCCCATGTTTTAATTACAAAAAACTAATCATTTGATACATTGATCATTTGCAATGAATATCATATTACAGTATTGTGAAAATTTAAAATGTCATCTATGGCACCATTTGTCACAGCTGATTAGTGGTATCCCGATCTTCAGTAATGCCCTATAATTATTATTTGGAAGCCTTCCTCTTTATAGTGTTTTCCTCTATACAGTGTTCAGAATTTGTGGTCCCTTGAAAAACGTTATATAGAGATTTCACTCTAGTAGAATAGTTGTATGTAGGGACAGGAAAAAATCATTTGATTTTATGGACAATTTCGGTACTGTTTTTTTACTATTTCATTATCTTTTTTTGCCAAGTACTGTGTTATTTTTGAAGAGCTTATTTTTAAGTATTAATGTATTTTTTATGTCATTGTTTCTTAGCATTATGCTAAAACTGAAAGTAGAGCACAGTCAGAAAAAGAAACATTTACATTAAACCCATTAAGTTACTCAGTTAAAATGAACACTCTGCAGCACACGCTAATGAAAGTTTTTGAAAAGAAAGCATGGTCATAATTCAACTCAGACATTGTTCTACTGATTTGCTAATGCCTCACTGTAGTGTGAAAAAGCTGTTTGGAAATTATATTAAAAAATGGAAGACAAATTGCATTCAGCACAAGAGCAGGTATTTAACAATGTCCACATTTGCTGCTGGCATTGAAAGTTGCTTTGCCACTAACTAAATTTCTGCATAATAATGCTGCCATCTTTTAAGGTGGATTATGAGATGCGGCAAGTAATTAACAAGACTGGTGTCAGAAACGTGATTACAAAGTTACAATTAACTTTTATCCCCTACAACATAGTCCACTCCCGTATCTATACATCACTCTGCATACATGTCTTCCATTGTTCAAAGCAATGATGTACACTATGTGATCAAAAGTATCCAGACACCCCTAAAAATATAGGTTTTTCAAATTAGGTGCATTGTGCTGCCACCTACTGCCAGGTACTCGATACCACTGACCTCAGTAGTCCTTAGACATCGTGAGAGAGCAGAATGGGGCACTCCGTGGAACTCACGGACCTCGAACGTGGTCAAGTGATTGGCTGTCATTCATGTCATACGTCTGTACGCGAGATTTCCATACTCCTAAACATCTGTAGGTCCACTGTTTCCAATGTTATAGTGAAGTGGGAATGTGAAGGAACACATACAGCACAAAAGTGTACAGTCAGACTTCGATTGTTGACTGTAACAAAACCAGAGAAGGAAAGTTGCCACTCACCATATAGTGGAGATGCTGAGTCGCAGTAGGCTCAACAAAAAGATTCACACAATTATAGCTTTCAGCCATTAAGGCTTTTGTCAGCAGTAGACACATAAACACACATGCACACGCGCGCCCACTCACACACACACACACACACACACACACACACACACACACACACACACACACACACACACACTGACAGTGAAGTGTTGCAGGTTAGACGGACGTCAGGAGAGAAGGTGTGGAGGGGGATGAGGTAAGTTGTGAAAAGGAGAGAAATAAAAAGAAATTAAAAACTGGGTGTGGCAGTGAAATGACTGCTGTGTAGTGCTGGAATGGGAACAGAGAGGGTGCTGGATGGGTGAGAACAGTGACTAATGAACGTTGAGGCCAAGAGGGTTATGGGAACATAGGATGTATTGCAGGGAAAGTTCTCACCTGCACAATTCAGAAAAGCTTTTGTTGGTGGGAAGGATCCATATGGCACAGGCTGGGAAGCAGTCATTGAGATGAGGGTTTCTTGTACAAAAACAAATCTCCCGTGCCTTATCTTTCCTGTCTCCCACCACCTCCCAAAGTCCCACAGTCTGGCCACAGAGTAGCATTCCCCTCATACCTCAGTACCATCCGTGGCTGGAGCAACTGAATTACATTCTCTGCCAGGGTTTCGATTACCTCTCGTCGTGCCCCGAAATGAGGAATGTCCTGCCCACTATCCTTCCCACCCCTCCTACCGTGGTATTCCGCCGTCCACCAAACCTACACAATATACTCGTCCATCCTTACACAAACCCTGCTACCAATCCCTTACCTCAGGCTCATACCCCTGTAATAGACCTAGATGCAAGACCTGTCCCATACATCCTCCTACCACCACCTACTCCAGTCTGGTCACTAACATTACCTATCCCATCAAAGGCAGGGCTACCTGTGAACCCAGTCATGTGTTACAAACTAAGGTGCAACCACTGTGCTGCATTCTATGTAGGCATGACAACCAACAAGCTGTCTGTCCGCATGAACAGCCACCAACAAACTGTGACAAAAAAATAAGTGGACCACCCTGTTGCTGAACACGCTGCCATATCCCTCATCACAATGACTGCTTCACAGCCTGTGCCATATATTCCCACCAACACCAGCTTTTCCGAATTGCGCAGGTGGGAACTCCACTGCAATACATCCTACGTTCCTGTAACCCTCCTTGCCTCAACCTTCGTTAATCACAGTCCTCACCCATCCAGCACCCTCCCTGTTCCCATTCCAGAACTACACAGGTCATTTCACTGCCACACCCAGTCTTTTAATTTCTTTTTATTTCTCTCCTTTCCGCTACTTACCCCCTCTCCCCTTCGCACCTTCTCTCCTGCCCTCCGTCTAAACTACAACACTTCACTGTCCGCCACTCCCACCATACTATCCCTTCCCCCTCCCCGCTCCAGCCTCCTCCTTACCCCCACCCAGTCGTCACTCCCATCATGCACTGGTGCTGCTGCTCGCAGTGTGGTTTCAGTTCTCTGATACTGCAGACGTGTGTGCAAGTTGCATTTGCATGAGCGCGCGCATGTGTGTGTGTGTGTGTGTGTGTGTGTGTGTGTGTGTGTGTGTGTGTGTACTGTTGACAAAGGCCTTAACGGCTGAAAGCTATAATTGTGTGAATCTTTTTGTTGTGCCTATCACAACTCAGCATCTCCACTATATGGTGAGTGGCAACTCTCCTTCTCTGGTATTGTTACATTCCATCCTGAATTTTCCATTGTTCGATTGTTGACTGATAGAGACCTCAGACAGTTGAAGAGGGTCGTAATGTGTAATAGGCAGACATCTGTCCAGATCATCACATAGGAACTCCAAACTGCATTAGGATCCACTGCAAGTACTATGACAGTTATGCAAGAGGTGAGAAAACTTCGATTTCGTGGTCGAATGGTTGCTTATAAGCCACACATCATGCCAGTAAATGCCAAACGATGCCTCAACTGTTGTAAGGAGTATAAACATTGGATGATTGAATAGTGGAAAAACGTTGTGTGGAGTGATCAATCACAGTACACAATGTGGCAATCTAATGGCATGGTGTTGGTATGGCGAATGCCTGGTGAACGTCATCTACCAGCGTGTGTAGTGCCAACTGTAAAATTCACAGGCGGTGGTGCTATGGTGAGGTCGTGTTTTTCATAGAGGGGGCTTACACCCTTTGTTGATTTGCATGGCACTATCACAGCACAGGCCTACATTGATGTTTTAAGTACCTTCATAGTTCCCACTGTTGAAAAGCAATTCGGGGATGACGATTGCATCTTTCGACACGATCGAGCACAGCCTGTGGCAGAGTGGTTACACGACAGTAACATCCCTGTAATGGACTGGCTTGCACAGAGTCCTGACCTGAATCCTGTAGAACACCTTTGGGATGTTTTGGAATGCCGACTTCGTGCCGGGCCTCACTGACCGCCATCGATACCTCTCCTCAATGCAGCACTCCTTGAAGAGTGGTCTGCCATTCCCCAAGAAACCTTCCAGCACCTGATTGAACATATGTCTGCAAGAATGGAAGCAGGCATCAAGGCTAAAGATGGGCCAACACCATACTGAATTCCAGCATTACCGATGGAGGGCGCCACGAAAAAGGTCAATCACTAACACCCTCTTCAACAACTCTGCCATTTTTGCTTTTATCTCTTCGACAGACTGAAAATGTGGTCCCTCCAATGTACTTTTCACTTTTAAGAATAGATAAAAGTCATAGGGAGCCAGATCCAAGGAATATGATGGATGTTCAGGTACAGACATGTGCCTGTCTGCTGAAGACAGTTTCACAGGCACAGTACTGTGTGCCTGCACTTTGTCCTGGTACAGAATACATGAATCGTTCCAGAAATTTGGTTTTTTCTTTCATACTCTTTCCTTCAACTTGATTAGAACTTATTTGCAGTATTCCTGACTAAGGACTTGTCAGATGTCAGTTGTTTTGTGTAATCTCATTAATGTTCTTTATGTTTGCTTCAGTTGTCAAACTCGCAGATCAACTGAGGCATTTGCCTTCAATCTCTTCTCGCCCTACTGAAAACAGTTTTTGGGATTCAAAAATTCGTGCACATTATCATCAAACACTTTATTTAACATATAAAAACAATCCCCTGTTTGTGACTCAAGATTAATGTGGTGCTCAATTTTTAAGTTCACTGCTCTCGTGATAAACAACGTCCTCTAAAATCGAGGCTCAAAACCAAACTAAAGCCAACAGAAAGACGAAACAAATGGTAGCTGCAACTACATCTCAGTACCAGCCTCCTCCCGTGTAGCTACGCAACGGGAGTTGCACAGTCTCATTATTTAATCACCACACTTTGTAAAAGTAATAACTTTATCTGCCGACATCTCATTTCCCAAAACGTTTGGACAGCAAATCGTGCTAAATTAGTGAATATAAAGCTGAAGTATCGTACTTAGTTTTTTTCTTGCATTTACACTTATGTTCTGTGGAAGCACTCAGTTTAACAGACACATCACATTTACAATCTCTGAAAAGTGCTTGAGTTTCGGTACAATTTGTTGTACAAAACTATCAGAAAAATGTGATGCTGTGAAATAAAACTGCACATTCTAACAAAATGTATGTAATGTCTGGTGGAGTGTATAAGCATTTACTTCATTAAACATAATACAGATGTAGAGTATCACTTTACAAAAGTATTTCATAAAGCTGAAAGTGCAGGTTGCGAGTTGTGCTCGGATAGCTCAGTCAGTGGAGCATTTGCCTGCAAAAGGAAAAGGCTGCGGATTCCAGTCCTGGTGTGGCACACAGTTTTAGTCTGTCATGAAGTTAGTTTATGTTATTGTGCTCCTCCACGAATGTGGAAACATTCCATTACATTTGATGTCAGTGAGTAACTCAAAAACTTTTCCACTCTCACGTTTCCAGGTGCACGATGTGGAGTTTGTTCAGAACCCAGATGTAATTATCCGGGAGACTCTTCCAGTGCTGCAGGAGTTCGTGGCAGTGGGTAAAGCGAGGTTCATCGGCATCACGGGGTATCCTCTCGAGCCGCTCCGAGAGATCATCGAGAAGAGTGCCACCGTGAAGGTGGACACAGTGCTGTCGTACACCAGAGACACTCTCGTAGATGACACACTACAGCGGCATCTGCCATTCTTCAAGGTGTGTTTGGCCATCAGTTTTGATTTAGTGTGCTTAACTCATTGATACATTTACTTGTCATGCTCCACTGATTCCTAAGTGTTATTGACAAGTTTAAGTTCAGCTTCTCGGTTTTCCTTTGGTGGTGCAAGTTACGCCCCCTTGCCGAGACCTGTGCATTAATGATGAGTGTAGACATGTCACTACTCAGTAGGTTTAAGATTACAGTGGAAATTTTTCTGCCTGTCTCAGTAGCTTTTCAGCTTTGGCAGCTGAGTTGTGGATGGCTACATTGTTGTGATCTTATCATCTGTTCTATAAAGGAAATGACAAGGTGTCAGTGTTGTATTAAGTGCAGATTGTGGAAATACTTATAAAGAGCAGCACTGAGAATGAATTATTCGATGCCAACTTAATTGATAACTCCTGAGCAGATTCTTAAAGAAATAGCCACCTACGTCAGCTGGTGAACAACAACAGAAGTAAATAATAGTTCTTCCAAGTCCAAAACATCTAAAAATGATTGGAACTTTAAAAAGGGGTTATCCAAATTGGACCGGGGAAAAAAATAATTAAAAAAACCGTCTTTGCGACTCTGCAGATTTGCAACAACCATAAGTTTGCATAGCATCTCCAAAGACAGAAACTAATTTTTACACCTACAATAATGTTCATCTTAGGGGTGAAAATCTTATAGCAACTGGAGGAGACATCACATAAAGCATTCCAAAAATATTGGGCACAGAGCAAAGCGGGCTGTTTGGATAGCTCTGGACCAGATATACGCCCCCCCCCCCCCCCCCCCCAAAAAAAAAATGGCGATTGCAAACATTAAGAGTGTTGCTTTGTAGCTTTTTGTAAAGGACTATAAAGGACCTGTAGGTTTCACTTTTCAGACGTAGTTACTTTTGTTTTAAAATTGTCATTTATCATTGCTAAAAATAAGGCATCCCAGAAATTGATGGAGTGATTTGTATACAGCCATCATCTGAAGAAATAGAAGTTTCTCATGAAACTTTTCATTGTATACGCTTTTTTGTGATTTTCACAATGACCTAACTCCACAACACTATAGACCAGCCCAGTAGTGCCATTTTGCTGATGCAGTTACACATTGGTGTATTGGGTGTGTAGGAGGTAAAAACTTAGTTATGATGAGACGATCATCAGATGAGAATCCTCTCATTGTGATGTGAAGGGGCATTATCAAGCAATAGAACATCCTTCTGTGGAAACCCCTTCTCTTCTCGAAATCACCAAACTTGGGGTACAAAATGTGTGTGGAACCTGTTTTTGAAAATTTCACTATCATTCCATGCTCCTCTTTTTGGTTGTAATAATGCAGAGGGAGATCCTTAGTTATGGTATCCTTGAATGCATGGGTTTATAGTGTTTTCCAAACACTAGTAGTTTAACTTTGTGGTTCCCAGAAGCATTAGCACACAAAATTGAAATGCATTCTTTAGACAAATTTTGGTTAGCAGCTATTTCCAATACAGACCACTTTTGTCTGTAGGACATCTCTTGCTAGTTTTTGACTAAACCATTGCAAAACAGCAGTACCTAATCTATCAAATGGAGATCTCTTCTTGCTTTCTCGTTCAAATGGTCCAGAACTAAAATCTCATTTCCTGACAAAATCCTGTATTTTCTGCTTATTCTTTGTAACGACCCAAACAGTCTGCATTCCAATACCATAATCACCATTTAATTTTGCAGGCAGTTTTCTCCTTCCTAAATCCTTTAGTTACTGTAATTCTAATTTTTGTTTTAATGTTTTTGTTTTCAGTTTAATGTTTTCGATACAAGACTAGTTTTTGTGTACTCTAATAACCTTGACCAGCAATTTGATATTTATCCTGAACATTGTAAGTGCACATGCTCAAGCATGTGTAGTTTGCTGTGCTTGCATGAACTTGCACAAATGAAAATCAATCAAGCATCAGGCAGCTTGAACAATCATAATGCTCGAAATTATCCCACGTATAGTTTTGTATGCTTGAACATAGTGTTCGATTGTGAGAGCCCATTTGCAGTTATCTGTGTGGCTGCCTTTAGGCATCATTGCTGGTCTATGGAAAAAATAACAACAATAATTCTGTAACTATACATATTTAGATGAGATACATGGTGTATACTGGCATCACATTATATCTTAATGTTTACTTTGTTAGAAATTACAGAACTGTCATTTAGCATAACTCTTATTCTTTCTAAGCTGTACGTGTGTTTTTTATGTTCGTTATCCTTTGTCTAAGCGTTAGTTGGTCCACGTTGTAAGATTTCATTTACTTGGATGCGACATTTTTGCATTTCATTGCACATTACCTTACTGCTACAATCTAGTTGCCTGTGCACTGCATTTGACTTGCTAAAGGTTAACTGATTGGGGGGGGGGATAGATCATGAGAACTGTAATGGGCTGGTACATTGGGATGATAGGGAGGGAGTTTTCTTAGTGTGTGTGTGTGTGTGTGTGTGTGTGTGTGTGTGTGTGTGTGTGTGTGTGTGTGTTTTATATCATACAGAGAGGAAAGTGCCCGAATCTGGATCCCTGTTTGGTTTTATGATAAATATTGAAAATTGTTAAATAGCTATCATTTTAAGCATATCTATACTTTATCATGTTATTTATTACTTATGAAAAAATATCTACATCTAAATACATGCTCTGCAAAACACTGTGAACTACATAAAACTTCAGAAAAAATATAGCCAAAGCCATTAAAATTCATTGTAAATTGAACTTGAAAAAAACTGCAAACAACTGTTAACTGATAATTTATTCATGAGCAGTTGCAATTATTAAAGCAGTATCTTCAAATGGTCCTTCATAGAAAAGAAAGCATCCTTGTAATATGTATATTTTAAAAATTCGATTAAGAGCAGCCAATAAAAGTAAATCTAAATAAAACTACTTATAGCACTGTCACACAGATTAGCACATGGAAATGCAATCAATATTCATAGTCACAGAATGCAACTCCATTAAGAGGTAAGTCGTGAAGCTCACGTAATACTAGGTACAGAAAGCTGGTTGAAGCCTGAAATTGATAATGGTGAGATTTTTGGGGAAAAATTAAGTGCACATCAAAAGGACAGGCAAATGGGAAATGGGGTTGGTGTATTTGCCACAGTAGGGTTGGTGTATTTGCCACAGTAGACAAGAAACTCAAATGTACCAATAACCTTAACATCAATTTGTTGTAGACTCTTAGAACATATTGTGTGATCAAACATATCAAACTATCTTGACCTCCTCAATGCCAACCAGCAAGGATTCTGAAAACATCAATCAAGTGAAACCCAACTTGTACTTTTCTCGCAAGACATACTGCAAGCCTTGGATCAAGGCAGTCAGGAAGATGCAGAATTTCTTGAGATCAAAAACGCATTTGACCCAGTACTATATCTATGCGTATTATCAAAAGTATGATCATATTGGGTATCAAGTGAAATTTTGGACTGGATTGAGGACTTTTTGGCAGGTAGGATGCAGCATGTTATCTTGGATGGAGTGTTATAAAGTGTTTTGGGACTCTTGCTGCTCATGTCATATATTGATGACCTGCAGATATTTTTAATAGTAATCAATGACTTTTTGCAGGTGATGAAGTTTTCTATAATGATTTACTGTCTGAAATGAGGTGCATAAATATTCAGTCAGATCTTGGTAAGTTTCCAAAGTGGTGCAGAGATTGACAACTCACTTTAAATGTTCAAAAATGTAAAATTGCACACTTCACTAAATGAAAATACGTAGTATCCTATGACTATAATATCAGTGACTCACTGTTGGAATTGGCCAACCATACAAACACCTTGTTGTAATACTTTATGAGGATATGAAAGGGAATGAATCACATAGGCTGTTGTGGGTAAAACAGGTGGTAGACTCCAGATTGCTGGTATAATATTTGGGAAATTCATTCAGTCTATAAAGAAGATTGCTTACGAATCACTCTAGATTACTGCCCAAGTGTGTGGGGCCCATACCAAATAGGCCTAACTTGGGATATTGAACATCTACAGTGAAGGGCAGCATGAATGGTCACAGGTTTGTTTGATCCACGGGAGAGACTGAAGAAACTGAGCTGGTGGTCTCTTGAAGATAGGCATGAACTATTGCAAAAAATTCTACTAGCAAAGTTTCAAGAACTGGCTTTAAATGATGACTCTAGGAATATACTACAACCCCTATGTATTGTTCACATAGTTATTGTGATGATAAGATTAGAATAATTACTGTATACATGGAGGCATTCAAACAATCTTTCTTACCACACTCCACATGTGTGGCAAAAAGAACTGTATTTAATGTAATAATTATGATTAAAATGTAATACAAGAAGCATAAAATAAGACATTATCAGTGTAGCATCTATCTGGAAATCTTAACCCATTAATCAGCCCTATTACCACAAAGATAAAATTCCCAGATGGAAAAAGTTATGCAAGATTAAAAATTGGGAAGTGAGAAGTTAATTAAGCTGTTGGGGTATACATGTGCATCCATGTGCAAACTGAATGCAGATGAAGGTCTCAATGTATTAAAAAATCTTATAAGGTTGTAGGCCAGGGCTTCACAACATACGTGCTCGCGGAGCAAGCTGTGAGCAGCAGGGTGCGAGCACGGAGCAGCGCGAGCATGCTACCCCCACCACCGAACCAGAGCGGAGAGTGGGGAGAGCCACGTGGGGCACACAACAGCTGCCGCCAGTTAATGTAAATCCGCAGCCACCTGCAGGGATATCACTCACGAATTATTACTGCAACAAATGAAACAAATAAAGGAGAATGTACACGTGCCACATAATTTTATGTATGCCTCTACATTCATATTAATTTGTGAACTGTTACAAAATAAAAGGTGTCACTGAAGTGTGGGATTCTCGGTTATCTTGTACTTTTTGCCCTTTACAATTGCGTCTATGTTCGGAGTAATTGTTCTTGTGCATTGTAGGCGCAGCGTGCAGTTCAAATTTCAATCAATCAATGCGCGTCTTGTTACATTTCATTGCAGAGAGCAGCTGTTCACAAGCATACGTGGAACCGAACATTGATATTATTGTAGCCGCCAGTCTGTGCAAACGAGGAAATCTATTCTGGGGGAAGTGTCTGTAGAATTCCAAATGCTTTTCTTGTTCTGAAATTTGTTTCTGTGTTCTCTGTCACACTGCAGGTCAGTAATTTCTAGTTGCAGCTCAGGACGAATCTCTTCAATATTTGCTGAATATGGAGAGGAGAGCAGATCAAAATCACTCTCTAGTGCTGTCAGATCTTGAAAGCTTTGATCAAATTCTTCCTTAAGGGCAACTAAACTATGTGAATAACGTTCACAGTGTTTGTGAACATCTTGCGTGGATGATAATTTAGGAAAATGAGCTAGATTTCCTGTTCCCAGTTGACTCGCCCAAAGTGTCAATTTCATTTTAAAAGCTCGTATTCGATCTATGAAATGAGTAATTAGCAGATCTTTGCCTTGTAGTGAAATGTTCAAAGCATTCAGATGCCTAGTTAAATCTGCTAAGAACGTGAGATCACATTTCCATGAAGGCTCTTTCAATTCAGGAACACGCATGTTATTTATTTCCATGCACACATTTATCTCATCTAATAGGCAAAAAAATCGATTTAATAATTCGCCACGACTAAGCCAGCGGACCTCGCTGTAAAGCTACCATACTGGCTTTCTACATCCTCAAGAAAGCTTTTAAATTGCCTGTGTTGTAGCCCATGCTTCCTTTATATAATTGGTTGTACGAACAACAACACACATTTTTTAGAGTGCTACTCTTTGCACATAAGTTTTCCTGGTGGATCACACAGTGAACGCTCCTTATTTCATTTGGCATGGTCAGTTTTTGCATTTTCTCCTTCAACAGAGCAACGAAACCTAATTTTTTCCCTTATAATCGCTGGTGCACCGTCTGTAGACACTGAAACTAAATAATTCCATGACAATCCTATATTTTCAACACTTTCTTCAACACTACTCAAAATATCACCTCCGGTTGTAGTGTTCTTCATGGCTACTACATCGAGGAGCTCGTACCTCACCTGAAGATCTCTATTAACACCTCTAATAAATATGGCAAGCTGCGCTGTTCCAGAGATATCAACACTTTTGTCCAGAGCTAGAGAATACGCCATAAAATCTTTACAGATATTTGCAAGCTGGCTCTGAACGTCGTCTGCCATATCCTGTGTGCAACGCATAATGGTCATGTTAGATAATGGCACAATCCGAAACTGTTCAACTTGAGATGGACACAAATGTTCCGCTGCAACTACCAAACATTCTTTTATTATATCGCCATCAGTGAAGGGGTGCAGGGATTTTGCTAAAAGCAAAGAAATTTTGTAACTCACTCTGAGAGCTGCCTCAGTTTATTTTTCTTAGTCTTCTGGATCTTCTTTGGGTAGCTTCCTCTTAAGTTTAATAACTTCCTGTGCACAATCTGGTCCATCACATTTTCCACTTCCGCAGTCTTTCGCGTGGTACGACATATAATGTCGCCGCAAATTAAATTTCCTAAAAGAATTCAGTGTTTTGTGACATACTAAACATTTTGCAACACCATCTTTTTCTGTAAACAGATAGAATTCCTTCCAATGGGGGTTGAACTGCAAAAGCACGGTTAAGGTTACACAATGGCGACTTGACATGATTCCTAACCAGCGAAATGACTGTTAGAGCTGATCGCAGTACTTTAAACGTTACACAGTCGGTGCGAATTCAATAGGCACGCTGCGGCCCAATATTCAAACGTGCACACGCATTTCCCCTCCCTCCCTACTCCGCGACCTTGCACCTGCTCACGAGTACGTGCCTGAGCAGACGCGAGTACTCGCGCTCAAAACCGGCCACTTGTTAAGCCCTGTTGTAGGCCATGTTTAAAACACTTATCAATAACAAACTAGTCAGAACCGAGAATGAACATCAGATAACTAGGGACCCTGTTTACAATGGCACATCTAAGAAATGAAAAGAACAGAGCAATAAAAAGTTTAACCTAACTTGAATGTCCAAATATAGAAATACATGAAATTTGCATACCCTGCAGTCGGTCGTCGTGCGTGCCGAGTACTAGGGCTGTCAGCTGTACACTAAACTGGTGGCGATGTCTGTATAACCGGAGATGCTAGTGTGCAATGCAAGATGCATATGATGGGTGGGGTGAAATTTTGTGCTCCAAAGGCTGGGAAGCTCCTTAACAACGGACCACTGTGAAGTGCATAGTAGAGGCCACTTCCCATATACCAGTCATTAGAGCTTCTTCCCATTCTGTTCACATATGGAGCACAGGAAGAATGACTGCTTAAAATGCTTATATGTGCTTGGTAATTAGTCTGGTCTTGTCTTATAATCCGTGTGGTGCGATAGGTAGGGGACTGTAGTATATCCCTAGATTCCTATGTTAAAACTTTGAAAGATGGCTCGCTTGGAACAGTTTGCACCTGTGTTCAAGAGAATGCCAGTTCAGTTCTTTCAGCATCTCCATGATAATCTACCACACCCCAAACAGACTTAGGACAGTGCTACTCTTCTTTGTACGTGTCCAGTAATTCCTGTTAGTCTCATTTCTTACAGGTCCCACACACTTCAGCAATATTTTGAGGATGGGTTGAATGAGTGTTTGGACAACCATGCCTCCATCCTTGCTACCCTCCCTGTTTTCCTTCCCCTGTTGCTTCATAACCTGGGTTGTGAGTAACTAAATCCACTTTCCCTTCTTCCCTTTCTTTCCCCTCTCTCCTCCCTGATGAAGGAACATTTATTCCGAAAGCTAGGAACTTAAATTTTCGGTTGTTTTTTGTGTTTCTGTCGGCTGTACTGAGCTGAGGTAAGTACTGGCCAGCCCCTCTATCTCTTTGTTAGTAATTGAATGAGTGTTTTGTAAGAAAATACCTCTGTAGACTGACAGTACTTCCGAGTATCCTACTGATGGACCATTCTGCCATCTGCCTCACGCACGAGTGGGCCTATGCAATCATTCCATTTTGTATCCCTTCAAATTGTTACACTCGGGCTGCTAGGTTTCTTACCGGCAGATTCGAACGACACGTAAGTGCTGTGGTGTTGCGTTGAGAATTCAAATGGGAATCCCTGGAGGGAAGACAAAATTCTTTTCGAAGAACACTATTGAGAATATTGAGGCATCTGGCATTTGAAGCTGACTGCCAAACGACTCTGCTGCCGCCAACATACGTTGTGCGTAAGGACCACAAAGATAAGATACCAGAAATTAAGGTTCGCTCGGAGGCATATAGACAGTCATTTCTCCCTCATTCTGTTTGTGAGTGGAACTAACTACTAGTAGTACAGGGGTAGCCTCTGCCACACACCTGTGGAGTATCTGTGTAAATCTAGTTGAAGATCTAGATCTGCAAGACTCGCCCAGTTCCAATTGTGATTTGTTGATGTAATCATAGGATACTGTGCTTTTTTCATTTTGTGGAGTGCAGCATTTGACATTTGTGAATATTTAACCCTTCACTGAGCGTGATGTTTTTTTTTATAGCACAGGCAGGTGTGCAGCATATTTTGTACACATGTAAAGAATACTTGTTTTCATATTACTGAGACAAACACGCACAACCAGAATCACAGTTCAACCCTGCATACTGTAAATCATGTATTTTGGTATGCTTCAAATATGTTGTAGAGACATTTACCCCGAGTACCTGGCCTTAGCAACGGGCCTTGGTTTTTGAGAAAATCGATTTTGAAGTTCATTATTGCGTGCTTTGTACACCTGTAACATTAGATGTATTCTGAGCAAGTCAGTGTAGTGCAGCGATAAAGGTTCACGGCTGACACGCCGGAGGTACCGTGTTTGAATCCTGCTCCCATATGTTTATGTATGCAAGAACCGTCCAGAAAATTTGGTCCTAACATCCAAAAACGAGTAGATGAATTAACTGGGAAATACAGAAATGTAGTTGTGTCCTGCACAAAACCCGGTGAGTTCATGAGACTGGTGTATGAAGAATTTTTGCGTTCTGTAATTCTTCCGTACGTGGGACAGAAAAAAGTTTTGTACGTTATCAGTTCATGGGGAGGGCAAACCAATTCAACTTTATATGATCATCTATTCAGTGATGAAAGGAAAGCAAGCACCTGCACCCTAAAAGTGGTTCCACCAAAGTGCACTCCTTATTGGCAGTCCTGCGATGTTTATTTTTACTGGAATTATTCAGAATGCTCCCAACTTGATGAAAGACAATAAGAGAGATCAGTTCTAGGTAAGATTCGATAAAATTACATTCGCTAATCTTACCATCAATTCAGTGCACCTAATTTTGAAAGCATGATTAGATACGCACAGTTAGCATCGAAATTAGCGGATGAAAGAGAAATCTTTTTAAAAGCAAAAGAATTGTGTTTCCCGGTATTGCTCAGGAGGAAACCTGCAAGACAATTGCTTTCATAAACTACACGTTGTGCTGTGAAAATTTTTGCTCCGGTAGCTTCTATGATAAGTATCACCCACAATATTGTTCTGGCACATCAAGCAATGTGGACAGATTTTGTAATATTGTATGAAAGAAAATATTAATAACTGAATATATCTTTATAATTTCGCACACCTTACACCGTTTGTTCATAATCTTTGAAATAAAATTGAAAAATTCGCTCGATTTTGGAAGGGGGGGGGGGGGGGGGGTTACACGAGCAGGATTCGTACACGACACCTCCAGCGCAGTGGCCGTGCACCTTTACCGCTGCGCTACGCTAACTTGCTCAGAACATATGTAATGTTACGGGTATTCAAAGCACGCAGTGAGCTTCAAAATCTATTTTATCAAAAACCAAGGCCCGTCACTAAAAAACCGGATAGCCAGGTACTCAGGGTAAGTACCTCTACAACAAATTTGAAGCGCATCAAAATCCATGATTTACAGTATGGAGGGTCCCCTTGTTAGTTTAATTAAACAATGGTAAAATAAACATACATATTGTTGTTGTTGTTGTGGTTTTCAGTCCTGAGATGGGTTTGATGCAGCTCTCCATGCTAATCTATCCTGTGAAAGCTCCTTCATCTCCCAGCACCTACTGCAACCTACATCCTTCTGAATCTGCTTAGTGTATTCATCTCTTGGTCTCCCTCTACAATTTTTACCGTCCACGCTGCCCTCCAATGCCAAATTTGTGATCCCTTGATGCCTCAGAACATGTCCTACCAACCGATCCCTTCTTCTAGTCAAGTTGTGCCACAAATTTCTCTTCTCCCCAATCCTATTCAATACTTCCTCGCGGTATTCCTGCCTGTCGTAAGATGTGACTAAAAGGAGTCTCAAACGTTTTGGCCTTATGTGATGGTCCCCTCTTGGGTTTGACCTGCAATTTTCAAAATTTCCGTTGTTAGTGCGTGCCATTTGGGGAAGGACACCTTACGTGGTGTTTTTCTATTGGTCCATCGTGCACCACCATCTTGCATGCTATCTATTGTCGTGTGGCAGGATTTACACCCC
The DNA here is from genome assembly GCF_023897955.1 of Schistocerca gregaria. Classification (NCBI taxonomy): domain Eukaryota; kingdom Metazoa; phylum Arthropoda; class Insecta; order Orthoptera; family Acrididae; genus Schistocerca; species Schistocerca gregaria. Next base: position 104,864,324 of record NC_064930.1, on the reverse strand, counting down.
GTGTCTTCTGGGTTGCCTCCTCGTCTTGTGCGCAATCCCCTTCTTAGCGCCCACGACAACCGTGGACCCTTTCAACACGTAAAATCCAGCACGGTAGCCAGTCCGTTGTGGTGGGGTCGTCATGTACCCTCTTGGTGGTAGCCCCTTGACCACGCAGGGATCACACTACAGATGCCAGAGCTGTTTCCTCCCCATGCATGCCAAGGAGTATGTGCCCATCTTGTCTGGGGCACGGAGACTCCGGGCAATGGGATATCGGCCAGGTACCCGTTGCTTTGGCTGGGTGGCGCCCTTGGGGAGAGCCCTTGTTCGGAGTAGGTGGCATCTGGGCGGATGTGGCGCAATGAAGCGCAATAAATCTCACCAAGCTGGTGGTCGCACTGCCACCAGCGTCTCTAAGCGAGGCAGAATTGAATTTGATGCTGCACACTATGACGCTCAGTCGTTCCCCTCATTGGCTGCGCCGTGGGAGGGACGCAGATCTAGTGCCAAGCTGGAGCCTTATGTACCACAATACCTTGTCTGCAGCAGGACTGATGGTGACTCCTTCCTTATGATTAAGCCTCTGTTTTTTGTGGAACACCTGGAGGATAAGTTTGGGGAAGTGGCGTGGTTGTCTAAAATGGGGAATGGGTCCATCCTCCTCAAGACGTCTTCCCCAGCCCAGTCACGGGCGTTGCTCTTGTGTGATAAGCTGGGAGACGTCCCTGTTACCGTCAGTCCCCACAGTAGCTTAAATATGGTCCAGGGGATTATTTACCATCGCGACCTCTTGTTACAGTCCGACGACGAGCTGAGAGCTGACTTGGAACGACGTGGTGTGCATTTTGTCCGTCGTGTACACAGAGGACCCAAGACTAACATGGTGGCCACCGGTGCCTTTATCTTGGCCTTCGAAGGTGCTGTATTGCCTGAGAAGGTCAAGGTAATGGTTTACCGTTGTGACGTCAAGCCATACGTCCCTCCCCCGATGCGGTGCTTCCTGTGCTGGAAGTTTGGGCATATGTCCTCCCGTTGCCCATCCAGCGCCACATGTCGAGATTGTGGACGCCCCTCTCATCCTGATTCTCCATGTCCGCCTCCGCCTGTCTGTGTCAACTGTGGGGAACACCACTCTCCATGCTCGCCGGACTGCCCAGTTCTTCATAAGGAGCGGAAGGTAATGGAATTTAAGACCCTGGACCGGCTTACTTATTGCGAGGCAAAACTTAAATTCAAAAGGTTGTATCCTGTCCCACTTCGAACATCCTATGCTGCAGCCACGTTATCGTCGCCCTCGCGGGCGGCAGTTGTCGCCTCATCTGTGCCATCTTCAGTGGGCCCTCGGGCCCGTACATCTCTGTCTGCCCCCCTCGTATCTGGGGGCAAGCCTTCCTCTGTTGCCCCCTTAGCAGTTCTGTCACTCCCCCCGCACATGCTTCAGGAGTGACATCTGCTCCAAAACCAGGGGGCTCAATCCCTCCCCCTCCCCCTCCCCCTTCTCTGCCGGCGTCGTCTGCGCCGGCGTCGTCTCTGCCAGTTCCTCTCTCGCGGAAGGGGTCCCTCGGGGCCCTCCCTTCTTCCGTTTCTTCTCCTACCCCGGCGGATGTCAGCCAGTGGCTGAAGGTTCCGCCACCTGCTGGTCGTAGGGCTTCTGCGTCGTCGTCGGCCTCCGACGCTCCTTCAGAGAAACTCTCCCAGCCCTCTAAGCCAAAGGACAGACACGAGAAGAAGGAACGGAACGTGTCCAAGAAGAAGGACGCTCCGGCGGTTTCAGTACCGCCTGCTGTACATAGTTCTGGCTCTGGGGATGAGGTGGAGATCTTCGCCTCTGCCGCGGATCTCGCCCTCACGGAACCCTTGGGGGCCTCTCCTATGGACACAGCTGCCTCTCGCCCAGTGGCGGCCGTTGACTCTGCGGCGCCGTCTGCCTCTTAGTCGCCTTCACGCCCTCCCAGTCCCTTCCTGCTTCCATTCTCCAGTGGAACTGCGGCGGTTATTTCCGCCACCTGCCTGAGCTCCGGATGCTTCTGAGTGTTTCCCCTGTTCTCTGCATTGCTCTTCAGGAAACTTGGTTTCCAGCAATGCGGACCCCTGCCCTTCGCGGTTATCGGGGATACTATAAGACTGTCAATGAGCTTCAGGTGGAGTTTGCCTCTTTGTTCACCACTCTGTCTGTAGCTCGCCATTGCTGCTTCTGAGCGATTTCAATGCCCACAACCCTCTATGGGGTGGGACTGTCTCTGATGACCGCGGTCGTGCCGTGGAGCATGTGTTGGCTCAGCTCGACCTTAGCCTCTTGAACACCGGTGCTCCCACGCATTTCAGTGTGGCCCATGGCTCGTTCTCAGCCATCGATCTCTCTATTTGCAGCCCCAGACTTGCCCCATCCCTCCACTGGAGAGTGCATCCTGACCTGTGTGGTAGTGACCATTTTCCCATCTATTTGTCACTGCCCCAGTGTCATTCTTCTGGGCGCCTGCCCCGCTGGGCTCTCAACAGGGCTGACTGGCCGGCTTTTGCTTCCGCTGCCACCATTGCTTCTCCCCCACAGGGTGACATTGACGAGGTGGTCTGTGTCTTGACCACGTCAATGACTTCTGCGGCTGAGGCTGCCATCTCCTGCTCTTCTGGACTCCCTCGGAGGAAGGCTGTCCCCTGGTGGTCGCCAGAGATTGCTGAGGCTATTCGCGACCGTAGGCGGGCTCTCCAGCGTCATAAGCGGCACCCGTCTCTGGAGACCCTCATCGCCTTTAAGAAGCTCTGTGCCTTGGCCCGTTATTGCACGGCGTAAGCAGGAGTGCTGGGAGAGGTACGTTTCATCCTTGGGCTCCCGTGTCTCCCAGTCGCTCGTGTGGTCCCGCATCCGGCGGATTTATGGATACCCTGGAATCTCCCTGGACGGCGCTGTCTGCACTGACGCTGCCGCCATTGCTGACCACCTTGCCGCGCACTTTGCTACGAGCTCTGCGACTGCAACTTACCCTCCCACCTTTCGCTCTCTAAAGGAGCGCACCGAGCGGACGCCGTTATCATTCCACACACGTCGTTCTGAAAAATACAATGCTCCTTTCAGTGAGAGGGAATTCCTCGCTGCCCTCGCCGATTGCCCTGATACGGCACCAGGACCAGACTGCATCCACGCGCAGATGCTGAAGCATCTCTCCAGGGACTGCCATAGACACAACCTCACCATCTTTAACCGCATTTGGAGCGAGGGCGTGCTCCCGTCGCAATGGCGAGAGGGTGTTATTGTCCCCATCTTGAAGCCCGTTGCGGACCCTCTGGCGGTGGACAGCTATCATCCCATTACCCTCACCAACGTTTTGTGCAAATTGCTCGAATGTATGGTGGGGCGGCGTTTGTGTTGGGTCCTTGAGTCCCACGGTCTCCTCGCTCCATCCCAGGGTGCCTTCCGTCAGGGCCGGTCTGCTGCAGACAATTTGGTGCGGCTGGAATCTGCTATCCGTACGGCCTTTGCCCGCCGTCAGCATCTCGTTGCTGTATTTTTTGATCTGCGGAAGGCATATGACACAACATGGAGGTATCACATCCTTGCTACATTGCATGAGTGGGGTCTTCGTGGTCAGCTCCCAGCTTTTCTTCAAAACTTTTTATTGCACCACTCTTTCTGGGTGCAAGTCGGTGCTGCCTCTAGTTCATCTTATATACAGGAAAATGGGGTCCCACAGGGCTCGGTGTTGAGCGTTTCCTTATTTCTAGTGGCCATTAATGGTCTGGCTGCAGCCGTGGGGTCGTCAGTGTCTCCTTCTTTGTATACCGACGACTTCTGCAACTCATTTAGCTCAACGACCACGGGAGTCGCCGAACGTAGGCTGCAAGCAGCCGTTTGCAAGGCGGCGTCATGGGCTCTGACTCATGGATTTCAGTTCTCTGCAGCCAAGACTCGAGTTATGCACTTCTGTAGGCGTCGGACGGTCCCCCCTAATCCGGAACTTTACCTCGACGGTCACCTACTTGAAGTGGTGGACACTAGCCGCTTCTTAGGACTCGTCTTTGATGCCCAGCTCACGTGGGTTCCTCATATTACTCAGCTGAAGCAAAAGTGCTGGCAGCACCTCAACACCCTCCGCTGCCTGAGCCATGCGTCTTGGGGTGCAGATCGCAGCACGCTGTTGCGATTGTACAGAGCCCTTGTGCAGTCCAGGCTTGATTATGGGAGCCTGGCCTATGGGTCTGCATCGCCCTCAGTGTTGACGTTGTTGGACCCCATACACCACTGTGGGGTTCAGCTTGCAACTGGTGCTTTCCGTACGAGCCCCGTGGATAGTCTGCTGGTGGAGGCCGGGGTTCCCCCGCTGCGGATTCGCCGCCACCGACTGCTCGACGACTATGCTGTCCACGTGCATTGCTCACCGGGCCATCCCAATCATCGCCTGCTTTTCCCTGCCAGGGTTCTCCCTCTGCCCGACCGGCGACCTAGGTCTGGGCTTTCCATTGCTGTCCGCGTCCAGTACCTGCTGTCTGAACTGGGGTCGTTCCCTCTTCTGCCGCCCTTCCGGGTCCGTGCACCCACGCCTCCCTGGTGTCTGCCCCGGCCGTCCGTCCGCCTGGACTTGGCACGGGAACCGAAGGACTCGGTTCCGCATGTGGCCCTCCGTCGCTGTTTTCTTGCGCTCCTCACCTCATTTTCAGGCTGTGAGCCTGTCTACACTGATGGTTCCCTGGTGGATGGTTGTACTGCCTACACTTTTGCTCATGTTGCCCATGTTGAACAGCGCTCCTTGCTGGCTGGCTGCAGTGTTTTTACTGCAGAGCTGGTGGCCATATTGCGCGCTCTTGAGCATATGCGTTCCTGCTCAGGTAAGTCCATCGTCATCTGCAGTGACTCACCGAGCAGCCTCCAGGCTATCGACCGCTGTTATACCTCTTCTCCTCTGGTATCCTTTATTCAGGAGTCTGTTTTTGCCATTACCCGCTCTGGTCGTTTGGTGGTCTTTGTTTGGACACCAGGTCACGTTGGCATCCCAGGGAATGAACGTGTCGACAGGCTGGCGAAAGATCGACGCCCCCACTTCGGAGATTGGCTTCCTGGCTCGTGATCTGCAGCTGGCGTTGCGCCGTAAGGTGCTTGGGATGTGGCATGACGAGTGGTGTAGCCTGACTTCGCCGAATAAACTGCGGGCTGTTAAGGAGACGACCGATGTGTGGCGGTCCTCCTTGCGGGCTTCTCGCAGGGACTCTGTCATCCTGTGTCGGCTCCGCATCGGCCATACCTACCTGACGCACGGACATCTTTTGTGTCAGGAGGCTCCCCCCCTGTGTCAGTGCGGGTCCCGCTTGACGGTCGCCCACATTTTGTTGGAGTATCCCCGACTGCGCACCCTCCGGCAGTCCTTTAATCTACCGGGCACATTGCCTTTGGTTTTTAGCGACGATGCCTCCATGGCTGACGATGTTTTAAATTTTATCCGTGGTAGTCCTTTTTATGGTTCCATTTAGCGGGGTCCTGCCCCTTTCCCTTTCTGCGTCTCTTGTCCTCGAGTCTCTATTTTTTGTTCTCATGGTCAGCAACCAGTCTCCGGCCCTCTTCTTTTCTTCCGTTTCTTTCTGTCCGGTGTTCGTCTGTACTCTTCTTGTCTCTAGTGTTCGCTGCCACATTGGTGTTCTTTCAGTGACTGGGGGGGAGGGGCATCTCCTCCCCCCTTGGGGTTTTACCTGCTCCGTAAATTTTGTTCCGCCTGTTTTTGGAATGGGGGACTGATGACCTTAGCTGTTAAGTCCCCCTTAAACATCCCAACAACCACCACCACCACCAATACTTCCTCATTAGTTATGTGATCTACCCACCTAATCTTCAACATTCTTCTGCAGCACCACATTTCGAAAGCTTCTATTCTCTTCTTGTCCAAACTATTTATTGTCCATATGTCACTTCCATACATGGCTACACTCCATACAAATAGTTTCAGAAACGACTTCCTGACACTTAAATCTATACTCGATGTTTTCAAATTTCTCTTCTTCAGACTTGCTCAACATACAGATTGAATAACATTGGGGATAGGCTACAACCCTGTCTCACTCCCTTCCCAACCATTGCTTTCCTTTCATGTCCCTTGACTCTTATTACTACCATCTGGTTTCTGTACAAATTGTAAATAACCTTTTGCTCCCTGTATTTTACCCCTGCCACCTTTAGGATTTGAAAGAGAGTATTCCAGTCAACATTGTCAAAAGCTTTCTCTAAGTCTACAAATGCTAGAAACATAGGTTTGCCTTTCCTTAATCTTTCTTCTAAGATAAGTCGGAAGGTCAGTATTGCCTCACGTGTTCCAACATTTCTACAGAATCCAAACTGATCTTCCCCAAGGTCAGCTTCTACCAGTTTTTCCATTCGTCTGTAAATAATTTGCATTATTATTTTGCAGCTGTGGCTTATTAAACTGATAGTTTGGTAATTTTCACATCTGTCAACACCTGCATTCTTTGGGATTGGAATTATTATATTCTTCTTGATGTCTGAGGGTATTTCACCTGTCTCGTACATCTTGCTCACCAGAAGGTAGAGTTTTGTCAGGAATGGCTCTCCCAAGGCCGTCAGTAGTTCTAATGGAATGTTGTCTACTCCCGGGGCCTTGTTTCGACTCAGGTCTTTCAGTGCTCTGTCAAACTCTTCATGGAGCATCGTATCTCCCATTTCATCTTCATCTACACCCACTTCCATTTCCATAATATTGTCCTCAAGTACATCGCCCTTGTATAGACCCCTCTGTATACTCCTTCCACCTTTCTGCTTTTCCCTCTTTGCTTAGAACTGGGTTTCATCTGAGCTCTTGATATTCATACAAGTGGCTATCTTTTCTCGAAAAGGTCTCTTTAATTTTCCTGTAGGCAGTAGCTAGCTATCTTACCCCTAGTGAGATAAGCCTCTACATCCTTACATTTGTCCAGCCATCTCTGCTTAGCCATTTTGCACTTCCTGTCGATCTCATTTTTGAGACGTTTGTATTCCTTTTTGCCTGCTTCATTTACTGCATTTTTATATTTCCTCCTTTCATCAATTAAATTCTATATTTATTCTGCTACCCAAGGATTTCTACTAGACCATTTTTTTTTTTTTTTATTTTTATTTTTTTTTTTTTTATACCTACTTGATCCTCTGCCTTCCCTACTTCATCCCTCAGACCCCACCCATTCTTCTTCTACCCTTATTTCTTTCCCCCATTCCTGTGAATCGTTCCCTTATCCTGTCCCTGAAACTCTGTACAACCTCTGGTTCTTTTAGTTTATCTTTAGTTTATCCAGGTCCCATCTCCTTAAATTCACACCTTTTTGCAATTTCTTCAGTTTTAATCTACAGTTCATAACCAATAATTGTGGTCAGAGTCCACATCTTCCCCTGGAAATGTCCTACAATTTAAAACCTGGTTCCTATATCTCTGTCTTAACATTATATAAGCTATCTGATACCTTTTAGTATCTCCAGGACTCTTCCATGTATACGACCTTCTTTTATGATTCTTGAACCAAGTGTTAGCTATGATTAAGTTATGCTCTGTGCAAAATTCTACCAGACGGCTTCCTCTTTCATTTCTTAGCCCCAATCCATATTCACCTACTATGTTTCCTTCTCTCCCTTTTCCTACACTCGAATTCCAGTCACCCATGACTATTAAATTTTCGTCTCCCTTCACTATCTGAATAATTTCTTTTATTTCATCATACATTTCTTCAATTTCTTCGTCATCTGCAGAGCTAGTTGGCATATAAACTTGCAGAGTTATTGAACGCAGTTTTCCGAAATTCCTTCACCAAGGAAGACGAATGGAATATTCCAGAATATGAAACACGAACATCTGCTAGCATGAGTTTCTTAGAAGTAGATACCTTAGGGGTTGCGAAGCAACTCAAATCGCTTAATACGGGCAAGTCTTCAGGTCCAGATTGTATACCGATTAGGTTCCTTTCAGATTACGCTGATACTATAGCTCCCTACTTAGCACTCATATACAACCGCTTGCTCACCGATAGATCTGTACCTACAGATTGGAAAATTGCGCAGGTCGCACCAGTGTTTAAGAAGGGTAGTAGGAGTAATCCATTTAACTACAGACCTATATCATTGACGTCGGTTTGCAGTAGGGTTTTGGAGCATATACTGTATTCAAACATTATGAACCACCTCGAAGGGAACGATCTATTGACACGTAATCAGCATGGCTTCAGAAAACATCGCTCTTGTGCAACGCAGCTAGCTCTTTATTTGCACGAAGTAATGGCCGCTATCGACAGGGGATCTCAAGTTGATTCCGTATTTCTAGATTTCTGGAAAGCTTTTGACACCGTTCCTCACAAGCGACTTCTAATCAAGCTGCGGAGCTATGGGGTATCGTCTCAGTTGTGCGACTGGATTCATGATTTCCTGTCAGGAAGGTCGCAGTTCGTAGTAATAGACGGCAAATCATCGAGTAAAACTGAAGTGATATCAGGTGTTCCCCAGGGAAGCGTCCTGGGACCTCTACTGTTCCTGATCTATATAAATGACCTGGGTGACAATCTGAGCAGTCCTCTTAGACTGTTCGCAGATGATGCTGTAATTTACCGTCTAGTAAGGTCATCCGAAGACCAGTATCAGCTGCAAAGCGATTTAGAAAAGATTGCTGTATGGTGTGTCAGGTGGCAGTTGACGCTAAATAACGAAAAGTGTGAGATGATCCACATGAGTTCCAAAAGAAATCCGTTGGAATTCGATTACTCGATAAATAGTACAATTCTCAAGGCTGTCAATTCAACTAAGTACCTGGGTGTTAAAATTACGAACAACTTCAGTTGGAAGGACCACATAGATAATATTGTCGGGAAGGCGAGCCAAAGGTAGCGTTTCATTGGCAGGACACTTAGCAGATGCAACAAGTCCACTAAAGAGACAGCTTACACTACACTCGTTCGTCCTCTGTTAGAATATTGCTGCGTGGTGTGGGATCCTTACCAGGTGGGATTGACGGAGGACATCGAAAGGGTGCAAAAAAGGGCAGCTCGTTTTGTATTATCGCGTTATAGGGGAGAGAGTGTGGCAGATGTGGTAAGCGAGTTGGGATGGAAGTCATTACAGCATAGACGTTTTTCGTCGCGGCGAGACCTTCTTACGAAATTTCAGTCACCAACTTTCTCTTCCGAATGCGAAAATATTTTGTTGAGCCCAACCTACATAGGTAGGAATGATCATCAAAATAAAATAAGAGAAATCAGAGCTCGAACAGAAAGGTTTAGGTGTTCGTTTTTCCCGCTCGCTGTTCGGGAGTGGAATAGTAGAGAGATAGTATGATTGTGGTTCGATGAACCCTCTGCCAAGCACTTAAATGTGAATTGCAGAGTAGTCATATAGATGTAGATGTAGATGTACTACTGTAGTAGGCATGGGCTTCGTGTCTATCTCGGCCACAATAATGCGTTCACTATGGTGTTTGTAGTAGCTTACCCGCACTCCTATTTTTTTATTCATTGTTAAACCTACTCCTGCATTACCCCTATTTGATTTTTTATTTATTTCCTTGTATCCACCTGACCAGAAGTCCTGTTCCTCTTGCTACCAAATTTCACTAATTCCCACTATATCTAACTTTAACTTATTCATTTCCCTTTTTAAATTTTCTAACCTGCTTGCCCGATTAAGGGATGTGACATTACACGCTCCGATACGTAGAACGCCAGTTTTCTTTCTCCTGATAACGACATTCTCTTGAGTAGTCCCCGCCCAGAGATCCGAATGGGGGACTATTTTACCTCCGGAATATTTTACCCAAGAGGACGCCATCATCATTTAACCATACAGCGGAGCTGCATGCCCTCGGGAAGAATTACGGCTGTAGTTTCCCCTTGCTTTCAGCCGTTCGCAGTACCACCAAGGCCGTTTTGGTTAGTGTTACAAGGCCAGATCAGTCAGTCATCCAGACTGTTGCCCCTGCAACTACTGAAAAGACTGCTGCCCCTCTTCAGGAACCACATGTTTGTCTGGCCTCTCAACAGATACCCCTCTGTTGTGGTTGTACCAACAGTACGGCTATCTGTATCATTGAGGCAATCAAGCCTCCCCACCAACGGCAAGGTCCATGGTTCATGGGGGGAAAACTTACATTATATGAGCTAAAACACTATTTAATTAAATAATAGTCAAATAAACTGCCGTTATATCATCCTGTTGTCACTCACAAAAGTTACCCCACAGTAATGACCCACTCATAGCATTAAACAGTGGTGTTGCAGCAGATCCGAGACAACAGCTTATTCAAATGCTAATTATTTCATAGGGGCAGCTACCTATTTGTGGAATTGTGCTGCTAGCTTGGAACTTATTTCATTTTCTTGCACAGATCATAATTTTTTTGTCACATAGCTCATTGTTTATATTACTGCTGGTCACTTGAACGTATGAGAGTACAACTTATCACTGTGTTAGTAGGAGCAATAATGAAGGATTAGGTACGGTGTTGCAAATGCATAACGACAGTGGAATGGCACAAGACAATGTTATTTGTGGTTTGCGCACTTTACGCATAGGTGTGCCCGCTGGAGGGTTGAAACAAGCTCCCAGTCGTTGCACCACTTGGAATTCTTATCAAGATCCAACTTTATATTTAAGCAGCCTTTTCCAGACAGTACTACATTAGAAATAACCACATCACATGTGAAAAGTCTCAGTTAATGTTGTCTGAAGATCATTTGGATACAGAATTAACAGAAAGGATCCCAACATACTTCTGGGGAACTCCTGAAGGTACTACTATGTCTATTGAAGATTCTCCATCCAACATATGCTGTGTCCTCACTCCCAAGAAATCTGCAATCATCACAAATCTCGCCCAGTACCCCAGACATTCATACTTCTGATTATAAACATAGGTGAAATGTGCATTGGGTTTCATAAGAACAATGTTTCCAGAATCCATATTGTTGGGCATTGATATCTTCAAGATGTCTCATTTCTTTTGCGTTCAGGATAGATCCTGGTGTTCTACAGTGGGTGGATGTCAAGGAAATTGGGTGGTAGTTTTGTGGATTACTTCTGCTAAACTTCTTGTAGATGGGTGTTACCTGCACTTTCTTTCAACTACTAGGCTCAGTTTTTTTGCTCGAGGAATCTAGAATATATTATCATTGAAAGAGGGACTAACTGAGATGGAAACTTGTTATAGAATTTAATAGGGATTGCATCAGACCCTGGGACTTTGTTGCAGTTGTTTCGCAATGTCACAGACACTAATGCCTAGTTCATTCATCTTTCCACTGGTGTGGGAATTAATCTGGGCCATATTCCTTTGTAAAGGAACGTTTTCAAATGATCAGCAATTCTGCTTTTGCTTTGGTCATGTATGTTTGTTGTCACTGAGGCCCCCACATGATTAAACTGATTTATCAAATTTGCTCTTATCTATATACAGACCTGTTGGACAAGCTTGTACACAATCCAGCAAGTTTGTCAGTTGAACTGCAGTTTTGAAGCAGATGCTGTTCGTGTACGCTGTATTTTGACACTAGTGGGAGAAGAAGAAGAGGGGGAGGAGGAGGAGAAAGACAGCACTGGTCCAGAGTATGGTTTAAAATGAAAGAGAAATATGCACATGAGAATCTGTTGAAGAACTCTTACACTCGGCAACCTGATGGTTTCATCAACTTTCTCCAAATGGACAGCGAAACTTTTAATAACATATTTACGGCTACTTCCCTCTTGCATTGAAAAAGAAGACACAAGAATGCAAAGATTTATTTTCTTCTGTTTGTTTCTGTAATGAAAGTTCATTAAAGTACCACAACATGGTTTGTCAGTTGAACTGCAGTTTTGAAGCAGATGCTGTTCGTGTACGCTGTATTTTGACACTAGTGGGAGAAGAAGAAGAGGGGGAGGAGGAGGAGAAAGACAGCACTGGTCCAGAGTATGGTTTAAAATGAAAGAGAAATATGCACATGAGAATCTGTTGAAGGACTCTTACACTCGGCAACCTGATGGTTTCATCAACTTTCTCCAAATGGACAGCGAAACTTTTAATAACATATTTACGGCTACTTCCCTCTTGCATTGAAAAAGAAGACACAAGAATGCAAAGATTTATTTTCTTCTGTTTGTTTCTGTAATGAAAGTTCATTAAAGTACCACAACATGGGAACATATGGCCAGCATTGTCCATGGAAGAACCCGAGAAATTATTATTGTTATTATTATTATTATTATTATTATTGCACTTGAGGGTGTATGTTGTGCCTAGAACACTGCCTTACTTCTCAACCTCTTCCTGTGCAGTATTTGGCTTAGAAAGATTGTGACACATCTGCTATTTTATTAATTCTCAGTGCACTTTTATTTTATTTTATTTTATTTATTTATTTATTTTGTGATCATATTTTCGTTCCAACTATAATCATTTCTGTCAAATGTGGTCTAGTACAAAATAAACCAAAATAGACTAAAAATATGAAAAAGGTTAAAATGAGTGAAATTATTATAGAATTTGAAAACTTATTGAAGTTTTGCGTCCTGTCCTTGCTAAATCTGAGGATTTCACTGTAGAATGCTCTGGTAGACTTTGTTTTGACAATGTTATTTTGCAGCTTTTTAGCCAAAGACCAGTCCATTTTTTCCAGCATTTCACATTTGAAAGAGTACACTATGTTATTATTATTATTATTGTTATTATTATTATTTACTAGCTTCCTTCCAATCTTTCTCCTTTCCTCAAATAGCAGCTTTTGTCACGTCAGACAGCCTTGCCCATGTTATTTGTTACAGTGTGCTTGCCAAAATAAGCCTTATCTGGTCAAAAAATCTGCCTACGAATGCTCAGGAACAATCAGGAAAATTAAAAAACTGCTACACTTAAAGCACTTTCTTCATTGGGAAACCAGTTAATGATGGTCTGTCATGGAACAATGGAAGCAGATGAACCCCTGCAAAGTGGTACAGATCGAAGACAATAGTCAACAGCACACTTGGTCTCAGGAGAGACCAGGCAAATGCACAGCCAGGAGACTGGGGCTCAGCCTTATGTGGAGATGCCTGAATTGGGTATGAGGAAGGATTTTAAAATAATGCACAATAATGTTTTTCTCCCCTGGTATTGCAGCTGGAACGTTGAAATTTCACGGCAATATAGTTTGCAGTTTACACTTCATGTACAGCTCTAGCAAGAAAGGCATAAACTATGAAACAGGTATGGCACACACGTTACTGTCATCAACTTGTGAAGAGCAGTGAAGCATAGTTCAATATTTGTGGGCCAAAGGTCATAAACTGAGTTCAATTCACAGAGACGTGTGGGGACAACTTTATGGACTGTAGCAGTGTCTCTAGGCAGTGTGTATTCTTCCAAGAGAGCCGTGTGAACCTCAGTGATTCCCCATGCTCCAGACAGCTGGTAACAGCTGCAAACCTGAAAATGTCATTACTATTGAGGCAGTAAGTTTGGACAAACAGCGTGTGCAACTGCAAGCCTTATGACAGCAATTCAACATTTCCTATGGTGTCATGTGCAGTGCTGTTCGTGACACTTTGAAATTTCATAAAGTTAGTGCTCACAGGGTGCCTGAGAACCTCACAGACGGTCACAAGGGTCAGCAAATGATGACAACCTTGGATCACTCACGTGTTGTGCCATAGAAGGGCATGAATTTTTCAAAGGAATTGTCACCGGTGATGAGTCGCGGGCATACCACAACACACGTGAAACTGAGCAGACTTCCATGGAGTGGAAACATGGTGGTTCCCCAGTATGAAAAAAAATCCAAGTTACTCAGTCTGCTAGGAAAATGCTTGTGTCATTGTTTTGGTTTATGCGTGGTATGTTACCAGTGGACCTGCTGAACACAGGTCCACTGTGAATTGCATCATGCCCTTCGTGACCAACACCACAACATTAATGCTGACAATGTCAAACTTCTTTGTGACAATGCTCGCCCCAATGTTGCTGCTCCTGTTTGTGAGGGGAGGGGGGAGGGGGGGGGGGAGACTGCTGCAGTCTCTAGCACCATACATTCCAGACCTTGCACCATTGGATTTTCATCTGTTTGGTTCCATGAAGATATTTCTGGTCAGCCAACACTGTGACAAATGCAGAACTGAAATCAGCAGTCTGCAGGGGGATGTACTCCTCACAAATGGACTTCTACCAACAGGGCATATTGAAACTGGTACCACAATGGCAGAAATGTGTTGAATACATTGGTGTCTATGTAGAGAAGTAGGTAAAAGATGTAAATTCATGTGTAATTTGTTTTGTTACCTATTAAGCTTTTTGATAGTAAAATTATTGTGCATTACTTTTCGATCTACCCTCGTATTATTTTCCTTATTTATTTAATTTTTTAAATTTTTTATGGTGAGTTGTGAAGCAGTGGAATTATTGTGTGTTTCTTTTAGTGCTTTTTTGGTCATGATACCCTGTTTACAGTTTCCTTGACAGCCCTCTGTACGAGTTGTTTAGTGCCGTCATAACTTGTTTTCAGTTGCTTTAGGGAAGTAGGCTGCAGTGGCTGCCACACTTCGATTTCTTCCACATCCTCAAAAGCTCTTATCATTCCGCCCGATGTGTGAGTGAGTGAACGAAGTGACCTGTTTTCATCCCTTTCACAGGAGAAGGGCGTGGGCGTGATCTGTGCGGCAGGCACAGCGATGGGCCTCCTGAGCAGTACGGGACCGCAGCCGTGGCACCCTGCGCCCCAGAAGCTGCGGGATGCGTGCCGGGCGGCAGCAGACTACTGCAAGGTGGGTGCGAAGCAAGAACGTGAGTGGTGCACATGTAAAGTGGTATCAGGATAAAGATGCATGTGGTATGTAAGGAGCTAAGTGGAGAGAAAAAGGTGAAACAAACAATACACTCAGGTGACAAAAGTCATGGGATTCCTCCTAAAAAAACAGTTCGACGAAGAGGAAGAAGTCACAAAGAGCCAATCAGGTGAGTAGTGTGAGTGGGAACACTTGTCATGTTTTTTCTTGCCAGTGATTCCTTCACAGTGAGATACTTGTATGTAGATGCATTATGATGATACAGAAACCAGTCTTTGTACTCCGACAGGATGTATACACCCTGCTACAACTGAAAAATCTGGGATTTTTTTCATTCAGAAAAAACAGGAATTTTTTTTTAAATTCTGGGATTTTTTTAGAATTCCGTGAATTTTTCATTGTTCTAGTTTTCAGTTAATTTTTTTGTAATTTTGACTCATTAGAAGTTTTTTTAGTTTTAGTTTAGTCCACTACAGTAGAATAAACAACAAAATATAGATGTAAAGAAAATGTGCCAATTACAACAACAAAACAAAGTGCACACACAAGCATCTGCTGATAGCAAAATGTGTCAAAGGCTTTAGGACTTTGTAACAATAAAATGCTTTCAATGAGCATGGCATCACAGCTGGTTATATTTCTATTAGCTCGCACGAAAATATTGCTGGTGGCAATTTGAGAAACTTTACTTTCAAAGTAAATATCCTTTTATACAAAATGAATTATGATACGTGAGAGAAAGTGCAATAAAGTTCTTAAAGCACAATGCATTTTGAATCTCACTCAAAACTTAGCAGTATGAGGACCAGTAACTTAAAAATATTTTGGGCCTACAAGACTGCTCGTTTATGCCATTATTTTAAATGTACCAGCATAATTGTGTTTGATACATCTGAAAGGCTAACACACACTAAAAGAGATCAGGTTTCAAGGTTACTTTTTCGCATTTATTTTAGTTGTTTCTTAGATAACAAATTATGCAGTAACAATGGAAAAAAGTATAATTATCCTTCACAAAAGCCGAGCTGAATTCTTGAGCAATTGCACACATAATTGGCTTTTCTATGGAAATGTTGAAGTGCTAGACAGAACATGTATTCAGCCAAGTAACCCACAAAATATTCGGTGCACAGCAGTGAAATTTACAATTGTGCTTGTCAGAAATATTCAGTTGCTGTGATTTAAGGATCCTACCCAACCACACTCCTGGAAAAATGCAAGAAATTTTTGACGACCATATTATGTGTGAAATCTTAACTTTTCTTGTAGCTAAACATTATGCATGGTAATTTAAACCATTAACGTTTCCTATCTGTGTGTTGGCGCTACTCAGTTGATGTTGCTTGGCTGACTACATCATGTGTCCTATGCTCTGAATATCTGCAGTCATTGGCCGGTGTTCACGTGACATGAGTTACGATTGGCGGACAAAAGCACATCACAATCTCAATTCCAGTGCTTCGGAAGCTACCATGGCATTTTTGGTGCAAATCGTATTTATACTTTTGTAATACACTACTGGCTACACCACGAAGATGATGTGCTACAGATGCGAAATTTAACTGTCTGGAAGAAGATGCTGTGATATGCAAATGATTAGCTATTCAGAGCGTTCACACAAAACTGGCGCCGATGGTGACACCTACAATGTGCTGACATGAGGAAAGTTTCCAACCGATTTCTCATACACAAACAGCAGTTGACCGGCATTGCGTGGTGAAACGTTGTTGTGATGCCTCGTGTAGGGGGGAGAAATGCGTACCGTCACGTTTCCGACTTTGATAAAGGTCGGATTGTAGCCTATCGCGATTTCGGTTTATCGTATCGCGACATTGCTGGTTGGTCAAGCTCCAATTTTTGTTAGTAGAATATGAAATCGGTGGGTTCAGGAGGGTAATACGGAACGTTGTGTTGGATCCCAACGGCCTCGTGTCACTAGCAGTCGCTATGGCACGCATCTTATCCGCACGGATCTAACGGATCGTGCAGCCACGTCTCGATCCCTGAGTCAACAGATAGGGACGTTTGCAAGACAACAACCATCTGCACGAACAGTTCGATGACGTTTGCAAAAGCTTGGACTATCAGCTCAGAGAGTGTGGCTGCGGTTACCCTTGACGCTGCATCACAGACAGGAGCCTGCAATGGTGTACTCAATGACGAACCTGGGTGCACGAATGGCAAAACGTCATTCTTTTTTCGGACAAATACAGGTTCTGTTTACAGCATCGTGATGGTCGCATCTGTGTTTGGCGACATCGTGGTGAACACACATTGGAAGCTTGTATTTGTCATTGCCATATTGGCATATCACCCGGCGTGATGGTATGGGGTGTCATTGGTTACACATCTCGGTCACCTCTTGTTCGCATTGGCGGCACTTTCAGCAGTGGACGTTACATTCGATCCCTGCAAAACCCTACATTTCAACAGGATAATACACGACCGCATGTTGCAGGTCCTGTACGGGCCTTTCTGGATATAGAAAATGTTCGACTGCTGCCCTGGCCAGCACATTCTCCAGATCTCTCACCAATTGAAAACATCTGGTCAATGGTGTCCAAGCAACTGGCTCATCACAATATGCCAGTCACTACTCTTGATGAACTGTGGTATCGTGTTGAAGCTGCATGGGCAGCTGTACCTGTACACACCATCCAAGCAGCTCTGTTTGACTCAATACCCAGGCGTTCTGTTTGACTCAATGCCCAGGCGTATCGAGGCCGTTGTTACGGCCCGAGGTGGTTGTTTTGTGTACTGATTTCTCAGGATTTATGAACCCAAATTGCGTCACGTCAGTTCTAGTATAATATATTTGTCCAATGAATACCCGTTTATCATCTGCATTTCTTCTTGGTGTAGCAATTTTAATGGCCAGTAGTCTACAAAAATATGCCATGTACATATTGCCACACATCAAAGATCTTTCCAAAATGCATTGTTTTTGCTGAGTTTTGTTTACTAAATTCAAGGAAGTTCGACGCTGGTGTATAAAACCTTTACCACTCAAAGCATTTGTGTTTTTACAGCTCCAACAAAAAGTATACAGTCACTTAACAAGCAAATAATGTACTCTCACCTAGGATATAGCATATATTTACCCATAATGTAGTGTATTTTCACCTGGGCAAAAGTGTGTTTTCACCTGGGAAATCTACGAAGCAATGGGGAATTTTGTTGTTGTTGTTGTTGTTGTTGTTGTTGTTGTTGTTGTTGTCGTCCATGTATACACCCTGGTCCCATCTACTAGGCCATTTTCATCCAATATCTTCCCTCAGTCTCCTGAGTTCATCGCCATGGACTTTCCTGAGACTCATCGACCATATTCAAGAAATTCCTTAGCGACAGTTTCATAAATGTCAAAAGAAATCAATAGGACTGATTCAATGTTCCTGTGAACTTAGCACACTTTCTTGGGCTATGGAGAGGACGGTGTCTTCCATGCCAAAGACTGCCATGTTGTTTCAGAATTGTGACTGTACAGCAAGAATTCATTGGCAGTTATAAATCTGGGCAGGAAATTTCGATCATCTCAAATTCCTGTTTCCATTTCACTACACACCTGATCCCAACAATTTCATTGGTGTGTGTTCTACATACAAGGAACAAAATTCAATGCATTTTGTCTCATTTTCAGTTTATCAGCTATAACGTATCAACATGTCTCGCATGAAATACCAAACACGGATTGTCTGCATTGCATCCTTGTTTGTCACTTCGTGCCGTTTCATGATCATTTTGGGAATTGTCTGTGATGACAGTAGGCCCAAGTGTTTGACATCCTCTACAGGCTCCTGGCCATCTTTAAATAATCAGACAACTCAAATGTTCTTGTTTAGCCAAAACTTGTGCACCAAAACCATCATGTAGCCCACAGTGGATGTCAGTTGCAGTACTGGTGAGCTTAAAATAAAACTTAATGCATATTCTTTGTTCATTCAAGTTAGCCATTTTGAAATTTGCAGATACAGTAGAAAAAGGTTTAAAGACATCAGCAACAACTTTTACACTCATGCACTCACTATGAAACCATATGGCAGACTGGCAATTGGAACACACAACTAGTTACACCTAGTGATGGAAGTTTGTACTGCTGGGTGCAGTATTCAAATTCTTGTAAAGCAAAAATTATTGCACAGAACATTCTGCCACATGCATGAAAATTATAGCAAATTCAAGTGTGCTGCTGGAAGGGGTGGCGGCTGCCAAACTGACCAGCAAGCAACAAAATGTACACCAGTCTGTGCAACATACCTGTTCTGCCGCTATATCCCTCAACACCTATGCTGATGACCCTTCTTAGGCTTTCCTCTCCTGCAACTACCCCTCAGATGATAGTCACAAACCAGTGTCCTCTTCTCACTCTGTGACTAATGCTGCTCCTCTTCCAAAAAACTCAGGAGCATCCCCCTCGTCACCCACCTTGAATGCCTCAAGACTGTACTTGGTTGAGGCTACAGCTTTTTGAATGTGACTCAATGAAATCCTGTCCCTCTGATATCCTTCCCAGATGCCCTCATTACCTCCAAAACATCCTGGTAAAATGTTATGACACCCCCAAACAATGCCTGCCTCCGTAGCCGAGTGGCCAATGCGACAGATCGTCATTCGGGGACCCTTGTTCGATTCTGTACTGTCAGGGATTTTTCCTTGGTAGTGGGACTGGGGGTGCTCTCAACCTTGTAAGTCAATTGATGAGCTACCTGGTTGAAAGGCAGCAGCTTGAATCTCAAAATGTTGACAACGGCCGGGAGTGCGGTGTGCTGACTACATACCCCTCTATACCATATCTGGTGGCGAATGACTGAGGATGACACGGCAGTTGGTCGACTGTCACGTGGTCTTCAGGTCCTGACCGCAGTGTTTTCTTTCCTTTCCTCCCAAATGATTAGCCCTTACCTCACAGTTCCTCCTCATTCAGTTGTTTTAAATACTAAACATACTCTTAATGAGTAGATAATGACAGCATTTTGAATTTTTAAATTCAGTCAATAATTAGATCAAATATTAAAAATAAAATTTTTCTTGCTCCTGGAAGCCTATTAGATAGCCAACATGTAGCTGGTATACTGAGTTCCAAGACAGTTGTTTACTAATGTAGATTACAGCCAGGCAGTTGTTTACTACTGTAGATTACAGTCTTTATACCAATATTGTTTCATGCGTTGCAGCATGACTGATCTCGTGATGAGTAAAACAGTAACACAGTAATTGCAACTGAGATGGCTACAGCCTTACAAGTTTTTCTGGTTTATTTACTGGATAAATGCAGACACAGCAGAGATCACTCTGCAGTATGATTATATTAAGATTTTAATTATGTGCATTGCAATAATCTTTTTAATGAATGTCACACTCTTGCTGACTTGCATTGCCAGTGTGAACTGATAGCCTGTCTCATCTTCGTAGGAGAGGGGTGTCGAGCTCGCCCGACTGGCAATGCACCACGCTTTGACGCGCGAGGGGCAGGCGACACACGTCGTCGGAATCAACAGCACACAAATACTGCGCTCCAACCTGCAGATCCTGCGTGATGGGCTGACTTCTACAGAACAAGAGGTGCTGCGTGACGTCCAAAAGAAGTAAGGCCGCTTCTGCTGTGTGCTGCATGTTTTCCCCTGGTATGTCTAGGTTGAGTCACTGTGCTGCCAGGTTCCGAGAAGAAGTCATTTTTGTTTGTTCTAAAGGTTACTTAAACAATCTGCAGAAATTTGATCTTGTGGGGCAACATTGTCAGTCACAAGAGTTGCAGCCACATGCAACATTGCCAACCACTGTTGCACGGCAGTGTTTGTAGCAAGTCATTTCAGAGCCAAAAGCATTCACACAGTTGACAGTACAGCTGTGGAGTGGATGAAAGGTAGCTCCTACAAGTGAATTTGTCTCTGCTGCCTGCAAGGAAAAAACTTAGCAAGGAGAAATACAATTTGGGCCTAATGGATGCGTTCTTTTTCAAGTCCACAGACTGCTTTTGAAACTTTTTAACTCGTGAACTGATGGTTCCTGTTCCAGAATATTGAATCAGAACTTCAAATATATCAGTGTTATAAAGCAGTTGGTCTGAGAATTGGTAAGACCACTACCAATATGAAAGATTGTACGTTGCCAGCTGGGTATACTGTACACGACCTGACTTACTTTGCACACTATCCAGTAAGTTCCAGTAAGTGCCCCACGTGGCTGGTTTTGGAAGTTCTGAGTAAAATGGCTGCTTAGATACGACATAGTGAACTTTACTGGTAGGAAAACTGTGATTGTGTTGATCCCTACATCATCCTCCTGGATGATAAATGTAGTTAAATGGACATGAGTATTTTTATGTATTTTACATTGTCTAGAAAATCCATTGCAGTGTAATAGTTATGTTCTAGGTGTAAATACCACAACTTACAACTCTTGCATTCTGTTCTGGGTCTTGAATTCTTGTGATGTAACATAGTTTGCACCCATTTATTTGTTGTTTTCATTTCTGTGAGAAATCTATGCCTGCTTTGACTGTTCATTCCATTTACTGACGACGATAACATGTTCTTACCACATGACTCATATTTTATAGCCAGTGTTACAGTATGACAATTGTCAAGACTACAGAAGGAGAGCAGACACGTCAATGACCAGATAGAACATTCAGAATTGTGTGTGTGTGTGTGTGTGTGTGTGTGTGTGTGTGTGTGTGTGTGTGTGTGTGTAGGGGGGGGGGGGGGAGCGGCAGGGAGGGGGGGAGAAAAAAAGAGGGTCATGATCACGAGGGAGATTTGAACACGATTCTACCACTTTGCAGTCCAACGCTGTGACCACACAACTACGACGCCACGGTTCTTACAGTCCTCCCGATGTTACACATCTTGACATTGGACCATAAACTGTTTCTATTTGGCTTCTTTTTTCACAGTTCACTATATCTTCTTCCTGTTTTCACGTATTCTGTGTTCATTTTTTGAAGAACCATCCACTGGCCTCTTTTACCACTAAATCTGAGGGCGGGGGTTCAATGGGTTTCCAGTTGATATGAATACATCCAAGTTTTGTATTCTGTTATGATGTAGTATATGGATTTAGAATTTCGTCAAATTTACTTGGCATTTTCTCTTAGTCAATTGATTCAAGTCTGTTTCTGAGGCCAAGTGAAACTGTGCTAAATTATCTATTTTATAAATTACCATCACTGTGGAACCAGTAGGTGATTATAAAATTTTACTGCTAACACAGATACAAGAGTGGGCAGTAGATACTAAAGATTGACTGTCCTTGCTCTAGAGCCTTAAATGTAACCGTACGCTGATGTAGAATTAGTGACTAAGATACAGTCTTGACATGCCAGAGGTTGAAGTTTCCAATTCAGTCAAGATATTTCAAGTTTTTATGTTTAAATCTTTTTTTGAAATGACTTTCATCATTGTTTTTATTCTGGGCACTTCACAAAAATTGAAGCTTTAAGTCCAAACACCCAGGAATCTTGACAGATGGTGTCATTCTCTTGCAGGATAATGTCCAACCACGTACTGACATTGTCATTTAGACTACACTGCAGAAGTTTCACTGGGAAGCTCTTATACATCCTTCATACTGTTCCAATCTCTCCTCATGTGATTTCCATATTTTGGGAGCTCGGATGAAGAGGTGCACACTTGGATAACTTGGATACAATCATTCTGCAGGCAACCGCAAACATTAAGGTGATTGGACCAAACTAATGAGGTCATTCGTCCCTAGGCTTATACACTACTTAATTTAACTTAAAATAACTTTTGCCAAGGACAACACACACACACACACCCATGCCCGAGGGAGGACTCGAACCTCTGATGGGGGGGGGGATCCATGAAGGTATTGACTGTCTTTATTTCACAGTGGGATAAATGTATTAGCAGATTAGAAGTTATGGTGATTATTTTTGAAACAACAAACAGTTTACTTACTTTTTTCCATGTGTCTCATTTTCATTAAACTGCCACTTTATTTATAATTGTTATATAATGTTATTGTGGTCTTCAGTCCTAAGACTGGTTTGATACAGCTCTCCATGCTACTCTCTCCTGTGTGTCGTTATATATAGGACCATTTATAATTTGTTTAAACCTAAATTTGCATTATTTTGTCCATAGTGCAACAAAAATTTATGTTTTAAATGTTTGGCCATTACTGTCCAAAAAATGTATATCTTGCTATGAACAGTTCATTTTTGGCACATCTAGAGGCTGTAAATCATTAAAACAAACACGTTTTTTCTTGAAGTGAGATCTGTTCACAAAATTTCAGTTATCACTTTTCTCCTACAAATGTGAAATTATTTTGACACACACCTACTTAGGGGGAAATGACAGTCATAATGGAATTACAGAAATCAGAGGTCTCGCAAAATGGTTTACATATTCATTTTTTGTCATGTGCTGTTTAAGAGTAACTTTAGAGAAACAATTGGATGGTGGCTCGAGGAACCCTCTGTCAAGTATTAAGTGTGAATTGTGGAGTAGTCATATCCAACAGCAAATATAAATGATTATTTTGTCTTTTGGTTTTTTAACTGATAGATAGCATTTGCAAACATTTAAATATTGTGATAAATTAATAAAAATATGCCAAAGATTCAAATGAAAAAAGAATAATAGGAAGAAAAAATGAGAGCAAATAAAGAAGTTAATATGATGATTTAAATGACTGAAGCCAATTAACTGAATAAAAATAAAGTCATTTTGAAAAGAATTAAAAGTAAAAATTTATAAACACCAGATGAGACCATATTCACAATTTTCAGCATGTCATGAATGTATCCTTAACCTCCCCCTCCCCTCCCCGCGTTCTTTTGGGGCACAACCAAAGTACATTTAAAACTTTTGTAACACCACTACACATGATTTCTTCCTAGATGCAAAAATGTTAACAGATAAAAGTACATAATTCTTAAAAAAAAAATTATAGAATGACTGAGAAAGGCTATGGGGTTGAATGGCTGTAGGCTGTTTGACGCCTGAGACCTTAACGTACACCGTTATTGTAAAATCGATCCCAATAATTGGGACCTCCACTTGTAAAACAGTGAACTTGCTGCTTAATATATTCTAGCAAATGGCTCTATTCTTGAAACTTCCTGACAGATTAAAACGGTGTGCTGGACTGAAACTCAAACTCGGGATCTTTGCCTTTCGCAGGCAAGTGCTCTATCAACTGAGCAACCAAAGCACGACTCACGACCCGTCCTCACAGCTTCAATTCTGCCAGTACTTCTCATTCTGTCGCTATTCTTAAATAGTTGCTCATAATTAACACTATTCACTTTCTACATAATGAGTTTGGTTCTTTCTAGGTTTGTATCTGTTACTACTCTCTATCTTAAAGAGTCTCTAATCACTTCATATTTCAGAGTTTGTAGTTTCTTTGTTATTTGGTAATATATGGTAGTCAAGTTCCTTTTGCTCCTTGTCATGTCATTTTTCTCTAAGATTTCTTCTGGAGAAATTTTTTAAGGATACACAGTATTCTTCTTAATGAAAATTCTGCTAAGGTATGATCTTAGTGATTTCTGGTACCATACTCAAAGCTGCTTCCACCTAAAATTCACCCATTATCCTATTGTAGTGGAATTTGCTGTCATTTGTTAACATATCTTTCTTTTCCTAGAGATCTTCTACCGCTTCATTTTGATGCATAGCTATTAATGGTTTCCATGAGGTGGTTTCTGTTTATTTTTTAAACATACCTGACTGTTCTGTCTGTGATTCTGTCATAATTATTTTCAATATTCTATTTTACAATAGTTCTTGCACCATGATTTGTCCTTAGCTCTGTTCCTTTGTAGTAATTATATGTCTTGATTATAGGTCTGTTTGATCTCCATTTTTGTGGCACGTCTGTCAATACCGAAGTGATGCAGTTAATTATGTCTGTATGAAAAATAGGAAAAGCAGTTGTGTTTGTAATGCCCTGATCATTGTATGTTTATCCAAATATGGAGTAGCAAGATGTGACCTCTGAATTAGTCTAATGCTGCCAGTTGTCTCTCACCTGGATTGAAATGGCAATATTCCAAGAACTCACAGCCTCGGACAACTCAAAGCACAGCACACTAGCCTGCCAAAAAGTAAAGACTATTTTCCCTCTTCCATATGCCTCTCATTTCTACTTCCTTTCTATTCCAATTTCTTTATCCTTTCAACTTTTCATTTCTCTTCCTCTTTTGGCCCATCCTTACTATTCACTTGCTTCCTTCAATCATTCTGTGTACAGCATTAAACAGTATACTGATAGTTTATTGTTAGTATATTATTCAGACTAAGTTTCAATGATGTCTTTGTCTTACATTAACCCCTTCAGACCATCTGGCTACAACTGTGTCATAGCTGCAACAAAGGTATTTTTTTCTTTTCAAAATGGAAACCTGTGTAACACATTTGTGGATGTTCAACTTTTTCATCATGCGCAAGTGCTGCCAGTTGTTGGGTATCACTGCGAAAATATCAGCAAGTCACTGTAGCAGTGCACAGGAGCTTGTGACCACCAGAATACATGGATGTGGTTGCTTCAGTATATTCCACTGTGTAATTGGATCTTGTTATTCTTATTTTGTATGGTAAATGTTGAATGAACACTGGTCAAAAAATAAAAGATATACAAAACTAAAAGAGTGTGAAGAAAGAAAGAGCTACTGTGAATAATTGTTGAGACTGAAGAAATTAACATAAATTAAGGCTAGGTCAGTAGTAAGAATTGAGGACATGTTTTAATAGCAGTTCCCACCTGCAGAGTTCTGAGACACTGGTGTTTGAGGGAGAATCCAGATGACACATGTGGTGATCACATTCATCCTGACTGACAACTATAGTTCAATTCTTTTATCTTGGCAGTTCGCGCATGCCCGCCCAGAAGCGGGAGATTGCTGTGTTGCCAGTTGACACGCCAAAAGAAGCAGCGCCATAATATGGTTTGCAAACTTATGTTTAGAGGGGAGCGCACAATTTATGAAGTAAAGCCACCACGACCGCATTAACCCTTTCGCTGCTACAGAGACGTGCTCCCCGCATTCCGTGATGTGCGCGATTTTGTCATCATTGCACTGCTCGCCTGTGCAGGCACATGCTGTTTAGACTGCTTTGACACACTTTATCATTCGATTTCACAAAAACTATTTGGCCCAAAAATTAGATTTTTACACATCTTCTTGACTGATACCTTCCCCCCATAAATGACTTAATTTTGTTTCGATGTTCAACACAGTTATTGTGTAGCATTAGATGTAGTAAACCATTGCACAAAATTTTGAAGAGTTTGCAGAGGTAAAAGTGCATAGCGTATACTTTCCTTATGGTTGATTTTAGTTGCCACTAGAAATTTCAAAAAATTACATTCAAACGAATAAAATTCATTAAGTAAGACACTTCGATATTGTTTTTAAATAAAGAAAATATTAAGCACCGACCAAGGTTTGAACTCAGAACCTTTCGCATAGCAGCCACAGACATTAACCATTGCGCTAACGCAGCTCGTCGTTCGATAGATCTCTCGGAGGACTTTAAAATATCACGCAACATACCGACAAACACTGTTGGTATGATTATGAATTACTCATGTTTCGTCGAAGTACAATAGGAAATAAACAATTTCCGCTGTGAAAAAGCGGTTAGTGAGAATGATACAAACACCTTTCCTTGCTATCGCCTGAATTGGGAGGCTTATTGCTTATTTGGTTTAATTAATTAATAGAATATGAAGCAATTGGTATAAAGAATGCTTTTTCCAAACTTTTTATAAAAGAAAGTCTGCTATCAAGACATTACTTTTGTTCAATTACTTTATTTATGACTGAACATTTCTAAAACTGAAGACGCTCATCCGTAACTGAAGACGCTCATCCGTGCTCTGCACTGCAGTCGAGCTCTGGCAACGTCGTTCTCTGTTCATTGGCTGACTGTGTTTTGTGACGTCAGATGCGCACGCAGAACGAACCTAAATGCGGCCGCTGTCATAAATGATGCGCACTTTAGGTAGTAGTCATGCCAATGTAAAAGACCGATCAGCATTTACTTAACAGCTGATATATGGTGTATTTTTTCACATGTGGGACTCCCTTTGGTAGTGTATGCTTTGTAAGTTAAGAGGGCTGGTATAGGTGGCGATAGGAGGATGCACAGGGAGAGTCTTAAAGCGGAGCTGGTCTGATCAGGTATTGTGGAGAGCAATAAAATATTCTAGATGTAGTGGGCAAAATGGCAGACAGATAAGACCTCATTTTAGGGGATGATTTTAGGAAGACATAGCCTTGTCAGAGTAGCTGATTAACACTATCAAGATCACGATAATACTGGAAGACAAGAAGTGAACTCATAAGTTGTTTTTTGGAGGGATCAGCTGTACCAGGACTAGATGTGACAGCCTGGGAAATCTGCTTTTGAACTATGCTGGTAGGGTAATTACTTCCACTGAGGGTTGAGGTGAGGCTGGTGGTGTATTGCTGCAAAGAGTCTGCACCTAAACAAAAAATTTGCCTTGAATGCCAAGGATGCATGAGAGGGAACATTTAACGCGGAAAGGATGGCAACTGTCACAATGTAAGTAATGTTATTTGTTAGTGGCTTTAATGTGAGCAGGAGAGTGTAGCTGACCTTCACTGAGGATGAGATCAACATTGAATTAAGTGCCATGGGATTCAGAATAGGACCGTGTGAAATTTAATTGGGAGAATGTATTTAGAGATTCTAAGAATTTTAACTGGTCAGCCTCCGTGTGAGTTCATATGGCAGAGATATCATCAATGTAATTAAACCAAGCCAGCATTCAGGACGACGACGGTTAAATCCCGCGTCGATTTAGGTTTTCCATGATTTCCCTAAATCGCTCCAGGCAAATGCTGGGATGGTTCCTTTCAAAGGGCACGGCCGACTTACTTTCCCGTTCTTCCCTAATCCGATGAGGCCGATGACCTCGCTGTCTGGTCTCCTTCCCCAAAACAACCAACCAACCAAACCAGACAGGGGATGAAGGTTTCTAGATCCCAGAAAACCCCTCCAAGTGACCCATGAAAAAGTTGGCGCAGGAAGGAGCCATCCTTGTTCCCATGACCAAGCCCCTTATGTGTTTGTATGTCTGCTCCTCAAAGGCAAAGTAGTTTTTGGTAGGTGTAAAGTTGATTAAGGTGAATTTTTTAGTGGGAACTGGCATTACATGATGTCCTTTGTTCTCACCACCCATTTGGCATTAATTTCTTCATTCTCAGCAGTTCTTCTCGGTAACTATTCCTTTCTTCACTCCTTTTAGTTTACTATATCTCTTATTTTATGACCTGCCCTGTCCTGCATCTGTGGTGTTTTGTCAGTAATCTCTGTATTGCATATTACCTTATTTTTCACCTCTAAGCTCTTAAGCTTCCAAATCTTGTCTAGTGCAGTCCCGAATAATCGGCCTTTGCTTCTCATCCAGTCCAGTAAGTCCCCTAACCTGAGGTTCTGTGCTACTTTTACAATCTCTCCCCATTTCCTAAACTTCGCTAGCCCCTTTTCTTCATTTGTCATTTGGGAAGATTGTCAGGATGGTTTCACTGAAATGGACATGATAGGTTTTCTTACCCTTTACAAGTGTACACACACACACACACACACACACACACACACACACACACACTCACTCACTCACTCAAATTACATCACCATCAATAGAATGTTAAGTACACTCATTACCCCTTTTCTTTTGCAGGTTCTTCGCTCAGCTGCCGGTGCGCCACTGGGAAGGCTTGGAGCTGACAATGCTGAGGGAAGAGTGGCGGAAGCTGGGGATGCTATGAGTTGCGAGGCCTCGCATCGTGAAATGCAGGGCATTGAAAGCTGTTTGTGTTGCCTCTCTGCTGTCCAAACTATCCCTTCAAAAATTCACCGTCTGCTCCTCTGCCAGTGGCTGGTGCCTCTGTAGCTCGAACGTACTGCAGTCAGCGTCCTGAACGGGCTGAGCTCGACCATCCGTCCAAGTTTCGGTCACACTCGAGTTGATATTTTTGAAAGTTGCTGTGTGGAATGTGTATCCTATATTTGTATAAATGTGTACTCGCACTGATTGTCAACAGTATGAAAGGGGATCTCACTGTCAAAGATGGGTCTTTTCACACTAGACAGAACATCAATATAAAGACACTTTGTTATGTCTCCTTCATGCTCTTCACACCACACTAATTTTCTTAAGTGATAGCATTTCCAACAGTGTTTCCTCCATTTCTCTTCAATTACGCACATTGTATGAACTATGTACTACATGAAAATTTCTACTTTTTGCATAAAATGTGTGCTGCTCTGCTTTGGTTGCATTTTTTGTAATTCATATGAGTCTCTATTTTATTTACATTCTTTTTTTATTCCCCGCAGTTTTACTTACTTTCTTTTGTATTCCCCTCAGTTTTACTATATTTCCTTTTCTTCCTTCATTCCTCTCAATTTCAATATCTATGTTTTCTGCAATTTGTTTTCATTCAAGAGTATACATGAAACCAAACAACAAACACAAAAAGAGTAAAGAATAAAACTACATATCTGTATTCAAAAAAGAAACAATTATCATGTTGCTACCATATTTATAATTTCTCTCTCTTAATCTGAAGATTAATCCTACTTAATTATATCAGTGTGTCATCATTATGTTACAATCCCGCACACAGAATAACTGAAGCCTTCTATACAGCTTTGCCAATTCGCAACGTCACCACAACCTATGTTCCAAAATATTATATAGATGGAATAAAAGAGAAATCAGGGTTTTGTTCTCTTCCTTTTTGCACATGTATGATGTCACACAGCACAATGTTGTTACATCATGGTGCAAAGCCAACATCCAGTACCAGTAGCTTCAGTTGATCCCCTTATGCAAGGGGTCTTCTTTAAAGACAATGTAATACTTTCATTGCAATGGTGGCTTTTCTAAAACTGCAAATGCCCACTGCATCTAGATTATTAAAGATATATTCAGTAAATAAAAAGTTTATCTATAATCCAGAACTCACCCATTTTATTGATTTTGTATCAATATCCGCCAAATATACATAAATGTTAATTCTCAGTACAGTCTGCAAATCTTAGAACTCAAACGGGAGTGTGCTTCAGTATTGCACCTATGCAGTTCCGCTCAAACAGAGTAAGTGTTCTTCTTCATTTTATTAAACAAGAGAGTGAGGAAATTCACTTTCACATCTCTGCCATGAGACAGTATGCTGTAAACCCAGTGATTAAAATGCTTGTTTTATGCTAAGATTTTGTCCAAATCTAACAGACTACCCGGCGGAGAATTATTTTGGCTGTTTCTTCCCATGTGGTGTGGGAATATCGCAGTTTCCCTTAGCCCATTACCAAACAGTGAAAATGAGGTTATGAGATACCATCAGTGATACGTAGTTGGAATACAGAATCAGAACTAAGGAACTAGCAGTAATAAAATTTATCAATGACCAAAGTAAAAATCATAAAGAATGGTCTTGACTGAAGTTGCACTGTACAACTTAACACACAGCTGAGAGATGGTACAATAGGGAAAGTGTCATCCAAACATTTTAGAATGTCAGCATCTGCTTGATCGATATAAGTATGTACAAACACACTAAACAATATTTCCAAGACAATGTACAGCACATTTTTACTTTATCCTCTGTCTTGCTCTTCCCTCCCCATCCCTCTTTTCTTACCTGCCAAATCATGAAAATCTGATTTTTCTCCTGACTAGTCCTTTCACTACTGAGAAAAAAAGAGCGTTACATTTGTCTCATTAGTCTATATTGTAAGCTCTATTTGTCTGGGTATTGTTAAAACCTAAATTATTTTTCCATTTCACACTTGTAGGTAAAAATGTACAAGTTGTCCTTCAACCTTTCACGAAAGCAATGCAAATATTCAAGTAAATTTTAAAAAGGCAAAATATCCACGCTACCAAGATTCCGCAAATGTCAAAACTCTTTCCCGCGAATAGTTGACGGTGACGTTCTGCTTCATTCCATTCCATTCTGTTGGCATTTCAGTGTTAATCGACTTAAAACAGGCAGAACAAATTTAATGGTTGTACTAGTTTGTAAAGATTGTAAAAATTAAAAGCATAGAGGGAGGAAGAAGTAATCGATTCACAGGGAATTTCCAAATCACATTCAGTCTCCACTTCTAGATTATTGTAATAGATCCTGCAAGGATCTGAGAGAACAAACAACACACAATTCCCTCAGATCCTGAAAGAATGCTTGCCATTGTTCTTCATCTCTGCTGCTACCTACTGGTTTAGACACAGCACATTTACACAAAAGAAGTCAACATTACGCCACCACAAGCCACCGTAGGTTGTGTACCATTGTCACCCCCCCCCCCCCCCCCCCCCCGTCTCCCCCCTTTCATTCCTGTAGCAAATGATGCGCAGGAAGAACAACTTTTTGTAAGCCCCCACCTTAGCTCAGATCTGTCTAACTTTACCTTCATGGTCTTTTTGTGAGATATACAAACGAGTAATCAGTATACAGGTTCATTTTTCTATGAAGATATTCTTTTGGGTTTTCAATAGTAAACCACAACACACTTGCACTTCCTGAACAAGCAAGTGGTGAAGGATGCTGAGCTCTTCTTTGAATGTTACCTCCCTGCTACATTATTTACAATTGGTAAGAGCTATAGAGATGGATGAGGAGTACTTGTGAATCGTGAGTTTGAAAATGGTTCCTCTGCCGAGAAATGAGTCTGCTCTTCCCCCACCTTTGATTGACCTGGCCTTACGCCCCAACTGGAACAAAGCAGAAGTGTGTGCAGAAATTTGAAAACTGTGTGCCAGACTGGGACTCGAACCTGCTGAGCTATCACAGAACGACTCACATTCCGCTCTCAAGGCTTTTATTTTCTCCAGTACCACTTCTCTGACCTCCCTGAACAAGACTGTTCTGGATACAATGTGGGGCTGTCACTTCTAGAAGAAAGGATAGACAAGAGAAGTGGCTAGGCTGCAGCTGAGGCAATGGCTTCACTCCACTGTGTAATCAGGAATTATACAGAAGCTACTAATCATGAGGTGTACAATTTAATATCCAATCCCAAGTACAAATTGCAGTGCATCTTGGCAACTCTGTGAATGTGTCGCACAGATTTGTGGTAAAGGAGTTTTCACTGATGACTCAAGTACAACCATTAAGTTTGCTGCTGTAGCTCATAATTATTAGGTCATACTGTACTGGAACAAACTATCATAAGGTTTTATCAACTTCTGCTGACTGCAATAGAACAACTCTTAAGTACCAAAGTGTTACATCGAGTACGTGTTGGATGGCAGTGTGGAAAATAACTTGTCCATACTGCATTTTTCCTACCATGGAGGATATGCAGTTCTCAAAGTTATTGACTGAGGCCTCTTGCTGTTCTCAGACTTGTGTTTGTATGATCCTCGCCTCTCTAGAGTTTACTGATGTGGTACAAAACTTATACCCCTTTAAATAAAGAATTCTGACTTTCAGCAGTCGAAGGAACTTCAGTTTGTATTTTTGTCAGTCTGTATGTAATTTAAGAAACTAGGATGACACCTCATCAAATATTAGAGGTGCTAAGTTGTTGTATGGCTCATAAATGAGAGAAAGAACTTTACTATTAGCTTTAAGATGAATCCTCCTCAAGTCCCCTGCCTACTCCACATTATACAGCCCCTCAAACAAGTTGTGCTGCTGTGTGCATGCAAATGCACGTGTGTGTGTGTGTGTGTGTGTGTGTGTGTGGGCGCGCGCGCGCAAGAGAGAGAGAGAGAGAGAGAGAGAGAGAGAGAGAGAGTGGGGAATTGCACTTTGGGATTTGTCTGGAAGCTAGGAAATTCCTCTCTTTCCTTTATGTGCCTTTTGACAACTCAGTGTCTCTAATATTCAGGTGGTGTTTCCCTTATTGCTTGAATTATTTATATTCCCCCCAAGACCTTCCATTACCAGTTTTGTCAGTCTGGACGGGAAGGGGGGAATCTTGTACAAATGTGGGCATCGTAAAAATTGCCATTGCTTTTATCCACTGTCCATTGGCGACTGAGTATATGGTGAACTAATTTTAAGAAGTTGGTGGTAGGTCACCTTTCGATATTCTAATATGTGCTGTGTTTGAACATAACAGTTCTCATTTTTTAGTGTTTATAGTAAAATGATTTTTTAAAAAAAAATCTTAAAGTAAAAGGACATTGAATGTGAGCAGAAAGTGGCCTCTGTTTGCCCAGAAATTTAAAAAATAATGAAAGTAATCTTTTATACATATTGTTGAACACCCGGCCTGTTTGATCAGCAGTGACCAGTTTTTCCTCCCTTTTGTCTCTGCAACCACTTCTCCCTACATTTGATAATTTGTGTAAATCGCAGTGGAGAGGTGAGTCTGCTGTGTTGATGAAACTGTATTCCATCAGTCGGCTCTTCCCCTTTGCCCGAGGCTGTACAGTTTTCTGTACACACAATATCAGGGATGTCGGGCACACAAGAATGGCTACGAGATGGCGGTGCCAAACTAAGCAGATGATATTGTCTGTAGAATCACTGTATATTAGTATTTTGTTATTCTGACTGTAGAGATTTCAGTTTCATCTGTACAAAACTGTGTAAGCAGTCACTACCTCTGTCTGAAAAGCACAGGTACTCAGTGCTTTTTATGCTGCCTGCAGCGTTTGTGGGGGCAGTAGGTTCTCCCATCCCCCCTTTTGTGCACATAGTCATTTGTAATGCTCCATAGAGAGCAGTTCATCATTTCCACAACAACAAAAGACTTATTTAATTTTCTCTCTCTACTGCCAATACCAGTTACCTTAATTCATACTTTTTCTATATATTTTAATTGTCTGACTGCTTGATTACTTTGTTAAATAAAGTACATAATCTGACAACATTTTGTGCTTTACTATTGGAACCAGCTACACGCCACTTCCTTTAATCCCACTGCGACGTTTCCTTCAGAAGTGACACATTCTTTTCCGAGTATCTTCATTCAAAGTTATTCCATTGAGTGAAGTCAGTTTCAGCACAAGCAAGCGAGTGAGTTCAAAGTCACACACAGTCCTAGCTACTGCCTCCTGTGCAGTGGTAGGCAGCAGTGGCTGGGATGGGAATGTGCATTAAGAGAGTACTGATCATAATGTATGCAGTAGTCTCAGCACCTGAATAGCTAATGACACAAATATAATTGTATTTAAAAACAGTCACAGTTTAGAAACCAAAACTCAGTAATCAGTCAGTAATCAAAAAGAGAGTCTACAGTGACATACAGTAAGGTGACAAAAGGTGGGATACCTCCTAATAATGAGTCAGACCTCATTTTGACCAGTGTAGTGCAGCAACTCGATGTGGCATGGACTAGACAATTCATTGGAAGTTCCCTGCAGAAATATTGAGCTATGCTGCCTCTATAACTGTCCACAATTGTGAAAGAGTTGCCAGTACAGGGTTTTGTGCGCTAACTGACCTCTTGATTTCGTCACATAAGTGTTCAATTTGATTTGTGTTGGGCAATCTGGGTGGCCAAAACATTTGCTCAGATTGTCCAGAATGTTGTTCAAATCAATCATGAAAAACTGTCGCCTGGCGACATGCATTGTCATTCATAAACATTCCATCATTTTTTGGGAACATGAAGTGGATGAATGATGGCAGATGGTCTCCAAGTAGCCGAACATAACAATTTCCAGCCAATGATCAGTTCAGTTGGGCCAGAGGACCCAGTTCATTCCATGTAAAAACAGCCCACACCATTATGGAGCCATCAGCAGCTCACACAGTTCCTCATTGACAATATGGGTCCGTGGCTTCACAGTGACGGCACCACGCTTTAACCCTCTTAGGTACAGAAATTGGTACTTATCTGACCAGCTCGTGGTTTTCCATATGTCTTAGGTCCAACCGATATGGCCATGAGCCCAGGAGAGGTGCTACAGGCGATTTTGTGCTGTTAGCAGAGGCACTCGCATCAGTTGTCTGCTGCCGTAGCCCATTAACTACAAATTTAGCTGCACTCTCCCAACGGATACATCTGCCCTAAAGCTGACATTGATTTCTGCAGCTATTTCACAGTGTTGCTTATTTGTTAGCACTGACAACTCTACACAAATACCACTTTTCTCAGTCGTTAAGTGAAGGCCATCGTCCACTGTTTTGACCGTGGCAACAGGTAATGCCTGAAATCGGTATTCTTGGCACACTCTTGACCATGTGGGTCTCGGAATACTAAATTTCCTAATGATTTCTGAAATGAAATGTCCCATGCATCTACCTCCAACTACCATTCCGTGTTCAAAGCTTGTTAATTCCAATTGTGCAGAAACCTTTTCAACATGCCCAGAAATGACAGCTCCGTTAATGCACTGCCGTTTTATACCTTGTGTACACGACACAACTGCCAGGTATATACATGTGTATCACTATCCTATTACTTTTGTCACCTCTCTGTATATTAATAAGTTCAGTTATTGCTAATCTGTGTTGCTATCATTTTGCCGTTGTATTGCCTAACACTATTCGGCCATGTGTTGAGGCTGTGTAGCCACTGTAAGCATTTGATGTGTGAGGAGCACACAGATGCATTGTGTAAAAACTTGAACACAAGATATCCCCCATAAGCAAAATGGAAAAAGATGTTGATGCTGAAATTCTCAGAATACAGTACTATGGACTTTCACTGCCACATTTCACAAAATGAGTCTGTTAACAATGTAAGTAGTGTTTAACCAACCAGAGTGAAATGTATTATGTACATATTAAAATAAATAGAGTATGAATTAAAGAAGGAAGCAGCATAAAATTTTAGGAATTATTACAGAGAAGCATTTGACAGGAGGGGAGCGGAGAGATGTCTTGTGTAAAATGAGGAACTCTCAGATTTACCTCAAAACGGTGAACTTTGTTGGTTATAAAGTTCTCAGAATAATGTACGACACACTTGTTCTCACATCTGCCTAAATAAGTCTAAAACAATGCATGCAGCATTTCAAACGATGTAGAGTGAGATATGTAATGTACATCTACATACACTGCCTGACAAACCAAAGAAAGAACCCAGACGACACAGTTGGACACCGTTCTAACTCTGTACATGTACACACCACCAGCAGGCATGTAACTGATTTAGAGTTGCCATTCTCCTTGACAGGTAGACAGCAACAACCAGAGTGCATTAACGCTGTTTGTGTTTAGTGATGTTACAGGGACTGGTAAGTGTATAGGGGGGTGAATATTGTAAGCTGCTGAGTGATCTCTGTGGAGCACATGAAGATGCCATGTACTCATCTGTGACAGTGTAATCAGCACCTGACACAGTCTGAAAGGGGACTCATTGTGAGTCTTCATTTGGCTGGCTGGTCAACCAGACTTATGGAGCATTCATATGTGACAGTGGCCCAATGCTGGACTGCACGGGAATGTGCATTGTCAAGATTCCACTCTACCACATCTGAGCACTATAGGGAACGACAGCTGCATTGTGCACATCATACATTGTGAACCCTTCACACGTGTGCTGCCGCCCGAGAAAAAGTAACGAGTCTCTGCAACATCTCCTGCCGTCGTACACCATTGGTCAGGGACCAGTGCAGCTGGGCTAGGGACATACAGTCCAAATGCATAGGCTGTCATTAACACAACACCACAAACATCGCATTGGGAGTGACGATGTGACCAGGAAGCACGGCCTGTCGATGAATGGCACCGTACTGTGTTGACTGATGAATCGTGGTTCTACACTACTCGTGATAACCATTGTCAGTATATCAGTGACCTGGGAATTGGTCCTGTTCTTCTGATGTTTTGGAGGGACACAGTAGCAGTACTCCTGGCCAAGTGGTATGACTTCAGGTCACAGCTGGGATTGACCGTGACAACTCTTATGGAACAACAGTACATCTCTCATATTATACTATTGTGGTGTCACTTGTCAACAGGTCAATTCTTGACCACACGTGGTATGTGTGTCTATGAACTGTCTGCATGATGTTGAGGTACTCTCGTCTACGTGGGACCAGGTCAGATGTCAACTCCGATCCACTGCCAGTAGCCAGGGTATAGAGGACCAGTTACAACGTCTGTGGCCTATCTTGCCTCAGGAGAGCATACAATGGCTTCATAACAACCTCCTTCAGTGAATCTGTGCATGCATCCAGGCCAAACAGGTACAACAGTATACTGATAAGTGACTCGTACTGCTCAGTTCTCTGTAAATTTGACAAAACTTCGTAATCAATGAAATAACATCACATACTCTCTCAACCTATCAAGTTTCATTTCAGTT
Source organism: Schistocerca gregaria (assembly GCF_023897955.1). NCBI lineage: Eukaryota > Metazoa > Arthropoda > Insecta > Orthoptera > Acrididae > Schistocerca > Schistocerca gregaria. The sequence goes on along the minus strand of NC_064930.1, from coordinate 104,827,388 downwards.
CCGCCTCCCCTTCTGGATGCTCCACGTTTGTGTCAGGCAGTGAGCACTGAATCAATTTGAATCAAACGTGGAACATATTTACCATCTGGAAACAAGCACTGTGTAAGAATTATCTACCTTTCATAGGGATTTGGGGGGCGGGGGCGGTAAGATGAGGTGACATATAGAGGCGTAACTCAGGAATATTTAGAGCAATTGCACTCAAACTTAGTATATACATGACTATTTCCATAATGAAAAGGAAAGTTGCCACTCATTATATAGCGGAGATGCTGAGCCACAGACAGCCACACACACAAAATGATATGAGATATGTGTGCCCAGATTGCTAGAAATTGCACCACACACACACAAATAAACCTAGGGGGCGAAACACCTTCAGGACTTTAACCAGTGAGCCTAGGGATCCAAAAAATTGTGGATTCAGTACTAATATTGGTTGTTACCAAATATTTTTACATGTCACCACTTGCCATCCCCACACCCACTGCCTACCTGCAACTCAACATCTCCGCTATATGGTGAGTGGGAACTTTGTTGTTGTTGTTGTGGTTTTCAGTCTTGAGACTGGTTTGATGCAGCTCTCCATGCTACTCTATCCTGTGCAACTTCATCTCCCAGTACCTATTGCAACCTACGTCCTTGTGAATCTGCTTACTGTATTCATCTCTTGGTCTCCCTCTATGATTTTTACCCTCCACGCTGCCCTCCAGTACTAAATTGGTGATCCCTTGATGCCTCAGAACATGTCCTACCAACCGATCCCTTCTTCTGATCAAGTTGTGCCACAAACTTCTCTTCTCCCCAATCCTATTCAATACTTCCTCATTGAACTATTTTTTCATAATACTGTTACATTCCATCCTGGACTTTCCATTGTTTCATTATTTGTATAAAAATACTGTGAGGGTAGTATACCTGCTCTTTCTTCTCCTGGAGGTGGGTGTGAGGATGACAATCTCACAAAAGCCTTTGACTCTGTAAATAATGCGCTGCTCATCTATAAGCTTGACAAGTATGGGATCAAGGGCAATGTTCTTAATTGGCTTACTTCATACTTATCAAATAGGAAACAAAGAGTGATTGTCTCATCAAATGCAGCAAATTACTATTCAAATTGGGAAACAGTAGCCCAAGGTGTCCCTCAAGGCTCGATTCTAGGACCTATTTTGTTTTTGTTAATGTTTTACCGAACAATATAAATGCTCCATTGATGTTATTTGCACATGATACATTTGTATTAATTGAAAACTAGGAGCCAGCAAACATCTCTCTCTACATAATAAACACAATGAACAAACTAGAAACATGGTTCCAACTGAATGGATTAAGATTGAACATCCCCAAAACCCACGTGGTCCAATTCAGAACAAAACAGTCAATGCCCCAAGAAATTAAAATAACTCATAAAAATCAGGATATAGAAGAAGTGTATTCTGTTAAGTTTTTAGGGTTAAACCTAGATAAAAATCTAAATTGGAATAAACATGTTGACTACCTGTTAAACAAATTATGTAGCTTTGCATTTGCTGGTGCAACAGACATGAGCACAAGGAAAATTGTATACCACAGCTACTTTCAATCAGTTGTAAGGTATGGTATTATTTTTTGGGGAAATTCAAACAATATATTGCACATACTAAAGTTACAGAAAGGAATAATAAGGAACATGTGTACTGACCATCCAAGAGACATCATGTCACCCACTATTTGAAAAACAACAGTTATTAACAGTTCCCTCCTTATACATCTAGGATATTATCATCTTTCTATACAGCAATTTAGAGTTATTTGAGAAAAACAGTTTCAATCACATGTATAACACGAGAAACAAAGACAATTTTAGCTTCCCATTCATCACTTAAAACTATATGGCAGTATCCTTAGTATGAAAATTCAAAACAAGCTGAAAGGAAAGAATGTTCTGAGTATGAACCTAGAGACACTGAAAACAAAGCTATATAATATACTTGTCAAACGCTGCTACTACATTGTTGAGGAGTTCATGAAGGATGGATGAACTGAACATTTGAGCAGGTCTTGTCTGTAGATGTAGCTGTCCTTCACAAAAGGGAGGAGAGAAAAATAAAAGTTTATATTAATGTTAATATTCTTTGTACCAATTAGGCCTAAGTTGTGTTATCCATTTTTTGACATGTCTACTGCACACTAAACATATGATTAGAAATTGTATGTTATGAGATGAATAAAACACTATTCTCAAGTGATGACATGTAAAAATGTTTGCTTACAACCAATATTTGTTGTGAATCCACAATTTCTGGTGTCACTATGCTCACTGGTGATAGCCCTGAAGACATTTTATTTTGCCCCCAACGTTAATTTTGTGTGTGTGTGTGTGGGGGGGGGGTTTGCAATTTCTAGCAAACTGGGTACACGTATCACTTGCAATCTCGAGAGAAATTACTGTGATGGTAAGACCCCACAGTACTCATGCAACTGATGCTGTTTGTGGAAAGGGGTGACGTAAACGCATAACCCAGGGACCTGTGCAGCAATTTCAACCAAATTTTGGTATACACAACTCACTTTTTGTATAAAAGTACTGTGGAAGTAACATATCCTACTATCCTTAGCAAGGGGATGGAGATGACAAGAGAGAGGCTGATGTGTAAAAGTGTTCTAGAATGACTTGTTGGTATTTTTTTTGTGCATTTGGCTGACTTGCAATACTTTAAAAGTATGAAGTCCAATTTATCTCTGACATGTGTTGCAAAATGAGCCGTTCTCAAGCTGATAATTTCATAAACACGATTTGGGAACTAGGATTGTGCCACACTGTTGAATACCACAAATAAATTGAACATGTTGTATATAGTCGTGTAGTGTAAAACTACAGAGAATCAGACATACATGTACACAACACATGTGACATACCATATGTGGAAGAGGCTGTGGGTAGAAAGTGAGTATTAAAATAAAAGAGTCACTACTGCGGAAGGAAGCAACACAAAACTCTTAGGAAACGCCTTTGCCGTGGGTGGAGCACATTGAAGCACTGTGTAAAAAGGTGTACACACAGATTTTCTTCGAAAACAAAACGGTAAAATTGCGGATGATAAAGGTCTCAGAATAATGTACTACAAACTTGTATTCCCACATCTGTTCAAATGAAAATAATACAACATATGTAGTGATAATGACAATATTGTGAAAAGGATAGGTTGCTACACACAATGTAGAGAATGCAATGAATCATAGACAGGCACAACAAAAGGGTGCTATAGATTTAAGCTTTTGGCCATAAGGCGTTCTTCTGAAGTAGAGGACACACATACATACTCATAAAAGCGTAACTTACACACGATCTCTGTCCGGCCACTGTGGGCAGATACAGTGGTCATGCAACCTCTAACTGAAATGAAATTCTTCTGGTGTGAAGATCAGGTTGCCTTGTCATGAAAGCCTCAGTGGAATTACACTCGAAAAATGCCGTAAAGACTCAACTGAAAATATTCTGTAATAAAATTTTACACAAGTATCCTAAATATTCCTAGTTTGATTGGCTGTCCTGTACAATTCGTTCCCCTTCTGTGGATGTGGTGGTCATATGTATTTGTGGTTACACGCAGTTCCATGGGCAGACAGGTTTCCCAGAGGGAACTTATAGTCTGTGGGAGGAATTTCTTACATTTTCTGTAGTGTTAACACAGAAGAATTTACATATAACTACATTTCAAATTTACTTAATGGATTGTCACAATGAATTAATGTTCCAAATATTGGTAGGAATCACATGATATCCATCTACTGAAATTTTATGCAAAGTCAGTGAAACAATAGGTTACATCATTCCATCTCAATTGAGACATTTCAAATAAGAATGATAACATAAATGGAAGATGAGTAAAATATTAGGTTAAACATCAGTTTCTACTGCAAAAGAAACACAACTAAAATGTTTTATTTGACTAACATATATAATCCCAAAGGGAATTACAGCTGTAGCTGGCTTGGTATGATCCAACAGCATCATAAAATAATTCATAAGTCATCACCAACGAAGGGAGACAAAATGTCTTCCAACTAATTTACTTGGAAAAAAATTAATGAACCGCTATTTGAGTCTTATATGCTAAGAACAAAATGCTAAGCTGCTGGCTCAATATATGAAGTCAACTCATGATGGTGAAACCTAAGAAGGGGTAATAGTTGAGCACTCCACAAAGGGAGGTGCAATGCCTCAGCAGGCACTAGAAGACAAGGTAGAAAAACCATTACTGTTGGAAGGATTCAGCATGAACTGTCCCTCTTTTACAGTAGAGGAAACACAGGATACCATCAGTGGCACAGCAATAGGGTAAAGCATAACACCGCGGCACTCTCAAAATTAGCTGAACAGTGTCTGGAGGCAATCGCCCACTGATAGAAAATCAGCATGCAGGTCGGCGGCAGCCAGGAAAATTGGTGTCCGACTGTTTCAGTGGTGTGAAGAAACTGCATCAGTGAAATATGTTCAAACTAGTGCTAGTTTGTCATAGGAAAGACAAAGGCAGGTGCCCAACCCAAAAACTCAGAATTGGGCCATGAAGGAACTGAGGAAGGGGCATGAAGTGATGACACTCAGCTTGAGACTACATTAATATTAGAACTAAAATGCAGCAGTCCTTATACGTCTAATGATCCTGATCAATTAGGCTATGATAGGCCGTATTAACATCTATTGCAAATGTATGAACATGTCTTTAGCACTACCAACTTGTCAAAAAATTAATGACCTGCTTTATGCATAAGATCCATTTAAATTCCACAATTCTTGTGTACATGTATATGTTTAAGATTGGAAAGGTACCTTTCAATAGCTGTGGACACTTATTAACAAATGAGAATGAAATGTGACATTAAATAATTGTCACTTAACTGCAATGAACATTAATAAACTGTCTATAGATAAACTATGACTAAGAACTTAAATGTACCAAAGACAAGGGCAAAATGAGAAATGGTATGTTTTAAACAAATAAATACACTGAACATAATCCTACAACCACAGTATTAAAAATGAATTAAGAAGCTTCCAATATTTATCAGTAACACACTTACTCTACAACAGGTAAATGAAATGCAAATGTACATTAAAAAAAATGCACATTTGCACATATGTCAAATTGGCAAGAGTCGACCATGAGTTATGTGGCAAGGGAGTCAATGAGGAGTTTCTTCAGTTTTAATCTACAGTTCATAATCAATATATTGTGGTCAGAGGTCACATCTGTCCCTGGAAATGTCTTGCAATTTAAAGCCTGATAACTAAATCTCTGTCTTACCATTATATAATGTATCTGTAACCTTCCGGTGTCTCCAGGCCTCTTCCACATATTCAACCTTCTTTCATGATTCTTAAACCAAGTTGTTAGCTATGATTAAGTTAAGCTCTGTGCAAAATTCTACCAGGTGGCTTTATCTTTCATTCCTTATCCCCAGTCCATATTCACATACTACTTTCCTTTCTCTAACTTTTCGTACATTCGAATTCAAGTTCCCCATGACTATTAAATTTTCGTCTCCCTTAACTGTCTGAATAATTTCTTTTATCACATCATACATTTCTTCAATCTCTTCATTATCTGTGGACCTGGTTGGCATATAAACTTGTATAACTGTGGTAGGTGTGAATTCGTGTCTACCTCGGCTACAATAAAGCGTTCACTATGCTGTTGATAGTAGCTTATATGTGTTCCTATTTTTTTACTCATTATTAAACCTACTCCTGCATCACCCCTATTAACCTATCCACCTAACTTCAATCTCTGTCTTACCATTATATAATGTATCTGTAACCTTCCGGTGTCTCCAGGCCTCTTCCACATATTCAACCTTCTTTCATGATTCTTAAACCAAGTTGTTAGCTATGATTAAGTTAAGCTCTGTGCAAAATTCTACCAGGTGGCTTTATCTTTCATTCCTTATCCCCAGTCCATATTCACATACTACTTTCCTTTCTCTAACTTTTCGTACATTCGAATTCAAGTTCCCCATGACTATTAAATTTTCGTCTCCCTTAACTGTCTGAATAGTTTCTTTTATCACATCATACATTTCTTCAATCTCTTCATTATCTGTGGACCTGGTTGGCATATAAACTTGTATAACTGTGGTAGGTGTGAATTCGTGTCTACCTTGGCTACAATAAAGCGTTCACTATGCTGTTGATAGTAGCTTATATGTGTTCCTATTTTTTTACTCATTATTAAACCTACTCCTGCATCACCCCTATTAACCTATCCACCTAACTTCAATCTCTGTCTTACCATTATATAATGTATCTGTAACCTTCCGGTGTCTCCAGGCCTCTTCCACATATTCAACCTTCTTTCATGATTCTTAAACCAAGTTGTTAGCTATGATTAAGTTAAGCTCTGTGCAAAATTCTACCAGGTGGCTTTATCTTTCATTCCTTATCCCCAGTCCATATTCACATACTACTTTCCTTTCTCTAACTTTTCGTACAGTCGAATTCAAGTTCCCCATGACTATTAAATTTTCGTCTCCCTTAACTGTCTGAATAATTTCTTTTATCACATCATACATTTCTTCAATCTCTTCATTATCTGTGGACCTGGTTGGCATATAAACTTGTATAACTGTGGTAGGTGTGAATTCGTGTCTACCTCGGCTACAATAAAGCGTTCACTATGCTGTTGATAGTAGCTTATATGTGTTCCTATTTTTTTACTCATTATTAAACCTACTCCTGCATCACCCCTATTAACCTATCCACCTAACTTCAATCTCTGTCTTACCATTATATAATGTATCTGTAACCTTCCGGTGTCTCCAGGCCTCTTCCACATATTCAACCTTCTTTCATGATTCTTAAACCAAGTTGTTAGCTATGATTAAGTTAAGCTCTGTGCAAAATTCTACCAGGTGGCTTTATCTTTCATTCCTTATCCCCAGTCCATATTCACATACTACTTTCCTTTCTCTAACTTTTCGTACATTCGAATTCAAGTTCCCCATGACTATTAAATTTTCGTCTCCCTTAACTGTCTGAATAGTTTCTTTTATCACATCATACATTTCTTCAATCTCTTCATTATCTGTGGACCTGGTTGGCATATAAACTTGTATAACTGTGGTAGGTGTGAATTCGTGTCTACCTTGGCTACAATAAAGCGTTCACTATGCTGTTGATAGTAGCTTATATGTGTTCCTATTTTTTTACTCATTATTAAACCTACTCCTGCATCACCCCTATTAACCTATCCACCTAACTTCAATCTCTGTCTTACCATTATATAATGTATCTGTAACCTTCCGGTGTCTCCAGGCCTCTTCCACATATTCAACCTTCTTTCATGATTCTTAAACCAAGTTGTTAGCTATGATTAAGTTAAGCTCTGTGCAAAATTCTACCAGGTGGCTTTATCTTTCATTCCTTATCCCCAGTCCATATTCACATACTACTTTCCTTTCTCTAACTTTTCGTACATTCGAATTCAAGTTCCCCATGACTATTAAATTTTCGTCTCCCTTAACTGTCTGAATAGTTTCTTTTATCACATCATACATTTCTTCAATCTCTTCATTATCTGTGGACCTGGTTGGCATATAAACTTGTATAACTGTGGTAGGTGTGAATTCGTGTCTACCTTGGCTACAATAAAGCGTTCACTATGCTGTTGATAGTAGCTTATATGTGTTCCTATTTTTTTACTCATTATTAAACCTACTCCTGCATCACCCCTATTAACCTATCCACCTAACTTCAATCTCTGTCTTACCATTATATAATGTATCTGTAACCTTCCGGTGTCTCCAGGCCTCTTCCACATATTCAACCTTCTTTCATGATTCTTAAACCAAGTTGTTAGCTATGATTAAGTTAAGCTCTGTGCAAAATTCTACCAGGTGGCTTTATCTTTCATTCCTTATCCCCAGTCCATATTCACATACTACTTTCCTTTCTCTAACTTTTCGTACAGTCGAATTCAAGTTCCCCATGACTATTAAATTTTCGTCTCCCTTAACTGTCTGAATAATTTCTTTTATCACATCATACATTTCTTCAATCTCTTCATTATCTGTGGACCTGGTTGGCATATAAACTTGTATAACTGTGGTAGGTGTGAATTCGTGTCTACCTCGGCTACAATAAAGCGTTCACTATGCTGTTGATAGTAGCTTATATGTGTTCCTATTTTTTTACTCATTATTAAACCTACTCCTGCATCACCCCTATTAACCTATCCACCTAACTTCAATCTCTGTCTTACCATTATATAATGTATCTGTAACCTTCCGGTGTCTCCAGGCCTCTTCCACATATTCAACCTTCTTTCATGATTCTTAAACCAAGTTGTTAGCTATGATTAAGTTAAGCTCTGTGCAAAATTCTACCAGGTGGCTTTATCTTTCATTCCTTATCCCCAGTCCATATTCACATACTACTTTCCTTTCTCTAACTTTTCGTACATTCGAATTCAAGTTCCCCATGACTATTAAATTTTCGTCTCCCTTAACTGTCTGAATAGTTTCTTTTATCACATCATACATTTCTTCAATCTCTTCATTATCTGTGGACCTGGTTGGCATATAAACTTGTATAACTGTGGTAGGTGTGAATTCGTGTCTACCTCGGCTACAATAAAGCGTTCACTATGCTGTTGATAGTAGCTTATATGTGTTCCTATTTTTTTACTCATTATTAAACCTACTCCTGCATCACCCCTATTAACCTATCCACCTAACTTCAATCTCTGTCTTACCATTATATAATGTATCTGTAACCTTCCGGTGTCTCCAGGCCTCTTCCACATATTCAACCTTCTTTCATGATTCTTAAACCAAGTTGTTAGCTATGATTAAGTTAAGCTCTGTGCAAAATTCTACCAGGTGGCTTTATCTTTCATTCCTTATCCCCAGTCCATATTCACATACTACTTTCCTTTCTCTAACTTTTCGTACATTCGAATTCAAGTTCCCCATGACTATTAAATTTTCGTCTCCCTTAACTGTCTGAATAGTTTCTTTTATCACATCATACATTTCTTCAATCTCTTCATTATCTGTGGACCTGGTTGGCATATAAACTTGTATAACTGTGGTAGGTGTGAATTCGTGTCTACCTTGGCTACAATAAAGCGTTCACTATGCTGTTGATAGTAGCTTATATGTGTTCCTATTTTTTTACTCATTATTAAACCTACTCCTGCATCACCCCTATTAACCTATCCACCTAACTTCAATCTCTGTCTTACCATTATATAATGTATCTGTAACCTTCCGGTGTCTCCAGGCCTCTTCCACATATTCAACCTTCTTTCATGATTCTTAAACCAAGTTGTTAGCTATGATTAAGTTAAGCTCTGTGCAAAATTCTACCAGGTGGCTTTATCTTTCATTCCTTATCCCCAGTCCATATTCACATACTACTTTCCTTTCTCTAACTTTTCGTACATTCGAATTCAAGTTCCCCATGACTATTAAATTTTCGTCTCCCTTAACTGTCTGAATAGTTTCTTTTATCACATCATACATTTCTTCAATCTCTTCATTATCTGTGGACCTGGTTGGCATATAAACTTGTATAACTGTGGTAGGTGTGAATTCGTGTCTACCTTGGCTACAATAAAGCGTTCACTATGCTGTTGATAGTAGCTTATATGTGTTCCTATTTTTTTACTCATTATTAAACCTACTCCTGCATCACCCCTATTAACCTATCCACCTAACTTCAATCTCTGTCTTACCATTATATAATGTATCTGTAACCTTCCGGTGTCTCCAGGCCTCTTCCACATATTCAACCTTCTTTCATGATTCTTAAACCAAGTTGTTAGCTATGATTAAGTTAAGCTCTGTGCAAAATTCTACCAGGTGGCTTTATCTTTCATTCCTTATCCCCAGTCCATATTCACATACTACTTTCCTTTCTCTAACTTTTCGTACATTCGAATTCAAGTTCCCCATGACTATTAAATTTTCGTCTCCCTTAACTGTCTGAATAGTTTCTTTTATCACATCATACATTTCTTCAATCTCTTCATTATCTGTGGACCTGGTTGGCATATAAACTTGTATAACTGTGGTAGGTGTGAATTCGTGTCTACCTTGGCTACAATAAAGCGTTCACTATGCTGTTGATAGTAGCTTATATGTGTTCCTATTTTTTTACTCATTATTAAACCTACTCCTGCATCACCCCTATTAACCTATCCACCTAACTTCAATCTCTGTCTTACCATTATATAATGTATCTGTAACCTTCCGGTGTCTCCAGGCCTCTTCCACATATTCAACCTTCTTTCATGATTCTTAAACCAAGTTGTTAGCTATGATTAAGTTAAGCTCTGTGCAAAATTCTACCAGGTGGCTTTATCTTTCATTCCTTATCCCCAGTCCATATTCACATACTACTTTCCTTTCTCTAACTTTTCGTACAGTCGAATTCAAGTTCCCCATGACTATTAAATTTTCGTCTCCCTTAACTGTCTGAATAATTTCTTTTATCACATCATACATTTCTTCAATCTCTTCATTATCTGTGGACCTGGTTGGCATATAAACTTGTATAACTGTGGTAGGTGTGAATTCGTGTCTACCTCGGCTACAATAAAGCGTTCACTATGCTGTTGATAGTAGCTTATATGTGTTCCTATTTTTTTACTCATTATTAAACCTACTCCTGCATCACCCCTATTAACCTATCCACCTAACTTCAATCTCTGTCTTACCATTATATAATGTATCTGTAACCTTCCGGTGTCTCCAGGCCTCTTCCACATATTCAACCTTCTTTCATGATTCTTAAACCAAGTTGTTAGCTATGATTAAGTTAAGCTCTGTGCAAAATTCTACCAGGTGGCTTTATCTTTCATTCCTTATCCCCAGTCCATATTCACATACTACTTTCCTTTCTCTAACTTTTCGTACAGTCGAATTCAAGTTCCCCATGACTATTAAATTTTCGTCTCCCTTAACTGTCTGAATAATTTCTTTTATCACATCATACATTTCTTCAATCTCTTCATTATCTGTGGACCTGGTTGGCATATAAACTTGTATAACTGTGGTAGGTGTGAATTCGTGTCTACCTCGGCTACAATAAAGCGTTCACTATGCTGTTGATAGTAGCTTATATGTGTTCCTATTTTTTTACTCATTATTAAACCTACTCCTGCATCACCCCTATTAACCTATCCACCTAACTTCAATCTCTGTCTTACCATTATATAATGTATCTGTAACCTTCCGGTGTCTCCAGGCCTCTTCCACATATTCAACCTTCTTTCATGATTCTTAAACCAAGTTGTTAGCTATGATTAAGTTAAGCTCTGTGCAAAATTCTACCAGGTGGCTTTATCTTTCATTCCTTATCCCCAGTCCATATTCACATACTACTTTCCTTTCTCTAACTTTTCGTACAGTCGAATTCAAGTTCCCCATGACTATTAAATTTTCGTCTCCCTTAACTGTCTGAATAATTTCTTTTATCACATCATACATTTCTTCAATCTCTTCATTATCTGTGGACCTGGTTGGCATATAAACTTGTATAACTGTGGTAGGTGTGAATTCGTGTCTACCTCGGCTACAATAAAGCGTTCACTATGCTGTTGATAGTAGCTTATATGTGTTCCTATTTTTTTACTCATTATTAAACCTACTCCTGCATCACCCCTATTAACCTATCCACCTAACTTCAATCTCTGTCTTACCATTATATAATGTATCTGTAACCTTCCGGTGTCTCCAGGCCTCTTCCACATATTCAACCTTCTTTCATGATTCTTAAACCAAGTTGTTAGCTATGATTAAGTTAAGCTCTGTGCAAAATTCTACCAGGTGGCTTTATCTTTCATTCCTTATCCCCAGTCCATATTCACATACTACTTTCCTTTCTCTAACTTTTCGTACATTCGAATTCAAGTTCCCCATGACTATTAAATTTTCGTCTCCCTTAACTGTCTGAATAGTTTCTTTTATCACATCATACATTTCTTCAATCTCTTCATTATCTGTGGACCTGGTTGGCATATAAACTTGTATAACTGTGGTAGGTGTGAATTCGTGTCTACCTTGGCTACAATAAAGCGTTCACTATGCTGTTGATAGTAGCTTATATGTGTTCCTATTTTTTTACTCATTATTAAACCTACTCCTGCATCACCCCTATTAACCTATCCACCTAACTTCAAACTCTGTCTTACCATTATATAATGTATCTGTAACCTTCCGGTGTCTCCAGGCCTCTTCCACATATTCAACCTTCTTTCATGATTCTTAAACCAAGTTGTTAGCTATGATTAAGTTAAGCTCTGTGCAAAATTCTACCAGGTGGCTTTATCTTTCATTCCTTATCCCCAGTCCATATTCACATACTACTTTCCTTTCTCTAACTTTTCGTACATTCGAATTCAAGTTCCCCATGACTATTAAATTTTCGTCTCCCTTAACTGTCTGAATAGTTTCTTTTATCACATCATACATTTCTTCAATCTCTTCATTATCTGTGGACCTGGTTGGCATATAAACTTGTATAACTGTGGTAGGTGTGAATTCGTGTCTACCTCGGCTACAATAAAGCGTTCACTATGCTGTTGATAGTAGCTTATATGTGTTCCTATTTTTTTACTCATTATTAAACCTACTCCTGCATCACCCCTATTAACCTATCCACCTAACTTCAATCTCTGTCTTACCATTATATAATGTATCTGTAACCTTCCGGTGTCTCCAGGCCTCTTCCACATATTCAACCTTCTTTCATGATTCTTAAACCAAGTTGTTAGCTATGATTAAGTTAAGCTCTGTGCAAAATTCTACCAGGTGGCTTTATCTTTCATTCCTTATCCCCAGTCCATATTCACATACTACTTTCCTTTCTCTAACTTTTCGTACAGTCGAATTCAAGTTCCCCATGACTATTAAATTTTCGTCTCCCTTAACTGTCTGAATAATTTCTTTTATCACATCATACATTTCTTCAATCTCTTCATTATCTGTGGACCTGGTTGGCATATAAACTTGTATAACTGTGGTAGGTGTGAATTCGTGTCTACCTCGGCTACAATAAAGCGTTCACTATGCTGTTGATAGTAGCTTATATGTGTTCCTATTTTTTTACTCATTATTAAACCTACTCCTGCATCACCCCTATTAACCTATCCACCTAACTTCAATCTCTGTCTTACCATTATATAATGTATCTGTAACCTTCCGGTGTCTCCAGGCCTCTTCCACATATTCAACCTTCTTTCATGATTCTTAAACCAAGTTGTTAGCTATGATTAAGTTAAGCTCTGTGCAAAATTCTACCAGGTGGCTTTATCTTTCATTCCTTATCCCCAGTCCATATTCACATACTACTTTCCTTTCTCTAACTTTTCGTACATTCGAATTCAAGTTCCCCATGACTATTAAATTTTCGTCTCCCTTAACTGTCTGAATAGTTTCTTTTATCACATCATACATTTCTTCAATCTCTTCATTATCTGTGGACCTGGTTGGCATATAAACTTGTATAACTGTGGTAGGTGTGAATTCGTGTCTACCTTGGCTACAATAAAGCGTTCACTATGCTGTTGATAGTAGCTTATATGTGTTCCTATTTTTTTACTCATTATTAAACCTACTCCTGCATCACCCCTATTAACCTATCCACCTAACTTCAATCTCTGTCTTACCATTATATAATGTATCTGTAACCTTCCGGTGTCTCCAGGCCTCTTCCACATATTCAGCCTTCTTTCATGATTCTTAAACCAAGTTGTTAGCTATGATTAAGTTAAGCTCTGTGCAAAATTCTACCAGGTGGCTTTATCTTTCATTCCTTATCCCCAGTCCATATTCACATACTACTTTCCTTTCTCTAACTTTTCGTACATTCGAATTCAAGTTCCCCATGACTATTAAATTTTCGTCTCCCTTAACTGTCTGAATAGTTTCTTTTATCACATCATACATTTCTTCAATCTCTTCATTATCTGTGGACCTGGTTGGCATATAAACTTGTATAACTGTGGTAGGTGTGAATTCGTGTCTACCTTGGCTACAATAAAGCGTTCACTATGCTGTTGATAGTAGCTTATATGTGTTCCTATTTTTTTACTCATTATTAAACCTACTCCTGCATCACCCCTATTAACCTATCCACCTAACTTCAATCTCTGTCTTACCATTATATAATGTATCTGTAACCTTCCGGTGTCTCCAGGCCTCTTCCACATATTCAACCTTCTTTCATGATTCTTAAACCAAGTTGTTAGCTATGATTAAGTTAAGCTCTGTGCAAAATTCTACCAGGTGGCTTTATCTTTCATTCCTTATCCCCAGTCCATATTCACATACTACTTTCCTTTCTCTAACTTTTCGTACAGTCGAATTCAAGTTCCCCATGACTATTAAATTTTCGTCTCCCTTAACTGTCTGAATAATTTCTTTTATCACATCATACATTTCTTCAATCTCTTCATTATCTGTGGACCTGGTTGGCATATAAACTTGTATAACTGTGGTAGGTGTGAATTCGTGTCTACCTCGGCTACAATAAAGCGTTCACTATGCTGTTGATAGTAGCTTATATGTGTTCCTATTTTTTTACTCATTATTAAACCTACTCCTGCATCACCCCTATTAACCTATCCACTTAACTTCAATCTCTGTCTTACCATTATATAATGTATCTGTAACCTTCCGGTGTCTCCAGGCCTCTTCCACATATTCAACCTTCTTTCATGATTCTTAAACCAAGTTGTTAGCTATGATTAAGTTAAGCTCTGTGCAAAATTCTACCAGGTGGCTTTATCTTTCATTCCTTATCCCCAGTCCATATTCACATACTACTTTCCTTTCTCTAACTTTTCGTACAGTCGAATTCAAGTTCCCCATGACTATTAAATTTTCGTCTCCCTTAACTGTCTGAATAATTTCTTTTATCACATCATACATTTCTTCAATCTCTTCATTATCTGTGGACCTGGTTGGCATATAAACTTGTATAACTGTGGTAGGTGTGAATTCGTGTCTACCTCGGCTACAATAAAGCGTTCACTATGCTGTTGATAGTAGCTTATATGTGTTCCTATTTTTTTACTCATTATTAAACCTACTCCTGCATCACCCCTATTAACCTATCCACCTAACTTCAATCTCTGTCTTACCATTATATAATGTATCTGTAACCTTCCGGTGTCTCCAGGCCTCTTCCACATATTCAACCTTCTTTCATGATTCTTAAACCAAGTTGTTAGCTATGATTAAGTTAAGCTCTGTGCAAAATTCTACCAGGTGGCTTTATCTTTCATTCCTTATCCCCAGTCCATATTCACATACTACTTTCCTTTCTCTAACTTTTCGTACATTCGAATTCAAGTTCCCCATGACTATTAAATTTTCGTCTCCCTTAACTGTCTGAATAGTTTCTTTTATCACATCATACATTTCTTCAATCTCTTCATTATCTGTGGACCTGGTTGGCATATAAACTTGTATAACTGTGGTAGGTGTGAATTCGTGTCTACCTTGGCTACAATAAAGCGTTCACTATGCTGTTGATAGTAGCTTATATGTGTTCCTATTTTTTTACTCATTATTAAACCTACTCCTGCATCACCCCTATTAACCTATCCACCTAACTTCAATCTCTGTCTTACCATTATATAATGTATCTGTAACCTTCCGGTGTCTCCAGGCCTCTTCCACATATTCAACCTTCTTTCATGATTCTTAAACCAAGTTGTTAGCTATGATTAAGTTAAGCTCTGTGCAAAATTCTACCAGGTGGCTTTATCTTTCATTCCTTATCCCCAGTCCATATTCACATACTACTTTCCTTTCTCTAACTTTTCGTACATTCGAATTCAAGTTCCCCATGACTATTAAATTTTCGTCTCCCTTAACTGTCTGAATAGTTTCTTTTATCACATCATACATTTCTTCAATCTCTTCATTATCTGTGGACCTGGTTGGCATATAAACTTGTATAACTGTGGTAGGTGTGAATTCGTGTCTACCTTGGCTACAATAAAGCGTTCACTATGCTGTTGATAGTAGCTTATATGTGTTCCTATTTTTTTACTCATTATTAAACCTACTCCTGCATCACCCCTATTAACCTATCCACCTAACTTCAAACTCTGTCTTACCATTATATAATGTATCTGTAACCTTCCGGTGTCTCCAGGCCTCTTCCACATATTCAACCTTCTTTCATGATTCTTAAACCAAGTTGTTAGCTATGATTAAGTTAAGCTCTGTGCAAAATTCTACCAGGTGGCTTTATCTTTCATTCCTTATCCCCAGTCCATATTCACATACTACTTTCCTTTCTCTAACTTTTCGTACATTCGAATTCAAGTTCCCCATGACTATTAAATTTTCGTCTCCCTTAACTGTCTGAATAGTTTCTTTTATCACATCATACATTTCTTCAATCTCTTCATTATCTGTGGACCTGGTTGGCATATAAACTTGTATAACTGTGGTAGGTGTGAATTCGTGTCTACCTCGGCTACAATAAAGCGTTCACTATGCTGTTGATAGTAGCTTATATGTGTTCCTATTTTTTTACTCATTATTAAACCTACTCCTGCATCACCCCTATTAACCTATCCACCTAACTTCAATCTCTGTCTTACCATTATATAATGTATCTGTAACCTTCCGGTGTCTCCAGGCCTCTTCCACATATTCAACCTTCTTTCATGATTCTTAAACCAAGTTGTTAGCTATGATTAAGTTAAGCTCTGTGCAAAATTCTACCAGGTGGCTTTATCTTTCATTCCTTATCCCCAGTCCATATTCACATACTACTTTCCTTTCTCTAACTTTTCGTACAGTCGAATTCAAGTTCCCCATGACTATTAAATTTTCGTCTCCCTTAACTGTCTGAATAATTTCTTTTATCACATCATACATTTCTTCAATCTCTTCATTATCTGTGGACCTGGTTGGCATATAAACTTGTATAACTGTGGTAGGTGTGAATTCGTGTCTACCTCGGCTACAATAAAGCGTTCACTATGCTGTTGATAGTAGCTTATATGTGTTCCTATTTTTTTACTCATTATTAAACCTACTCCTGCATCACCCCTATTAACCTATCCACCTAACTTCAATCTCTGTCTTACCATTATATAATGTATCTGTAACCTTCCGGTGTCTCCAGGCCTCTTCCACATATTCAACCTTCTTTCATGATTCTTAAACCAAGTTGTTAGCTATGATTAAGTTAAGCTCTGTGCAAAATTCTACCAGGTGGCTTTATCTTTCATTCCTTATCCCCAGTCCATATTCACATACTACTTTCCTTTCTCTAACTTTTCGTACATTCGAATTCAAGTTCCCCATGACTATTAAATTTTCGTCTCCCTTAACTGTCTGAATAGTTTCTTTTATCACATCATACATTTCTTCAATCTCTTCATTATCTGTGGACCTGGTTGGCATATAAACTTGTATAACTGTGGTAGGTGTGAATTCGTGTCTACCTTGGCTACAATAAAGCGTTCACTATGCTGTTGATAGTAGCTTATATGTGTTCCTATTTTTTTACTCATTATTAAACCTACTCCTGCATCACCCCTATTAACCTATCCACCTAACTTCAATCTCTGTCTTACCATTATATAATGTATCTGTAACCTTCCGGTGTCTCCAGGCCTCTTCCACATATTCAACCTTCTTTCATGATTCTTAAACCAAGTTGTTAGCTATGATTAAGTTAAGCTCTGTGCAAAATTCTACCAGGTGGCTTTATCTTTCATTCCTTATCCCCAGTCCATATTCACATACTACTTTCCTTTCTCTAACTTTTCGTACATTCGAATTCAAGTTCCCCATGACTATTAAATTTTCGTCTCCCTTAACTGTCTGAATAGTTTCTTTTATCACATCATACATTTCTTCAATCTCTTCATTATCTGTGGACCTGGTTGGCATATAAACTTGTATAACTGTGGTAGGTGTGAATTCGTGTCTACCTTGGCTACAATAAAGCGTTCACTATGCTGTTGATAGTAGCTTATATGTGTTCCTATTTTTTTACTCATTATTAAACCTACTCCTGCATCACCCCTATTAACCTATCCACCTAACTTCAATCTCTGTCTTACCATTATATAATGTATCTGTAACCTTCCGGTGTCTCCAGGCCTCTTCCACATATTCAACCTTCTTTCATGATTCTTAAACCAAGTTGTTAGCTATGATTAAGTTAAGCTCTGTGCAAAATTCTACCAGGTGGCTTTATCTTTCATTCCTTATCCCCAGTCCATATTCACATACTACTTTCCTTTCTCTAACTTTTCGTACATTCGAATTCAAGTTCCCCATGACTATTAAATTTTCGTCTCCCTTAACTGTCTGAATAGTTTCTTTTATCACATCATACATTTCTTCAATCTCTTCATTATCTGTGGACCTGGTTGGCATATAAACTTGTATAACTGTGGTAGGTGTGAATTCGTGTCTACCTTGGCTACAATAAAGTGTTCACTATGCTGTTGATAGTAGCTTATATGTGTTCCTATTTTTTTACTCATTATTAAACCTACTCCTGCATCACCCCTATTTGTATTTATAGCCCTATATTCGCCTGACCGGAAGTCCTGTTCCTGCAGCCATCAAACTTCACTAATTCCCACAATATCTAACTTTAACCTATCCACCTAACTTCAACCTCTTCATTTCTCTTTTTAAATTTTCTAACCTACTTGCTCCGATTCCTAACCTACTTGCTCCAATCCATTGAATGCCAGTTTTGTTTCTCCTGATAACAATGTCCTTCTGTGTACTCCCTGCCTGGAGATCCAAATGGGAGACTATTTTACCTATGGAATATTTCTCCCAAGAGGATGCCATCATCATTTAACCATAAAGTAGAGCTCCATGTCCTCAGGTACAACTATCTGTATCACTGAGGCACACAATCCTCCCTTCCAATGGCTAGGTCCATGGCTCACAGGTGGTATATATGGAATATGTTACAAAAATATGTAGCCTTTGTGTATCCGGATGTTCATTAGAGTACCATGTAAAAATTAGTAGTAAATCATTCAAGAAGTTTTCAAGATTTTCGGTAATGAAGTTTCCACTGCAGAAATGCAAAACTGAACACAATTTTGTTTTGCTTTTTCACACCAAAAACATTATTATCATCCACAATTACACACCCACACACAAATAAATAAATAAATAAATTAGTTACAAACACAACAAAGACAAAAATCAACCAACTCTGTTGAGCCATTCTTAACTGATCATAATTCATACATGTGGCAATTGGTGTTTATCTCCAACTTTTTTGCTGGATTTTTCAAAATTTGTTTTCACACAAACTACAAAAGTTGTCCTCGGGGGAAAAAAGAAGAAGAAAGAAAGAAAGAGAAGATCACTAAATCGGTCAAGCTGCTCTCAGATACATAAGTCTTCAGGCTTGGCACAGCTCAGGGTGCCATTGATTTAATGACATTGAAATAAAGACTCTCGAAGATAGATGTCAAGTATCCCAAGAAAGCCTTTACAGTACAACTTTAAATAATAAATAATGAACCTAGGAATATGCTAAGAGGGGCAGCAGCCTTTTCAGTAGTTGCAGGGGCAACAGTCTGGATGATTGACTGATCTGGCCTTGTAACAATAACCAAAACAGCCTTGCTGTGCTGGTACTGCGAACGGCTGAAAGCAAGGGGAAAACTACAGCCGTAATTTTTCCCGAGGGCATGCAGCTTTACTGTATGATTAAATGATGATGGCATCCTCTTGGGTGAAATATTCCGGAGGTAAAATAGTGCCCCATTTGGATCTCCGGGCGGGGACTACTCAAGAGGATGTCATTATCAGGAGAAAGAAAACTGGCGTTCTACGGATCGGAGCGTGGAATGTCAGATCCCTTAATCGGGCAGGTAGGTTAGAAAATTTAAAAAGGGAAATGGATAGGTTAATGGCTGTTATAAGAGTCGAGGGACATGAAAGGGAAGCAGTGGTTGGGAAGGGAGAGAGACAGGGCTGTAGTCTATCCCCGATGTTATTCAATCTGTATATTGAGCAAGCAGTGAAGGAAACAAAAGAAAAATTTGGAGTAGGTATTAAAGTCCATGGAGAAGAAATAAAAACTTTGAGGTTCGCCGATGACATCGTAATTCTGTCAGAGACAGCAAAGGACTTGGAAGAGCAGTTGAATGGAATGGACAGTGTCTTGAGAGGAGTATATAAGATGAACATCAACAAAAGCAAAACGAGGATAATGGAATGTAGTCGAATTAAGTCGGGTGATGCTGAGGGAATTAGATTAGGAAGTGAGACACTTAAAGTAGTAAAGGAGTTTTGCTATTTGGGGAGCAAAATAACTGATGATGGTTGAAGTAGAGAGGATATAAAATGTAGACAGGCAATGGCAAGGAAAGTGTTTCTGAAGACGAGAAGTTTGTTAACATCGAGTATAGATTTAAGTGTCAGGAAGTCATTTCTGAAAGTATTTGTATGGAGTGTAGCCATGTATGGAAGTGAAGCATGGACGATAAATAGTTTGGACAAGAAGAGAATAGAAGCTTTCGAAATGTGGTGCTACAGAAGAATGCTGAAGATTAGATGGGTAGATCACATAACTAATGAGGAAGTATTGAATCGGATTGGGGAGAAGAGAAGTTTGTGGCACAACTTGACCAGAAGAAGGGGGTTGGTAGGACATGTTCTGAGACATCAAGGGATCACCAATTTAGTATTGGAGGGCAGGGTGGAGGGTAAAAATCGTAGAGGGAGACCAAGAGATGAATACACTAAGCAGATTCAGAAGGATGTAGGTTGCAATATGTACTGGGAGATGAAGAAGCTTGCACAGGATAGAGTAGTGTGGAGAACTGCATCAAACCAGTCTCAGGACTGAAGACCACAACAACAACAACAAGAATATGCTATGCCCCCTTACTTGCTGCTCACATGGGGATCATGAGGACAAGACTACATTAATTGCCACACTTAAACAACAATTCTTCCTGTGCTCAATATGTGAATGGAACGGGAAGAAACCCTAATAACTGGTACAATGCGTTGTAGCCACTGCCATGCACTTCGCAGCTGTTTGCAGAGCATAGCTGTAGATGTACATATTACATATTTCTACTAGTTCTTGCTTCTGGGTACAAATGTCACTCTGTTTCCAAATTTTTGTAGAAAATGATGAGCATAAGCATTGTCAGGGTTAGGTTTGATTACCAGGGGTTGGGCAACTGCCATTTGTCACATTAAAATCAAAAAAATTAAATAAAAATAAAGAAAAGAGAAAAAAATTAAATTCTTATGCAGTCATAGTCACTTCATTTTCAGCTTTTTCCCATTTATTGTGTATTTTCATTTATTCTCTTTTTTTAAGCATTCATTTAAAATTACGTCAGTAAACTGCAGATAGGGAGAGTACATGTAACTAATTTTTCTTAGAAAACAGTTAAAACAGTATATATATGACATTAAGTTTTCCTGCAGGACCTCAAAATTCTTAGTTCTCAAACAAAAAGACATACAGGAAAATATATGGTCAGGTAATTGCAAAGGCAAATTTTCTTTGAAATGATAATATATGAAGATTTGATACCTTTATTCAAGTGTGGAAATACGCATAACATTGAAAATTTCTGACCGATTTCATTCCTCTCATGTTTCTCTAAAGTAATTGAGAGATTAATGAAGCAACAAATCATCAAGTACTTTGACAGCCACAGGCTACTGGATAATAACCAAATGGCTTTCGAACAGGTAGAAGTACAATAACAGCAATAAATGATTACAACAATGAAATAGCGAGTAATTTGGATAACAATAATAATGTTATCGGACTTAATTTAGATCTTTCTAAACCTTTCAATGTTGTCAATGATGAAACCCTTTTAGATAAGCTGGATGCAATAGGGATGAAAGGAATAGGAAAGAAGTGGTTTCAATCATATTTCTACATGTCCCAACCAACAACATAGTCTATTACTCTTTATTTGTGCCATAATATCTGTTATTTTTTTTATACAACTCTATGATCTTATTATTTCTGATTCACCAAACCCCACTATCATTCACTGGCCCATAGATTTTCCTAAGTATATCCCTTTCCCATCTGTACTACAACTCCTCACCATTTTGCACCATTGTCCAAGTCTCGGAAGAACACATCACCACAGGTCTCACTACTTTTTAGAGTGAAAAGTAACTCCTCTTACCAGCTGCAACCCTTGCAAGTATTTCTTCTCTCATATCATTGCTTTGTTACCAGTGACCCAAGATGTTTGTAAAGCTCTCACAGCATTGATATTCTTTCCCATTCAAAGTTGTGCTTCTTTCTTCTTTACTATAGCTTTTCCTAGATGTTAACACATGCCTGGTCTTTCACTGATTAATTGTGAGCTCCATCTCCACTCCATATCTTTCTAATTTTTCAAGCTTTCTTCCAGGTCCTTGTAAAGGAACTGAAAATATTGTGATTTAATCGCAGAGGTGCTGAAAAATTGTTCCAGTGACACACCAGAGAAATATCTGGTAAACGTTTTACTTTGAGAGACATAGGAACAATTTCGCCCTTCGTTTTTTATTTCTTGTATGAACGACTACTTTTTGTTCTGAGGGGCTGGTGGGATGTCATACTGTCTAATTACTAGTGTGTGTGTGTGTGTGGTAAATGAATGAGTTAAAAGACGCAAGATGTGTTTTATATTATTTTCATCGCACAACAAGCCTTATTCCCATGCCTATGGAGTATTTATGTTAAGCGGAGAAGGCGAGTTTTAGATGGAACCGAAGATCTTCAAAATGGCGCTGCTCAACAATAGAGGTACGTGACTGTGCTCTCTACTTTCCTTTCGTGGCCGCTAAAATTACTTCCGATTCGTTTTGCCGAGACATTCAGAACCTGCAATCTTCTTTTTCTTATAAAAATACTAGTCCGATGCAAAAGAAATACTCTTAGATTTAAATAATTGCCATTCTTTTACCCAGGCCATGGGGAATGATAGAACGTACGTGCCTCTACTCTGAATGTACGTTCGCAATCTCCAAGTGTATTACGACGAAATTATTTCACAATGAAAATTTCTCATCAGACCGCAACCATTCGCACGCGAATGTATGTACCCTCTGAATGTATCTAGTCAGTCACGCGCGTTGTTCAAAAGCTTTAATTTTAATATTCAGTGGATTACATTTCCGAAATTAATTTTTGTTTATGCTGCAAATCGTACTTCACGCGAAGTATTTATTATGTAAGTTTCAGGCTCAATTTAATAAAAAAAAAAAGATTCCGAATAATAGAAATAAAGAATAACAATCAAACAAATCAAACCTAAATAAACAGAAAGAGGGGACGTTACATCCTGTTTCCTCCTGCGTAACAAATCAATATCAACTGCTTTAGTCTATTAAACAGTGTTCCCCCAGGGTTGCCACTTCATGTCTTCCACATTACCCTCTCCAAAGCAACATTAAACAGAACAGTGCATGCACATCACCCTGCCGCAATCCTTGGTTAACTTCAAATGCCTTTGCACTCAACCTTTACTTTGCATACTGTTCTTCTCAAAGTCATTTCAACCATTTTTACCAGTTTGTTGGGTACTCCTGCCATTTGCATTGTCGTCCAGAGTTGATCCCTTTTGATACTATCATAAGCTTACTTGAAATCAATGAACGACTGGTAGACATTGATGTTATACTCGCAACATTTTTCAAGGATTTGTCTGACAGTAAAAATCTGATCTACAGTGGATCTATTAGATCCCAAACCACACTGATAGTCTTCTAGAAACTCTCCTACATATGTTCTTAGTCGCCCAGCCATGATTTTTCGTAATACTTTATAGTTCATACGGCCAGCTTTGTTATGTTTCTTATGTATAGGGAAGAGTACTGTTGAATTCCATTATTCCGGAATATTTTATTTCTGCCATATTTCCACTATAATCTTATGCAAAACCCTTATTAATTTTTCTCTGCCATATTTTATCATTTCTGCTGTAATATTGCCTTCTCCCAGAGCTTTATTGTTTTTATGAGACTGGATACTAGCTTTAACTTCTTCCGGTGTAGGTTCCTTCGCTCATACCTGGTACTCTTCTTCTCTGTTTACTTCCTACTCCACTTCTTCTACTATACTAGCATTAACATCAACGTCTCCTTTGTTTTCTAATTCTTTACTCAGTAGTTCACTAAAATACTCCACTCACCTGTCTAAAATCTGATCTTTTCCTCCAAACAGATTTCCCTCTGTATTTTTTGAGAAAAATGCTCTGGGTTGGAATACTTTCTTTATATCTTTCACCTTCATACAGATTCTCTCTTTCTCCTCCTACATTTCTGTAGTGTCCCGAGAGGGAGTAAGGAGGACGCATTTTGATTACAAGGGCTTACCTCGATCAGTGACATTAAAGAGTGAATTTTGCACAGAAAACTGGTAGAACTCCTACCTATAAAGAATCTACAAGCTAAGAGAGTGTTCAGAGACACAGAACTCAAGTGTAAATCTCAAGGAATCTCAGGCTGAATTAAACTCCAAATAGCAAAGTTCAATGACAGTTCACTTCTGACACTACTGACTTTAACTCACCTTATTCACTGCAAAATACTACTGTATGCGCTTCACTCAGTTCTTAACGATCAGCTCCTTCCTCCCTCACGGTCCCGAAACTATCTTCTCCATTCTAGTTCCCAACATGGCTCTAAATATTCTAAGTGGTGACAACCAGCACAGGAGCAGCATCCCAGACGAATGCCTGCTCTGCTCTCCTTTGGTCTGGAGCGAGTCCCCTCTACATAGTGCTCACCAGGTTGCTGGAACATTCCCTCTGACGCACATCACTGGTAAGGGAGTGTACGTTACCATATTTGGGGCAACTCGTGATACACCTGTATCAGTGTGACACGCTGCTGCACAGGACATGGGTCACGCATTGGCTGACCGTAGTCCGTCTCCGTATGTGTACAGTCTGTGTACCGTCCCCAGCCTATCGCTGTTTGAATAACCAATTGTGCCAATGCTTCCACTGTATTCCCTAGACAGTTCCTAGCTACAAGTTGAATGTAATGCTGAATTCCTCCCTTAATACTGGAATCCATGACATTCCTTATCTGCTTCCATTCCTTTCTCTTGGTATTCTTCTAAAGTACTTATTGTTCTCTGCAGCCTTCTGTTTCTTGTCTCACCATTTCTTATATCTTTTTCCTACAGTCTTCATCACAACAGACGTGGGTTCTCGATTGCTTCTTTTTACCCAGTACTCTTTCAACTGTCTCATGTATTATTCCTGTGACCATTTCCCATCTTTCTTCAATACCCTCTTCTGCCCAATCTTCCGCATCATTAATTCTATTTGTTAAAATAGTTTTATACTGTTGTGCTTTATTTTCATCATTTCTTAACTTGTCATCATCAAACCTTGTCACAATAGTTTTCTTATTATTTAATTCTTACCAAATAGTGATCATTATTTCTATCTGCACCACACACAACAAATATCCACTTTTAATATATCTGTAGCATGTCATCGTTCTATGACTATGTGATCAATCTGATTTTTTTTTCTGATCCCATCTAAGGAACACCA
The DNA here is from genome assembly GCF_023897955.1 of Schistocerca gregaria. Lineage (NCBI taxonomy): Eukaryota > Metazoa > Arthropoda > Insecta > Orthoptera > Acrididae > Schistocerca > Schistocerca gregaria. The sequence goes on along the minus strand of NC_064930.1, from coordinate 104,801,844 downwards.
TTTAACTTTCCTTGCATCCTTCCTTTGCATCCCCGTGCTTTTAATAAACATGGAAAAATCAATTAGTTTGATACCATTACCATTAGAATCTTTATGCAGATTTTCCTACCCGTCTGTTTTCCTGTATGGAATTTCTGTTCTTACCTGAGCATAGAAGTCACCCATAACCACCTTAACATCATGCTTTGCCACTCTTGCTATTTCCTGCTCCAGCTGCTCATAGAATATATCTTTTCCCACCAGCTCTGCATCTTCTGTTGCAGAACATATACATATGAAGAATATATTGCAAAAGCGGGCTTTCAATTGTAGTACACATATTCTTTCACTAACAGGTTTAAAGTTCAATATGGCAGCCTTATGAGCATTATCAATGAGAAAATCTGTGCCTCCACATCCTCTGCTTCCAGAGCAGTAAAACAATAGTTCAATACCACAGCCTTACGAGCATTATCAATGAGAAAATCTGTGTCTCCACATTCTCTGGCTTCCAGAGCTGTAAAATAATGTGCATGTCACACGTGCTAATATTCCACTTCCTTACCATTTCACCTCTTGTACTGCTACCTTCGTCGCATTATACACTGAAGCACCAAACAAACTGGTATAAGCATGCATATTCAAATACAGAGGTATGTAAACAGGCAGAATATGGCATTGTGGTTAGCACTGCCTGTATAAGACATCAGGTGTCAGGCACAGTTGCTACATTGGTTACTGCTGCTACAACGCCAGGTTATCAAGATTTAAGTGACTTTGAACATGGTGTTACAGTTGGTGCATGAGCAATGGGACACAGCATCTCCAAGGTAGTGATGAAGTGAGGATTTTCCCATGCAACCATTTCACGTGTGTATCATGACTACCAGGAATCCAGGAAAACATTAAATCTCTGACATTGCTGCGGCCGGAGAAATATCCTGCAAGAACGGGACCAACAATGACTGAAGAGAATCATTCAACGTGACGGAAGAGCAACCCTTCAACAAATTGCTGCAGATTTCAATGCTGGGCCTTTGACAAGTGTCAGCATGTGAATTATGCAAGGAAACATCATTGATATGGTCTTTTGGAGCCAAAGACCCACACATGTACCCTTGATGACTGCACAATACAAAGCTTTACACCTTGCTGGGGCCGTCAACACCGACATTGGACTGTTGACGATGGGAAACGTGTTGCCTGGTCAGACTAGTCTCATTTTAAATTGTACTGAGTGGATGGATGTGTATGGGTATGGAGATAACCTCACAAATCGATGGACCTGCATGTCAGCAGGAGACCGTTCAAGCTGGTGGAGTCTCTGTAATGGTGTGGGGCATGTGCAGGTGGAGTGATATTGGATCCCTGATACGTCTAGATACGACTCTGACAGGTGACATGTACCTAAGCTTTGTATCTGATCACCTGCATCCATTCATGTCCACTGTGCATTCCGATGGACTTCAGCAATTCCAGCAGGACAATGCGACATCCTACATGTCCATAATTGTTACAGAGTGGCTCCAGGAACACTTCTGCTGGCCATCGAACTCCCCAGACGTGAACATTCTTGAGCATATCTGGGATGTCTTGCCATGTACTGTTCAGAAGAGATCTCCAACCTCTCGCACTCTTACAGATTTATGGACAGCCCTGCAGGATCATGGTGTCAGTTCCCTCCACCATTACTTAAGACATCAGTTCAGTCCATGCTGCATCACGCTGTGGCATTTCTGCGTGCTCACAGGGACGCTACATGATTTTAGGTAGGGTATACCAGTTTCTTTGGCTCTTCAGTGTATCTGTTAACTTCATTTTTCAGATTCTGTAGTCCTTCAGTCTTGTCCAGTGTTCTCACATCCATGCAGCCCTGGATCTTCGATATTTCCATACCCAGGCAAAAACTTGGCATTTGAGATAGGACATCAAAAAATTCAAAAAAAAAAAATCGATTTTTCAAAGATATGTTCATTTTGTAGCACACATATTTCTGAAGAGTTTGATACATAAAACACTTATATGTTCAAGGAAACGAAAGACATGTTATTTGGTCTTAAGTCTGCCAAAGTGCAGTGCAACGTCTCTTACCCCAGTGTTCTTCTATCACACAATGCTGTATTTCGCTCTGTGGAATTCAAATGTCTGTATTTTGTAATGGAAGCCATCAAACCTATATTCAGGACAGTGGAAATTAAAATGTCCCGTGGTCTCTCTCCTGCTCAAAGTCGGCCGGTTCGACATCCTACCCCCCTTACAAAAAACTCACACTTAATACTGCGTGGGATTATTTGTGACCAGAGAGTAAGAACTCTTCAGTAAATCTACACTCTTTATTGCTTATTTGCTACTAAGTTTCTGTTTTGTGTGACATAAAATTAAATCTAGTAACCACAAAACCAGTGAAGACAAGAGACAAGCAAGGCAGGTCACATTTCTTTAATCCTTAGGCCCCAGAATTATTTTTTTTCTTTTTTCCCTCTCTAATCTTTCTATACCTATACACAGCATGCTTTCCCTTCTGCAAAAGATTTTTTTTTATTTATTTATTATCTTTTTTTGAATATAGTCACCAACTGGTGACTTTTGCAAATGACATAGCATTTTTATATAATTTTTGTACAAACAGTAGGAATTTGCAATTCACATGTACAAGAAGCCACTTATGAGTGATGCACTTGGTGATTTATAGTACAGAACTTCATAATGCAACTTACAGTTGTTACATAGTATAGGTATTTTACAAAAATAATATATATTACAATCACCTCAGAATAGTACATTGTATAGATAGAAGAGTTAGGCCTACATTTAAGAATAGCTACATTTTAATATCAGTAGTCATTCAGTGAGTACAAACATTTGAGAGTTAAGAATGATTTTAATTCCCTTTTTAATACTGTACCTCTGTGGCATCTTTATAGCACTTGGAAATTTGTTAAACCATATCTGGCCATTAATCCAAGAACTATGAGCTGTTGTCTTTAGTTTGGTTCTCTTTCTGAAGAAGCAATTTTTTTGTCTTGTGTTATGGGTATGCACATCAAAGCACTTAGTTTCATTATTTTTATGGTCCACAAAGAATGTTATTAATTTGTACAGAAACAAGGAATATACTGATAGATATTTATGTTGTACTAAGGTTTCCCTACACGAATCTCTGTATCCTAGTCAGTCTGTATCCTAGTAGTATTATGTCATCAAAGTTTGTCAAATGTTTTGCTACATGAAAAATCAAAATGTTGTTGTCTAATACTGAAAAAGGTGTTAATACAAATAGTACCCATGACTGGTGTGATTTATCAATTTGATTACATATATTTTGTCACTATCTGCTAGATAAAACAAAACAGGCCTTTCTAATATTCCAGCAATTGAAAGACATGACAAATAAGCGAGGCTGTTTTGGCACAAGTGGTCATTTTTATGTACCTCATTTACAATGATAATGGGACAGAACATAATTCACCAAGTACCAATATCAATTGACTATTAGGCCTACTACAAGCAAACAGTTTTATGTTAGGAAATAGTTTCATATTTCATTCACACACTCCAGTTCCTCAAGCATGAAATCGAAAAGTGGTAGTACGTAATTTTTATACGAATTTGAAATCTTCATTTTCTTCCATATACAAGGGTTGCCCAGAAAGTAATGTATCCCTTTTTTTTCTCAGCCAGAAACAATTCTACGAATGTGAAACTTTACGTATGTATTATTTGAAGTCTCCTGAGTGAATGTGCAAAGTTTCCACCACTTCCGATATATAGTGTAGCTGCAGGACAGTTTCAAAATGGCATCTGTAGGTGGTGCACTTTACAAGCAATGTGCCGTCATTGAATTTCTCATTGCAGAGAAAGAGACAATGGGGAATATTCACAAATGCTTGTGCAAAGTCTGAGGACTATCTGCTGTTGACAGAAGTACAGTTAGTCACTGGGCACCATCCATAAATTCAGACTATCATGGTGGAAATAAAAGACTAACAGTAAGAAAGAAGGGTGAGGTCGTCAGAAGTCGATTTGGTGCAGCTCTACAATTTGCAGTGGTCTGTGAGACCATCCACAGCTGTCACACCTGACATGTTGCAGTGAGCTGATGTTGTTATTCACAATGACAGACGCCTTATGACTTGGCTGTTGGCACCGCATTTGTCAATCAGTAAAGGAAGTATGGATGCAGTTACCCGCACTCTTGGATATTCAAAAGCATGTGATGTCCCCATTTCTTCTCCTTCCCTGTTCTAACAAACAATCCTGTCATCACGAATTCTGTAATTATACCTGCCACTATGAAAACTTAATCTCCAATTAACTTCATTAATCCTGAAACAATCACAGGTTCAGTGTTACCGCATTTAGTCTCCAGTTAGAGGTTATTACATTTTCATGAACGTGTTTTCTGTGCTATTCCGAGAATAGAACTTAAAGTGGCTACTAATAGGGGACTGTACAACTGGTAATATAGCGACCTGGCAAAAATTATTTTCTGTCAAAATTTCTTTCTTGGATACACCGAGAAGATAATACGTAATCTTTCTTACTGTTAAGTCTTTTATTTCCACCATGATAGTCTGAGTTTATGGATTTTGCTAATTATAACACTGATCATTCGCACAACCAATCAACAACATAAACAAACTGAATGGTATTGTCCCATTCAGGTTTATTTGGCTCAGCTTACTGCAGGAAAGTTGTTTTATTTCTAGATGCGACAGGTATCCCCCTGGCAGGGACATCACATACAACTTCTGATTCATTCAGAAATCAACTTACAATGTGTTCAAAAATGTTTAAAAACCAACTGGTAAGCTTTACAAAATCATGTGAATAATCGATAGACCAATGTAGGCAGGATGCTAAGTGCTTTGTGAGACAAGGTTTTTTCTTCAAAAATATAAATTTGATGCCCCCTGAAATTGCCACAAGAGGCAGATTCTCCAATTTGGGACCCTCCTTCCTCTCCCCACCTGACTCCATGTCGATAAATACCAGTTCATATGTCCAGCTTCCTTTGTCCTTTGGTTCTATAATGAGCTATTTTTTCCATGGTAGGGTTGTTAGCCCCAAACCCAATCCCCCTTCTCTATCCATGCTTGGCATTGGTACTGAGATGTCCATGGCATCTCCCAGTGGTGGAGTTCAAATGATTTATGGACAAATAAATACATAAATCTAAAATGTTCATTTAATCCTGTATTCTTTCACTTGACTTGTCCTATACTATTGATACACTACTCGTACACGTCAGCTACAGAGAGAAATAAAAGCACAAATTCTACTTATTCCTGATAGGGCGTTAACCTTTAACTAACATGGTGCGGTCTATTTGACCACGTGCTTTCTCAACAACTCTTGATTTAGCCAGTTCCCTTCACATTATTGCAGCCGTTGGCTCGTTGCCTTCGAGTTTAGGTGTGAGTGGATCAGTAAAACATGTGGTGTTATTCCAGAGCTTCTATAATGTGAGTGACGTCCTTTTGAAAATCGCTCACTGTTATTTTGCCCACACTACGTTGTTTGTGTAATTTTTTCTGCAATTACTTTCCTTACATATTCTCGATATTTTCCATTTCACAGCTTTTAAAATATGGCAGAACCTAGTAATTCTATAGGTAAAGGATCTGATGCAAGTAGCAGGCAATGTGTGAACAATTCAGACCGAAACTTTGAGGAAACTGTGAGCAGATGGTTGGAGGAATCAGACGATAGTGACTGTGATGATAATTCTGAAGAAACTGAACCCATTGTCAGTGAGCATGACACTTCGTCAGAGCAAAGTGCAACAAAAAATTATTCTGATGAAAGTAGTGATCCATGTGATGAGCAATGAAGAAGCAATTACTTACATGGCAAGAATCAGTACAAATGGGCCAAAGTATCTCTGATCTGAGCTGTTAGAACTCCTTGCCATAACATCATCATGAAATTTCCATCCAGCATGTTGACTACAGGAGATCCAAAAGACCCTTTTCCATTATGGCATCTCTAATTTTGATGAGCCGCGCAGTCTGAGGTTGAGGTGCCTTGCCATGTTTCGTGCGGCTCCCCCTGTCGGAGGTTCAAGTCCTCCCTCGGGCATGGGTGTGCGTGTTGTCCTTAGCATAAGTTAGTTTAAGTTAGATTAAGTACTGTGTGAGTCTAGGGACCAATGACCTCAGCAGTTTGGTCCCATAGGAACTTTCCACAAATTTTCAAATTTTATTTTGATGATGAACGTCTCGATCACATCCTACTATGGACAAATCCTAAAATAGATTGCGTCAGGCAGAAGTACTCTTCAAAAGCAAAGCTGAACTTCAGAACCTGGATTTGGATGAACTTTTGGCTTTTTTAGGACTTATGATATATTCTTCTATCTCTAAATCCAACCACGAAAATGTAAATTATATATTTGCAATTGATAGTTCAGATTGGGAAATTTTCAAATGTGTCATGTCTAGGAACAGTTTCCTAATGTTGTTGAACTGCTTACAGTTTGATGACTTTTGAAATAGAAAAGGGAGTCTCAAACTTGACAAAATGGCAGCAGCCTCTTTTTTCTTTACAAAAATTGTGGAAAATTCCCAAGAAATATTTCAATTTAAGCACATGTGCTACTGTAGATGAGCAACTAGTTTCCTTCCATGGTAAATGCTCATTTGTGGTCTACATGCCAAAGAAGCCTGGTAAATACGGTTTAAAAATAATGTCCTTGTGTGATGCAAGGACCAGTTACTTTTATAATGGGTATATGTACACTGGAAAAGGCTCTGATGGTGATACTTTGCCAGACAATGATAAGAAACTGATGATACCACCGCAGTCTCTGTTGCGATTGTGTAAACCAATCTATGGCAGTAATCGCGACATTACTGCTGACAATTGGTTCTGCTCAATACAGGCCATAGAAGAGTTAAGGAAAAGACGATTGACTTTTTTTGGAACTCTAAAAAAGAATAAGAGAGAGATTCCACAAGCCTTCCAACCAAATAAGCATAGGCCAATTGCTTCATCTTTGTACAGTTTTTACCCAAGGCACCACTCTGTTGATACATGTGCCAAAGACAAACAAAGCAGTTCTTCTGGTCTCTTCCATGCATCATAGCCCCAACGATGATTTGACTTCCGAGAAACTGAAATAAAATCATACTATGACACCACTACAGGAGGTGTCGATGAACTGATACTCCTGTAGTCAAAGGACTCGACATTGGCCGGTGTGTTTATTCTACCGTTTATTGGACATCAGCACAGTAAATGCATATGTTCTTCAGAAGAATGGATAAGATGAAGCTCCTGTCAACAGATTTATCTTTCTGAAAGAGCTGGCACGTAGTCTTGTGCTGAAACATAGGCGAGCTCAGAACCCATGACTTCTGCAGGTGTTACGACTAATGACCTACCGGATTTAAGGTCCCGATGCTCCAACAGAAGGAGTGGAAGCAGAAGAAGATCCTACGAATAAATCAGTGTGCAGAATCTACCCAGGCAGTAAAAAAAAGAAGACTACACGTTTGCTACATCTGCAAGAGACCAATATGCATGCAGTGCTGTTCCCAGGTCTGCAAGCACTAATATGAAAAATTGTGATTTAGAGGGTTCTGATTTTTCATGAGGTATTTTTTCAGGCTACAAACGTTACATTTTTTGTTCCATTAGTTCTTCAAGAAGAAATACAAAATCTATCGAAGCATTAATTTCGTTATTAGCTTATGAAAAACATATATTAGTTTACGAGATGTGCAGTAAACATATCTAAATGCCAGTTTATCAATAAATATTTAATGTTAATATTTTGTATTTTCATGTTTATTTGCTTTGTATTAAAGACTCTACTATATGCAAAACAGAGAGTTTCAAAGTGATTCAAACTGTTAACATTGCAACCACCTATAAGTAGAAGGTCAGACTGACTGCTCCATGTTGTTAGTATCCCATGTTAGCCACTACATTAGTTAAAGGTTAATGATACAAGATTTTCCTTGTATCAAGCTTAATTTTAAACTAGAGCAAGGGCTATGCAACAGATCAGTCTGTCACTGGGTGTACACTACGTTTGTTACCGTATTACAAAGTACTTTGGTATAACAACAATATTTCATTCTTTAGCATTCTGAGTGTATTTTACAACATAATCCAGAGAAAATATTTTATATATTTAAAAACAAAGATGATGTGACTTACCAAACAAAAGTGCTGGCAGGTCAATACACACAAACAAACACACAAAATTCAAGCTTTTGCAACCAACGGCTGCTTCTCCAGGAAAGAGGGAAGGAGAGGGAAAGATGTGGGTTTTAAGGGAGAGGGTAAGGAGTCATTCCAATCCTGGGAGTGTAAAGACTTACCTTAGGGGAAAAAAGGACAGGTATACACTTGCACACACACACATATCCATCCGCACATACAAAGACACAGACAGAGAAAATATTTTGTCATATTTGTATTGCATTCCAAGGAAGTGTTGATGAACTAGACAAAAAGTGCTTCATACACTCCTGCAGTCAAAGAACTCGACGTTGGCCAATGTGTTTATTCTACCGTTTATTGGACATCAGCACAGTAAATGCATATTTTCTTCAGAAGAGTGGATCAGATGAAGCTCCTGTCGACAGAGGTATCTCCCTGAAAGAGCTGGCCTGTAGTCTTGTCCTGAAACATATGCAAAAGCGAGCTCAGAACCCACGTCTTCCGCAGGAGTTACAACGAATGACCCGCTGGATTTTAGGCCCCGATGCTCCAATAGGAGAAGCAGTGGAAACAGAATTAGGTCCTAGGAATAGGAAAACATGCAGAGTCTGCCCAGCCAGCAAGAAAAGGAAAGCTTCACATGTTTGCTACATCTGCAAGAGACCAATATGCATGCAGTGCTGTTCCCAGGTCTGCAAGCACTGTTGTGAAAAATTGTGATTTGGAGGGCTCTATTTTTTTCATGAGGTATTTTTTCAGGCTTAAAACATTACATTATTATAAAATTGCTTCTTAAGACAGCCACTGCACAGTAAGGACCTGTAAGTGAGAAAGTAATGTCAATTCTTCCTGTGCAGGCAAATTAATTCTAGAGCTGTCGGTGACACTACCGCATTTAACACAAATCTCAACACATTGCGTCAACCTAACACAAAATCCTTAGCTCCTTTTAAATTAGCATCCTTGGTGTATTTGCACCAGTAAACCACCAAAATAGGTTGTAATTGAACAGAAAGTACACTTTCCAAATTCCTATGTTCTGATCCTTCGCTAGCATTGTTGTGAATCACCTGATTCAGTTAATTGTCCTTTGTACATAATAAATAATAGAAATTTTCTAATGCAGAAAAATAAAAGAAATATGAACTATGCCCAGAATTGCATGCAGTGTAGATACTATATTTAAAATATCACAGTAGACCACAACAATCCAAAGTTACAATTCGAAAGAAATCAGCCATTTACAGGTGTGAATATTACTGAACTATCAATTTAATAAGTCATGATTGCAAAATACTAACACAAATCCATTACAGAAGAATGGAAAAAGAAGCATACCTCGGGAAATTCAGTTTGGATCCCAAAGAAATATAGGATCATGTGAGGCAATACTGACCATATGACTTATCTTAGAAGATGGGTTAAGAAAAGGCAAATCTACACTTATAGCATTTGTGGACTTAGAGAAAGCTTTAGGCAATGTTGACTTAAATACTCACTTTGAAATTCTGAAGGTAGAAGTGGTAAAATACAGGGAGTGAAAGGCTGTTTATAACTTGTAGAGAAACCAGATGGCAGTTATAAGAGTTGAGAGTATGAAAGGGAAGCAGTGGTTGAGAAGGGCTGTAGCCTATCATAGATGTTACTCAACCTGTACAATGAGCAAGCAGTAAAACTTTGAGGTATGCTGATGACATTGTGATTCTGTGAGAGACGGTAAAGGACTTGGAAGAGCAGGTGAACAGAATGGACAGTGCATGAAAGGAGGATATAAGATGAACATCAACAAAAGCGAAACAAGGCTGAGGGAATTAGATTAGGAAATGAGACACATAAAGTGGTAGGTGAATTTGTTATTTTGGCAAAATAGAGAGGATATAAAATGACAAGAAAAGAATTTCTGAAGAAGAGAAATTTATTAACATTGTAAGTAGAGGGAAGTCTTTTCTGAAAGTATTTGTATGGAGTATAGCCATGTCTGGAAGTGAAACTTGGATGAGAAAAAATTTAGACAAGAAGAGTGAAATTTGGTGCTACAGAGGAATGCTGAAGATCAGATGGATAGATCGGGTAACTAATGAGGATGTACTGAATAGAATTGGGGAGAAAAGAAATTTGTGGCACAATCTAACTAGAAGAAGAGATTGGTTGTTAGGACACATTATGAGACATCACGGGGTTATCAATTTAATTGTAGGGGGAGAGCAAGAGATGAATACAGTAAGTAGATTCAGAAGGATGTAAGTTGCAATTGTTATTCGGAGTTGAAGAGGCTTGCACAGGATAGAGTAGCATGGAGAGATGCATCAAACCAGTCTTCAAACTGAAGACCACAACAACACAGCTTTTCATCCCAAAATGGGAATCAAAACGTCCATCCTCATTCATCTCCCCTCCCACTGTCGCACCCTGCTCCCCTTTCTCCCCTCAACCCATCAATGCCTCTGCGAAGTATGGTCTGTTTATCTCCTCTAATGCAACATTAAGATATTCAGTGTCGGCATACTTGAAACAATGGTTATCTTTGTAAACAGATAAGGTGTGTGTCTGAGGGTTACATAACCGTTAATCTCCTGATAGCATTAGTGTGTGGCACTTCTATTCACTGATATGAGCAGTGCCCTCTTGCATCATCACTCACAGATTACGCCAAGGATGAGATGCTATCTGCAGATAAGCTGTCCTGTTGTCTGATTTGGTAGACACGTGGTAACACACCAAACAGTTCTGTAACTGGAGCAGTGCATAGCGAGTGGACTGAATCGTTGACTGAAAACTCTAAGGTTAGTTTTTTTCCAGTAATATACTGCAGACTCTACCAGAGAGGGGAACTTTGACAGATGTGGAATAAGTCAAGGATTACATTAACATACAACAAAGGTGTCACAGTTACTTACCGTGTGTACAGTATTAACGAATTATTATTATACTGCTTAAAGCGATATGTGCTTACACTGCCTAATATAATCGAGTAACTTAGTGAGGAAGCTAAAGAAAAGCTGCTGCATCCTCAGTTGTTGCTACTGTTGCTGCTGTTTATCTGCTATTAGCAGCTTCCTATTTACTTGATTACAATGGTACATCTACATCTATAAGGTGTCTCAGGAGGAACTGTCGGTTTATTTATTTATTTTTTATTCTTTTAAACATCTAGTTCTGTATGACCAAACTGAGGAGCAAATCTCCCAGATATGGAATGAGTCAGTACATGAAATTAACACAAATAAAATAAAATGTAGACAAAACCTATGCAGATAAACCGAAAGTTATCTATTACCATAATTAACAATATAACACAGAAATCAGCTTTATTTTTCAAGGAGCTCCCCAACAGAATAGGAAGAGTGATCCATGATGAAGTTCTTTGGTATCAACTTAAATGTGCAATGATTATTGCTGAGATTTTTCAGTTCCTGTGGCAGCCTATTGAAAATGCGGATTGGATTTTTGACTAGTATTAACTGGTGGAAGCTGCTAATTCTTGGGATTAAGCTCATATATTTAACAACAAATGGCATTAAAGAAAATAAATGTTGAGAGGCCAATGTCAGAACTCCCAAACTCCTGAACAGGGATTGACAAGAGGTTTGCAAATTTACACCACATACTGCTTGAACTGCCCATTTCTGAGCCATAAATACCCTTTGTGAATGGGAAGAGTTACCCCAGAATAAAATGCTGTAAGTCAGAAGCAAATTAAAATAAGCAAAGTAGACTAATTTTCATGTTGGACCTTCACTTACTGCAAACACTGTTGTAATGGCAAATATAGCAGCATTCAGTTATTGTACAAGATCCTGAACATACGCTTTCCATGACAGTTTACTATCAATCTGAATACCTATAAATTTGAATTGTTCAATACAGTAATCATATGTCCATTTTGTGTAATTGAAATGTCAGTTTTAGTTGAACTGTATGTTAGAAACTATAAAAACTGAGTTCTGCTGTGATTTAGAATCAATTTATTTTCTACAAGCCATGAAGATATGTCCTTAACTTCAGTATTGTATTTAATACACTGACTATGTTGCACTCAACATCCTTCACTATCCAGCTAGTGTCATTAAACAAATGTTTTAGAACCAACTGTTGTATTACAATGTATATCGTTTATACATGAGAAACTGAGAACCATAAAGGGCCTAAAGCACAGAAGCAAATGTTTGAGAACAATAAATTTTTGTGAAAATAAAATTTGTAGACAAACTAACTACTAGTCCCATAGGCCTGAATTCTTTTCTAACCAAATCATTACATCCTACACTGCCTATGAAAAAATAATGCACTGACTTTATGTTATGAAAAATTTGTTCAACATTTAAAATTATATTTATTATTAATATTAGTTCAAAAAAATTTGATATGTAGGCTAGCGACCACAGTGTCTTTTTACAGTTGTGAAGTTTGTAATTAATGTGAAGTTAGTATCAGAACATGAAGAACAGATATTAAAAACACCACACATGTGACGTATTCCAACAGTTCAGTTCATGGCCCTTATCATCTACATGTGCATCTACACTAGTACTCTGCAAATCACACTTAAGTGTGTGCAGAGGGTTAATTGAACGATAATTCTCTATTATTCTAATCACAAACAGCACATTGAAAAAATGAACACTTATATCTTTCTGTGTGTGCACTGATTTTCCTTATTTTATTATGATGATCATTTCTCCTTATGTAGGTCGGCATCAACAAAATATTTTAGCATTCGGAGGAGAAAGTTGGAGTAAACAATCCCTTTAGTAGATCTGTTACAGCTTCTAAGTGTTCTGCCAATGAAAAGCAGTCTTTGGTATCGTCTTCCCCACAACATTTTCTATGTGTTCTTTCCCAGTTGTTCATAATTGTAATTTCTAGGTATTTAGTTGTTTTTACAGCTCTCGGATATGGCTGATTTATCATGTAACTGAAGTTTAACAGACTCCTTTTAGCAATCATGTGGATGATCTAACACTTTTCATTATTTAGGGTCAATTACCAATATGAGAAACAACAGAAGGCACATAACACCACCTTGGGGAACATGAGAGATCACTTCTGTTTTACTTGATGACTTTCTATCAGTTACTATGAACTGTGACCTCTCTGACAGGAAATCACAATTCAGTCACATAACTGAGATGATATTTCATAAGTGCGCAATTTGATTACAACCTGCTTGTGAGGCAAGGTCGAAATCTAGATCTGCTGCAATAAATTTCAAATTTTTTGCAATTGACTGCTGTCCTCATTTAAATTTAAATCTTCAATGATTTATCGACAAAAGTTTACCAATACTTAAGTGGAACATGATGACTCCGCATGGCAATATACACTGAATCGCCAAAGAAACTGGTATGACCATGCATATTCAAATACAGAGGTATGTAAACAAGCAAAATATGGTGCTGCAGTCAGTAACACTTATATAAGATGACAAGTGTGTGGCTCAGTTTTTAGATCTGTTACTGCTGCTACAATGACAGGTTATCAAGATTCAAGTAAGTTTGAATGTAGTATTGTAGTCAACGCACAAACAATGAGAGACAACATCTCCGAGGTAGCGATGAAGTGGGAATTTTCCCATACGACCATTTCACGAGTGTATCGTGAATGTCAGTAGCCCTGTAAAAATAAAACCTCTGACATTGCTGCAGCCAGTAAAAGATCTTCGAAGAACGGGGACAATGACGACTGAAGAGAATTGTTCAAGAGTGACAGAAGTGCAACCCTTCCGCAAATTGCTGCAGGTTTAAATACTGTGACATCAATAAGTGTCAGCGTGTGAACCATTCAACAACACATCATCAATATGGGCCTTTGGAGCCAAAGGGCCATTTGTGAACCCTTGATGACTGCACAAAACAAAGCTTTATGCCTCGCCTGGGTCTGTCAACACCGACATTGGACTGTTGATGACTGGAAATATGTTGCCTGGTCAGACGAGTCTTGGACGTGTACGGGTATGGAGACAACCTCATGAATCCATGGACCCTGCATGTCAGCAGGGGACTGTTCAAGCCGGTGAAGGCTCTGTAATGGTGTGAGGCATGTGCAGTTGGAGTGATATGGAACTCTGGCCCATCTACATACGATTCTGACAGCTGGCATGTACATAAGCGTCCTGTCTCATCACCTGCATCCATTCATTCATGTCCATTGTGCAGTCCAACGGGCTTGGGCAATTCCATCAGGACAATGAGACACTCCAGAATTGCTACAGAGTGGCTTCAGCAACGCTCTTCTGTGTTGAAACACTTCTGCTGGCCACCGAAATCCCCATACGTGAACATTATTGAGCATATCTGGGATGCCTTGCAATGTGCTGTTCAGCCTCATACACTTACAGATTTACGGACAGCCCTGAGGGATTCACGCTGCCATTTCCCTCCAGCACTATTTCTTCTCTGCTCTGATTCTCTTAGTGCCTTACAATCACTGCAGAACCTGTACCCGAATGAGGAGATGGTCCAGTTGATACATGACCAACTGTACTTGCTCCAATGGCGGGGTACAGAAGTATCCTTCTGCTGGGTGCCTGGTCATGTCGGCATCTGGGGCAATCAACAGGCTGATCGGGCTGCCAAGGAGGCCTGCAGAGAGCAGGATGTGGTCCAGTGTCCTATTCCCTTGCAGGTTGTCATCGCTGCACTCCACAGGAAGTGCATGGAGTTGTGGGAGGACGAATGGCTGGCAGTGACGACCAATAAACTTCGGTTGGTGAAGTCAACAACTCGGCCATGGCGCTCCTCCTGCCGGTTGCTCAGGTGGGAGGAGGTGGCCCTCACACGTCTTCGGATAGGGCACTGTCCTCTCACACATAGCTTTTTATTACGGCGGGAGGATCCACCGTTTTGTGACGCTTGTGGTGTGCACATCTCTGTCCGGCACATTTTAACAGACTGCATTTTATACCGTGATGCACGGGCAGAAGCACAAGTTGATGGGGATCTGCCTTCTGTTTTAGCTAATGATGAGACGTGTGTGTCTAGGGTTTTTAAGTTTTGTGATGTGTCTGGACTCTGGCCTAAACTTTTAGGCTGGAGGTTTTAGTGTATTGCAGAGTGGCTGACTCCTCCCCTTTTTTCCTTGCGGCCAGCCAGCCACTTCCATCTGCTACATTGTTTTAGCTCCCTCTATCATTTTCTTCCTGTGTTGTCCATGTTTTACTGCTGACACTCTGCTTCATCCCACGCTTTGGTGTGGGTGGGCACATGTTTTATAATGATTGTTACCCATGCTTTCTGTTTCGTTTTATATTCCTGTTCTGGGATGTTTCTTGACACCCGTCTCACTATGTTACTGAACGGGCGCTGAAGACCTTGCTGTTGTGCGCCCAAAACCCCTCTACTACTACGACTACTACTTCAGACATTAGTCGAGTCCACGTCACATCGAGCTGCAGCACTTCTGCGTACTTACGGGCCCCTACAGGATATAAGGCAGGTGTACCAGTTTTTTTGGCTCTTCAGTGTAGATTGTTATTCCCTGGCATCAGTATACTCTGAAAGAAACCTGACTGGTATACAATCTGGATCAAAAGTCTCGTTTTTCTTAAGGATATTTACTTCTAAGTTACTCATGTTGACAGCTGTTCTTGATTTCATTTCATTAAAGACATCCTGTGGCTTGAGATTCAGCTAAAGCTGCCAATACAATCTGACTATGAAGTATTACTACTACATACATGACATGGACTCTAAATTATATTAACAGCCATAGATACCAATTGACCATTGCAGATCTACAGAATTATGCTTTGTGCTTGGGGCCCATACAGAAATGAATGTCCGAGAAATTGGTGAGACAGCTTTCTGTAACTGTTCATGTGTATAGTGTGGGGCTACAGATATAGGTAAAGTTGGTTTGCCATAAGATTAACAGATGTTTCAGGAGCATGCATACATGCTACAATCTCAAAATCGATGACAGAGGGCTTTACACCCCTATGGATCTCAGTGCCTCATATATAATAAACAGGGATATGACAGGAAAGATCATTCGAAGCAAAAATGTCAAATAAACATGAGCTCTAAAATACATATCTTAAGATCTACAAGCACTTCTTGATAGTCAGTAATGTGAAACAAAGCTCTTCTTGTGCAAGCTCTTTGCTTTCCATATTTTGGTAGAAGGTAGTATGGAACAAAACAAAAAATTTGTCTACGAAACAAGGGCTCTAAAAAACAACATGGGCTTCAAAATGCATAGCTTAAGAGCTATGAACACATCTTCAGTAGAAGAGATGCATTTCACAATAGTGAATATGAACAAGTGCTCAAAGCTGTTAAGGTATGCATTTGGAGCCTATATATCTTAGAGCATTTTGCTAGGGAATGATCATTGCTCTCATATCCCTGAATACTGACTATTGCTCCTGGGGCATCTTGTATAGCTGTCTTTCTGGAAAATATCCCTGGATGTGGTCCAGCTATAGTTTTAGGCTCTTTGGACCAGCGTGTTTAGCAGTCCTTCCGTATCTGATGGGTGATGACAGCTAGAGGTGTAAAGATGTGGGTTTTCTTCTGATAGACACTGTGTCCCAGGGTTCTGTATGGTGCTCACCATATCAGAACATCCCAGAATGATGGCTCCATAGTGAACTGAATTTGGTTGTGAACAGTTCAGGTGTTGCAAGAATATTTGAAGTTCATTTCTCACATAAGGCCAAATGAGAAACATATCACCAACAAATCTGTGAAAGACTATTTTAATGGTGCTGAATCTAGTATCTTGTCCTCAAAGTCTTCCATGTACACTATGTGATCAAAAGTATCTGGACACCCCAAAAACATACATTTTTCATATTAGGTGTCTTGTGCTGCTACCTACTGCCAGGTACTCCATATCAGCGACCTCAGTAGACATTAGACACAGTGAGGGAGCAGAATGGGGTACTCTGCGGAACTCACGGACTTTGAATGTGGTCAGGTGATTGGGTGTTACTTGTGCCATACGTTTGTATGCGAGATTTCCACACTCCTGAACATCCGTAGGTCCACTGTTTTCAATATGATAAAGAAGAAAGTGTACAGGCCGACCTTGTCTGTTGACTGACAGAGACCACCGACAGTTGAAAAGGGTCATAATGTTTAATAGGGAGACATCTATACAGACTATCATACAGAAATTCCAAACTGCATCACAATCCATTGCAAGTACCATGACAATTAGGCAGGACGTGAGAAAACTTGAATATCATGCTTGACGAGCTGCTCGTAAGCCACAAATTACACTGGTAAATGCCAAAATAATGCTTTTCTTGGTGTAAGGAGTGCACACATTGAATGGTTGAACAATGGAAAAATGCTGTGTTGAGTGACAAATCACAGTACACAGTTTGGCAAACTGATGGCAGGGTATGGGTATGGCGAATGCCAGGTGAACATCATCTGCCAGCGTGTGTAGAGCCAACATTAAAATTCAGAGGCAGTGGTGTTACGGTGTTGTCGTGTGTTTCATGGAGGTGGTTTACACCCCTAGCTATTTTGCATGACACTGTCACAGCACAGGCCTACATTGATGTTTTAAGCATCTTCTTACTTCCTACTGTTGAAAAGCAATACAGAGATGGCGAGTGCACCTTTCAACACGATTGAGCAGCTGTTCATAATGCACGGCCTATGGCAGAGTGGTCACACGGCAATAATATCCATGTAATGGACTGGTCTGAACAGAGTCGTGACCTGAATCCTATAGAATATCTTTGGGATGTTTTGAGATGCTGACTTCATCCCAGGTCTCACCGACGGACATTGATACCTCTCCTCAGTGCAGCACTTTGTGAGGAATGGGCTGCCATTCCCCTAGGAACCTTCCAGCACCTGACCGAGTGTATGCCTGTGACAGTGGAAGCTGTCATCGAGGCTAAGGGTGGGCCAACACCATACTGAATTCCAGCATTACCAATAGAGGGCGCCACAAACTTGAAAGTCATTTTCAGCCAGGTGTCTGGACACTTTAGATCAAATAGTGTACATTCCTTTACTGGGAGGGAATGCTACAGCAAGTTATAAAATCCAGTAAGCTCCAAAATGAGAAACAATGCCTAATGGTTTCCCTTGCCTTTTTGAAAACGTGCCAGGAGGTCTGCAGTGTGCCAACCTGGGCTGAAATCGTACTTCATATCCAGACACCAGCAGTGAACCGACTTACCAGAATAGCGAGCCTGACTCTACTGCACAAACGGATGAGAGACACACGCTGCCAGTTTTCACTCCATAGGCCACAAATTCTTCACCCTACATCTACAATTAACTGAAGTGGGTTGACTCCTGAGTGCACGCAGAGCGGGCACAATGAAACACACCTCTGAAACTGTCTTAAAAATTCATCCGACTAGCAATAAAACAGCCAAAATGAGAGACTAGACAAACATACAGTGAAAACCATAATGAAGCTGCAGTGTCTGTCCTTGAGAAAGTCTTAAGCTTTGCCCCAGCACCAGCAGCATTACCTGTGACAGAAATCATCAGCACAGTTGAATAAATTGCCTCCACTTTGCCACCCGATATGGTGGAGGTATTGAGGGGAAATGTGCCGTACTCTTGCCAGGTCTGTGCCACTGAGGCATAATGTCTCCAAATGGGAAGGAGCCATGTTGCATTCTCTATGTGACGATCCAGACATTGTCATCCTCCCAGTGGATAAGGGGAAAATAATTGTTTTACTAACTGTCATACAGTGTGTCTCAAAAGAAAGCTTGCATTTGAGGTGTCGAAATAAAATACAGGTTGTAGTCTATTGACAAAATCTTTATTTATTAGTGAAGTATGGAGTTTAGGAATTTGCTTCTTGAAAATAACATTTAAATGCAATCCAGCATGCCTAAGGCACTCATTTAAATGATGAACAAAATTTTGGATCATGTTCGGCATGTAGACACTGGGAAGGCTGCAACTTCGCTACAGATATTTTTTTCTTCAATTCCTCCAGAGAAGTTGAATTATTGACATGCACTTTCGAAAAAAAATCCATGGGCCTCAAATCTGGACTGTGTGGAGGCTAACTTATGTCACTTATCAGTATCTTAATGCCTCCAGATGTCGCCATCTGCCACAAAGGGAACGAGCGCGAAACACTATGGTCCACAAGCTTGTGTGATAACTGATGAAGAAAGCCTAAAACTGGAACTGCACCACCTCAGGGATGTGTTCCAGATAAACAGCTACAGTGACAGAAAAATTCTACATCCGTTCAAGCAAATGACCACACCACAGCCAATACCAAATGAAGACCAACCAAAGAAGATACTCTACATTCCATATGTGGAAAATGTATCTGGAAAAATCTGTAGGATTTTATGATGACAAAAGATCAAATGTGTGTACAAAAGATGACCTGGAACACTGGAACTCTGGAATGTATTACATATCATGTGAGTGCGGGAATGTGTAAGTCAGATAAAATACCTGTGCAATTGAAGAAAAGAGCACAGAACACAAAGGGGGCACTGACCTCCAGCAGTCCGCAAAATTGACAATTGCTGAACACTGTCTTGAAGCCAACCACAAAATGAAATAAGAAGATACAAAAATTCTGTAAAATACACTCCATTATTGGGGCTGTGTATACCAGGAGGCTATCAAAATCTGGTTAAATGAAAACCTCAACAATGACACTGGATTTCAACTTAGTTAAGTGTGAGCTCTTGCACTGACAAATTCTCCAAAAACAGTGGAAATAGGACACAACAGTGGAAATAGGACACAGCACCACAAAGGCCTTACGTGAGAAGGGAACGAGCGCGAAACACTATGGTCCACAAGCTTGTGTGATAACTGATGAAGAAAGCCTAAAACTGGAACTGCACCACCTCAGGGATGTGTTCCAGATAAACAGCTACAGTGACAGAAAAATTCTACATCCGTTCAAGCAAATGACCACACCACAGCCAATACCAAATGAAGACCAACCAAAGAAGATACTCTACATTCCATATGTGGAAAATGTATCTGGAAAAATCTGTAGGATTTTATGATGACAAAAGATCAAATGTGTGTACAAAAGATGACCTGGAACACTGGAACTCTGGAATGTATTACATATCATGTGAGTGCGGGAATGTGTAAGTCAGATAAAATACCTGTGCAATTGAAGAAAAGAGCACAGAACACAAAGGGGGCACTGACCTCCAGCAGTCCGCAAAATTGACAATTGCTGAACACTGTCTTGAAGCCAACCACAAAATGAAATAAGAAGATACAAAAATTCTGTAAAATACACTCCATTATTGGGGCTGTGTATACCAGGAGGCTATCAAAATCTGGTTAAATGAAAACCTCAACAATGACACTGGATTTCAACTTAGTTAAGTGTGAGCTCTTGCACTGACGAATTCTCCAAAAACAGTGGAAATAGGACACAACAGTGGAAATAGGACACAGCACCACAAAGGCAGAGCGCAGATTGAGAACCGCCAATCGATTCCTTGGTGCGAACTACCCCCACCACCACGGCTGGCACATTGTATGGCTCAGCCAGCAGAAGTAACCTGATGATGATGATGATGATGATGATGATGATGATGATGACACGTTATGCTGTTGAAAATTCATATCTACAATGACCAATCAATATGGCTACATGCCCAAGGAACTTTCAAGCATTCTCAAATTTTGTTGTTGTTGTCATTCATGAGACATTTGTGGGAATAAGTCATATGTTGTCCAACTGCTCCCAAAACCACTCTCTCAGAATTGCAATAAAACCTGTCCATGATGCACAACACAGATATTTTTTACATCTGTAAATACTGAGTCCCATTAATAGTAGAGTATTACTTGCCATTTTGTATTATAAGAAAAGTGTTGAACTTGCCATGTACCAAACAGAAATTTTCAATTCTTCAACCTAGATATTCTGGTAATTTGTAGAAATAGTGACTAATGATATGTGATTTTAGTTTTCATTTGAATTTGCACATATTACCAATTCCATGCTTTATGTTAGATGGGAGCTTGTTGAATGTCAGACCAGTGGAGTATAACTCCATTCTGAGTCTGCTTGTGTCTGTGTATGTGCGGATGGATATGTGTGTGTGTGCGAGTGTACACCTGTCCTTTTTTCCCCCTAAGGGAAGTCTTTCCGCTCCCGGGATTGGAATGACTCCTTACCCTCTCCCTTAAAACCCACATCCTTTCGTCTTTCCCTCTCCTTCCCTCTTTCCTGAAGAAGCAACCGTCGGTTGCGAAAGCTAGAAATTGTGTGTGTGTGTTTGTGTGTCTATCGACTTGCCAGCGCTTTTGTTTGGTAAGTCACATCATCTTTGTTTTTATATATATTTTTACCAAGTGGAATGTTTCCCTCTATTATATAAATACACATTTCCTGAAGAAGCAACCATCGGTTGCAAAAGCTAGAAATTCTGTGTGTGTTTTTGTGTGTTTTATTTACTGTGCCTATCTACTGGCACTTTCCCACTTGGTAAGTCTTGGAATCTTTGTTTTTAATATATGAAAATTATTTTTGGGTCTTATGTTGTGACTGTGTATAGTACAGTTTAGTTGAAAATGATTTTTATTTTCAGCAGCAAAACCCACTGAGGAGTAGACGTATTGGGAAGGCTTCTGTGAGATGTATGGATATACAATATTCTTACAGCTGGCTTATGCTAAACAAATATTTTATTTACTTCAGGTGCACTTTCTCAGAAGACACTTCTGTACAACTACTAGTCTTTTGAACTCTGGGTATAAGATATATGCAGAACTAATAACAAATGTTGTTGTTGTTGTGGTCTTCAGTCCTGAGACTGGTTTGATGCAGCTCTCCATGCTACTCTATCCTGTGCAAGCCTCTTCATCTCCCAGTACCTACTGCAACCCACATCCTTCTGAATCTGCTTAGTGTATTCATCTCTTGGTCTCCCTCTACGATTTTTACCCTCCACGCTACCCTTCAATACTAAATTGGTGATCCCTTCTTGCCTCAGAACGTGTCCTACCAACCGATCCCTTCTTCTGGTCAAGTTGTGCCCAAACTTCTCTTCTCCCCAATCCTATTCAATACTTCCTCATTAGTTATGTGATCTACCCATCTAATTTTCAGCATTCTTCTGTAGCACCACATTTCGAAAGCTTCAATTCTCTTCTTGTCCAAACTATTTGTCGTCCATGTTTCACTTCCATACATGGCTACACTCCATACAAATACTTTCAGAAATGACTTCCTGACACTTAAATCTATATTCGATGTTAACAAATTTCTCTTCTTCAGAAACGCTTTCCATGCCATTGCCAGTCTACATTTTATATCCTCTCAACTTCGACCATCATCAGTTATTTTACTCCCAAATAGCAATAATCTAATTCCCTCAACATCACCCGACTTAATTAGACTATATTCCATTATCCTCGTTTTGCTTTTGTCTATGTTCATCTTATATCCTCCTTTCAAAACGCTGTCCATTCCGTTCAACTGCTCTTCCAAGTCCTTTGCTGTCTCTGACAGAATTACAATGTCATCAGTGAACCTCAAAGTTTTTATTTCTTTTCCCTGGATTTTAATACCTACTCCGAATTTTTCTTTTGTTTCCTTTACTGCTTGTTAAATATACAGATTGAATAACATCGGGGATAGGCTACAACCCTGTCTCACTCCCTTCCCAACCACTGCTTCCCTTTCATGCCCCTCGACTCTTATGACTGCCATCTGGTTTCTGTACAGATTGTAAATAGCCTTTCACTCCCTGTATTTTACCCCTGCCACCTTTAGAATTTGAAAGAGGGTATTCCAGTCAACATTGTCATAAGCTTTCTCTAAGTCTACAAATGCTAGAAACATAGGTTTGCCTTTCCTTAATCTTCCTTCTAAGATAAGTCGTAAGGTCAGTATTGCCTCACGTGTTCCAACATTTCTACGGAATCCAAACTGATCTCCCCCGAGGTCGGCTTCTACTAGTTTTTCCATTTGTCTGTAGAGAATTCATGTTAGTATTTTGCAGCTGTGGCTTATTAAACTGATTGTTCGGTAATTTTCACATCTGTCAGCACCTGCTTTCTTTGGGATTGGAATTATTATATTATTCTTGAAGTCTGACGGTATTTCGCCCATTTCATACATCTTGCTCACCAGATGGTAGAGTTTTGTCAGGACTGGCTCTCCCAAGGCCGTCAGTAGTTCCAATGGAATGTTGTCTACTCCCGGGGCCTTGTTTCGACTCAGGTCTTTCAGTGCTCTGTCAAACTCTTCACGCAGTATCGTATCTCCCAGTTCATCTTCATCTACACCCTCTTCCATTTCCATAATATTGTTGTCAAGTACATCGCCCTTTTATAGACCTCCTATGAACTCCTTCCACCTTCCTGCTTTCCCTTATTTGCTTAGAACTGGGTTTCTACCTGAGCTCTTAATAGATTAGATTAGATTAGATTAATACTTGTTCCATAGATCATGAATACGACACTTCGTAATGATGTGGAACGTGTCAGGTTAATAAAAGATGTCTGTACAAGAAATTACATTACACAAAATATTGCATGACACTAATGATTAAGTTTTTTTTTTTTTTTTTTTTTACTTACTTTATATCTAAAAATTCAGCCAATGAGTAGAAGGAGTTGTCACCTAGAAATTCTTTTAATTTATTTTTAAATGTTAGTTGGCTATCTGTCAGGCTTTTGATGCTGTTTGGTAGGTGCCCAAAGACTTTTGTGGCAGCATAATTTACCCCTTTCTGTGCCAAAGTCAGATTTAGCCCTGCATAGTGAAGATCATCCTTTCTCCTGGTGTTATAGCTATGCACACTGCTATTACTTTTGAATTGGGTTGGATTATTATCAACAAATTTCATAAGGGAATATATATACTGTGAGGTTACTGTGAGGATCCCTAGATCCTTAAAGAGATGTCTGCAGGATGACCGTGGGTGGGCTCCAGCAATTATTCTGATTACACGTTTTTGTGCAATGAATACTTTTCTACTCAACGATGAATTACCCCAGAATATGATACCATACGAAAGCAGTGAATGAAAGTAGGCATAGTAAGCTAATTTACTGAGATTCTTATCACCAAAATTTGCAATAACCCTAATAGCATACGTAGCTGAACTCAGACGTTTCAGCAGACCATCAATGTGTTGCTTCCAGTTTAACCTCTCATCAATGGACACACCTAAAAATTTTGAAAATTCTACCTTAGCTACAGACTTCTGTTCAAATTCTATATTTATTACTGGAGTTGTGCCATTTACTGTACGGAACTGTATATACTGTGTTTTATCAAAATTTAAAGAGAGTCCGTTTGCTGAGAACCACTTAATAATTTTGTGAAAAACATCATTTACAATTACATCACTTAGTTCTTGGTTTTTGGATGTTATTACTATACTTGTATCATCAGCAAAAAGAACTAACTTTGCATCTTCATCAATGTGGAATGGTAAGTCATTAATGTATATCAAGAACAGTAAAGGACCTAAGACCAAACCCTGTGGGACCCCGTGCTTGATAGCACCCCAGTTTGAGCAATCACCTGTTGTTTTAACATTACACGAACCACTTATTTCAACTTTCTGCTTCTTCCAGTTAAGTATGAATTAAACCATTTGTGCACTGCCCCACTCAAACCATAATGATTTAGCTTATCTAAAAGAATTCCATGATTTACACAATCAAAGGCCTTTGAGAGATCACAAAAAATACCAATGGGTGATGTCCGGTTATTCAGAGCATTTAATATTTGATCAGTGAAAGCATATATAGCATTTTCTGTTGAAAAGCCTTTCTGAAAACCAAACTGACATTTTGTTAGTACTTTATTTTTACAAATATGGGAGGCTACTCTTGAATACATTACTTTCTCAAAAATTTTTGATAGAGCTGTCAGAAGAGAGATTGGGCGGTAGTTGTTTACATCCGACATATCCCCCTTTTTATGCAATGGTTTTACAATGGCATATTTCAGTCTATCAGGGAAAACACCCTGCTCCAAAGAGCTATTACATACGTGGCTGAGAATTCTACTTATCTGTGGGGAACAAGCTTTAAGTACTTTGCTGGAAATGCCATCAATTCCGTAAGAGCTTTTACTTTTCAGTGAGTTTATTATTTTACTGATTTCAGAGGGAGAGGTTGGTGGAATTACAGCTGTTTCAAACTGTGCAGGTATGGCCTCTTCTATTAATAGCCTTGCCTCTTCTAGTGAAGATCTAGATCCTATTTTCTCCACAACATTTAAAAAATGATTATTCAAAATATTTTCAATTTCTGATTGTTTGTTAGTGCACTTGTCATTCAATTTTATTGCACTAAAGTCTTCCTGTGCTCTTGGTTGCCCTGTTTCCCTTTCAATAATATTCCAAATTGCTTTAATTTTATTATCAGAGTTACTGATCTCAGACATGATACACATGCTTCTGGACTTTTTAATAACTTTTCTTAGTACCGCACAATAGTTTTTATAATATTGAACAATTTCGAGGTCAATACTCCATCTTGCTGTTAGATACAGTTCTCTTTTGCGGTTGCAAGATATTCTTATTCCTTTAGTTAGCCAAGGTTTTTTATATGTTTTCTTGGAATTATGTTTAACTATTTTCTTGGGAAAACAATTTTCAAATACCCTTAAAAATGTATTGTGAAATAAGTTATATTTCAAGTTTGCATCGGGTTCCTTATACACTTCATCCCAGTCTAGCTGCTGTAGGCTTTCCCTAAAGTTTGCAATATTTATATTGTTAATTGAACGCACTGCTTTGAAAGTCTGATTTATTATACTGCATGGAGCTATGTCATGTACTGTAACAAGCTGTGCACTATGATCTGAAAGACCATTCTCAACAGGATAAGCATTTATGTCCTTAAACTTATCTTGGTCTATAAAAAAGTTATCTATCAATGTACTGCTGTTCTTTGTTATCCGAGTAGGAAAATCAATGATGGAGCTCAAATTGAAAGAACTGAGTAATACTAAAAGGTCATTCTTCCTATTACACTCTTTCAGGGAATCAACATTGAAATCCCCACAAATGATAATTTGCTTCCCCCTGTCTGACAGATAGCACAACAAAGCATCCAAGTTTTCCAGAAATAGCTGGAAATTCCCTGAGGGGGACCTATACACTGTTACAATTATGAAAGTGCCATCCTTTAGTTTAAGTTCAGTGGCACATGCTTCCATATGTTGCTCTACACAAAATTTTTTAGTTTCTAAATTTTTTGCACTGTGGAAGCTTTTGACATATATGGCAACTCCTCCTCTCATCATATTATCTCTACTTACATGTGCAGCTAATTTGTACCCATTGATGCTAACCTTTTGCATATCAGTGACAATGTGATGCTCAGACAGGCATAGTATATCTATTACATTCTTGGTTTCTATATCTTCTAAACAAAGCAGAAGCTCATCAATTTTATTCTTCAAGCCCCCAATATTTTGATGAAATATACTAACAGTATTCATACAAGTGGTTCTCTTTTCTCCAAAGGTCTCTTTAATTTTCCTGTTGGCAATATCTATCTTACCCCTAGTGAGATAAGCCTCTACATCCTTACATTTGTCCTCTAGCCATCCCTGCTTAGCCATTTTGCACTTCCTGTCGATCTCATTTTTGAGACGTTTGTATTCCTTTTTGCCTGCTTCATTTACTGCATTTTTATATTTTCTCCTTTCATCAATTAAATTCAATATTTTTTCTGTTACCCACGTATTTCTATTAGCCCTCATCTTTTTACCTACTTGATCTTCTGCTGCCTTCACTACTTCATCCCTAAGAGCTACCCATTCTTCTTCTACTGTATTTCTTTCCAACATTCCTGTCTATTGTTCCCTTATGCTCTCCCTGAAACACTCTCCAACCTCTGGTACTTTCAGTTTATCCAGGTCCCATCTCCTTAAATTCTCACCTTTTTGCAGTTTCTTCAGAGTTTCAGAGTCCACATCTGACCCTGGAAATGTCTTACAATTTAAAACCTGGTTCCTAAATCTCTGTCTTACCATTATATAATCTATCTGATACCTTTTAGTATCTCCATTATATTAAGTAATTCCATTTTAGCGCATTTTTACTTCACAAAATGCACTGAGCATTAAATTATTGTGTTTCTCCCGAGAGAGTTTGGCACTGAATTTGAATTTTTGTTTACTCTCTCTCTCTCTCTCTCTCTCTCTCTCTCTCTCTCTCTCTCTCTCTCTCTCTCTCTCTCTCTCTCTGTGTGTGTGTGGGGGGGGGGGGCTGTGTGCTTGTAAGCTCCTTTAACTATTTGTTTCCATTTAAAACTTGTTTGCCTTCTGTATGTGGCAGTTCTCTTCTATTGTCAGTTGGTGGTATAGACTGTGATTGGATTTCAGTATTTTTAAATCTGTTACTATTGTAGTTTGATGGTGGTAATGGGCTACTAGGCAGTCAGCAAATGTGTTATGGGTGCTGTTGCTTTTTAGGGCTCTGAGGTGTTCTGAGTATCTTGTTTTAAAGTTCCTGCATGTTTGTCCTATGTATACTGATTAGCAAGTGTTGCATATGAGTTCATATATTCCTAATCTGTTGACTTTGCCTGTGGGTGCCCCGGTATTCTTTTTTCTGTGTTGTGGTGTCTGTCTTATATCCTATTTGAAGTCCCTGTTTTTGCAATATGTTAACAGTTGCTCAATAAACAAAACCCAGTGATGATAGCACAGAGATGTTGAAACATGTTTGGGTCACAAGATAGACAGTGTTTTGCATAAAAGATGGAACCTATATCCAATAACATTGTTGTAGACTTCAATCTGAAGACTGGTTTGATGCAGCTCTGCATACTACTCTTTCCTGTGCTATCCTCTTCATCTCTGCATAAGTTTTGATCTCCCTCTACAATTCCACCCCCCCCCCCCCCTCCCCCTCTCACCACACGCACACACTCCTCTCCATTACGAAATTGACAGTTTCTTGATGTCTCAGAATGTGTCTTATCGACTGATCCATTCTCTAATCACATTGTGCCATTATATATATATATATATATATATATTAAAAACAAAGATTCCAAGACTTACCAAGCGGGAAAGCGCCGGTAGATAGGCATAATGAATAAAACACACACACAGAATTTCGAGCTTTCGCAACCGGCAGCTGCTTCGTCAGGAAAGAGGGAAGGAAAAGGAAAGATGAAAGGATGTGGGTTTTATGGGAGAGGGTAAGGAGTCATTCCAATCCCAGGAGAGGAAAGACTTACCTTAGGGGGAAAAAAGGATAGGTATATACTCGCGCGCACACACACACACACACACACACACGCATATCCATCCATCGTTGTACAAACAAAAAGAGAAAGTAAGATGATAGAGAAGATTTCGAAATGCAACAGAGACAATAACAAACGTAATTGTTGGTTTCAAATAAATGATGATGTAAATAAAATAGAAAGAAACTTCCACATGGGAAAAATATATTAAAAACAAAGATTCGAAGATTTACCAAGCGGGAAAGTGCCGGTAGATAGGCACAATGAATAAAACACACAAACACACACACAGAATTTTGAGCTTTCGCAACCGGCGTCTGCTTCGTCAGGAAGGAGGGAAGGAAAAGGAAAGATGAAAGGATGTGGGTTTTAAGGGAGAGGGTAAGGAGTCATTCCAATCCCGGGAGCGGAAAGACTTACCTTAGGGGGAAAGAAAGGACAGGTGTAGACTCGCACACACGCACATATCCATCCGCACATACACAGACACAAGCAGACAAATGTCCCATTAACATTTTAAACACAACTGCACAACAGCAACAGTTTCACGTAATAAAATTATGAACAGCCGACCAGTTGCAATGGATAAAGAAATTCTTTACCTAGGTTTCAACAAATATAAATTTGTCTTCTTCAGAAGGTAGCAATTTTACATTAGTAAGGACTAATGTACCATCACCATTTTTACAATTGTCGGCATAGATCCATGTGTCAAAAATAAAATATAGCCCTAAATTAGGGTTTGTCATGTAAATATAAAATAGCTCACGGATCTTGCAGGAAACACAGAAGGGAACACTTTTGTGTGAATATATTAAAACATTGCTAATGTAAACACACTGAAAGATTAAAATTGTTGATTTTTACCTGGTGTCTCTCTGGTGGGTAAGGTAACAGTGTCACCATCAATATTTGTAACCTCTTTCTTCTCTGTTGCAGAAACACCAGAGGACAAGACCGTGTGAGAAATGCTGCCCCCGACTTACGTTCCGGGTTTCCACGACGAGGCGGCCGTGAAAGCGATGCGCTATAATGACCTCGGCACGACAGGTCTCAAAGTGTCCCACCTGGCGCTGGGTGGTGGTGCACTTGGGCTATACGGGTAAGCGACACCTGTGAAACACAATTTGTTTTGCAGGAGACGTGGCAATATTTACTGTGAAATCTTTTTATATGAATACTACAAAAGTTTTACAATTCTTTTTAGAAATTTTCACTGTGAGGCAGTTACATGATTGATTTCAGTCTACAAAAAATATACAATTCTGTTCTTCAGATTGTGCACTTGTCATTCATTCATTCACTCACTCATTGTGTTCCATCATTCACATAATTCAGGATAGCCTTCAATGGTAAGGAATGAGTCAAGTCATACACTGACAGGCAGGGGCAAATACTGCTGGCTACTTCTGTAAAGTATAGTGGCAATAATCTATGATTGGTACTAATCTGCTCAAAGTGATAATTACTTATAGATTACTTTATATACACTACTGGCCATTAAAATTGCTACACCAAGAAGAAATGCAGATGATAAATGGGTATTCATTGGACAAATATATTATACTAGAACTGACATGTGATTACATTTTCATGCAATTTGGGTGCATAGATCCTGAGAAATCAGTACCCAGAACAACCACCTCTGGCCGTAATGATGACCTTGATTTGCCTGGGCAGCTTGGATGTCATGTACAGGTACAGCTGCCCATGCAGCTTCAACACGATACCACAGTTCATCAAGAATAGTGACTGGAGTATTGTGACGAGCCAGTTGCTGGGCCACCATTGACCAGATGTTTACAATTTGTGAGAGATCTGGAGAATGTGCTGGCTAGGGCAGCAGTCGAACATTTTCTGTGTCCAGAAAGGTCCGTATAGGACCTGCAACATACGGCCGTGCATTATCTTGCTGAAATGTAGGGTTTCGCAGGGATCGAATGAAGGGTAGAGCCATGGGTCATAACACATCTGAAATGTAACGTTCCCAGTTCAAATGGCTGTCAATGCCAACAAGAGGTGACCGAGACGTGTAAATAATAGCAACCCATACTATCACGCTGGGTGATACGTCAGTATGGCGATGATGAATACACGCTTCCAATGTCCATTCATGGCGATGTCACCAAACACGGATGTGACCGTCATGATGTTGCTGGATTCACCCGTAAAAGTTACGTTTTGCCATTCATGCACCCAGGTTTGACGCCGAGTACACCATCGCAGGTGCTCCTGTCTGTGATGCAGCATCAAGGATAACTGCAGCCACAGTCTCTGAGCTGATAGTCCGTGCTGCTGCAAACGTAGTCGAACTGTTCGTGCAGATCGTTGTTGTCTTGCAAATATCGCCATCTGTTGACTCAGAGATCGAGACGTGGCTGCACGATCCGTTACAGCCATGCGGATAAGATGCCTGTCATCTCGACTGCTAGTTTATATGAGGCCACTGGGATCCAGCACGGTGTTCCGTATTACCCTCCTGAATCCACCGATTCCACATTCTCCTAATGGTCATTGGATCTCGACCAACACAAGCAGCAATGTCGCGATACGATAAACCACAATCACGATAGGCTACAACCATTCGCAGAAGTGTACCCGTGGAGGCCAATCGGCTGCTGATAGTGCCTGCACACGCTGTACACGGTACGGAAACAACTGGTTCACCCGTGGCACTCTCCATACAGTGACGTGGTCAACGTTACCTTGTACAGCAGCAACTTCTCTGACGCTGACATTAGGGTTATCGTCAACTGCACAAAGAATTGCCTCGTCCATTGCAGGTGTCCTCGTCGTTCTAGGTCTTCCCCAGTTGCGAGTCATAGGCTGGAATGTTCCGTGCTCTCCCTAAGACGCCGATCAATCACTTCGAACGTCTTCCTGTCGGGACACCTTCATTCTGGAAATCTGTCTCGATACAAACGTACTGCGCCATGGCTATTGCCCCGTGCTAATCCGTACATCAAATGCGAATCTGCCAACTCCGCATTTGTAAACATTGCACTGACTGCAAAACCACGTTCGTGATGAACACTAACCTGTTGATGCTACGTACTGATGTGCTCGATGCTAGTACTGTAGAGCAATGAGTCGCATGTCAACACAAGCACCGGAGTCAACATTAGCTTCCTTCAATTGGGCCAACTGGCGGTGAATCGAGGAAGTACAGTACATACTGATGAAACTAAAATGAGCTCTAACATGGAAATTATGCACTTCCAGACACATGTCCACATAACATCTTTTCTTTATTTGTGTGTAAGGAATTTTTCCTGAAAGTTTGGCCGTACCTTTTTGTAACACCCGGTATATGACTGACTATTCTATCATGGTCCATTCTGACATGGCCCACTCTTGCAAATTCCTCACTTTAAGAGGTTTGTTGCATAGCTTAACTAGTTCTTCATTGGATATGCAAACATACCTTTTGTTGCTTGGTCAAAAATTGTCCCAAAAAATATCCTGCAAACTTTATTTTCAAAGATTCAGGGTTTGTGCCCTTCTCTTTTGGTCACACTTCACGTTTCTGCTCTACACATCAGTTCTGGCCTGATGATTGTGTTGTAGAGATTCGGAGTTTGGAGGACAGAAGATTTTGGGGGGAAAAATAAACACTGTGTGCTTTCCTTAGTCTAATATGGTATTGGACTCCTCTTCTATTGCAGTCATTTGTGTTAACACTGAGTTATTTGATGTTTGGAGTGATCTTGAAAGTGAAGTTTTCTACCTGAAGGTCATCACATTGTTATGTAGTTATCTTTTCTCTTTGCAAGTTCTTTTATTCTAATATTTTCTTCATTAATTTTTAAACATATTTTCATGATAGTTGCATTTAGTTTCTTGAACAATACTTCAGTTTCACCACTGTGCCATCTGCATAGGCCATTATATGTAGTTGATTGTTATTTTTTCATTAGTTGCTTATTAGGATTTCTCTTACTTCTTTTTGAATGACAAGGTTGAAGATAATGAGCCACAGGATGTAACTCAGCTTGCTGCCTTCTCCGTACACATTTTGACCACACTTATGATTTTTTTAGGGATTCTGTAATCTGTCATGATTTCTCATATCATTTTTCTGTGTACAGAACTGTACACCCCCCAAAAGTCAATGAACAGGTAATGGACATCCTTATTTTATTCAGTACTGTTTCACTGATGAACTTGCTGCAAAATATTCTGTCTGTTGTAAATTCATTATGATAGTCCTCTATTACTTCTCAGTATAAGGTTTCAGTCTTCGCAATATTATGCACGAAAATACTTTATATGCTTTGACCAGTAGGGAAATTCCTCTGTAATGCCGGCAATTTTGTTTAACTTCATTCTTGTGTATAGGGTCAATGATTAATTCCATCCATTCACCCTGTATTTTTTCATCCCACCAAATTTTAAGAATAAGATGTAACAATTTCTGATGCAGTTTATGATGACCATATTTAGCAATTCCACTGTTAATTTGTTAGTCCCAGCCATTTTGTGATTCTTCAGTTTTTTTAACAGTATGGTGGGTTACTGACAAGAGAACCCTCCCTGCTGGAGGGCTAGTTTTCTTGAGTTTGTTTTCTGGTTCAGGGCAGTTAAAAAATCAAAATATTATTTCCAAGTCTATAATATACCATCTGATCCAGTGATAATGTTAACACTGATATGAAGAGCTGCTGTCCCCATCTGATATCCCTCCATGATGTTATTTGCAGTACCATGTACTTTGCAGATGATGTAAATGTTCACATTTTAAATGATTGATGTTATACAACATTTTCTGAAAATGTCTATTTCAGAATTCTATGTATCTTGTACAAAAATTGTATTACATAAATAAATTTTTGTGTACCTGGATTTGAAACTATTGAATTGACTGAACAGGAGGATCTGTTGATAAATTTTCAGTTTCTGCAGAATTGTAGCATTGCATACGTAATGAGATGAACTTTATCTTCTGCATTTCTTTAAATTACTTCAAATGAGGTTAAGTAATTATTAATAAGTGTAACAGAAAGAAAAACAGTAGAGAGTATGTATCAACATAATAAAAATTAGTGTATCACATACTTCACTAGAAGCATGTATTTTTCTACTCCTATAGGAATTAGTATCAGGTATTTCAGTAAGCAATTGTCCCAACAAGCCAGTTATATCTGAACCAGCTGTATGCCTGTAACCAATGAAACACAGACATATGTTATATGCAATGTTTTACTAGAATTGCTCTGTACTACCACCTACTAAAATACTTACTCATCTTCCTGAAACACCCTATATCATATTATAATAGGCGAATATATGGCCGAATGTATTAATGTACAGAGGTGAGACAGCTCACCTGCAATGACACCACATTTGCTGTTGTAGGGACTACCCTGAAGAGGATGCAATTGCTGCAGTGCGGGAGGCGATCCGGCAGGGCATCAACTACATCGACACGGCACCCTTCTACGGCCTCGGGAGGTCTGAAGAAGTTCTTGGCAAGGTGAGGTCGAGCTGCAGTGGGCCTAATCCTTTCACCAAGGATGGAAGCTGCTGTTGCCATTTTTTTGAGTCTGTTCAGTATGCATGTGCTGTAGATTAGGTGGCTTTTGTAAGCCAATTTGTGGTTATTCTCCAACTTGGTAGATCCCAAGTCTCCTGTATTCAACTGTTCATCAGTCTCCTGTATTCAACTGTTCATCATAACTTCCCCTACACCACTGTGTTACTTTCTAAGAAATTATCATTTACACCCTGTATTGGAAAACATTACCAATGTTGTATTTTGAATCAGTTCTGGAGTCCAGAGTCCCTGAATTTGCAAGTGCTAATATGATAGTTAATGTGTATTTTTTGGTAAAGTTGTGTACATACAGGGTGTTACAAAAAGGTACAGTCAAACTTTCAGGAAACATTCCTCACACACAAATAAAGAAATGATGTTATGTGGACATGTGTCCGAATCGCTCTATTTCCATGTTAGAGCTCATTTTAGTTTCGTCAGTATTTACTGTACTTCCTTGTTTCACCGCCAGTTGGCCCAATTGAAGGAAGGTAATGTTGACTTCGGTGTTTGTGTTGACATGCGACTCATTGCTCTATAGTACTAGTATAGAGCACATCAGTATGTAGCATCAACAGGTTGGTGTTCGTCAAGAACGTGGTTTAGCAGTCAGTGTAATGTTTACAAATGCGGAGTTGGCAGATGCCCATTTGATGTATGGATTAGCACGGGGCAATAGCCGTGGCGCGGTATGTTTGTATCGAGACAGATTTCCAGAACGAAGGTGTCCCGACAGGAAGACGTTCGAAGTGATTGATCGGCGTCTTAGGGAGCACGGAACATTCCAGCCTACGACTCACAACTAGGGAAGACCTAGAATGACGAGGACACCTGCAATGGACGAGGCAATTCTTCGTGCAGTTGACGGTAACCCTAATGTCAGCGTCAGAGAAGTTGCTGCTTTACAAGGTAACGTTGACCACGTCACTGTATGGAGAGTGCTACGGGAGAACTAGTTATTTCCGTGCCGTGTACAGCGTGTGCAGGCACTATCAGCAGCTGATTGGCCTCCACGGGTACACTTCTGCGAATGGTTCATCCAACAATGTGTTAATCCTCACTTCAGTGAAAATGTTCTCTTTACAGATGAGGCTTCATTACAACGTGATCAAACTGTAAATTTTCACAATCAACATGTATGGGCTGACGAGAATCCGCACACAATTGTGCAATCACGTCATCAACACAGATTTCTGTGAACGTTTGGGCAGTCATTGCTGGTGATGTCTCGATTGGGCCCCATGTTCTTCCACCTACGCTCAATGGAGCATGTTATCACGATTTCATACGGGATACTCTACCTGTGCTGCTAGAACATGTGCCTTTACAAGTACGACACAACATGTGGTTCATGCACGATGGAGCTCCTGCACATTTCAGTCAAAGTGTTCATACGCTTCTCAACAACAGATTCGGTGACCGATGGATCGGTAGAGGTGGACCAATTCTGTGGCCTCCATGCTCTCCTGACCTCAA
Organism: Schistocerca gregaria; assembly: GCF_023897955.1. NCBI lineage: Eukaryota > Metazoa > Arthropoda > Insecta > Orthoptera > Acrididae > Schistocerca > Schistocerca gregaria. Next base: position 104,766,528 of record NC_064930.1, on the reverse strand, counting down.
CCCTCTTGACTTTCATTTATGGGAGCATTTGAAAGCTCTTGTCTACGCAACCCTGGTGCCAAATGTAGAGACTTTTCGTGCTGGTATTGTGGACGACTATGATACAATACACCATTCTCCAGGGCTGCATCAGCGCATCCATGTGAAAGAGGGTGGATGCATGTATTCTTGCTAATGGAGAACATTTTGAACATTTCCTGTAACAAAGTGTTTGAAGTCACGCTGGTACATTCTGTTTTGCTGTGTGTTTCCGTTCCACGATTAATGTGATTAGAACAGAAGTAATAAAATGAGCTCTAACATGGAAAGCGAGTGTTTCCAGACACATGTCCACATATTTTCGTTCTTTGTGTGTGAGGAATGTTTTCTGAAAGTTTGGCCGTACCTTTTTCTAACACCCTGTATATTATTTATAACAACATATAAATGACATCGTGAATACTAGCTAATCTTCAAATAACCACTGAGAACACCCCTTTCAGAAATTCTCAATTTCATGTACAGTCACTGACAGGCTTTTTGTTTCCAAATGTGAAATACATAGCCCAACAGTATTATGAAAAGGAAAGTTACTACTCACCATGTGGCGGTGATGCTGAGTTGCAGATAGGCACAACAAAAAGACTGTCACAAATGAAGCTTTCGGCCAGTAGGCCCTTTGTTAAAAATAGACAACACACACACACACACACACACACACACACACACACACACACACACACACACACACACACACACACACTGCAAATGCAACACAGACATACGACTGCAGCCTCAGGCAACTGAAACCACACTGCGAGCAACAGCATCAGTGCATGATGGGAGTGACGACTGAGTGGAGCTAAGGAGAAGGCTGGGTTGGCGAGAGGGAGGGATAGTATGGTAACGGTGCCAGACATTGAAATGCTGCAGGTTAGATGGAGGGCAGCAGAGAGAGGGGGGAGTAGCGGAAAAGGAGAGAAGTAAACAGACTCAGTATGATGGTGGAATCCAGCTGTCTAGTGTTGGAATGGGAACAGGGAGGGCTCTGGATGGGTTGAGGCCAGGAGGGATGCGGGAACGTAGGATGTATTGCAGGGAAAGCTCTCACCTGCACAGTTCAGAAAAGCTGGTGTTGGTGGGACGGATCCATATGGCACAGGCTGTGAAGCAGTCATTGAAATGAAGGGTGTCATGTTTGGCGGTGTGCTCAGCAACAGGCTATGTACATGACATAAATATTTCTGAAAACAGAAAAAAATCAAGGCTACACAACTGTGCCATTGGATTTTGAGAAGAAGTACCTTTTAAGGTTTCAACATTTTGAATAGGAATAATTTCTGAAATATTAAATTTTCGGAAAAAATAAAATGTTTGGTGAAAAGTGGAGATAAGGACTTTTAAATGAGTTATGTTCATCTGGAATAAACAATTTTAGTATCATGGAAGTTTGTTTGAAATGCACAGTTATCATAAATTAGGAATATTTCATTAAATAAAATGTTTTCATATGAACTGAATGTACTGCTGTCATTGGCTGTCACTAAATTATAAAGTGAGTAACAAAGTTTAATAAAATAATGCCTGAATGAGCATTTAGTAATTTCCTGTAGCCATCGTATGCATACTACTAATGAAAAGACGCCAGACAACAACAAAATTACATCGGCATCGAGAATGTTACGAGAACAAATGGGGTAGCCCCAGCTTGCTCAGTTACAAACGTCTGCAAGCAACAATAAAAATGATAACCTATTTCCTCCCCAAAGAGATAAAGGATGTAAAACAGAAGTTGCTTGGTGAAGTTCGACAAACTTTGCAATAGAAGAGAGCGATTGTAATGTGCACTTTAGTATTTGTAAAATTTCCTCCCATAGCTTTTTCTCATTACATTTGCATGCAAAAATGATAGGGATTTCACCTGTCATAATATTAGCAGTTATTGAAGACTTTACCTGGCTGCATACTGCAAATTGTTTGAAATTACAGGAAATGCTCGGCTTTGGGTAAAAGAGTAAGTTGACCAGTGTCTACAGTGTTCCTAAAATTTGTCCACTGTTACCTGTTTTGCAGGCTCTGAAGGGCATCCCTCGGCAGGCATACTATATCGCCACCAAGGTCGGCTGCTATACAATGGACCCACGCACCATGTTCGATTTCTCTGCGCAGAAGACGAGAGAGAGTGTCGCAAAGAGCCTCGAGCTGCTGCAACTGGACTATGTGGACGTCATACAGGTGATGTCCTCTCCGATGTTACAGCTAGAAACAATGGGAGGAACGGTTAGAGCCTGGGGTGTGAGAATTATTAAATATGTGTGTGGATTTCTAAGGTACCAAACTGCTTAGGTCATCAGTCCCTAGACTTACACACTACTTAAACTAGCTTATGCTAAGAACAACATACAGACCTATGCCCGAGGGAGGCCTCAAACCTCCGGCAGAGAGGGGCCACACAGTTCGTGACATGACCCCTCAAAACACGTGGCTACTCCGCGTGGCAGATGTAAGAATACTTGCATGTAGGGACAGGAAAAATTGTTTTATTTTCTGCCCAATTTCTGTGTTATTTTTTGACAATTTCAGTGCTATTTTTGAACAGCTTACTTTTGAAATATTCCCCACATGTTCTTTGTCACTGTTTTTTACTGTTATGCTAAAGCTAAAAATATGACTAAGTGTTACATGGTTAATTGACATAATATTTATTTACATTACTGAGAAAAGAAATGTTTATGTTGAACGTATTAAGTGTACTCAGGAAAGGAGAAACAGCTTTGCAACCACACACCATTGATTGTTTTTCAAAGGAAAGCACTGTCATAACTCTAAATTATCGGAGACATCATTCCACCAGTCAGTCAACACTTCACTATAGTGTGAAATCAGCCACTCAAAATTTATATTCAAAAGTGGAAGAAAAATTGCCTTTAGCACAACAGCAGGGATTTGGCAATGTCCACCTTTGCTGCTAATACAGAAAGTTCCTTATACACTACGTTTTGAAGGGATCTGTACCTTGGTTTCATCACCAAAATATTCACCCTTGCACATTAATGAAGCCGTCTTTTAAATTGGAGTAGAGATAACAACTTTATCTGGTGACATCTCATTTCTCTAAACTTTAGCTCAGAAAATCATACTAAATATGTGAATATAACAATTGTCTTTGTTTTGTGTTTCTACTTGGATTCTATGCAAATATGCAGTTTAACTGACGCTTCATATTCAAGATCTGTCAAAAATGTGTAATTTATGGCAAGATTTGGTGCAGAAATGTAACAGAAAATGTGACATCACAGAACAAAACTGCAAATTCTAATAAACTTTATGCAGCAGCTGGTGGTGTATACAAACATTTCCTCCATTAAATAAATTACAGACATGAAGCACCACTTTGCAAGAATATTTCATAAACCTGCGAGGGCAGGTTGCGACTTGTGCTTGGATACCTCAATTGACAAGTGCTCGGTAGCAAAAGACGGAGGCAACAGCTTCCAGTTCTGGTCTGGCACACAGTTTTAGTCTGCTAGGAAGTCCCAGTATTTATGTTGTGTTTCTGCATAAGTGTGGAAACCTTCCATGAAATGACATTTGACCACAGTGAGCAACTCCAAAAATTTTCTCCTCTCACATTCCAGGTGCACGATGTGGAGTTCGCTCTGAACCTGGACATAATTATCCAGGAGACTCTTCCAGCGCTGCAGGAACTTGTGGCAAAGGGCAAGGCGAGGTTCATCGGCATCACGGGGTACCCTCTCGAGCCGCTCCGAGAGATCATCGAGAAGAGTGGCAGCGTGAAGGTGGACACGGTGCTGTCGTACACCAGAGACACTCTCATAGACGATACACTGCAGCAGCACCTGCCATTCTTCAAGGTGTGTCCCTGCATCAGTTTAGTTTACTGTGCTTGACTTAAACCTTTGAATGCTGTTGATGAGTTAATTCGTTGTGCTCCACTGATCCCCGTATATTGACAAATTTAAGCATGGCCTACATCTACATACATACTCCACAATCCACTATACGGTGCGTGGCAGAGGCTACCTCGTACCACAACTAGCATCTCCTCTTCCTGTTCCACTCCCAAATAGAACGAGGGAAAAATGACTGCCTATTTGCCTCTGTACGAGCCCTAATCTCCCTTATCTTATCTTTGTGGTCTTTCTGTGAAATGTAAGTTGGCAGCAGTAAAATTGTACTGCAGTCAGCCTCAAATGCTGGTTCTCTAAATTTACTCAGTAGCGATTCATGAAAAGAATGCCTCCTTTCCTCCAAAGACTCCCACCCAAGTTCCTGAAGCATTTCCGTAACACTTGCGCAATGAGCAAACCTACCAGTAATAAATCTATTAGCCCGATTCTGATTTGCTTCTATGTCCTCCCTCAATCCGACCTGATAGGGATCCCAAACGCTTGAACAGAACTCGAGAATAGGTTGTATTATTGTTTTATAAGCGGTCTCCTTTACGGATGAACCACATCTTCCCAAAATTCTACCAATGAACCGAAGATGACTATCCGCCTTCCTCACAACTGCCATTACATGCTTGTCCCACTTCATATCGCTCTGCAGTGTTACGCCCAAATATTTAATTGACGTGGCTGTGTCACGCGCTACACTACTAATGGAGTATTCAAACATTAGTGGATTCTTTTTCCTATTCCTCTACATTAATTTACATTTATCTATATTTAGAGCTAGCTGCCATTCTTTACACCAATCACAAATCCTGTCCAAGTCATCTTGTATCCTCCTACAGTCACTCTACGACGACACCTTCCCGTACACCACAGCATCATCAGCAAACAGCCGCACATTGCTATCCACCCTATCCAAAAGATCATTTATGTAGACAGAAAACAACAGCGGACCTACCACACTTCCCTGGGGCACTCCAGATGATACCCTCACCTCCAACAAACACTCACCATCGAGGACAACGTACTGGGTTCTATTACTTAAGAAGTCTTTGACCCACTAACATACTTGGGAACCAATCCCATATGCTCGTACCTTAGTTAGGAGTCTGCAAAAAAATGGTTGAAATGGCTCTGAGCACAATGGGACTTAACATCTATGGTCATCAGTCCCCTAGAACTTAGAACTACTTAAACATAACTAACCTAAGGACATCACACAACACCCAACCATCACGAGGCAGAGAAAATCCCTGACCCTGCCAGGAATCGAACCCGGGAACCCGGGTGTGGGAAGCGAGAACGCTACCGCACAACCATGAGATGCGGGCAGGAGTCTGCAGTGGGGCACCAAGTCAAACGCTTTCCGGAAGTCAAGGAATATGGCATCCGTCTGATACCCTTCATCCACGGTTCGCAAGTTATCATGTGAAAAAAGGGTGAGTTGCGTTTCGCAGGAGCGACGCTTTCTAAAGCCGTGCTGATGCACGGACAGAATCTTCTCTGTCTCAAGGACAGTGCTATTGACAAGTTAGGCCTCCTTGGTGACCTCTGAGCACCAATGGCAAGTGCAGAGCATCACCAATCAGGTATCTGAGTGCTACTGACAAGTGTAAGATTACAGCAGAACTTTTTACCCCTTCTCAGTAGCTTTCCAGTTTTAGCATCTGTGGTCTGTACTGGTACATTGTGTTTAGTGATCTTCCCTTGCTGCATTCAGCTTCACTTTACACCTTACTGTTCATCTGGATTAGCATCACAGTGTTTTGTTCATCGTCTCTTCTGCAAAGGAAATAACGTGTTGCACTAAGCTTAGATTGTGGAGGTACTCATGAAGAGCAACAGTGAGAATTAATCATTTGATGACAATGTGATAATGCCTGTAACAGTCAGGCTGTTTACTTCAACATGTTTAACACTAAAATCTTATGTTTCAACAAGAGAAGTAATTGATAGTTTTTCAAATCCAAGGAATCTAGAAATGATAAGCCTTTACACCACTACAGACTTGTAATAACTGTAAATATGCAAAGAATCTTCAAAGTCAAAAAAGTATTTTTACACCTACAGTAATGTTTGTCTTGGCAGTGACAAATCTTAGGGAAACAGAAGGAAACATTACAGAAAGCACTCCAGAAATATTAGATAGGTAGCAAGGGAGGCCACTCAGCACAGAGTGAAGCACAGATGCAGAGTACTTGGCGCGGGTAATAGTGATCCAACACTCATCTTGGAACATAGCGAACATGTCAGCACAAGCCACCCATCACAAAAGATAAGCAGAGATGTAAATTGATGCACATGAGTAGGAAAAACAAATGTTCAAATACAGCATTAATAATACCGAGCGAGGTGGCGCAGAGGTTAGCACACTGGACTCGCATTCCGGAGGTCGACGGTTCAATCCCGTCTCCGGCCATCCTGATTTAGGTTTTCCGTGATTTCCCTAAAATCGCTTCAGGCAAATGCCGGGATGGTTCCTTTGAAAGGGCATGGCCGATTTCCTTCCCCATCCTTCCCTCACCCAAGCTTGCGCTCTGTCTCTACTGACCTCGTTGTCGACGGGACGTTAAACACTAATCTCCTCCTCCTCCAGCATTAATAGTGTGCTGTGTGACACAGTCACACTGATTGATCTAGACGTAACATTGCAAGCAATATGAAATAGAAACAGCAAGTCAGGACTGTAATAGGGAAGGCAAATTGCTGACTTGCGTTTACGGGAGAATTTTAGGAAAGTGTGGTTCATCTGTAAAGAAGACAGCACATACTGAGCTTGTGCAACCCATTCTGGAATATTACTCGTGTGTTTGGCATCTGCCCCAGGTCAGATTACAAGAAGACATCAAAGAAATTCAGAGACATGTTTGATAGATTTGTTACTGGTAGGTTCAAACTCATGCCAGTTTTAAACTCAAATGGGATTCCGTGGAGGGAAGATTATGTTCTTTTCGAGGAACACTACTGAGAAAACTTAGAGAACCAAGCCAACTGTGGATCAAATCAACTGCTGCCAATATACATTTCACATTAGAACAATGAACATAAGGTGAGAGAAATTGGAGGCAGATAGACAGTGAAGAGACAGACAGACACTTTCTACCACACACTTGTATGGTATATTGCAGAGTATGGATATAGATTATTCCAACAAAATTGATGGCTCTTAAAAAGTCAACTGCAGTAGCAAGTATCACCTGCAGTTCTCATATCCATTTTAAGGGAAATCAGTGACATATTCAAAATATAGTATGAATGAATTCTGAAGCAATGTGTAAAAAAAATAATCAAGAAATGATAGAATTTTCAGTCATAAACAGACATCTACTAGCTTATTTTGAAAAATGGTCAATTACTAACATTAACAGCATTGGTTTCTAACTTTTTAGAAATAATCTCTAGATTTCACTTTTAAGAAGTGATTTTACATTGTGTCATTTGTCATCATTAAAAACATGACACCCCAGAAATTGACAGAGTAGTTTGTTTACAGTCACTGTCTGAAGAAATGGAAATTTCACATGATGTGTTTCGTTGCATGCATTTTTTTTTTTACAATTTTTGCAATTAATGGCCTAACTTGATGACACTGCCTCAGATCACTTTGTTCAGCTTTTGGTAATTGTTGTGACAGTGCCACGACATTCAACAGTGCCGCCACAACAGTACGCGCAAATGGCGATAGAGGCACTCCGCAAGTTGGCTGAGCGCGGGAGTGCCACCTAGCCACGGATGGCGCCGGCCGCATGTCACGGCATTGCAGTCGAATAAGAGATACTGGTTGTTATCATGTAGCCAGCTATTGTTTCTAAGTGAGTGTGTTTGAATATCCACGCAATTATTGGTGATTAAAGTTATAACAGTAATCAGTCACATTCAAAATATTTTACAATCCATTTGCACAATTTCATTGTGGTCTTCTTTCAGTGGTGAATCTTGTGAAGGTCAACTAAAATAGCTTGTTGTTCCAAAAACACGGGTGCCGTATGCAACACGTCCCGCAGTTCTATTGAAAAGGTTCGATATCTGACTTACTGTGAGACAGAGGCATTTGTATGCCTACTGAAGACTGTAGTGCATTTGATTTTGTGTAGCTATTTAGCTGTGGAGAAGATAAGTTCCCTGTTGATTCCACATGGTTTGACAGAAGCTTAAACAAATCTTTTCTCAATTGGTTTAAGGCTGGGGTGGCCAAGATTTTGGATTACTGACTGTGTCCTGGCAGGAGTGCCATAGTGCTCAATCTGGCTGCAAACTTCCTCCTCTGCCTCACTTCCTAAGTGTGAGGAGGGGGAGACTGCAAACATGTTGCATTTAAATGGCAATGCTGTTGCACTGCATATGACTGTTTTATGTTTCACATTTCTCAACAACATAGATTACAAACAATACGAACTTTCAGTATTACTTCATTATTATTGGCATAATATAATCTTTATCTGGTACAAACTGTTGGCATACTTACAGTCACAGACAATTGTACATGTTCTTGGCCTCGAGCTGCTATGTAATCGTGACTTATCTAGTTTCATAATTAAAAAAAGGTCTTTCACACACACATATATTGATATAAATATTGTGGCACTTTTGCAACCTCATTATGGAGGTGTGGAAACTACCTGAGGTAAGCAATATAAATGTCCTGGCAATTTCAATACAGGTGTCCTAGCAATGTAGTTATCCTGGACAGGTTTAATGTAACAGGATATGTCTCTGAAATAGGAATTATGTTACAGGTCTGTCAGTTACATTTGCACATGCACATGCACAACTGAAATGGCAAGCAAACTCATAAACAGCTTGAAAACATATGTACGATTTACAGTGTCCTCAGAACATTTCATTTCAGAAACTATCCTCATAACTCTTTCAAGGCCATAATGAATTCTTCAGTCCGTGTATTTTCTTTAACAGAATTGAACTTAGGAACTGAACTGTGTTCATCCGAATGTATGACTTCTATAACGTGATTTTCTTTTTAAATGCCTCCCCATCAAATCAGAAAGAAGTTGTTTCTCATCTTGCAGTGTCTTACTACGGCCACTGTGCAGTCACATCCACTTAAAATGTGAGGTCTTCAATCCATTCCAGGTGTTCTAATTTTCATTCCTGCACTCCTGTTTCCTTCACAAATTCAACAATAGTGAAAAAGCATTCCAGGCATGCTGTTTGACTTAACCGATGTATTGTATTGTATGTTATCTGGGGACCTAGAAACGACAGAGAGGCTCCGTCCCCGCCGCAGCCGCAGTGGTCCATAACCCCACGATGACTACCGCAGTCCACTTCACCCCCCCACCGCCCCACACCGAACCCAGGGTTATTGTGCGGTTCGGTCCCCAGTGGATTCCCCCCCCCCCCCCCCCCTCCCCTCCAGGGAACGTTTCACACCAGACAAGTGTAACGCCTATGTTTGCGTGGAAGAGTAATGGTGGTGTATGCGTACGTGGAGAATTTGTTTGTGCAGCAATCACCGACATAGTGTGACTGAGGCGGAATAAGGGGAACCAGCCCGCATTCGCCAAGGCACACGGAAAACCACCTAAAAACCATCCACAGACTGGCCGGTTCACCGGACCTCGACACAAATCCGCCGGGCGGATTCGTGCCAGGGACCAGGCGCTCCTTCCCACCTGGAAAGCCTTGCGTTAGACCGCACGGCCAACCGGCTGGGCTAACCGATGTACTTTGCACTGATATACAAAGTCTCCATTCTCTTCATACTCCATACTCTTTGTTCATGACAATACAATAAAGTGTACAACTTCAGAAATTTTGCTATTTGTACCACTTCTTCATGTGCTACATGCCTGCAAATTAGCACAAAGTGCTTCATGATGTACAGAACAATGAATCCCGTCTGTCAATCATTGTAATTTTTTGCTCTTTTTTTGTCGACTAAACCTGGGCACTGAGGAACATATCAGACAGAACAATCCATGGTCAAATACTTGACAAATTTAGTAATGTTCTACAGTTTGTTTGATCATGTAGGGGGCCTTTAGACCCAGTATATTTCTAAAATGAGTGGGGTTCTGAACAATTTGTTGTAAGTGGGTCTTAGAGATGACATATTGTTATGTTCCACAGGACTTCCTTTTTCATATCCACCATTTACAAAACTGTAGTTATCCCCAGTGATTGTTGGATGATTAAAGTCTCCTCCGACGATGACAGTATGATTGGGAACTTGTGTATTAGTGAACTTAGGTTTTCTATAAAGTTTTGGGTTACACCTGGAGGTGAGTCTGATAATCAATAATAATAATAATAATAATAATAATAATAATACCAATTATACTATCAACTACAGGAGTCATACAACACAATATCCACCAGTACATCAACGCAATACAGCTACATCCAAACGTATATATACAACTACAGAAATCTGTAATTATTGATACTTGTTCAATTACCCGAAAGTTCCTAAATGCAATGTAACATATACTGCACAGTTAAAAGGAAGTCACGCTTGATCAAGGTCTGTGTCACTTTCCATTTTTAACCAGACATAACGTCTGAGACAGGAAAGAGAAATAATAATAATAATGTATGAAAAACGAACTCCAAGTTCACAAAAAAACACTAAAAAAATAGAAAAATATTAAAAATAGTTAAATTAGTAGAGAATTTTAAGACTTAAAAAGTTTTGTGTGCTATCTTTACTAAGTCTGAGAGTTTCACTTGAAAATGTTCTGGTGGACTTTAGTTTCGACAGTGTGATTTTGTGGGCTTTTAGGAAACGACCAATCCAACTTTTACCAGCAATTTCATACTTCAAATGATACACAACGTTATTTTATTTTTTACTGCCATCCTTCCAACCTTTCTTATTTTTTCGAATAGCAGCAAGTGCTTTGATCAGTCTTTCCCAAGTTATTTGTTACAGTCTGCAACGAACTGCACAGAATTAGATCTGGCTAAAACAAGCCTCATCTCGTCAAACAACTTGCGTACCGCTGCTCAAAAACAATGAAAAGGGGGGGGGGGGTGGTAAAAATTGCTACACATAAAGGACATTTTTCACTATAAAGTTATTAATGATTGTCTGTCAAGAACAATTGCAGCAGATAATGAACGTGCTCCACTGCAGAGCGGAGATCTAACGTAAGTTAATAGTTACAGACCAGGCAAATGCACAGCTGGAAGACTGGTGTCAGTTTTATGTAGAGATTCTCAGATTTGGGCATTTTGTATTATTTTCCTTATTTATTTAAATAACTTTTTTTAAGTTGTGAAACAGTGGGATTATTGTGCTTCTATTTGTCCTTTTTTGGGCGTGAAACTTATTTACAGTTTTATTTACAGCCCTCGGTATGAGTTTACAGCCCTCGGTATGAGAAGTTTAGTATCAGTCATAATTTGTTGTCTATGTACTTTAAAGAAGTAGGGAGCAGTGGCCACAACTTGACTCCTTCCATATCCTCAAAGGCTCTTATTATTCGACCCAGTGTGTGAGCGAGTGAACAAAGTGTCCCGTTTTCATCCCTTTGGCAGGAGAAGGGCGTGGGCGTCATCTGCGCGGCGGGTACGGCGATGGGCCTCCTGAGCAGTGCGGGGCCACAGCCGTGGCACCCGGCATCCCAGGAGCTGCAGGACGTGTGCAGGGCGGCAGCCGACTACTGCAAGGTGGGTGCGAGGCCAGCTAAGGTAACGGCAGGATAAAGATGTGTCAGTGTGTAAGAAGCTGAGTGAAGGTAAAAATGACACATACACCACTGGCAATTAAAACTGCCACACCATGAAGATGACGTGCTACAGGCGCGAAATTTAACCGACAGGGAGAAGATGCTGTGATATGCAAATGATTAGCTTTTCAGAGCATTAACACAAGGTTGGCGCCGGTGGCGACACCTACAATGTGCTGACATGAGGAAAGTTTCCAACTGATTTCTCATACACAAACAGCAGTTGACCGGTGTTGCCTGATGAAACATTGTTGTGATTCCTCGTGTGAGGAGGAGAAATACCTACCATGACGTTTCTGACTCTGATAAAGGTCGGATTGTAGCCTATCGTGATTGCGATTTATCATATCACGACATTCTTGCTCGCGTTGGTCAAGATCCAATGTCTGTTAGCAGAATATGGAATTGGTGGGTTCAGGAGGGTAACACGGAACACGGTGCTGGATCCCAACGGGCTCGTATCACTAGCGGTCGAGATGACCGCACGGCTGTAACGGATCGTGCAGCCATCTCTCGATCCCCCAAGTCAACAGATGGGGACGTTTGCAAGACAACAACCATATGTACGAACAGTTAGATGACATTTGCAGCAGCATGGACTATCAGCTCGGAGACCAAGGCTGTGGTTACCCTTGATGCTGCTTCACAGACAAGAGTGCCTGCGATGGTGTACTCAACGACGAAACTGGGTGCACGAATGGCAAAACATCATTTTTTCGGATGAGTCCAGGTTCTGTTTACAGCATCATGATGGTCGCATCCATGTTTGGTGACACCATGGTGAACGCACATTGGAAGGGTGTATTCGTCATCGCCATACTGGTGTATCACCCGGCGTGATGGTATGGGGTGCCATTGGTTACACGTCTCGGTTACCTCTTGTTCGCATTGATGGCACTCTCAACAGTGGACGTTACATTTCAGATGTGTTACGACCCGTTGCTCTATCCTTCATTTGATCCCTGCGAAACCCTACATTTCAGCACGATAATGCACGACCGCATGTTGCAGGTCCTGTACGGGCCTTTCTGGATACAGAAAACATTCGACTGCTGCCCTGGCCAGCACATTCTCCAGATCTCTCACGAATTGAAAACGTCTGGTCAATGGTGGCCGAGCAACTGGCTCATCACAATATGCCAGTCACTACTCTTGATGAACTGTGGTATCATGTTGAAGCTGCATGGGCAGCTGTACCTGTACACGCCATACAAGCCCAGTTTGACTCAATGCCCTGGCGTACCAAGGCTGTTATTATGGCCAGAGGTAGTTGTTCTGGGTACTGATTTCTCAGGACCTATGCACCAAAATTGCTTGAAAATGTAATCACATGTCAGTTCCAGTATAATATATTTGTCCAATGAATACCCGTTTATCAATTGCATTTGTTCTTGGTGTAGCAATTTTAATGGCCAGTAGTGTACAATATACTGAGGTGACAAAAGTCGCCGGATACCTCCTAATATCATAACGGGCCTCCTTTTGTCTCGTGTAGTGCAGCAACTCGGCACAGTACGGACTCGACAAGTCATTTGACATCCCCTGCAGATACATTGAGCCACCCTGCCTCTAAGCCGTTCGTTGTCACAAAAGTGTTGCCAGTGCAGGATTTTGTGCACAGACTTGACCTCTTGACTACACGTCCCATAAATGTTCAAGGAGAATTGTGTCGGGCAATCTGGGGGGCCAAATGATTTCACTTGAATTGTCTACAACGTTCTTCAATCCAATCACGAAAAAGTGTTGCCTGGTGACATCGTTGTATGAGATTGTGAAGTGCATGAATGGAAATTGTCTCCAAGTATCTGAACATAACCATTTCCAGTCAATGATCATTTAAGTTGGACCAGAGGTTCCACTACATTCTTTGTAAACACAGCCTACATCATTATGGGTACACCACCAGCTTGCACAGTGCCTTGTTGACAACTTTGGTCCATGGCTTTGTAGGGTCTACCACTTTGTTTCAGGATCATAACTACACACCCACAATTCATAGGCAGTTATGACTCTGGGCAGCGTCTCGATCCACTTGCGATCTTGACTGCGCACCCGATCTCAACAGTCTCACTGGTGTACATTCTACCCCAGTGGTGTGCTTTCTACTTACAAAGAACGAAATTTGCTGCAATTTGTCTCTTCGTTCAATTCATCAGCTAGACATGCCTCGTATGAAATTTTAAACATGTGCTATCTGTATTTTATCCTGTTTCATCACTTCGTGCGCTTGGAAGATCATTTTGGGAGTTATGCATTATGACAGCTGGGCAGAGTGTTTGTCATTCTGTACAGGCTCCTGGGCATCTTAAAATCACTAAAACACTCAAATCTTCCACCGAGCGAGGTGGCGCAGTGGTTAGCACACTGGACTCGCATTTGGGAGGATGACAGTTCAGTCCCGCGTCCGCCCATCCTGATTTAGGTTTTCCGTGATTGCCCTAAATCGCTCCAGGCAAATGCTGGGATGGTTCCTGAGAAAGGACACAGCCAGCTTCCTTCCCGTCCTTCCCTAATCCGATGAGACCGAAGACCTCGCAGTTTGGTCTCTTCCCCCAAACAACCCAACCCAAGTCAAATGTTCCTGCTTGCCCACCAAAACCATCATGTAGCACATTGTGGGTTTCAGCTGCAGTTCTGCTGAGCATAAAACAAAACTTAATGCATATATCTTTGTTCATTCAAGTTAGCTATGTTGAAATTTGCACACACAGTAGAAAAAGGTGTAAAGACATCTGCAAAAACCGAGCGAGGTGGCGCAGTGGTTAGCACACTGGACTCGCATTCGAGAGGACGACGGTTCAATCCCGTCTCCGGCCATCCTGATTTAGGTTTTCCGTGATTTCCCTAAATCGTTTCAGGCAAATGCCGGGACGGTTCCTTTGAAAGGGCACGGCCGATTTCCTTCCCAATCCTTCCCTAACCCGAGCTTGTGCTCCGTTTCTAATGACCTCGTTGTCGACGGGACGTTAAACACAAACCACCACCACCACATCTGCAAAAACTTTTGCACTGATGAATTCACAATGACTTTATATGGCACATTAGCAGCTGAAAAATGCACCTAGATACACCTACTGATGGAAGTTTATTACTGCTGATAATTTTGGGTACAATATTCAAATTCTCATAACACAAAAATAATTATGCCTAACACAGCGCCATACGCATGAAAATTATAGCAAATTCAGTGTACTACAACCTGCTACGTATCACTCACAAAGGGATCATGAGGATAGGATCAGAATAAATACTGCACACACAGAGGCACTCAGTCATTATTCCCATGTCCCATACGTGAATGGAATGGGAAGAAACCCTGATAAGCAGTACAAACCTCATGGTGGTTTGCAGAGTACAGATGTAGCTGCAGATGTAAAAATGTGCTACTGGGAGCAGTGCCAGCTGGTAAACTGACCAGTAATCTACATCTACACATCTACTTACATACTCAGCTAGCCACTGAGTGGTGTGTGGCGGAGGGCACAATTCGTGACAAAGTCATATTTCCCCGCCTCTGTCCCACCCACGGATCGCGCGAGGGAAAAACAACTGTCTGAACGCCTTATCTTTGAATGGTGATCATTACGCAATTTGAAAGTTAGTGGTAATAATATATGCTCTACATCCTCGGAGAAGATCGGATTTCAGAATTTAGTGAGTAGCCCCTTGTGTTTAGCACCTTGTCTATCTGCAAGTGTGTCCCAATCCAAACTTTCAATGAGATTTGTAACACTCTCGTGATGGATAAATGTACCAGTCACGCATCTTGCTGCTCTTCTTTGGACCTTCTCAATCTCTTGAATCAGACCCAACTGGTAAGGATCCCATACAGACGAACAGTGCTCAAAGACTGGACAAACTAATGTATTGTAAGCTATTTCCTTTGTTGAAGGACTGCATCACTTCAGGATTCTACCAATAAACTGCAATACCATCAACCAGATCATTTATGTAAGTCGTTAAAAGCAGTGGACCTATTACGCTGCCTACCTGAAGTTACGCCTGTTTCTGTTGAAGTCATCCCATTCAGAATGATATACTGCCCTGTCTGTTAGAAAACTTTCTATCCAACCACATATGTCATCAGATAGACTGTAAGCACGCACTTTTTGTAGCAAGCGACAGTGCAGAACTGAGTCGAACACCTTTCGAAAGTCGAGAAATATGGCATCAACCTGGGAGCCGGTATCTAGAGCCTGTTGTATGTCATGCACAAAGAGGGCCAGCTGTGTCTCGCATGAGCGTCGTTTCCTAAAACCGTGCTGGTTTCTGCAGTTGAGATCCTCAGAGTCAATGTACACTTCCACAGCTTACATCTCATTCACACCAAACGGTCCCATCCCTGCAGCCTGTGCAACATATCTGATCTGCCACTAGATCCCTCGGCACCTACATCTACATCTACATCTACATGACTACTCTGGAATTCATATTTAAGTGCTTGGCAGAGGGTTCATTGAACCTCACCCTACCATTCCACTCCCGAACAGCGCACGGGAAAAACGAACACCTAAACCTTTCTGTTCGAACTCTGATTTCTATTATTTTATTTTGACGATCATTTCTATGTAGGTTGGGCTCAACAAAACATTTTCGCATTCGGAAGAGAAAGTTGGTGACTGAAATTTCGTAAATAGATCTCGCCGCGACGGAAAACGTCTTTGGTTTAATGATTTCCATCCCAACTCGCGTATCATATCTGCCACACTCTCCCCCCTATTACGTGATAATACAAAACGAGCTGCCCTTTTTTGCACCCTTTTGATGTCCTCTGTCAATCCCACGTGGTAAGGATCCCACACCGCACAGCAGTATTCTAACAGAGGACGAATGGGTGTAGTGTTAGCTGTCTCTTTAGTGGACTTGTTGCATCTTCTAAGTGTCCTGGCAATGAAACGCAACCTTTGGCTCGCCTTCCCCACAATATTATCTATGTGGTGTTTCCAACTGAAGTTGTTCGTAATTTTAACACCCAGGTACTTGAATTGACAGCCTCAAGAATTGTACTATTTATCAAGTAATCGCATTCCAACGGATTTCTTTTGGAACTCGTGTGGATCACCTCACACTTTTCGTTATTTAGCATCAACTGCCACACCATACGGCAATCTTTTCTAAATTGCTTTGCAACTGATACTGGTCTTCGGATGACCTTACTAGACAGTAAATTACAGCATCATCTACGAACAACCTACGAGAACTGCTCAGATTGTCAACCAGATCATTTGTAGAGATCAGGAACAGCAGAGTCCCGGGACACATCCCTGGGGAACACCTTATATCACTTCAGTTTTACTCGATGATTTGCCATCTATTACTACGAACTATAACCTTGCTGACAGGAAATCACGAATCCAGTCCCACAACTGAGACGATACCCCATGGCCCCGCAGCCTGATTAGAAGTCGCTTGTGAGGAACGGTGTCAAAGCTTTCCGGAAATCTAGAAATACAGAATCAACTTGAGATCCCCTGTCGATAGCGGCCATTACTTCGTGCGAATAAAGAGCTAGCTGCGTTGCACAAGAACGATGTTTTCTGAAACCATGCTGATTACGTATCAATAAATCATTCCCTTCGAGGGGATTCATAATGTTTGAATACAGTATATGCCTCAAAACCCTACTGCAAACCGACGTCAATGATACAGGTCTGTAGTTCGATGGATTACTCCTACTACCCTTCTTAAACACTGGTGCGACCTGCGCAATTTTCCAATCTGTAGGTACAGATCTATTGGTGAGCGAGCAATTGTAAATGATTGTGACCTACATTAGTGACCTACATTAGTGACCTTCCTTAGGCTTTCCTCTCCCGCAACTGCCCCACAGATGTTACTCAAAAACAAATCTACTCCTCTCACTCTCTGACTAATGCAGCTTCCACTTCCAAAAAACTCAGTAGCATTCCTCTCGTCAACCATTCTGAGTGCCCCAAGTCTATACTTCTGGTGAGGCTATTATTTTATCAAGTTGACCCCCTGAATGAGATCCTCTCCCCCGTGATATCCTTCCCAACTGACCTCACAACCTCCAAAACATCCTAGTCAAATGTGATGATCCTCCAGAACAATGTCTGTCTCCACAGCCGAATGTTGAACGAGACGTATCCTCGTGTGGTATTGCCAGAGATTTTTCCTTTGCGGGAAAACAGGACCTGGGTATTCTCGGCATCGTGATGTCAGTTGAGGAGCTTCCTGATCGAGAGGTAGTGGCTTCAATCTAAAAGTGTTGACAGTGGCCGGGAGAAGGGTGTGCTAACCCTGTGCCTCTACATACTGCATACGACGATGAATGACAGAGGATAACACGGCAGTCTGACGACTACTGTGTGGTCTTCAGGGCCTGATTACGAGTTTTCTTTCCTTTTCTCGTAAACCCTACCTCAGAATTCCTAGTTATTCAATTGTGTTGAATATTAAACATAACATTATTCCTCTTGATGAGTAGATAATGACAGGATTTTGAACTCAATCACTAATTACAAGAAATATTGAAAATCAAATTTTTCGTGCTCCTGGGAGCTGTTAAATAGTTGGAACTGACTACCGAGATAGTTGATTGCTAATATATATTTCAGAGTGAAAAATTTCATCTTCACACAAGATAACTCCACGCATTTCAACATGACTGCCCTCGTGATGAATAAAATGTTAACACAGTAATTGCAGCGAAGACAGCTACTGCCTTACGACTTTTTATTGTTTATTAATGGGATGAATGTAGGCGAAGCAGAGATCACTCTGCAGTACGATTATACCATATATACTCGAATAATCCGCGCATGTTTTTTCCCGAAACATTGTTGGTACTGCTCCGCCTCTAACAATATATCCCATTATACTATTGCATTGTTGCGGCCTCAGTCTGTGACGCATCAGTAGCACGTTAGGGGCGAAGTATTAACGTCTTCAAACTTGTTAATTATGGCCACAAGTTCTCGTTATCGCTCGTACACTGCTACAGAAAAAGTGAAAATTAGTGAAGAAGCTGAGAATATTGGAAACCGTGCAGCAGGAGAAACAAAGTACGAACTGAGTGAGAGTTGTATTCGCGGCTGGCGAAAAAATAAAACGCAGCTTCAAGAAACTAATAGTAATCGCCGGGCATTTCGCGGCCAAAAAGCGAAGCATCCAGACCTCAAGAAAAGGCTCTGCGATTATGCAGATGAGAAGCGACAATACGGATGCACGGTGACGAGTGAAATATGCCAACTTAAACCATTGTCTTTAGCCAAACAACTATGCATTAGCAGTTTCAAAGCTAGCCGGGGCTGGCGATCAAGAGTTTTCAACCGAAATGGTTTAGGATTCCGGAGGAAAACTGCTATCGCTCAGCGGCTTCCAGGCCATTATGAGGAATGTTGTTGTTGTTGTGGTCTTCAGTCCTGAGACTGATATGATGCAGCTCTCCATGCTACTCTATCCTGTGCAAGCTTCTTCATCTCCCAGTACCTACTGCAACCCACATCCTTCTGAATCTGCTTAATGTATTCATCTCTTGGTCTCCCTCTACGATTTTTACTCTACATGCTGCCATCCAGTACTAAATTGGTGATCCCTTGATGCCTCAGAACATGTCCTACCAACCGATCACTTCTTCTAGTCAAGTTGTGCCACAAACTCCTCTTCTCCCCAATTCTATTCAATACCTTCTCATTACTTATGTGATCTACCCATCTAATCTTCAGCATTCTTCTGTAGCACCACATTTCGAAAGCCTCTATTCTCTTCTCATCCAAACTATTTATCGTCCATGTTTTACTTCCATACACGGCTACACTCCATAGAAATACTTTCAGAAACAACTTCCTGACACTTAAATCTATACTCGATGTTAACAAATTTCTCTTCTTCGGAAATGCTTTCCTTCCCATTGCCAGTCTACATTTTATATCCTCTCTACTTCGACCATCATCAGTTATTTTGCTCCCCAAATAGCAAAACTCCTTTACTACTTTAAGTGTCTCATTTCCTAATCTAATTCCCTCAGCATCACCCGACTTTATTCGACTACATTCCATTATCCTCGTTTTGCTTTTGTTGATGTTCATCTTATATCCTCCTTTCAAGACACTGTACATTCCATTCAACTGCTCTTCCATGTCCGTTGCTGTCTCTGATAGAATTACAATGTCATCAGCAAACCTCAAAGTTTTTATTTCTTCTCCATGGATTTTAATACCTACACCAAATTTTTCTTTTGTTTCCTTTACTGCTTGCTCAATATACAGATTGAATAACATCGGGGAGAGGCTACAACCCTGTCTCACTCCCTTCCCTTTCGTGTCCCTCGACTCTTACAACTGCCATCTGGTCTCTGTACAAATTGTAAATAGCCTTTCGCTCCCTGTATTAACCCCCACCACCTTCAGAATTTGAAAGAGAGTATTTCAGTCAACATTTTCTAAAGCTTTCTCTAAGTCTACAAATGCTAGAAACGTAGGTTTGCCTTTCCTTAATCTAGCTTCTAAGATAAGTCGTAGGGTCAGTATTGCCTCACGTGTTCCAATATTTCTACGGAATCCAAACTGATCTTCCCCGAGGTCAGTTTCTACTAGTTTTTCCATTCGTCTGTAAAGAATTCTTGTTAGTATTTTGCAGCTGTGACTTATTAAATTGATAGTTCGAACATTTTTGCATCTGTCAGCACCTGCTTTCTTTCTGATTGGAATTATTAAATTCTTCGTGAAGTCTGAGGGAATTTCGCCTGTCTCATATATCTTGCTCACCAGATGGTAGAGTTTTGTCAGGACTGGCTCTCCCAAGACCATCAGTAGCTCTAATGGAATGTTGTCTACGCCAGGGCCTTGTTTCGACTCAGGTCTTTCAAACTCTTCACGCCATATTATATCTCCCATTTCATCTTCCATTTCCATAATATTGTCCCCAAGTTAATCGCTCTTGTATAGACCCTCTATATACTCCTTCCACCTTTCTGCTTTCCCTTCTTTGCTTAGAACTGGGTTTCCATCTGAGCTCTTGATATTCATACAAGTGGTTCTCTGTTCTCCAAAGGTCTCTTTAATTTTCCTGTAGGCAGTACGAGGAAAAAATAGTGGATTTTTATCGTTATGTGATAAATCTGCGCCAAAACAGTCTTATTTTGAGATGCCACACGACAACACAGTGAACAGAAAAGGAGAACCCAGCATCATGCTACAAACTGGCGGGAGTGAGAAAAGATGGACAGTGACATTGTGTGTAACTGGTGAGGGACGAAAGCTACCACCTTACGTGATATTTAAAAGGAAAACTACTCCAAAAATATCAGAGCGAATCCAAAAGGGTGGATGGACAATGAACTTATAATTGACTGGGTGACACACATTTGGCAATGTCGTCCTGGTGCGTTACTGAATTTACGCAACATGTCGGTTCTGGCCTAGCTTCTGCGGACATACAACTAAGGAAGTGTGAGACAAATTACAAAAAGGGAAAACTGACTTGGTCATTATCCCTGGAGGCCTAACATCCATCCTGCGACCACTAGATATGTGTATAAATCGGCCATTCAAAGCTGCACTTAAACAGCGATATACGCAATGGATGGCTGATGAAAACAATAAGTTCACACCTAGCGGAAAAATCAAGTGGCCGGATTTGTCCCAGATTTGTGAATGGGGGAAAAGTGCACGGGACTCCATTCCACTACCACTGGTGGAAAAATCCTTCAAAAAATGTGGAGTCACAAATTCACTGGACGGAACGGAGGACGACGCTCTATGGGAAGACGGTGAAGACGACAATGATTCTCCGGCTAGTGATCTACATCTATCTACATCTACATCCATACTCCGCAAGCCACCTGACGGTGTGTGGCGGAGGGTACCCTGAGTACCTCTATCGGTTCTCCCTTCTATTCCAGTCTCGTATTGTACGTGGAAAGAAGGACTGTCGGTATGCTTCTGTGTGGGCTCTAATCTCTCTGATTTTATCCTCATGGTCTCTTCGCGAGATATACGTAGGAGGGAGCAATATACTGCTTGACTCTTCGGTGAAGGTATGTTCTCGAAACTTTAACAAAAGCCCGTACCGAGCTACTGAGCGTCTCTCCTGCAGAGTCTTCCACTGGAGTTTATCTATCATCTCCGTAACGCTTTCGCAATTACTAAATGATCCTGTAACGAAGCGCGCTGCTCTCCGTTGGATCTTCTCTATCTCTTCTATCAACCCTACCTGGTGCGGATCCCACACTGCTGAGCAGTATTCAAGCATTGGGCGAACAAGCGTACTGTAACCTACTTCCTTTGTTGTCGGATTGCATTTCCTTAAGATTCTTCCAATGAATCTCAGTCTGGCATCTGCTTTACCGACGATCAACTTTATATGATCATTCCATTTTAAATCACTCCTAATGAGTACTCCCAGATAATTTATGGAATTAACTACTTCCAGTTGCTGACCTGCTATTTTGTAGCTAAATGATAAGGGACCTATCTTTCTATGTATTCGCATCACATTACACTTGTCTACATTGAGATTCAATTGCCATTCCGTGCACCATGCGTCAATTCGCTGCAGATCCTCCTGCATTTCAGTACAATTTTCCATTGTTGCAACCTCTCGATACACCACAGCATCATCTGCAAAAAGCCTCAGTGAACTTCCGATGTCATCCACCAGGTCATTTATGTATATTGTGAATAGCAACGGTCCTATGACACTCCCCTGCGGCACACCTGAAATCACTCTTACTTCGGAAGACTTGTCTCCATTGAGAATGACATGCTGCGTTCTGTTATCTAGGAACTCCTCAATCCAATCACACAATTGATCTGATAGTCCGTATGCTCTTACTTTGTTCATTAAACGACTGTGGGGAACTGTGTCAAACGCCTTGCGGAAGTCAAGAAACACGGCATCTACCTGTGAACCCGTGTCTAAGGCCCTCTGAGTCTCGTGGACGAATAGCGAGAGCTGGGTTTCACACGACCGTCTTTTTCGAAACCCATGCTGATTCCTACAGAGTAGATTTCTAGTCTCCAGAAAAGACATTATACTCGAACATGATGAAAGTGATGAATAGAGTGGTAAGAGAGGAAACGTACCGGTATTGACTACTTCTTAAACAAGATAATTCACATTTCTTTTTTGCTATTGTAGGTACACGTAGAGTCCCGGCTGGCAGTGATAATGTTCCCCGGTCACATGCCCGCTGGCTGGCCAGCTGCACGCCACTGAATCGGTTGTGTTTTAACGATGTATCAACCTGTACAGCAGCATTGCTTCAAACCAGTAGTTGTTATACTTTTGAACACATCATAACGTTGGAACAATCATTTTTGTACATAAAACAAATTAAAGCAAAAAATAATTTATTCCCCTCTTCCTCAAAATTGGGGTGCGCGGATTATTCGAGGGTGTGGATTATTCGAGTATATACAGTATTAAGACTTTAATGCTACAAAACTGTAATAACTTTTTAATGGATGTCACACTCTTGTTTACTGACAATGCCAGTGTGAACTGATAGCCTGTTTCATCTTCGTAGGAGAGGGGTGTCGAGCTGGCCCGGCTGGCGATGCACCACGCCCTGACGCGCGAGGGCCAGGCGACACATGTCGTCGGAATCAATAGCACAGAAATCCTGCGCTCCAACCTGCAGATCCTGCGTGACGGGCTGACTTCTACAGAGCAGGAGGTGCTGCGCGACATCCGACAGAAGTAAGGCCGCATTGCTGCGTGCTTTATGTTTTCGTCTGTCCTGTCTAGGTTGAGTCACTGTGCTGTCACCTTCTAAGAAAATACCATTTATCTTTGTTGTTAAGGTACACTTACACAGTCTGTAGAAATTATATCTTGCTGAGCAACATTGCTGGCCACACAAGCTGCAGCCACTTTTGGCAACACTGCTGACCACTGTGCAATGTTTGCAGCAAGCTGTTTTGCAGCCACAAGGGTTTACACAGGTGATAGTATGGCTGTGGAGTGGACGAAAGGGAGCTAGTGTACATCAAAACTTTAAATATAGCAGTACTGTAAAGCTTTTGGACTGAGAATTGGTAAGATCACTACCAAAATGAAAGAGTGTATACTGTCAGCTGGGTTTACCTTACACAACCTGACTTACATCACACTATTCCCACTAAGTTCTAGCGAGCACCATACATGGCCGGTTTTGGAACTTCTGAGTACAATGGCTGCTTAGATACGACATAGTGAACTTTACTGGATGACAAATGCCATTAAATGGACATGAGTCTCGTTATGTATTTTACATTGCCTAGAAACTTTCATTGCTATGTCATAGTTAGAGGGTGGCATTTATTGAACTATATGAAAAAAATGTAAATTACTTACAAACTACAGTGTGCACACACTTTATTAAACATGT
Organism: Schistocerca gregaria; assembly: GCF_023897955.1. Classification (NCBI taxonomy): domain Eukaryota; kingdom Metazoa; phylum Arthropoda; class Insecta; order Orthoptera; family Acrididae; genus Schistocerca; species Schistocerca gregaria. Next base: position 104,742,607 of record NC_064930.1, on the reverse strand, counting down.
AAGTGTCACTACAGATATTTGGATTTAGGTTATGACATGTTCGATATGCCTGCTGTCATTGGCGACGATGAGGCGCAGACGAATAGTGAAATTCTGCATGACCCGCTAAAGTGTTGGAACATCGATGCTGTCGATGACCTCTTAAACGGCTGTTTTCAGCTCAACAATGGTTTTGGGGTTATTGCTGTACACTATTTCTTTAATACAACACCACCAAAAGGAGTCAAATGTGTTCAGATGTGGAGAATATGGCAGTCAACAGAGGCCCATACCCGTGGCTTCTGGGTGCCCCAAAAGCCATAATGCGGTCCCCAATGTGCTCCTCCAGCAAATGAAACACTCTACTACTTTCATGGGGTTGAGCTCTATTTTACATGAACCACATCTTGTCTAAATCAGGGTCACTTTGGATAATGGGGGTGAAATTATCTTCCAAAACCTTCACATACTGTACAGAAGTACTGAGCGAGGCGGCAGACTGGTTAGCACACTTGACTCGCATTCGGGAGGATGACGGTTCAATCCCGTGTGCAGCCATCCTGATTTAGGTGATTTCCCTAAATTGCTCCAGGCAAATGCCGGGATCGTTCCTTTGAAAGGGCATTGCCGACTTCCTTCCCTGTCCTTCCCTAATCCGAAGAGAAAGATGACCTCGCTGTTTGGTCTCTTCTCCCAAACAACCCAACCCAATAACCCATACAGCAGCCACCGAGCCATCAAGGAATATCACACAATTGTTCCGTGACTTGAAACTGCACACCACACAGTCACCCGTTGAAGGGAAAGAGACTTCTCTATCATGAAATGTGGATTCTCAGCCCCCCAAATGCATCAATTTTGCTTATTGATGAACCCATCCAAATGAAAATGGGCTTCATTGTTAAACCAAACCATACAGCGCATACTAATTCCCATCATGCCGCAATGCCAACTATGCAGTTTGAACATCCTAACACAAACCATTCAAAAGTTATGACAATTTTATTTCATATAGTTCAGTAATTGTCACCCTGTATGTTCAAATTTTTATTCTTATTTGTACGATTAATTCAATAAGACATCAAGAGGTGGAAACTGTAGACAGAGTCATTTTCTTGTTAAGGTACGTTACCAGCGAGCAAAAAACAACTGAAACTCAATGATTTACGCTTGGGTGGAGCTAACTTTACACAGTCTGGTAGGTGGGTTGTGGTAAAATTCAGCTCAGAGAAGAAAATAAAGAGTTGTATTAGACAAAGTGATATCTTGTGATGAGAGACAAGTGAAGTTTGTGGAGATGACAGATCAATCAGTATACTTTATTTTTGCTGCAAAAACAACTAAGATCTTCGGATGAAACACATTTTTACTACACTAGGTCAATAAACGCCTGCACTAACATCATCATCAAGGGGAACGGTTCCTCGAAACATGCAGCACGCCATGGACGAAGGTTGGTGGAAGCAGTTATGCTATGGGAGATACACTCTTGCATTTGCATGGCGCCTGTGGTAGTAATCCAAGACATGCTGACAGCTGCAAACCACCTGCATACCTTCATGCTGGATGGCTTCCACGACAACAATGTCATCTGTGACTCTTCAAGCTTTCCCAGTGGATGTGCTGTAAATAGTCTTCACAGGTTTGCCGCCGGATCACGTGCAAATTCCATAATGTTCCCTTGGAGCAACTGTCCGACATCTTCAGGTGGTTCAACCTTGCCGGTGGCTAGGTACAACTGATGGTCGATGCCCCATTTCCAGAAATGGTTCATCGATGTGCAGATACCGTCAGTCGTACCTATCCACCAGCAAGGTTGAACCACCTGAAGATGCCGGACAGTTTCTATGAGAGAACATTGTGGAATTTGCACAACGTGATCTGGAGGCAAACCCGTGAGGACTATTTATGATAATTTCATCTTTCAGCAGTATAAATGTCTGTGTCTCAGAGCCAGAATCGTGCTACAGATGTTTGAGGAGCATTATACTGAACTCAAGGAGTTGATGTCTTGGTGACCAATTTCGCCTGATGTAAATCCTATGGATCTAGGTCACTTTTGGGCACCTTCACCATCTATGCAAATCAGTGACCCATTATTTATGGGAATTTCATGACCTGTGTATAGAATCTAATGCCACATACCTCCACAAACCTACCAACAAACTGTTGGATCCCTGATGTGCAGAATCAGTGATGCATTTTCTTCCGAAGCCAAACAAATAAGCTATTAAGTAGGTAGTCATAATGTTTTGGCTCATCAGTGCATTAACATAAAAATAAAGCACTTTTAAGCAAGGACATACACCAATGTGTTGCGATACGGTGGCCGAGAAATGCTGCTCTAGAGTATCATGTGAAATTCTTTTTTGTCAATTACTCTCAAACAAAAGCTGTTGGGGTGAATGGCTGCAAATGCATGATATCTGGGACCCCAACCCACACCACCACATAGATGATTCCATAAAAATGGTCCCTCCGCTTGTAAAATACCAAACTTGCTGCTTAATATACTTTAGCAAACTTCTCCATTCTTAAAACTTTTCTCGTAATTTACATTTCTTGCCTCCTGCATGATGAGTGTGGCTCTTCCTATGATTAAATCTGTTTTTACTCTCCCTCCCGAAGTCTCTCTAATCACTTAAAATGCCAAAGTTTACAGTTTCTTTGTTATTCAATAATATTTTGTAGTTAAGTGTCTTTTGCTCCTCTCCATGTATCTTTTCTCTTATGTTTCTTCTTGAAAAATCTGTTAAGGATATACATCTTGTTCTTCTTCATAAAAATGCTACTGAGGTGTGACTTTAGTGATTTCTGTTACCATACTCAAAGCTTAATTCTTTAGATTTTACTCTTCTTCCACATAAAAATCTCCCATTATATCTTATTGTAGTGGAATTTGCTGTCATTTATCAACACATCTTTCTTTTCCTAGATCTTTTACCTTAACATGTTGGTGCAAAGCCTTGAGTGGTTCCCATGAAATTGTTTTTGTTTATTTTTAATACTAATCTGACAGTTCTGTCTATGATTCCATGAGAGTGTGTCAGTGCTGTTTCTAATCTTCTCTTTTACAATAACTCTTGTATCAGGATTTGTCCTTAGCTCTGTTGGTTTACAGTAAAGTAGGGCATATGTCTTGATTACAGATCTGTTTGATCTTCATTTTTCTGGCACACTTATGACAATCCTATTACATCCCATTATGTGATTTAACTTCTAGTCCAACTCCACTAATTGTCTGCTAATCCTGAAGTGATGCTGTTAATTATCTCTGTATGAAAAAATAGTAAAAGCGGTTTTGTTTTTAATGCCCTGATTATTGTATGTGTGTCCAAACATGGGGTCGTAGCGCGACCTCTGAAATAGTCTACTGCTGCCAGTTGTCTCTCACCTGGTTTTGAACACCGTCATCCCAAAAAATTGTAGTCTCTGACAGCTCTAAGCACATCACACTAGAAGGCCAAAACCTGAAGACTATTTTCCCCCTTTCATATCCCTCTCATTTCTACTTTCTTTCTATTCCATAATTTCTTTATATTTTCATTTAATTTTCTTCCTCTTTTAACCCAAGCTTACTACTCATTTGCTTCCTTCAATCATCATGTGTACTGAAGTGGACATAGTGCTTATCAATGTGCCATTTTAATCTAAAGAAAGCAGCTTTTTCAAAGTAGCAGCTTTCTTTCTAATTTACTGAACAGATGTAGACACCATTAATATGAGTAACATTAAGCAGCCTAGTGATAGTTTATTGTTAGTATATTGTACATATTAAGTTTCCGTGATGACTTTGTCCTATATTAATGTATACCTTGACTTGTTCCACATGTAACACTATCTAATAACTCTTGAAAATATAATGTAACTGGATAGGTAAAAAAATCTACTCACCAAGTGGCAGCAGGATAACACACACATATAAAGGTTAAGGAAATCTGCAAGCTTTTGTAACCAGTGGCACCTTACTCTGGCAGAAGGACTGGAGGCAAATGAAGAGGACTGAAGGAAAAGATTTGGCGAGGATCAGGAAATGGGGAGAGTTTGAAACAGTTGCTTAGAACTCTGGGCCAGGGGAGGCTTACCAGATGGGATGAGAAGGAAAGACTGATTGTTGGGCACTGCACTGGATGAGATTTCATAAACTGAGAGCTCGGAGATGGAAGATACAGTAGTAAGTAAGACGGAGATTACTGGCAAAAAATCATGCAAGACGTAATAAAAGCAGAAAGCTAAGTGTATTTTATGTGGTGAATGTGAGGGTGGGGTGGGAGACAGGTCAGAAAGTAACAGATATACAAAACCAAAAGGGAGTGAAGAAAGGAGTAGCCACTGCGAAGAAATGCTGAGACTCAGGAAAGTAACAAATTAAGGTCAAGCGCATTGAGAAACCAGACCGAGTTACCACCAAGGAAGTTCTGAGAAGCTAATGGACTGGATTGTTTGGGGGAGGAGACCAGACAGCGAGGTCATCGGTCTCATCAAAGGACGGGGAAGGAAGTCAGCCGTGCCCTTTCAAAGGAACCACCCCGGCATTTGCCTGAAGTGATTTAGGGAAATCAAGGAAAACCTAAATCAGGACGGCCGGACGCGGGATTGAACTGTCGTCCTCCCGAATGCGAGTCCAGTGTGCAAGCCACTGCGCCACCTCGCTCGGTGCTGAGAAGCTAATGTCTGGTGGCAGCGTCCAGATGGCACATTTGGTGAAACGTGCACAGAAGTCACAACAGTCATATTGTACAGCATGCCGTGAACATGATATTCTGTGTTGTCAGTGTGTATACTCTGCCTATGCCCATTCATCCTAATTTATAACTTGGTGATAGTCAAGCCAAAGTAAAAGGCCAAACATTGCCTTCATAGCAGCTGGTACATGACATATGTTGTTTCATAGGTGGCTCTCTAATTGACAGTATATGTTTTGACGGTTACAGGGCTGGTATAGGTGATGGTAGGAGGGTACATAGGGCAAGTCTTACAAGGAGGTCAGTCCGACCAGGATATAGCTGAGACTGGGAAGGGGTGGGGGTGAAATATTTTAGGTGTTGTGGGGAAAATGTCTGATGGAATGGACCTCATTTCAGGACATGATTTTAGGAAGTCATGGGCTTGTCAAAGTAGCTGATTAATACATTCAAGACAAGGATAATACTAAGTTACAGAAGGTGTACTCTTAAGCTGTTTATTTGGAGGACTCGACAGGACCTGAATTGGATCTGGATCGGAGATTTTCTCCGCTCAGGGACTGGGTGTTGTGTTGTCCTATTCATCATCATCTCATCCCCATAGACGCGCTAGTTGCCGAAGTGCCATCAAATTGAAAAAAAAGTGTAGGAATAGTGTTTAGGCGCACATGTTTGTGGTGGACTTTTGTGAGTACCTGGATTTAATTGGCGTTAGATCATCATTTCTTTGTGTCTTTCTCACTCAAATTTTGTAGCTAGAGATTTTTAGTATCCATTACTTTTTGCTGTTTGAATTATTATGTCTAGCTCCTTTTTGTAGTTGTTGTGCTTCTCTAGTTATACTGTGCTTAATCTGTGGAGAATGTATATGAGATCTTATTGCTTTTTGGAACTGTGGGTGGTTTGATGATTGGTATAGTTTCTGACTACTCTGGTGATTTTCCTATCAATGTTGAATGAGTGTTACTTTTTGTGATGGATATATCTAGAAAGTTTATTTGCCTCGCTTGTTCTTTCTCTGATTTTGAACCAGGCTGGTGGGGTTAATTACATCCAGTGAAGGCTGAAGTCAGAACAGTGGTGCATTGCTCTAAAGAGTTTGCATCTGAACACACACTATGTGATCAGAAGTATCTGGACACCCACAAAAACATATGTTTCTCATATTAGGTGCATTGTGCTGCCACCTACTGCTAGGTACTCCATATCAGCAATCTCAGTAGTCATTACACACTGCGAGAGAGCAGAGTGGGGTGCTCCACAGAACTCACAGACTTTGAACGTGGTCAAGTCTGTACGTGAGATTTTCACACTCCTACACATCCCTAGGTCGACTGTTTCCAATGTGACAGTGAAGTGCAACCGTGAAGGGACACGTACAGCACAAAAGTGTACAGGCCGACCTCGTCTGTTGACTGACAGAGACCACTGACAGTTGAAGAGGGTCGTAATGTGTAATAGGCAGACATCTATCCAGACCATCACACAGGAATTCCAAACTGCATCGGGATCCATTGCAATTAGTATGACAGTTAGGCTGAAGATGAGAAAAATTGGATATCATTCTCAAGTGGCTGCTCATAAGCCACACATCACACCGGTAAATGCCAGTGATGCCTCACTTGGTGTAAAGAGTGTAAACATTGGACGATTGAACTGTAGAAAAATGTTGAGTTGAGTGCCGAATCATGGTACACAATGTGTCGATTCGATGGCAAAGTGTGGATATGGCAAATGCCCATTGATCGTCATCTGCCAGCCTGTATGGTGCCAACGATAAAGTTCAGAGGCAGCGGTGTTATGGTCTGGTCGAATTTTTCTTGGAGGAGGCTTGCACCCCTTTTCGTTTTGCGTGGCACTATCACAGCAGAGGCCTCATGATGTTTTAAGCAACTTCCTGCTTCCCACTATTGAAGAGCAATTCGGGGATGGTGACTGCATCTTTCAACACAATAGAGCACCTGTTCATAATGCACAGCCTGTGGCGGAGCAGTCTCATGACAATAACATCCATGTAATGGGCTGGCCTACACAGAGTCCTACCTGAATCTTACAGGACACCTTGCAGATGATTTAGAACGCCGATTTTGTGCCAGGCTTGACCGACCGATGTTGATACCTCTCCTGAGAGCAGCACTCCGTGAAGAATGGGCTGCCATTCCCCAAGAAACCTTCCAGCACCTGACTGAACATATGCCTGTGAGAGGGGAAACTTTCATCAAGGCTAAGAGTGGGCCAACACCATACTGTATCCCAGCATTACCAATGGGGCGTACCACGAACCTGTAAGTAATTTTCAGCCAGGTGTCCGGATACTTTTGACCGCATAGTGTACATTCACTTCTAATGCCAAGGCTGTATGGGAAGAAATGTTTGACATGTAAAGGACTGCAACTGTTGTTTGTTAGTAGAGTTAATGTTAACAGAAGTGAGTCGCTGACATTTGGTGAGGATGAGGTCAACATAAAGGAAAGTGGTTTGGGATACAGAATCGGACCATGTGAAATTTAATTGGGAAAATATACTCACTGAAATTCTAAGAATTTTAACATGTAAACCTCACTGGCGGTCCATATGGCAAAGATTTCATCAATGTATCTAGATTAAACTACAAGCTGAAGGATTATGGGTCCCAGAAAGCCCCTCCAAGGGACTCATGAAAAGATTGGCATAGGAAGGAGACATCCTGGTTCCATGGTCATGCCCCTGATGTATTTGTATGTCTGCCCCAGGGGATAAAGCAGTTGTTGGTAGGTGTAAAGTTTAGTAAGGTGAATATCTAGTGAGAACTGGCATTATGTGATGTCCTTGATTGTCGCCACTCAACTGACCTTAATTTACGTTAGTTTCTTTGGTCTCAGCGTATCTTCTCAGTCACTATTCCTTTCTTCACTCCCTTTTAGTTGTTTTCTATATCATTTATGTTCTGACTCCACCCCCCCCCCTCCCCACACCCTCTACCACTTACAATGTACTTAGATTTCCACTCTTATTAACTCCTGCATAGTGTTTCATCAGTAAAGTCTGTCTCGATTATTACTATATCTTCACTTCTAAGCTCTCAGTTCGGTAAGTCCCCTAACCCAAGGTTCTGGGTAACTTTTCCAAACACTTCCCATTCCCGAAACCTTGCCAGTTCTTTTTCTTCATCCCTCTTCCTTCCCCTTGAACCCTTCTGCCAGAGGAAAGAGTCAATGGCTCCAAAAGCTTGCAAATTTCCTTAACCATTCACGTGTGTGTTATCCTGCCGCCACTTGGTGAGTAGGTTTATCATCAACCCAGTTACATAACATCTAACAACTCTGTAATTCATATGCTATTACTTTTCTAAATTTTGATCCTGTCATGTTATTAATGGTTTGTTTAGACAATCAGACTCAGTTATTTGTGTCTGATACACACCTTAATCAGGATAAAATAAAAGAAAGCAAATTGTGAAATGTATCTGTTAGGTAGCACAAAGTTGTTGTCAGTTGTAGCGGGGTAATATTATGGTTGCCAGCCCAAGTTGGATAACATATTAGTAAACAAGGTAATCATAATCTTTAAATCCACAATATCAAAAAGCAAATAAATTTCTTCACTGTTTCATGAGAAAACTATTTCATGGAATGAGGTTCCCACTGTAACAGATTTCACATTTTAGGATGGGATAAAAATTTACAAGAAAACCATACGTCCACATTAACCATTATGAAAATAATGTGGATGGATGTGAATAAAGCAACATGTAAAGTTATCATGGAGCAGAATATCAAGAAGACTGAATGTAGACTAAGTTGGAGACTATTTAACATGATAGCTTTTGTGCCCCCTCTTTTTTATATCTTTCCATTTCATTTTCTATTCATTTTTAAAGTCTTGCCTGTTTTAACTGAAGATGATGGCCTACTCTTAAAACACAGAATGACTTATCACAAATTTCATGAGCTTTCATCTAAATTTTAATATTTTTTCAAATTTAGGTTTTTTGTGATAACCCTGAATCATTTAAAATTAATGCTGAGATGGTCTGACTGAAAAGGATACAACAGATTTCCTTCCGCACCCTTCCCCTTCAGGAGTGTGCACACTCGCTCAAACAATATTGCCATCAATGAAATGTGAAGCACACTCACCGTCCTCTTCTTTTGCAGGTTCTTCGCTAAGCTGCCAATGCATCACTGGGAAGGTGTGGAGCTGGCAAAGATGAGAGAAGAGTGGCGGAAGCTGGGGATGCTCTGAGCTGCTGAGGCTCCGCATTGTGAAATGCGGGGTGTTGAAAGCTGTTGGTGTTGACTTCCTGCTGTCAAACTCTTCCTGCTGTCAAACTCTCTGTCAGACGCTGAGCTGTTGAGGCTCCGCATTGTGAAATGCGGGGTGTTGAAAGCTGCTGGTGTTGACTTCCTGCTGTCAAACCTGTCCTTCAAAAATTCACTGTCTGCCCCTCTGTCAAATGGCTGGTGCCACTGCAGCTCCTGCACATTGCAGTTGGCATTCTAAACGGGCGGTGCTCTATATCACCCGCAGGAGTTTTGTTCAAACTCAAGTTGAATTTTTTAAAAGCTGCTGTTTGGAATGTATATCCTGCATTTGTATAAAGGTGTATTCACAATTGATTTCAACAGCCTTGATAGCCTTCATAACATGTTAATTTTCTTAAGTGATAACATTTCCGACAGTGTTTTCTCATTTCTTGTCAACAATGCAGATTGTCTGAACTATGTACTGCAAGAAAATTTCTAATTTTTGCAGAAAGTGTGTACTGCTCTACTTTGATTGCATTTGTTGTAAGTCATATGATTTTATATTTTATTTCATTCCTCTCAACTTTAATATCTACGCTTTCTGTGATTTGTTTTTATTTCAGTCCATACACGAAAGCAAACATCAACACAAAAAGAGTAAAGAATAAAACTACACACCTGCACAAAAAAGAAAAAAAAATATTCTAAAAACAAAGATGATGTGACTTACCAAACGAAAGCGCTGGCAGATCGATAGACACACAAACAAACACAAACATACACACAAAATTCAAGCTTTCGCAACCAACGGTTGCTTCGTCAGGAAAGAGGGAAGGAGAGGGAAAGACGAAAGGATGTGAGTTTTAAGGGAGAGGGTAAGGAGTCATTCCAATCCTGGGAGCGGAAAGACTTACCTTAGGGGGAAAAAGGGACAGGTATACACTCGCACACACACACATATCCATCCACACATATACAGACACAAGCAGACATATTTAAAGGAAAATGCCTCAATCTGCCAGCGCTTTCGTTTGGTAAGTCACAGCATCTTTGTTTTTATATTAAAAATAAAGATTCCAAGACTTACCAAGCGGGAAAGCGCCGGCAGACAGGCACATGAACAAAACACACAAACACACACACAGAATTACAAGCTTTCGCAACTGGCAGTTGCTTCGTCAGGAAGGAAGGGAGGAGAGGGAAAAATGAAAGGGTGTGGGTTTTAAGGGAGAGGGTAAGGAGTCATTCCAATCCCGGGAGCGGAAAGACTTCCCTTAGGGGAAAAAAAGGACAGGTGTACACTCGCACACACACACACACATATCCATCCGCACATACGTGTATGTGCGGATGGATATGTGTGTGTGTGTGTGCGAGTGTACACCTGTCCTTTTTTTCCCCTAAGGGAAGTCTTTCCGCTCCCGGGATTGGAATGACTCCTTACCCTCTCCCTTAAAACCCACACCCTTTCATTTTTCCCTCTCCTCCCTTCCTTCCTGACGAAGCAACTGCCAGTTGCGAAAGCTTGTAATTCTGTGTGTGTGTTTGTGTGTTTTGTTCATGTGCCTGTCTGCCGGCGCTTTCCCGCTTGGTAAGTCTTGGAATCTTTATTTTTAATATATTTTTCCCATGTGGAAGTTTCTTTCTGTTTTATTTACATCTTTGTTTTTAGATATATTTTTCCCACGTGGAATGTTTCCCTCTATTATATTACACTATATTCATAATTCCTCACTCTTTATCTGAACATTTTTCCTGCTCAGTCACGTCAGTGTATCACCAATACATTACAATCCCTCACGTGGAATAACTGAAACCTTCTATATAGCTTTGCCATTTCAGAACCAAATTATCACCTTTCAATGTGTCCTGGACCTTGGCTACACTACCGGTTAATCTGTCACTGCAGCCTACATTCCAAAATATTATGCAGATGGAAAAAAAGAGAAATAGTCAGGGTTTTGTTCTTCAATTTTTACACATGTATGCTGTCACTCAACACATCATTACAGCAAAGCCACATTGCATTTATCATTTTCCATGGATCCCTTGGAGAGGAGTCTCTGGGATGCGGAAAGAGTCAAAGTTTTTTTAATTTTTTTTTTCATCTCGGATACATAGGTATTGTACAATTCTAATGCAGATGGAGTTATGAGTTAAAATCCTTCTGAAGATATTCATCGATGGAGTAGAAGGAGTTGGCCAACGGGAAGTTCTTTCATTCACTCTGAAACTGATCTTTATCACTTACAAGACCTTTGATGTGCTCTCGTAAGTTATTGAATATATACCCATGTATTTGACTCCTTTTTGTACTAATGTTAAGCTTTTATAGTCCTTATACAGATTGTTTTTGGTTCTGGTATTATAATCATGTTTTGCACTATTTTGTGTGAAAAGAGACATGTCAGAAACGACAAAGGACATCAATGAGTATGTGTACTGAGAAGTAGTAGTTAGAATACCAAGTTTCTTAAAGAGGTCTCTGCAAGTTGATCTAGGATTGACACCAGATATGATTTTAATGACTCGTTTCTGAATCTTGAAAATTTTCTCTTTGTGAGAGGAGTTTCCCCAAAAGATGAGTGAGTGAAAGTGAGAATAAACGAACCTTCTGCTATCATGTGTGGTGCAAATGTAGCTGAACTAAGGCATTTCATTAAGTCTAGAGTGTGAGTTTTCCAATTTAGGTTATGGTCACTTTGTACCCCTAAAATTTGACACTGTCTACAGCTTTAATTTCATTGTTTGAATACATTATACTTACAGAGTCAGGTATTCTTTGTGGGGTACTAAACTGTATGTAGTGGGTCGTGTCAAAATTCAGTGACACTCCATTTGCTGCAAACCACCCATTGATACTTACAAATATTTCATTAGCTTATTGCTCAATGAGATCGCGGGTACTGTTTTTTATACCAATACTTGCATCATCTGCAAATAAGACAAAATTTGCATTTTGTGAGATTGCGTATGGAAGCTCATTGATATATAATAGGAACAACAAGGGACCTAAAATAGAGCCCTAGGGCACTACTTGTCAAGATTTCATATTTTGAATGACTATTGTTATGTGGTAAGCCTGATACAGACAGGATGAGAACCAAGAGCCTGCTACTCCTGTTATCCCATAATATTTTAACTTTTGTATGAGGGTACCATGCTTAACACAAACAAAAACTTTAGCCAGATCACGGATATTTCAAGTGGCAATTACTTTTGATTTATTGATTCTAATATATATCAACTGTAAAAGTGAATATAGCTTGATCAGTTGACAATCCTTTGCAAAATCCAAACTGATTGTGAATGAGAATATTTTTCTGCACTAAATGTTTATAAAGTCTATTGTACATAACCCTTTCAAACACTTGTCAAAATATTGCCAACAATGAAATGGGATGGAAGTTTTCCACTGATGATTTGTCTCCTTTTTTGTGTAATGGTTTGACAATAGCATATTTAAGCCTAACATCTGGTATCCATAGGTTCACTTGATCTGATTATGCAGCCTTATTTAAAGATAATGTAACACTTTCATCACAATGGTGGCTTTTCTGAAACAGCAAGCTCACTGCATCTGCATTATTAAAGATATATTGTATAAATAAAAAGTGTATTTATAATGTGGGAATCACCTCTTTTATTGACTTTGTATCTATATTCACCAAATATACATAAATGTTAATTCTCAATACAGTCTGCAAATCTCATAACTGAAACTGGAGTGTGCTTCAGTATTGCGCCTCTGCAGTTCTGCTCAAACAATGAACGTGTTGTTTTTCTTTAACAAACAAGAGTGACAAAATTAACATTCGTGTATGCCCTAAATCCAGTGATTAAACTGCTCATTTCATGCTAACAACTTCTTCAAATCTGACAGACTACTGACGTTATGAGATACCATCAATGATATAAGAAAGTAAGAATACAGAATCATAACTAAGGAACTAGCAGTAACAAAGTCTATTAATGACCAAATCTAAAATCATAAAGCATGTTCTTGACTGAAGTTGTGTTGTGAAACCTCCACACAGCTAGGGGATGGTATAATAGAGGAAGTGTCATCCAAACATTTCAAAATGTCATCGTTTACTTGATTTAGGAATATATATGTACAAACAAAACAAAAATATTTACAAGGTAAAATATAGCACATTTATACTCCCCCCCCCTCTCTCCCTCTCTTTCTTCCCCCCTCCCCTTTTTTCCTAGCTGCCAAAAACGTCATAAAAATTTGTATTTTTCTCTTGACTTACTCTTTCACTATTTAAAAAAAGATAGTTCTAACATAATTTATTTGATCTTTCTACGTTCCTTTTGATGCACAGTGTAGACTCTTTATTTGTCTGGGTACTGTACAAATTAAATTGTGTTCTGTTTCAACTTGCAGGTAAAAAGTCCAAATCCTCCTGCAACCTTTCAAAGGTGTCACAAAAGGGAAGCAAATATTAAAAGTAAAATTTAAGAAGGCAAAGAATCCACTACTGGATCACAAACGAGTGGTGAGGTTAAATTAATTTCCAGTTTTAGATGGTAACACTTCCATCCCACTACCAATGTCAGCCTCAAAACTCTTCCCAAAAATACTTGACTTGACATTCTGTTGTGACCCATTCTGATACATTCCATGCCAGCTCAAATCCCGGTAATTTTACTTTCATGGTGTTCTTGTGGGATATACAAATGAAGAACCAATACATTTGCTGATTCTTCTATGAACATAAGCTTTTGGAATTTCAATACTAAATCACACCATGATGCACAATGCCTCTCTTCTAGTGTCTACCAGTCCAGTTTATTGGATCATCTCCCCGTTGCTTTGCACTTACTGAACCAGCAACTGGTGAACTCTTCTTTGGACGCTGCCTACTTGCTACATTAATCACAACTTGCAATGGTCGCAGTGACAGATGAGTAGTATCTGTGAATTGATGAGTTTGAGAGTGGCTTCTCCACTGAGGAATGAACCTACTCCTTCCCCACCTATTATCAGTCTGGCCCTTGCCCCACCTGTAACAATACCTTAATTGATAGAATAAAGTCACAGCTTTCCTTCTTTCCTTCCCTCCCTCCCTCTTTCTCTTCTTCTTGCTCTCCTCTTCCTCTCCTTTTCCTTCATCATTTTGCTCCTGCTGAGTGAAGCAGTGGAATGGGTAATGCCCAAGACTGGTACTCAGTATGCCATGGGATTTAGGTTTTTTGCCAAGGGTTGTGTGAAGCAGTTAAGGTGAATACCAAGATGGTTCCTTTTAAAGGGACGGAGCCAATTTCCTTCCCCGACTGTACTGGGCCCATATTTGTGAGGGCAGCAGTTGAAATCACCATCCGGCCATCCAGAATTAAGTTTTCCATGCTCCCCCTAAAATGTAAGGCAAATGATGGGATGTTAGCAAACCTATCTGCAGGTCACCGTGGTAAGATGATTCCTGAGTGCAAAGCTGTTGGAACTGAGCTTTTTGCTTATCAACATCCTGGTTCCACCTATGTTTATTATCCACCATGATACCCATGAATCCCCCTCCTGATTATGACCATCGATCACTATTTCTGGTACCTTTAAGACTTGTTTACTTGTTTCGAACTGTATTATACAAGTGTTTGTAAGATTAAGGGTTAAGCTCCAGGATGAATTTTCACACTGCAGAAGTGTGTGCACTAATTTGTAAAACTGTGTGCTGGACTGGGACTCAAGCCTGGGACCTTTGCTTTTCGCATGCAAGTCTTCTACGACTTTTTCTTTTGCCAGTACCTCTTTTCCGACCTTCCAAACTAGATAGCTCTGGATACAATGTGGGACTAGCACTCCCAGAAGGAAAGATAAGCAGAGAAGCGGTGTAACCACAGCCTAGGCAACTACTTCACTCCACTGCTGAATCGGGAATATTTCAGAAACCACTAAACACAAGCCCCACAATTTAATGTGCAGTCAAACATCCAAACTGCAGTGCATCTTGGCAATACTGTGAATTTATTTCACAAACGTGTGGTAGTGAAGTCTTATTGCTTACTCGACTACGGCCATTACATTTGCCGTCCTACTGAGTGCAATAGTGAGACACTAAGAAGCTGTGTCACATCAAGTACACATTAAATGGCAATGTCTATAATAAGGTAAAAAATTTTATCGAACAGTTAAAAATATGTGAACAAATTTTTGTCCGAATATAAATCCTATTTCCAATTATCTGTATAACAGTGGTCCTTTGTAAGTGTCTGGTGGTTCTTTTGGCATTTGTTCTGGCATGGAGGATACAGTGTTATCAAAGTTGTTGACTGTGGCCCCTTGCTGTTCACAGACTTACATTTATGCCATCCTCGCCTCTCTTGATTTTACAAGTCATGTGGCACAAAACTGATGCCTGTTTAAAAGAAGGCTTCCAACTTGCAGTAGTCGCACGAACTTTAGTTCGCATCCTTGTCAGTTTTCAAATAATTTAAAAAGTAAGGATAACCACTTATCAAATAATAGAGGTGCTGAATTGTCATAAGGCACATAAATGAAGGAGAGAACTTTCCTAGCCATCATATGAATTCTCTTCCAGGGCTACACAGGACACGCACATACACACATGCACACATTCACTATTTCATCCTCCACTTGCCTACTCCACCCAATACAGCCCTTCACCCCAGTCAAACTGTTGTGCATTTGTGGATGGGGGGGGGGGGGGGGGAGGTGGGGGCTATATAGTTGTGAATAATATGGCTGGAAGCTAGGAAAGTCCTCTCTTTCCTTTATGTGCCTTTTAACAATTCCGTGATCTGTTACCCTTTTTGCTTGAATTATGTACGAGGGTCAGTCAAAAAGTAATGCCTCCTATTTTTTTTTCTACGTTTAATTGTCAGGAAATTTAAATGCAATTACATAGGTTGAAAACCACAACATTGAGGATCATTTTGTCATTTTTCAATGTAATCTCCGCCCATCTCTACAGTTTTGGTCCATCTTTGAACAAGGGCATGTATCCCAGCACGGTAAAAATCACAGCTCTGCTTCCTAAGCCATTGACGCACGGATGTTTTGACGGCCTCCTCATCTTCAAAATGAATCCCACGATGAGCTTCTTTTAGTGGCCCGAACAGATGGAAGTCTGATGGTGCCAGGTCAGGGCTGTATGGGGGATGAGGCAAAACTTCCCATCCAATTTTGACAATCTCGTCAGAGGTGTGACGACTGGTGTGTGGTCTTGCATTGTCATGAAAAAGAAGAACATCTGCCATTGATTTTGTCGGGCGAACTCGCTGAAGACGTGCTTTAAGTTTTTTGAGGGTAGTGACGTATTGAACAGAATTTATTGTGCATCCCTGCTCCAAAAAATCAACCAGAATCACACCCTCTGTATCCCAGAAAACTGTTGCCATAACTTTCCCTGCCGATCGCACAGTTTTGAATTTTTTCTTCCTCGGCGAGCTTGTGTGACGCCACTCCATTGACTGCTTCTTTGATTCGGGTTCAAAAAAATGCACCCATGTTTCGTCCCCGGTCACAATTTTTTTCAGAAACTCATCTCCCTCCAAACGGAAGCGCTGCAAGTGTTGGGAGGCTATTGTTTTCCTTGCCTCTTTATTCTGATCACTTAACATTCTTGGAACCCACCGTCCACAAACTTTTGAGTACCCCAATTGTTCAATAATCGTGATCACACTGCCTTTACTAAGAGAAATAATGCGACACACTTCATCTGCAGTCACCCGACGGTCACCACGAATGATGTCATCAACTTGCTGAATGTTGTGTGGAGTCACTGCACTCACCGGCCTGCCGCTCCGCTTTTCGTCAGTCAACGGTGTTTGCCCTTCAGCTTCCTTACAACGACGAACCCATCGTCTAACAGTGCTGACATCCACTGTCACAACACCATGCACCTTCTTCAGTCTTTCATGAATGCGTATGGGCGTTTCACCTTCCGCATTCAAGAATTCAATCACACAACGCTGTCTCAAACGAACATCGATGTCGGCCATCTTACAAACTTCTGCTGTGCTGCCACCTGTTGACACAGAAAGTTACTACTGCAGTAGATTGCAGAAGAAGGTTTGAGGAATGGCGCCAAATTCAAATTTTTCACTTAACTTAATTTTTTTAAGTAGAAAAAAAAAGGGAGGCATTACTTTTTGACCGACCCTCGTACATTCCCCCAGGACCTTCCTTCACCAGTTTTGTTGGCCTGGACTGATAAGGTGGGGTGGGGAGAGGAAGAAAGGATCTCATACAAATGTGGCCGGCATAAAATTGTCATTGCTTTTATCCACTGCCCATTCACAACTGAGTATATACTGAAGTAATTTTCAGAAATTGGTGGTAGGTCAGCTATCGATATTCTAATATGTGCTGTGTTTGAACTGAACAGTTCTCTTTCCTGTAATGTTTGCAGTAAAATGAAAGTTCAGAAAAAGAACTTGAAGTAATTGGACACTGAGTGAGAGCAGAGATTGGCCTCTATTTGCCCAGAAATTAAAAATAAAATAAAAGGTAAGTTTTATACAAATTGCTGAACATCTGGCCTGTTTCATCACTACTAACTGGTTTTTCCTTCCTTTTGCCTCTGCAATCACTTTTCCAAACATTTAATAATTCATGTGGATTGCAGTGAAGAGGCGAATCTGCTGTGTTGATGAAACTGTATTCCATCAGTCGGCTCTTCCTCTTTGCCAGAGGCAGTACACACATTGTGAGGGCTGTCAAGAGCACAAGAATCGCTACGAGGCAGCTGGTATTGACTCCTTTCCACCCATGCTGAATTTACCAGATGATATTGCCTGTAGAATCAATGTATATTAGAGTCTTGTAATTTTTGCTCCAGAGGTTGCAGTTTCATCTTTAGAAAACTGTGTAAGCAGTCATTACCTCCGTGTGCGTCACCTTTGCTCCAGTGGCACAGATACTTGGTTGCTTTGAATGCTGCCTGTAGTGTTTGTGGGGCAGTGGGTGCTCCCAGCCCTCCGCCCCCAACATTCTTGCACATTGTCATTCATACCACTCCATAGAGGACAGTTCACCATTTCCACAACCACAAAAGACTGACTTAATTCTTTCTCTTTCTATTCCCAATGACAGTCACCCTATTTCAAACTTTTTAGGTATATTTTAGTTGTCTGACTGCTTGGTAACTTCGTTTAAGCTATATTTTAGTTGTCTGACTGCTTGGTAACTTCGTTTAAATAAAGTACATAATATTGAAACTTCGTGGCAGATTAAAACTGTGTGCCAGACCAAGACTCGGACTCGGGACCTTCGCCTTTCGCAGGTGAGCTCCAAGTTCGAGTCTCGGTCCGGCACACAGTTTTATCTGCCAGGAAGTTTCATATCAGCGCACACTCCGCTGTAGAGTGAAAATTTCATTCTACATAATATTGTTGGACAACATTTTCAGTGCTTTTGATCTACTATTGCAGCAAGCTAAACTCCTCTTCCTCCAATCCCACTGTGACATTTCCATCAGAAATTACACATTATTTTTCAAGCATCATCATTTAAAGTTACTGCATTAAGCAAGTCAGCTTCAGCAGTGAGTCAATTTAAAGTCACACACTGGCCTAGCTACTTCCGCCTGTGCAATGGTAGGCAGCAGTGGCTAGGACGGGAATGTGTGTTAAGAGAAGCGAGCACCGATCATAAAGCACGCAGCAGCCTCGGCATGTGAACAGCTAATAACATAAATGTAACTGTGTTTAAAAATTCACAATTTAGAAGTACAATGAAGTGACAAAAGTCATAGGATACCTCCTAATATCATTTCAGGTCTCCTTTTGCTCAGTGCAGTGCAACAACTCAACGTGGCATGGACTCGACAAGTTGTTGAAAATACTCTGCAGAAATAACAAACAGAACGAAATGAGTTTATTAACAATGTAAGTAGTGTTTCAACCAACCAGTGTGAAATGTATTATGTACATATTAAAATAAAGAGTATCAATTAAAGAAGGAAGCAGCCCCAAATTTAGGAATTATTACAGAGAAGCTTTTCAGAGGAGGAGAGCAGAGAGATGTCCTGTGTAAAATGATGAACACACAGTTGTACCTCAGATGCAAAATGGTGAACTTTGTGGGTGATAAAGTTCTCAGAATAATGTATGACACACTTAATCCCACGCCTGTCTAAATAAGTCTGAAACAATGCCATGTAGCATTTCAAACCAAATAGGGTGAGAGATGTAATGTACATCTACATACACTGCCTGAAAAACTGAAGTAAGAACCCAGGCGACATAGTTGGATGTCGTTCTAACGATGTAGAACACACTACCAGAAGGCATGTAACTGATTTGAGTTGTCATTCTCCTTGACAGGTAGACAGTAACCTGAGTGCATTAATGCTGTTCGGGTTTAGTGATGTTACCGTGCCTGGTAGGTATATAAGGGCGGTGAACACTGTAAGGTGTGGGTGTGGGTGTGAGTGTGTGTGTGTGTTTGAGCTTTTCGGGCGCTAAACAGCGTGGCCATCAGCGCGCAAACGCATAGAAACCGGAAGTCATGCGGTGAAGGGACGAAGACGGACAGCGAACAAAGAGAACGGCTAAAACTACACAGACCTGACGCAGTTCCAAATCCTCACAGACAGAGGCAAAACAAGAGGAGAAGAAATGCACTAAGAAAGGAACGGAAACACAAGAGAACAGAAATCGAGTGAAACAAGTAGGTAATCGTGACTGGCGGACCTCTTACCTAAATCCTGGGTGAGCCAGTCACCCAGCAGCACATTAAAATCCTCTCCCTAAAATCCGGGACAACAGATTGGGCAGGACACAAAACCGTAAGAGCTTAATCACAGTCGTTGCGTCGTCTTGGAAAATAGAGGGCAAATCCGGTGGCAAGGAAACCACCGCCCTCTGGTCAGAGAATAAAAGACAGTCAAGTAAAATGTGGCGGACAGTAATCTGGACGCCACAAGCACTGCAGATTGGGGGGTCCTCCCGCCGGAGTAAAAAACCATGCGTGAAGGGACTGTGTCCAATGCGGAGGCGAGTGAGGAGAACCTCATCCCGCCTGTATGACTGGTAGGACGTACGCCATGGCCGCGTGGTGGCCTTGATCAAACCCAGCTTATTTTCACCGATTGCCAGCCACTCCTCTTCCCATTGACGCATAACACGAAAACGCAAGAGGGAGGTAACAGCATGGAGGGGGACGGCACATTCAACAACGTGAGGGAGGGAACATGCATCTTTGGCAGCCACATCTGCCAGTTCGTTTCCCCTAATACCCACGTGCCCCGGCACCCAGCAGAAGGAAACCTCCTTCCCCTGCCGTTGCAGGTGGAGTAGGGCATCGTGGATGTTCTGGACGACCGTATCCGCTGGGTACAAGTGTTGCATGGTCTGAAGGGCACTCAGGGAGTCAGAACTAATGAGAAACTTAAGACTGGGAACACATCTCATCTGCTCCAATGTCCGCAAGATCGCAAACAATTCGGCATCAAAGATGGTAAACGCCGCAGGAAGCCGTAACTTGACAACTCGATCAGGAAAAACAACAGCACAACCAACAGAGTCCCCCTGTTTAGAACCATCCGTAAATACTGGTACACGGTCGGGATGCTGGTTTAAAATATCGTAAAATAAGGAGGTAAAAACAAACGCAGGAGTGCAGCTCCTCCGGTACTCTGACAAGTCTAAAATGACGCTGGGTCTATGGAGCAACCAGGGAGGTAGGCGGGTAAAACCCTGGTGTTGGGGTGCCACACGCTCCACTCGAGCAAATGCTTGGCACGAATCCCAAATGGTCTCGTTGCCCTGGGACGACTGGAAAAGAGACGTTCCATAGGCGGTCAGGCAACGGTAGGGTACGCAGGGGAGGTAGGACAGGCAAGGAAATGACACACCCGTCGCACCATGAGGAGTTTCCGCCGGATGGCGGGCGGCGGTTCCCCTGCCTCAGCACACAGGCTGGGGATGGCACTGGTACGGAAGGCACCAGTGGCCAGCCTGATCCCCTCACCGTGTACTGCGTCAAGAATCTTCAGATACGAAGGCCTCGCTGACCCATACACGGTGCAGCCGTGGTCAAGACGCGATCGGACGAAAGCCCTATAAAACTGCAGCAGACGCGCCCGATCTGTTCCCCAGGAACGATGTCTCAGACACTTCAAAATATTCATTGTAAGGTATTGAGTGATCACTGTAGAGTACACGGAGAGGCCATGTACTCATCTAAAACAGTCTAATCAGCAGCTGACACAGTCTGAAAGGGGACTCATTGTGAGTCTTCATTTGGCTGGCTCGTCAACCAGACTTTTGGGACATTTGTATGTGACAGTGGCCCGATGTTGGACTGTACGCGAATGTGAGGGCAGGCATACTCGGCGACAAGATTCAGGTCGGCTGTGTCTGACCACCACAAGAATGGATATCTCTTTTGTGCACCACACACATTTTAATCCATTCACATCCGCACCTGACATGCAACAACAAGTAATGGCTCTCTACAACGTCCTGTGTCGTCTTACACAGACTGCTGGCAGCTGAACTAGGAAATTACCATGCCATGTGTATGCTGCTGTTAACACAAATGGCTGCGTTTGGAGTGATGTGACTGAGAAGCGTGGATCACTGATGGATGCTGACTACATTTACATACATAGTCCACAAGCCACAGTGTGGTGCATGGCAGAGGGTACGCTGTACCACTACTAGCCCTTTCCTCTCCTCACAGACAGAGCAAGGAAATATAACTATATGCTTCTGTATGAGCCTTAATTTTTCGTATCTTATCTTTGTGGTCCTTATGTGAAATGTGCATAGGCAGTAGTAGATCTGTTCTTCAATCAGCCCTCCAGTCCAGGGTTCCCATTTGAGTTCTTGAAGCATCTCAGTAACACCTGTGTGCTGTTCAAACCTACTGGTAACAAATCTAGCACCCTTCCTCTGAATTGCTTTGATTTATCCCTTCAGTCCAACCTGGTGGAGAGCAGTACTCAAGAATGGGTCGCACTGGTGCCCTGGATGAGCCACACTTTCGTAATATTTCCCAATAAACCTAAGTCAACCATTTTCCTTCCCCACCGCAATCCTCACATGCTCGTCCCACTTTATATCGCTTTGCAATGTTACACCAAGACATTTAAGTGATGTAACTGTATCAAGCAGGACATTACTAATGCTGTATTACAAAATTACAGTTTTGTTTTTCCTACTCACCCGCATAAACTTACATTTTTCTACATTTTGAGCCAGCTGCCTCTAATCACAACAACTAGGAATTTTGTCTAAGTCATATTGTATCCTCCAACAGTCACTCAAAGACGACAACATCCTGTATACCACATTATGAGCAAAAGAGTGCAAATTGCTCCCCATCATGTCTGACGACAGATCATTTATGAATTTAGAAATTAACAGCAGTCCTATCACACTTCCCTGGGACACTCGTAACAGTATCCTTGTTTCTGTTGAACACTCCCCATTAAGTACAACATACTGGGTTCTATTACTTATGTTGTCTTCAAGCCATTCCACAGCTCGGAACCAATTCCACATACTCATACCTTCGTTAACAGCCTGCAGTGGGACACTGTGTCAAATGCTTTTCAGAAATCTACAAATATCGAATCTGTCTGCACCCTTCATTTATAGTTTGCAAGCTGAGTTTCACAAGAGTCATGCTTTCTAAAACTGTGCTGATTTGTGATGTGAGATTTTCAGCTTCTAGGAAATTTATTATATTCAAACTCTGAATATGTTACAGAATTCTGCAGCAAACTGATCCTAAGGATATTTGTCTTTAATTTTGCAGTTTGGTTCTTTTACCTTTTTTATACACTATGTGATCAAAAGTATTCGGACACCCTCAAAAACATACGATTTTCATATTAGGTGCATTGTGCACCCACCTACTGCCAGGTACACCATATTAGCGACCTTAGTAGTCATTAGACATTGTAAGAGAGCAGAATGAGGCACTCTGCGGAACTCATGGACTTCGAAAGTGGACAGGTGATTGGGTGTCACTTGTGTCACACGTCTGTACAAGAGATTTCCACACTACCAAACATCCCTAGGTCCTCCGATATGACAGGGAAGTGGAAATGTGAAAGGACACGAGCAGCACAAAAGCGTACAGGCTGACCTCGTCTGTTGACTGACAGAGACCGCCGACAGTTGAAGAGGGTCATAATGTGCACTAAGCAAACATCTATTCCAACCATCACTCAGAAATTCCAAACTGCATCGGGATCCACTGCAAGTACTATGACAGAGGGGCGGGAGGTGAGAAAACTTGGATTGCATGGTCGATCGGCTGCTCATAAGCCACACATCACGCCGCTAAATGCCAAATGATGCATCGCTTGGTGTAAGGAGTGTAAACATTGGACGATTGAACAGTGGAAAAATGTTGAGTGGAGTGACGAACCATGGTACATTATGTGGCGATCCGATGGCGGGGTGTGGGTATGGCGAATGCCCGGTGACGTCATCTGCCAGCGTGTGTAGTGCCACAACAAAATTCGGAGTTGGTGGTGTGATGGTGTGGTAATGTTTTTCATGGAGGAGGCTTGCACCCCATGTTGTTTAGCGTGGCACTATCACAGCACAGCCCTACATTGATGTTTTAAGCACATCTTGCTTTCTACTGTTGAAGAACAATTCGGGGATGGCGAATGCATCTTTCAACACGATCGAGCATCTGTTCATAATGCACGGCCTGTGGCGGAGTGGTTACACGACAATGACATCCCTGTAATGGACTGGCCTGTACACAGTCCTGTCCTGAATCCTATACAACACCTTTGGGATGTTTTGGGGCGCCGACTTCGTGCCAGGCCTCACCGACCGACGTCGATACCTCTCCTCAGTGCAGCACTCTGTGAAGAATTGGCTGCCATTCCCCAAAAAACCTTCCAGCACCTGATTGAACGTATGCCTGCAAAACCAGAAGCTATCAGCAAGGCTAAGGGTGGACCAACACCATACCGAATTCCAGCATTACTGATAGAGGGCGCCACAAACTTGTAAATCATTTTCAGCTAGGTGTCCAGTTACTTTTGATCACATAGTGTAGACAGGTGTCACCTGGACTTTCTTCTAGTTGGTTATGGCTCTGCAGAGGGATAGAGATCCACGATGAATGCGAGGTAAGTAAGGGGCCGTATGGTACTTTTTGTAAAACCATTGTGGTTCTAAACTACCCTGGATAACCATTCTCTGTGAGTATGTCAGCAATCTGGGGAGCGGCCCTGTTCTTCAGATGTTTTGGAGAGACACAGCAGTATTAGTCCTGGCCACATGATGTGGTGAGCCACTGGATATGACTTCAGGTTACGGCTGGTAGTGACTGAGGGACAACATTACGTCACAGGCACCTTACTTTCTAGTGTGTTACCTCACATGTGACACTATTGTAAGGCCATTTTTCAACAGGGCAATACTCATCCACATACGGCATGTGTGTATCAACTATGTGTGTGATGTTGAGGTACTCTCGTCTACGTGGGGCCAGCTCGGATATCATCTCTGACCCATTGCCCGTAGCCATAATATCGAGGGCCAGTTACAGCATTTGTGGGCTAGCTTGGCTCTGGAGAGGATACAATGACTTTACAACAACCTTTCCACAGAATCAGTGCATGCATTCGGGTCAGAGGAGGTGCAATATTATACTGATACGTGGCTCATACTGCCAAATTCTTTGTAAATTACTCGACTTGATAAGCACTGAAATAACACCGCATACCCTCTCAACTGTGAAGTTTCATTTCAGTTCCTCCCATTCTTTCGGATGCTACGCTATTATGTCAGGTGGTGGACCACTGAATCGATTGCAATCAAACTTGGAACACATATCATATCTGTTCATAATACACAGCCTGTGGCAGAATGGTTACACGACAATAACAAGCGAGCACTGTGTGAGTAACAACCAGCAACATTTCACAGTATTTAGGGTGGGTGTTAAAACAGGATGATGAAGCGAAACTCAAGAAAGATTTGAGAAATTTCAGCCACTCTTTGTACAACTGGCGTTTGAAAAGTCGTGCAAAAATAAAAACTACTTGTGTGTTTGGAGTAAACCTTTTTTATTTTTCAACATAGTCTCCTTTTAGACTTATACACTTCGTCCAACACTGTTCTAATTTGTTGATCCCTTCTGAATAATAGGAATTGTCCAAGTCTGAAAATAGCTATTAGTTGCTGCAATCACCTCCTCGAATAAATCTTTGTCCTGCCAGCCATTTCTTCAAATTGGGGAACAAACAGTAGTCCAAGGGAGTCAAGTTCGGAGAATAGGGGGATGTGAAACGAGTTGGAATCCTATTTCCATTAATTTTGCGACCACAATGCATAGGTGTGTGCTGGTGCATTGTCGTCATGGAAAAGGAATTTTCTGCGGTCCAATCGCTAGTGTTTTTCTTGGAGCTCAGTTCTCAAACGGTCCAATAATGGTAAATAATATACACCTGTAATAGTTTTACCATTTTCCGGATAGTTGATGAGGATTATCCACTGCGAATCCCAGAAGGTTGTCGCCATAGCCTTTCCGGCCGAAGGAATGGTCTTCACCTTTTTTGGTACAGATTCTCCCTTGGTAGCCCACTTTTTAGATTGTTGTTTGGTCTCAGGAGTATAGTAATGTATCCATGTTTCTTCCTCAGTGAAGAAACGACGCTTAAGGTCCTGCAGATTTTTCCTGAATAGCTGCAAACCATCCTTGCAACACTTCACACAATTCCGTTTTTGGTCACGCATGAGCAATTGCAGAACCCATCTTGCAGATAGCTTTCTCATGTTCAAATGTTTATGCAAAATATTATGTACCCATTCATTTGAGATGCCCACAGCACTAGCAATCTCACGCACCTTAACTCTTCTGTCATCCACGACCATATCATATCGTGGATTTTATCAATGATTTCTGGAGTCGTAAGCTCCACAGGTGTCCAGAATGTTCAGCATCACTTGTGCCCATATGTCCACTCCGAAAATTTTGAAACCACTTATAAACTGTTCTAATCGAAGGCGCAGAGTCACCATAATGTTTAACAAGCTTCTATTTAGTCTCCTGAGACATTTTGCCTTTCTTAAAGTAACGTTTAATCACCACACTAAATTCTTTTTCGTCCATTTTTTGACAAACACTCGACTTCCTTGATTCACACGACTGCCAAACACAAAGAAATAGACCAATATGGCTGAAACTTGGTGTGCATTCTTTCCAAAGATGCTACTAACTAAACATGACCTCGATATGTGCCGGTGGTGCCATCTCTCGTACTCTGCACAGACTTTTCAAACGTCCCTCGTATACAGGGCGAATCACTTAAAACTTGCACCAAAAATACTGTCGAAATGGAAAGTGCTATTGATGTGCGGTTTTCACAGAATGGATTGATAGTCAAGGGCTTGCATTGTTAGCCAATAAACAGATTGTAATAGTACTTAGAAAGCGTATGATTTGTGCAAACATATGCTTTATCAAATGGAACAGTGCCTATTAACACTAACAGACTAAAAATATGGTAAATTAGAATATCAGTAGTGTCTGTTGCAGGATTCTAGTGCAAGTCATGTACCGAGATACCGCATTTTGAAAAGTTTCCACACCCCACTTGTTTGTGTCATTCAACCGGTGAAGTTGCTAGGTACAAAGTTATGTTTGCTTACAGTGCGCTTGTGTGTTCCTTGAGTGCATTCTGACTTGCCAGTCTGTTAATGTGTGACAGTCAAAACAATGGGTCGTGGGTGGATGATGGGATTTACCAACACAGGAAAAGTTGACATGCCCATGGTGTATGGAGAGTGCAGGAAGGATGCAGTTCATTCTTGTATGGTGTGTCCAGCAACATATCCCTATAGACATGAACATCTCGGCAATTATTTATCAACCTCTTGAACCAGTTACGTGAAAGTGGTAGTGCAACACCTAGAGGATACAAACGTCAGAAGATCGGAAACTCATGTTCTTGGTGCCGTTGCAGTAGATCCGCCAGCTCCTGTGCAATTGCACAAGGAAATGGCACAAATGTGGCAAGTGCCCTAGACATTCTCCATCGACACAGATTCCATCGTTATCGCATCTTTGTCCATCCAGAGGTGCATGGAAACTTTGATGAGAATGATGTTATCCTCTGTACATTGGTATTAACTGGTCTAGTGGGGTCTGACAGACCTCAGGACTTTTTTTTCTACACTGTACCTGTATATCTAGGCAACAGATGGCCCTGGCGGTTTTGGTATTCTCTAATGGTCTGTAGATGACTCTGTGTGTGCCGTTACACTGAATTCCTTCCAAATGGTTTGTAAGATGGGAGCAGTCCAGGGTGTGTGAGACGCCACCAGAGTGTTAACGTTGGTGTTTTTTCCATTAAGGTGAACATTTTCTAGGAAACTTTCTCCCATTTTTTGCTCTAAACTTTTGTAATATCTGCAGGAGTTACGGTGCCATGGCTTGGACGAAGTGTTTGACAGACGAAGGAATACAGCGTCTACTGGATGACCCAGCTCTCAGTGATATCAGCGAGAATGAGCTGTCATCTTCCTCGGAAATCTCAGATGGTGTAGTGGAGCCTGGTGACATGTCATCTTCAGATGAAACTGATGTCAGCGAGGAAGAAGATTGTGTGCCCACTTGTGATTCCGACTATTTCCATGGGAAGAATAAATGTTTCAAGTGGAGCAAGAATCCCCCTGCACTTGGATGTACAAGTGCTCATAACATTGTTATCAGATTGCCAGATGTTCATGGAGCTGCAAAGGATGTCCATGACAATATAGTAGTAGTAGAGGTGTTTTGGGCGCACGACAGCAAGGTCTTCAGCGCCCGTTCAGTAACTTAGTGAGACGGGTGTCAAGAAAAATCCCAGAACAGGAATATAAAACGGAACAGAAAACATGGGTAACAATCGTTTAAAAACATGTGCTCACCCACACCAAAGCGTGGGATGATGCAGAGCGTCAGCAGTAAAACATGGACAAACCAGGAAGGAAGTGGTAGAGGGAGCTAAAACAATATAGGAAATGGAAGTGGCTGGCTGACCGCAAGGAAAAAAGGGGAGGAGTCAGCCACTCTGCAATACACTAAATCCTCCAGCCTAAAAGTTTAGGCCAGAGTCCAGACACATCACAAAACTTAAAAACCCTAGACACACACGTCTCATCATTAGCTAAAACAGAAGGCGGATCCCCATCAAATTGTGCTTCTACCCGTGAATCACGGTATAAAATGCAGTCTATTAAAATGTGCCGGACAGAGATGTGCACACCATAAGCATCACGAAACGGGGGATCCTCCCGCTGCAATAGAAAGCTATGTGTGGGAGGACAGTGCCCGATCCGAAGACGTGTGAGGGCGTTTTAGGTACTTGGCAATTATACTTCACTGACACCATGCTACAAATTATAGTGAACCATTCAGATGACAAAATTCATCAAATGAAAGGCAGGTATAAACAACCTCTGATATCATTTGTGGGTGATGATTGAAACCAAAGCAATGGTAGGACTGTTATACCTGGCAGTTGATTGTAATCAGGAAACAGATTTTTCTAGCCTTTTTCCTTCAGATGGTACAAGATCTTCCAGGCCACTACGAGTATCAAGAGATTCTCGCAGCCTTGCAGTTTGACTGTGCCCAGACACGAGCAGAGTGAAGGGAAACAGATAAACTTGCTCCTATTCGCAAAATTTGGAGTGCATTCCTCCATAATTGTATTCAGTATTTTATTGACTCCCCCCATGAACCATGGACCTTGCCGTTGGTTGGGAGGCTTGTGTGCCTCAGCGATACAGATGGCCATACCGTAGGTGCAACCACAACGGAGGGGTATCTGTTGAGAGGCCAGACAAACGTGTGGTTCCTGAAGAGGGGCAGCAGCCTTTTCAGTAGTTGCAGGGGCAACGGTCTGGATGATTGACTGATCTGGCCGTGTAACAATAAGCAAAACGGCCTTGCTGTGCTGGTACTGCGAACGGCTGAAAACAAGGGGAAACTACGGCCGTAATCTTTCCCGAGGCCATGCAGCTTTAATGTATGATTAAATGATGATGGCGTCCTCTTGGGTAAAATATTCCGGAGGTAAAATAGTCCCCCATTCGGATCTCCGGGCGGGGACTACTCAAGAGGATGTCGTTATCAGGAGAAAGAAAACTGGCGTTCTACGGATCGGAGCGTAGAATGTCAGATCCCTTAATCGGGCAGGTAGGTTAGAAAATTTGAAAAGGGAAATGGATAGGTTAAAGTTAGATATAGTGGGAATTAGTGAAGTTCGGTGGCAGGAGGAACAATACTTCTGGTCAGGTGAATACAGGGTTATAAATACAAAATCAAATAGGGGTAATGCAGGAGTAGGTTTAATAATGAATAGGAAAATAGGAATGCGGGTAAGCTACTGCAAACAGCATAGTGAACGCATTATTGTGGCCATGATAAGACACGAAGCCCACGCCTACTACAGTAGTACAAGTTTATATGCCAACTAGCTCTGCAGATGACGAAGAAATTGAAGAAATGTATGATCAAATAAAAGAAATTATTCAGATAGTGAAGAGTGACCAAAATTTTATAGTCATGGGTGACTGGAATTCGGTAGTAGGAAAAGGGAGAGAAGGAAACGTAGTAGGTGAATATGGACTGGGGCGAAGAAATGAAAGAGGAAACCGCCTGGTAGAATTTTGAACAGAGCACAACTTAATCATAGCTAACACTTGGTTCAAGAACCATAAAAGAAGGCTGTATACATGAAAGAAGCATGGAGATACTGACAGGTTTCAGATAGATTATATAACGGTAAGACAGAGAGTTAGGAACCAGGTTTTTAATTCCAGGGGCAGATGTGGACTCTGACCACGATCTATTGGTTATGACCTGTAGATTAAAACTAAAGAAACTAAAAAAAAGTGGGAATTTAAGGAGATGGGACCTGGATAAACTAAAAGAACCAGAGGTTGTACAGAGTTTCAGGGAGAGCATAAGGGAGCAATTGACAGGAATTGGGGAAAGAAATGCAGTAGAAGAAGAATGGGTAGCTTTGAGGGATGAAGTAGTGAAGGCAGCAGAGGATCAAGTAAGTAAAAAGACGAGGGCCAGTAGAAATCCTTGGGTAACAGAAGAATTATTGAATTTAATTGACGAAAGGAGAAAATACAAAAAAATACAGTAAATGAAGCAGGCAAAAAGGAATACAGACGTCTCAAAAATGAGATCGACAGGAAGTGCAAAATGGCTAAGCAGGGATGGCTAGAGGACAAATGTAAGGATGTAGAGGCACATCTCACTAGGGGTAAGATAGACACTGCCTACAAGAAAATTAAAGAGACCTTTGGAGAAAAGAGAACCACTTGCATGAATATCAAGAGCTCAGATGGAAACCCAGTTCTAAGCAAAGAAGGGAAAGCAGAAAGGTGGAAGGAGTATATAGAGGGTCTATACAAGGGTGATGTACTTGAGGACAATATTATGGAAATGGAAGAGGATGTAGATGAAGATGAAATGGGAGATACGATACTGCGTGAAGAGTTTGACAGAGCACTGAAAGACCTGAGTCGAAACAAGGCCGCGGGAGTAGACAACATTCCATTAGAACTACTGACGGCCTTGGGAGAGCCACTCATAACAAAACTCTACCAGATGGTGAGCAAGATGTACGAGACAGGCGAAATACCCTCAGACTTCAAGAAGAATATAATAATTCCAATCCTAAAGCAAGCAATTGTTGACAGATGTGAAAATTACCGAAATATCAGTTTAATAAGTCACAGCTGCAAAATATTAACGCGAATTCTTTACAGACGAATGGAAAAACTGGTAGATGCAGACCTCAGGGAGGATCAGTTTGGATTCCGTAGAAATGTTGGAACACGTGAGGCAATACTGACCTTACGACTTATCTTAGAAGAAAGACTAAGGAAAGGCAAACCAACGTTTCTAGCATTTGTAGACTTAGAGAAAGCTTTTGACAATGTTGACCGGAATACTCTCTTTCAAATTCTGAAAGTGACAGGGGTAAAATACGGGGAACGAAAGGCTATTTACAATTTGTACAGAAACCAGATGGCAGTTATGAGAATCGAGGGGCATGAAAGGGAAGCAATGGTTGGGAAGGGAGAGAGACAGGGCTGTAGCCTCTGCCCGATGTTATTCAGTCTGTATATTGAGCAAGCAGTGAAGGAAACAAAAGAAAAATTCGGAGTAGGTATTAAAGTCCATGGAGAAGAAATAAAAACTTTGTGGTTCGCCGATGACATTGTGATTCTGTCAGAGACAGCAAAGGACTTGGAAGAGCAGTTGAAGGGAATGAATAGTGTCTTGAAAGGAGGATATAAGATGATCATCAACAAAAGCAAAGCGAGGAAAATGGAATGTAGTCGAATTAAGTCGGGCGATGCTGAGGGAATTAGATTAGGAAATGAGACACTTAAAGTAGTAAAGGAGTTTTGCTATTTGGGGAGCAAAATAACTGATGATGGTCGAAGTAGAGAGGATATAAAATGTAGACTTGCAATGGCAAGGAAAGCGTTTCTGAAGAAGAGAAATTTGTTAACATCTAGTATAGATTTATATGTCAGGACGTCATTTCTGAAAGTATTTGTATGGAGTTTAGCCATGAATGGAAGTGAAACATGGACGATAAATAGTTTGGACAAGAAGAGAATAGAAGCTTTTGAAATGTGGTGCTACTGAAGAATGCTGAAGATTAGATGGATAGATCACGTAGCCAATGAGGAGATATTGAATAGGATTGGGGAGAAGAGAAGTTTGTGGCACAACTTAACTAGAAGGAGGCGTCGGTTGGTAGGACATGTTCTGAGGCATCAAGGGATCACCAATTTAGTATTGGAGGGCAGCGTGGCGGGTAAAAATCGTTGTGGGAGACCAAGAGATGAATACACTAAGCAGATTCAGAAGGATGTAGGTTGCGGTAGGTACTGGGAGGTGAAGAGGCTTGTACATGATAGAGTAGCATGGAGAGCTGCATCAAACCAGTTTCAGGACTGTAGACCACAACAGCAACAACAAACTGTGTTGTTGAACTGTGCAGTCAAAATAAAACCAAGTCACGATATGGTGTGTAGTGGAGGACACTGTGAATCACTAATAGTCAATTTCCTTTCCTGTTCCACTCGCAAATAGAACGTGGGGAAAACGACTGGCTGTATGCCTCTGTATGACTCCTAATTTCTGTGATCTTTGTGGTCCTTGAACATAAACATTATGTTATGCTACAGGCCACTCTCTTCCCACTACATTTATCTGGCATTCATATTCGTTGGCTTCACCAACTCACAACCAAATTATAACCTTTTGACCTAGACCTCTGGTTACACTACACATTAGTCTGTCACCACACCGCGCGACTGCTGTGGTCGCAGGTTCGAATCCTGCCTCGGGCATGGATGTGAGTGATGTCCTTAGGTTAGTTAAGTAGTTCTAAGTTGAGTCCCATAGTGCTCAGAGCCATTTGAACCGTTTTAATCTGTCACCACAACCAATATTTGAGATGGGGTTGAATAAAACATAATGGAGCAATTTTGACCAACTTCAGGAAATAATTCTTCCTGAGATTTCCTGGTTTTTATATAACGACATTATCGACGACTTTGGAATGCGGTAAGTGGGTCTATTATACCACGGCTCTTACATCTTGTATATCCTACACAAACGAAACTATTAATGTACGACCGCTCGGGAATATAGCATACCTATACAGCGAAAGGACATCAACTCTAAAATGACGAAACTTTTGCATTTTCGTCGCAAAAACTTCGACAGGCTTGAGTTATGGGGCTCCTAAACAAT
Source organism: Schistocerca gregaria (assembly GCF_023897955.1). NCBI lineage: Eukaryota > Metazoa > Arthropoda > Insecta > Orthoptera > Acrididae > Schistocerca > Schistocerca gregaria. The sequence goes on along the minus strand of NC_064930.1, from coordinate 104,709,986 downwards.
AAGAGCAAATAATTTGTGAAATTACTACAACACTTACAAGCTGATACACACGAAATATGAGCAGAATCAGAGAGATAATTTCTAAAATTGGGCCACTTCACACAGAATGAATAATCGTTTATTGTTTAATTCATTTGCTTCTAATACGAAAGTCAGCCACACTAATGAAAAGCTCTATCAAATATCACTGTTTTATTTCATAAAGCAGTCTATTGACAGGCACAATTTTTGCGATTGACATAATAACGCAACTGGGTCGTTCAGTTCGGATTAATGATCACGAAACACGCTAAAGCAACAATATACTAATATAGATGTGTTGCGTTAAGCACTACGATAAATTCTACAAAAAAAATAAAATAATTAAGGAATCATGCAACTAAAATCGGCAGTCCCCTGCATATCATTATTATAACATTATTACCTTATTCGGCACAAAACCTCCATTCCGCATTATTACATTATGAAGTATCGTTATTCAGATACTGTTAACATTATTACCTTATTCGGCACAAAACCTCCATTCCACATTATTACATTATGAAGTATCGTTATTCAGATACTGTTTTTCACGTAAATGGAACATATATTAAGGTCTCACGAATAAACCATTTTAAAGTCCTTGTGAGTCAGAGAATAATCATCTATGCAAATTGCTCTGAGATTCGCAGGACAGAATTATTGTTGAAGAACTCAGCAGATTTCGAGCTTCATTACGCCGTTAGTACCGATCAAATCGACTGTTGATTTTGAGTATTGTGTTTCGTTGGCGTCGAAACAATTTGTATTCGTCATCTTGAAAGAACTTGGCGTGAAGCTTTGAAGAGATAAATGCAGTGGCATTGCGCTTGTTTTGCTACAAGTGTCACAGTTCATGTGTCAGTTTTTGTGTTAAAAGAAAAGAAAAGATAGCCACTGCTATTATTTTAGGTTTTGTACTAAGCTTTTTCGTATTAATGACACTCTGTTTTGATAAGCTATGCGACGGCCACTGCTAAGAAAGATCTGTTTCAGATGGATTTGAAGTTAAAACAGGCTCAGTTACTTTACAGCATAAATAAAAGATTATCGTTTCAGCTAAATACCTAGGGGTTACAGATATGAACAGGTTGAAAGGGAACCATCACACAAAAATGTTCTGTGGACGGCGAACTTGTGTTTTATTAATAGAGCCATCAGGGCCGAATGTATAAGGCACTTGACCTCATATTAATACAGGAAAAGAGCTCAGATCAGTCTTAACTAGGAAATCTGCGTTGTATAAACGTTAATCACAGATTATATCGCGGTGAAATAGAATCAACTTTGATTGGCGAAAATTCGCGGATCAAAGTCGGGTCCAACTGTCATCGTCAGCTTAGAATGTAGCCCAGTGACATAACAAAACAACGTTTCTGTTTTGTGCACATACAAATTGAAATAAAGGAGTTGTTATTAACACATGAATATGTAACTACAGCACTCCCACACCACTGGTCTCGATTTTTTTTTCTGTTGGCCCTAAGGATGTTACTGAGTGATGAGGTTATTACTGAGTGCAGATAATTTTCGTAACTTCGTCGAGACGTCTCGCAATTTATGTGATTAATTTCGAGGCATTTTACAGACACTCACCAGCAGAGTAAGAAAGGAAAATTCGTAGTTATACGTAATACCGATAATTTGACAATAGCCAATAATGACTCAACGTCTCTTATATATGTACTCTCTCGGCTCCAGTAGCAATAACTATACAGCGCATATAGATTTTTTAACTATCGAACACTTCCTAAAGTGCTATGGAAACTGCATGAGCACCAGTGAACAAAGTAGAAATAAGCAACCATACATATGTTGTTTAGCAAGTTGTTCTTTACCAGGCATTAGGCATACACTATCTGATCAAAAGTATCGGGACACCCCCTTAAACATACCTTTTTTCATATGAGGTGCATTGTGCTGCCGTCTACTGCCAGGTACTTCATATCAGCGACCTCAGTAGTCATTAGGCATCGTGAGAGAGAAGAATAGGGCTCTCCGCAGAACTCACGGACTTCGAACGTGGTCAGGTGATAGGGTGTCACTTGTGTCACACGTCCGCAAGCGAGATTTCCACACTCCTAAACATCCTTAGATCCACTGTTTTCGATGTGATAGTGTAGTGGAAACGTGAAGGGATACGTACAGCACAAAAGCGTACAGGCCGACCTCGTCTGTTGACTGACAAGTGACTGCCGACAGTTGAAGAGGGTTGTAATGTGTAATAGGCAGACATCTATCCAGACCGTCACACAGGAATTCCAAACTGCATCAGGATCCACTGCAAGTACTATGACAGTTAGGCTGGAGATGAGAAAACTTGGATTTCATGGTGGAGCGGCTGCTCATAAGCCACACATCACGCACGTAAATACCAAACGACACACTGCTTGGTGTAAGGAGAGTAAACAGTGGACGATTGAACAGTGGAAAAACGTTGTGTGGAGCGACGAATCACGATACACAATGTGACGATCCGATGGCAGGGTGTGGGTATGGCGAATGCCCGGTGAACTTCATCTGCGAACGTGTATAGCGGCAACCGTAAAATTCGGAGGCGGTGGTTTTATGGTGTGGTCGTGTTTTTCACGGAGGGGGGTTGCTTGGCACTATCACAGCACAGACCTACACTGATATTTTAATCACCTTCTTGCTTCTTGTTAAGCAATTCGAGGATGTCGATTTTCCTCTTTGGACACGATCGAGCAGCTGTTCATAACGCACAGCCTGTGGCGGAGTGGTTACATGACAATAACATCCCTGTAATGGACTGGCCTGCACGGAGTACTGTCCTGAATCCTATAGAACACCTTTGGCATGTTTTGGAACCCTGACTTTGTGCCAGGTCTCACCGACCGACATCGATACCTCTCCTCCATGCAGCACTCCGTGAAGAATGGGCTACCATTCCCCAAGAAATCTTCCAGCACCTGCCTGAACGTATACCTGCGAGAGTGGAAGCTGTCATCAAGGCAAAGGGTGGGCCAACACCGTATTGAATACCGACATTACCGATGGAGGGCGCCACGGAATTGTAAGTCCTTTTCAGCCAGGTGTCGGGATACTTTTGATCACATAGTGTACATATGATACGGTGGCTCGCAATTTGCGTTTTGGTCTCTCGCATAAAGGAACTCAGGTTCAAGTCCAGACAATTTCCAAGATTTTTTTCCATTTAATACTACTTTCTGTGCTGTTTTGACCATAAAGATAATTATAACAAGGCTACGTTCTGAAACCACGTAACTCTTTCCGTGTTCCGAGCATTCTGGGCCTCTGCGTTGGGCAGTATTCTGTGTGCAAGAAACTTACACGATGTGAATCACGGAAATTGTTTCCTTTCGCTTACTTTGCAGATATCTGAGTATTCCTATGTGTTTGCTGAGGACGACAAATGGCGAACTCATACTCGAAAGTAAGTGATAAATTATTTAAGCTTGAAAAAAAAATAGTACGGTGTAGCTTCTAGTATTAAGCTTGAGGGAGTACGAATCTGCTGAAATCACGAAAAGAAACCAACCATTGACGCCAATGTGCACGCTACGTTCAACATTAAGGCTTTGTGCAACAGGAAGCTTTCAGATTATGGTTGGCGATTTGTTCGAATAGATGTAGCAACAGCTTGCAGAGCTGTCCTTAAGGTATCGGCATGCACTGCCTGACTAAAGTAAGAATTCATTAAAATACCTACGGAAAAAAAGAACATGACGAAAACGCAGTGTGGTTGTTATCAAATATCATGTTTCCCTGGTATTTTAGGCGCTATGGACCGTGTCTATGTTGCTGTTGTTGTGGTCTTCAGTCCTGAGACTGGTTTGATGCAGCTCTCCATGCTACTCTATCCTGTGCAAGCTTCTTCATCTCCCAGTACCTACTGCAACCGACATCCTTCTGAATCGGCTTAGTGTATTCATCTCTTGGTCTCCCTCTACGATTTTTACCCTCCACGCTGCCCCCCAATACTAAATTTGTGATCCCTTGATGCCTCAGAACATGTCCTACCAACCGATCCCTTCTTCTAGTCAAGTTGTGCCACAAACTTCACTCTCTCCAATCCTATTCAATACTTCCTCATTAGTTATGTGATCTACCCATCTAATCTTCAGCATTCTTCTGTAGCACCACATTTCGAAAGCTTCTATTCTCTTCTTGTCCAAACTATTTATCGTACATCTTTCACTTCCATACATGGATACACTCTATACAAATACTTTCAGAAATGACTTCCTGACACTTAAATCTATACTCGATGTTAACAAATTTCTCTTCTTCAGAAATACATTCCTTGCCATTGCCAGTCTACATTTTACATCCTCTCTACTTCGACCATCATCAGTTATTTTACTCCCTAAATAGCAAAACTCCTTTACTACTTTAAGTGTCTCATTTCTTAATCTAATTCTCTCAGCATCGCCCGACTTAATTCGACTACATTCCATTATCCTTGTTTTGCTTTTGTTGATGTTCATCTTATATCCTCCTTTCAAGACACTATCCATTCCGTTCAACTGCTCTTCCAGTCCTTTGCTGTCTCTGCCAGAATTACAATGTCATCGGCGAATCTCAAAGTTTTTATTTCTTCTACATGGATTTTAATACCTACTCCGAATTTTTCTTTTGTTTCCTTTGCTGCTTGCTCAATATACAGATTGAACAACATCGGGGAGAGGCTACAACCCTGTCTCACTCCCTTCCAAACCACTGCTGCCCTTTGATATCCCTCGACTCTTATAATTGCCATTTGGTTTCTGTACAAATTGTAAATAGCCTTTCGCTCCCTGTATTTTACCCCTGCCATCTTCAGAATTTGAAAGAGAGTATTCCACTCAACAGTGCCAGAAGCTTTCTCTAAGTTTTCAAATGCTAGGAACGTATGTTTGCCTTTCCTCAATCTAGCTTCTAAGATAAGTCGTAGGGTCTGTATTGCCTCACGTGTTCCAATATTTCTACGGAATCCAAACTGATCTTCTTCGAGGTCGGCTTCTACAAGCTTATCCATTCGTCTGTAAAGAATTCGTGTTAGTATTTTGCACCTGTGACTTATTAAACTGATAGTTCGGTAATTTTCACATCTGTCAACACTTGCTTTCTTTGGGATTGGAATTATTATATTCTTCTTGGAGTCTGAGGGTACTTCGCCTGTCTCATACATCTTGCTCACCAGATGGTAGAGTTTTGTCAGGACTGGCTCTCCCAAGGCCGTCAGTAGTTCTTATGGAATGTTGTCTACTCCCGGGGCCTTGTTTCGACTTACGTCTTTCAGGGCTCTGTCAAAGTCTTCACGCAGTATTATACCTCGCATTTCACCTTCATCTACATCCTCTTCCATTTTTATAATATTGTCCTCAGAACATCGCCCATGTATAGACCATCTATACACTCCTTCCACCTTCTGCTTTCCCTTCTTTGCTTAGAACTGGGTTTCCCTTTGAGCTCTTGATATTCATGCAATGTGATTGTGTTCTCTCCAAAGGTCTTTTTAATTTTTTTGGAGGCATTATCTATCTTACCCCTAGTGATATACGCCTCTACATCCTTACATTTGTCCTCTAGCCATCCCTGCTTAGCCATTTTGCAATTCCTGTCGATCTCAGTTTTGAGGCTTTTGTATTCCTTTTTGCATGCTTCATTTACTGCATTTTTATATTTTCTCCTTTCAGTTAAATTCAATATTTCTTCTGTTACCCAAGGATTTCTACTAGTACTCGTCTTTTTACCTACTTGCTCGTCTGCTGCCTTCACCACTTCATCCCTCAAAGCTACCCATTCTTCTTCTACTGTATTTCTTTCCCCATTCTTGTCAATTGTTCCCTAATGCTCTCCCTGAAACTCTGTACAATCTCTGGTTTAGTCAGTTTATCCAGGCCCCATCTTCTTAAATTCCCATCTTGTTGCAGTTTCTTCAGTTTTAATCTACAGCTAATAACCAATAGATTGTGGTCAGAGTCCACATCTGCCCCTGGAAATGTCTTACAATTTAAAACCTGGTTCCTAAATCTCTGTCTTACCATTATATAATCTGTCTGAAACCTGTGAGTATCTCCAGACTTCTTCCATGTATGGTTATCGTTTGAACGTACAAGCAATCTCAGATGCTAAGCTTAATCAGAGCATATTAAAATATCTAAAAGGATCGCACATAACTTCGCGATAAAAATCTTTGTATAAAGAAAGTTCCAACCCATCTGCTTCATCACTATGCTTGTCCATCCTCTTCTGGAGTACTGCTGCACAGTATGGGATCCTTACCAAATAGGACTGATTGACGACTTGGAAAGCATTTAAAGAAGGCTAGCTCGTTCGAGAAATACGGGAGTGTGTCAGAAGCAAGTTGGAGTGATAATAAGACAAAGGCATGTTTCCGTTGTGGTGAGGTGTTTTCACGAATTTTCAAACACCAGTTTCCTCCCCCGAATTCCAAAATATTCTGTTGACTCCCACCTGCATAGCAAGAATTGACAAAAGGAGATAAATCAGAGCTTGCACAGAAACGTTGGGTTTCACTTTTCCCATATACTATTCCAGAGTGGAATTGTAGAATACTTGTCTGAAAGTGATTCGACGAACTCTCTGCCAGGCATTTGAGAGTGAACTGCAGAGTAGTCATGTAAATGTAGATGCAGGAGTGAGCGGTACCAGAGACGAAAGTGGAAGCAGACAATGGACAGGTAAACGAGGCAGAAAAGAAAATGTTGGTACGACACCGGACAAAAAGAAATCCTGACTGTTATGGGATATACAACGACTGCGTAATCAGTTTGGGTTTACAAATCAATATTAGACCTTTTTCTTTTCCTTGAGAGCTGGAAGAAAAGTTCTGTTGTATAAATTAACCATTGAACTCCATTGTGTAAAACAGCTTCAAACGCCAGATTTATTTACAAATGCCGGCCGCTGTGACTGAGATGTTCTAGGCGCATCAGTCCGGAACCGCGTTGCTGCTACGGTAGCAGGTTCGAATCCAGTCTCGGGCATAGGTGTATGTGCTGTCCTTAGGTTAGTTGGGTTTCAGTAGTTCTAAGTTTAGGGGATTGATGACCTCAGATGTCTAGCCCCATAGTACTTAGAGCCATTTGAACCATCTTTACGAATGAGTTAATGTGTTAAGTATTTGACGTTAACCATGTAAGGGACAAGAACCTCAGAAAAGTTTTCAAATTATGTTTAGAATCTGCCGAATGTCTCCAAGTGGTCACATTATCAAAAACTAGATGGGCACAGTGTGCATAATTTGCACTCTTGAACTATGATATAATTCTGTATGTACATTCAGTTGTACATGTGGATATTGCCTGCAAAATGTGTTCCAAATAGAGTTCGCAGTAAAGAAATAAATTAAGTTCTCATGCGTGATGCTGAAGATTTACTGCATTACCAGCGAAAATGTAGTAAGTGATAAACTGTTTTCCTTTCATTATTTTGTAGGGTGTAGCAGCGAGAACAAGTTTCGAAAACGTTTGAAATCCATACATATTATAAAAATGTATTTACACTATGTCATGAAAAGTATCTGGACTCCTGGCTGAAAATGACTTACAAGTTCGTGGCGCCTTCCATCGGTAATGCTGGAATTCACTATGATGGTGGCCCACCCTTAACCTTGATGACAACTTCCGCTCTCGCAGGCATACGTTCAGTCAGGTGCTGGAAGGTTTCTTGGGGAATGGCACCCCATTCTTCACAGAGTGCTGCACTGAGGAGAGGTATCGACGTCGGTCGGTGAGGCCTGGCACTAAGTCAGCGTTCCAAAGCATACCAGAGGTGTACACAGGATCCAGGGCAGGACTCTGTGCAGGCCAGTCCATTACAGGGATGTTATTGCCGTGTAACCACCCTGCCACAGGCCGTGCATTATGAACAGGTGCTCGATCGTGTTGAAAGATGCAGTCGCCATCCCCGAATTGTTCAACAGTAGAAAGCAAGATGCGCTTAAAACATCAGTGTAGGGCTGAGCTGTGATAGTGCCACGCAAAACAACAAGAGGTGCAAGACCCCTCCATGATAAACACATACAAACCATAACACCACCGCCTCCTCATTTTACTATTGCCAATAAACCCGGTGGCAGATGACGTTCACAGGGCATTCGCCATACCCACACCCCGCCATCAGATCGCCATATTGTGTACCGTGATTCGTCACTCCACAAAACGTGTTTCCACTGTTGACTCGTCCAATGTTTACGCTCCTTACACCAAGCAAGGCGCATTTTGGCATTTACCCCCGTGATGTGTGACTTATGAGCAGCCACTCGACCATGAAATTCAAGTTTCATCACCTCCCACCTAACTGTCATAGTACTTGCAGTGGATACTGATGCAGTTTGGAATTCCTGTGTGACGGTCTGGGTAGATGTCTGGCTACTACACATCACGACCCTCTTCAACTGTCGGCGGTCTCTGTCAGGCAACAAACGAGGTCGGCCTGTACGCTTTTGTGCTGTATGTGTCCCTTCACGTGTCCACTTCACTATCACATCGGAAACAGATGACCTAGAGATGTTTAGGAACATGGAATCTCGCTTACAGACGTCTGACACAAGTGACACCCAATATAGTGTACCTTCAGAATTTCAAAGACTGTGTTCCATTCAAGACTGTCGAAATTTCTCGAATTCTGCAAATGGTATAAACTTAGGCTTGCGTTTCCTTAACCTATTTTCTAAGATATGTTGTAGAGTCAATATTGCCTTGCACGTTTCTACATTTCTCCGGAATCCAAGCTGATCTTCCCGGACGTCAACGTCTACCAGTTTTCACTTCTTCTGTAAAGAATTCGCGTTAGTATTTTGGAACCATGGCCTATTAAACTGGCAGACCGGCAATGTACACACCTTCCAGTACTTGCTTTCTTTTGAATTAGAATTATTATATTCTTCTTGAAGTCTGAGGGTACTTTTCGCCTGTCTCATACGTCTTGCACATCAGATGGAAGAATTCTATCAGTAGTTCTTACGGAATGCCGTCTACTCCAGAGGTCTTTTTTCGACCTAAGTCTTTTAGTCTTGTAACGGGGTACTTTTTGCTTGCAGAAAAGGAAGCAAAAGATTTTTTAAATAAAATACCTAAGTAGGACGTGCTTTCAAGAGCGTAACAACACCAGTGTACGTGTGTTATGGCTTCTGACCAATCATCGCGTTTGTGTTTGCTTACATCAGGTTTATTCTTATGATGAATGGATTATAGTTGCCGGTTTTACCGTTCCGCGATCGATTTTCGGTTCCATGTAGTTGACAGTATGTTGAATCAAAGTTTTCGACCTCCAAAACCCTTGGCACAACTTTTTGTTGCCAAAAAACTAAGAAATTTTGGCATTTTTATTCAGGTTTTCACCTGTTGCTTGGAAACTATGCATCCTACTGAAAATATTACCCTAACCAAAATAAAAGGGCATTAAATTTTTCGTAGGATGACCTATTTAAATGTCAAATCGGTGCCGCTGTTTGGCAGTAATCAATTGTCAAATTTCGTTCATTTTTACCATCTTCTCTAAAAAGTCGGCTCCAAAGACTGTAACTCAAAAACGGCTACTCTAAATGAAAAATATCACATTATCAAAGTTCCAGAGCAAGAAATTTCATGTTAAAAGAGCATCTAGTTTTTCAGTTTTAAGGGTTCATACACTTGAAAGCCAAAGTAATTCGATATTGTTTTTCTTTTTAAGTCAGAGTTATTCAATGAAGTAAAATTTCCAGTGGGACGACTGCTCTCTCATGAGCACATATGCGTTTCCTATGTACATTTTTCTAATTTTTTTCATTCATGTGTATTTCTATTCGCTTTTATCCATGCATTAATTGGTAAGAGAGGGTTGCTAAAACGAAAACCAAGTATCTAGTAATGACCAACAAGTATTTACGTATGAGTAATATAAAATTTGTACAAATGAACAAATAAAAGGATATGACAAGAGTCGAGGGACATGAAAGGGAAGCAGTGGTTGGGAAGGGAGTGAGACAGGGTTGTAGTCTCTCCCCGATGTTATTCAATCTGTATATTGAGCAAGCACTAAAGGAAACAAAAGAAAAATTTGGAGTAGGTATTAAAATCCATGGAGAAGAAATAAAAACTTTGAGGTTCGCCGATGACATCGTAATTCTGTCAGAGACAGCAAAGGACTTGGAAGAGCAGTTGAACGGAATGGATAGTGTCTTGAAAGGAGGATATAAAATGAACATCAACAAAACCAAAACGAGGATAATGGAATGTAGTCGAATTAAGTCGGGTGATGTTGAGGGTATTAGATTAGGAAATGAGACACTTAAAGTAGTAAAGGAGTTTTGCTATTTGGGGAGCAAAATAACTGATGATGGTCGAAGTAGAGAGGATATAAAATGTAGATTGGCAATGGCAAGGAAAGCGTTTCTGAAAAAGAGAAATTTGTTAACATCGAGTATAGATTTAAGTGTCAGGAAGTCATTTTTGAAAGTATTTGTATGGAGTGTAGCCATGTATGGAAGTGAAACATGGACGATAAATAGTTTGGACAAGAAGAGAATAGAAGCTTTCGAAATGTGGTGCTACAGAAGATTGCTGAAGATTAAATGGTTAGATCACATAACTAATGAGGAAGTATTGAATAGGATTGGGGAGAAGAGAAGTTTGTGGCACAACTTGACCAGAAGAAGGGATCGGTTGGTAGGACATGTTCTGAGGCATCAAGGGATCACCAATTTAGTACTGGAGGGCACCGTGGAGGGTAAAAATCGTAGAGGGAGACCAAGAGATGAATACAGTAAGCAGATTCAGAAGGACGTAGGTTGCAGTAGGTACTGGGAGATGAAGAACCTTGCACAGGATAGAGTAGCATGGAGAGCTGCATCAAACCAGTCTCAGGACTGAAAACCACAACAACAACATGACAAGATTAAAAACAATTTAAATTTGAGATTAACATTTTACCAAATTTCAGTTCCCTCGAGGTCATTTGGGAGACAGCGACAGGTCCTGGTCCAGCATCTGACCTCCAGGTCCCATTTCGGCGCCTTCACAAACTTCCTTGTCCTGGAAACTACCTTCTGTCTCTTCCTGATCCTTGCCGAGCCCAGTTTCCGACGCGTTGTCGAGACAAGCCACAACAATATTTACATGTCGAGGAGCACTTCAGTCCAGATTTGCAACATCTACCTATTACTGTGCATCCTCTTTTGCATGAGCAGATAACCATCTTGAGCCGGCCAGAGTGGCCGAGGGGTTCAAGGCGCTACAGTCTGGAACCGCGCGACCGCTCCGGTCGTAGGTTCGAATCCTGCCTCGAGCATGGCATGTGTGTGATGTCCTTAGGTTAGTTACGTTCAAGTAGTTCTAAGTTCTAGGGGATTGATGACCTCAGTAGTTAAGTCCCATAGTGCTCAGAGCCATTTGAACCATCTTCAGTAGCGTGTGTGGTGGCATCACGTTTTGTGCTAAACTGGGGGAATCCGCAAGTGTGTCATTTTGAAAGTTCAGAAAGGCCTATGGGGAACATTTCTTATCAAGGGCACAAGATTTTCACTGGCACAAATCATTTTTGAAAGGCCGAGAATTCACTGAAGAAGAACCTCGCTCAGGGACATGTTCAACTTCAAAAACCGACGAAAACATCGAATGTGTGCGTGCTCTATTGAGATAAGACCGAGGTTTAACAATAAGGATGATGGGTGACCTGTTAAACACTTCCATCGTTCTTCAAATTTTGACCGAAGACAGTTCAGCAGAAGGACAATTGAAGAAACGTGTGCGTTGACCCTGAATGTGGTGGACATGTTAAAGACCCTACCAGTTGAAGCCTTTCAGCGCTGCTACCGAGACTGGGAACCACCACTCGACCGTGGTATAGCTACCGAAGGGAACTACTTTGAAGGTGACGACATTGTTGTTTGAAAGAAATAAAAACTTTTCTAGATAAAAAATCGGTCTCATCTCTTTTCTCACACACCTCGTACAGGTCTGGAAACGAAAAGCTCATACACTCCTGGAAATTGAAATAAGAACACCGTGAATTCATTGTCCCAGGAAGGGGAAACTTTATTGACACATTCCTGGGGTCAGATACATCACATGATCACACTGACAGAACCACAGGCACATAGACACAGGCAACAGAGCATGCACAATGTCGGCACTAGTACAGTGTATATCCACCTTTCGCAGCAATGCAGGCTGCTATTCTCCCATGGAGACGATCGTAGACATGCTGGATGTAGTCCTGTGGAACGGTTTGCCATGCCATTTCCACCTGGCGCCTCAGTTGGACCAGCGTTCGTGCTGGACGTGCAGACCGCGTGAGACGACGCTTCATCCAGTCCCAAACATGCTCAATGGGGGACAGATCCGGAGATCTTGCTGGCCAGGATAGTTGACTTACTCCTTCTAGAGCACGTTGGGTGGCACGGGATACATGCGGACGTGCATTGTCCTGTTGGAACAGCAAGTTCCCTTGCCGGTCTAGGAATGGTAGAACGATGGGTTCGATGACGGTTTCGATGTACCGTGCACTATTCAGTGTCCCCTCGACAATCACCAGAGGTGAACGGCCAGTGTAGGAGATCGCTCTCCACACCATGATGCCGGGTGTTGGCCCTGTGTGCGTCGGTCGTATGCAGTCCTGATTGTGGCGCTCACCTGCACGGCGCCAAACACGCATACGACCATCATTGGCACCAAGGCAGAAGCGACTGTCATCGCTGAAGACGACAGGTCTCCATTCGTCCCTCCATTCACGCCTGTCGCGACACAACTGGAGGCGGGCTGCACGATGTTGGGGCGTGAGCGGAAGCCGGCCTAACGGTGTGCGGGACCGTAGCCCAGCTTCATGAAGTCGGTTGCGAATGGTCCTCGCCGATACCCCAGGAGCAACAGTGTCCCTAATTTGCTGGGAAGTGGCGGTGCGGTCCCCTACGGTACTGCGTAGGATCCTACGGTCTTGGCGTGCATCCGTGCGTCGCTGCGGTCCGGTCCCAGGTCGACGGGCACGTGCACCTTCCGCCGACCACTGGCGACAACATCGATGTACTGCGGAGACCTCACGCCCCACGTGTTGAGCAATTCGGCGGTACGTCCACCCGGCCTCCCGCATGCCCACTATACGCCCTCGCTCAAAGTCCGTCAACTGCACATACGGTACACGTCCACGCTGTCGCGGCATGCTACCAGTGTTAAAGACTGCGATGGAGCTCCGTATGCCACGGCAAACTGGCTGACACTGACGGCGGCGGTGCACAAATGCTGCGCAGCTAGCGCCATTCGACGGCCAACACCGCGGTTCCTGGTGTTTCCGCTGTGCCGTGTGTGTGGTCATTGCTTGTACAGCCCTCTCGCAGTGTCCGGAGCAAGTATGGTGGGTCTGACACACCGGTGTCAATGTGTTCTTTTTTCCATTTCCAGGAGTGTATTTTGATTAATAAAACTGAGATGAAAATGAAAACAGTTCATCATTTATCTCAGATTTATTTAACATATTTTTTCTCCCATTAATTTACTCAAATGGGGCTTTGTAAAGCAATTTCTCTACCATATATATAAATATATTGTTGCCGCATATGCCACCTTATCTGTGGACTTCCAAGTAAATGCCCGATTAAAGGTTTTATATGTCGGAATCCAATTATGGCAGTCAAGATAGGGAATGCGTGTAATGTATTAAAACTGCGTACTAGAAGTGTACTCTGTGTTAATCGTCCCCTTCTCTGGAAAGAGAGCAAGGAAGGAAGGCACAGACTTATAATTCACCTGTGCTCTACGTAGTATTAGGTAGAAGTCACTCTTTTATGTTCTCCTTAATATTTTATTATTTTTTTATTTTTCTCTCAGTTACGTTAATGGCGACTACTTTCGAACCTTTCTTTTCATTATTAGTTACAAGTTCCATAGTATATTTCAACAATTCTTTTATCGAAATGACTTGGAACGAGTCAGTTTACAGGATATGTATGCATGATTAGTGTTAACATTAATAAGCATATTATAATTTTATTTCTACTCATGCAAATGTACTTAAAAACGGGTTTCTTTTATTTTTAGAATTTTTTTAAATTTATTTTTTTACTGGCTACCTGTTTCTAATTAGAAATTCGTCATTGGACTAGAAGGTGTTGACCAGGAGAAATAATTTTTTAAATCAGATTAAAAACTTGCGTCACTACCTATCAGATATTTTATGTTATTGGTCAAATAAACAAAAATTTTTATTGCTGCATGTTGAATCCTCTCTGAGCCACTGACAGCTTTGACAGTGGGTAGCAATAGTGTTGTAGCTATGTACATCACTGTTCTTCTCAAATTGTACTGGATTATTCATGACGAATTTCGTTAACGAAAATGTGTGTTGTGATGGTGCAGAGGTGCCTACAGGACGCCAAATATTATTCTGCCTGCACACTTTTGTGCAATCAGTACGTTCTTTATAAGTGATGAGTTACCCCAAGGAAATCATTCCGTATGACATTACTGAGTGGAAATATGCAAAATAAGTCAGGAGGTTGGTATGTTTGTTTTCAAGATTAGCTGTTACACAAAGAGAAAAATCAGCAGAACTTAACAGTTTGAGAAGCTCAGTAATATGCTTCTGCCAGTTCAAGTTTTCAACAGTATGTACATCCAGAAAATGTGGAGCATTGTACTCTACTTACTGACAAGGGGAGGCCGCCAATTGTGAAATTCAGATTCGATTCATACTGCGCATAATAAAAGCTCATGGTCAGAGGTGTAACGTAGCAAAGCACCAAGATGCACTTCTCAGCCGTTGTCGAGAAAATCGACAGCCAGAAGAAACCGTTGCGGTGAAATATTCTCTACGATTAATGATTTTCTACAGCATAGTGGCGCAGCGTTAAGCGCTCGCGTTAGTAATTCGAAGGTCACCGGATCGAATCTCGCGCCACGCAATTCTTTTTATTAGTTTTTTGTAATTCATATATATATATATATATATATATATATATATATATATATAATTAAGTAATTGCTTATGCATGTTGGTGACAGAGCGAGGTGGCGCAGTGGATAGCACACGGGACTCGCATTCGGTAGAACGACGGTTCAATCCCGTCTTCGGCCATCCAGATTTAGGTTTTCCGTAATTTCCCTAAATCGTTTCAGGCAAATGCCGGGATGGTTCCTTTGAAAGGGCACGGCCGATTTCCTTCCCTAACCCGAGCTTGCGCTCCGTCTCTAATGACCTCGTTGTCGACGGGACGTTAAACACCAACAACCACCACCATGTTGGTGAGGCCGGATCGCTCTCCAATTGTACCGCCTCCATTTTTCCGTTTTTTTAACAGGGTGTACCCGTCCGCATTGATTTTCGACGATGTTATAAGTTGCGCTAGGGACCGCATCTACCCTCTTTCGAAGTTAGCAGGCAACTACGCTGTTATGCGCCAGCTCGTTTCGGCCCATTCAACGTCTGTCCTTCGAGTGTAACGAGCGAGTAACGGCGTTTATATTTCGTACCTGCCACAGCAAATTTGTGTTCGTGGGGTCTCTATTCTAATTCGAACGTTTGACTTTCGCTATACGTATTCGTTTCGGAATATCGTTTCTACGTCTTCCGTCAACTATACGTGGTTAACATTATGAAGACAATTAATAACATTTGTGAAATACAACTTTGTTTGCGGAAAACATAATGATGTTCGAAGTCGCCAGTTTTTCCACGACAAACCACTTTCAACAATAACTTATTATATGCATAATTGTTGCAAATTATATATATATATATATTATATATATATATATATATATATATATATATATATATATATATATATATATATATATATATATATCAAGAAACAAATACTAAAAAAAAGGTTGACTGGAGCGAGATTCGATCCGGCGACCTTCTGATTACGAACGCCAGCGCTTACCGCTTTTTTTATATTTTTTTTCTATCTATCTATCTATATCCGAATCCCGCTCCAGCTACTGCCTGGTCTGGGTGCTGACGAGTCCTCTGCATTTGGCTCGGTCCTTCCACCACTTTCCTACCTCCACTTGCTGCCAGGTCACACCTCTCCTCTCAACAGATATTCTCACTCCCGTTTTCCACCGTGTTCTAGGGCGCCCTCCAGGTCTTTTCCCATCCATCTTTAGTTCTTCCATAATTTTGGGGAGTCTCTGCCCATGCATGCTCTTAACATGCATCCTCATGCATTTTTAAATTTCCTGTTAACTTTTTTTAATCTCGTTTTTTTTTTTTTTGTTCGCTTTTGTTCGTTGCACCTGCTCGAGGCGGACGTCGTATGACATCCATTTATGTTCGTTGTTGATCGATTGACTTAGTTTTTTATTACAGAGGGCACCTAACCCTCTGACCGAACACGCTGAGCTACCGTGCCGGCTATTGCTGGGCCACGATGCTGTAGAAAACTGTTAATCGTAGAGAATATTTCACGGCAACGGTTCCTTTTAACTGTCGATTTTCTCGACAACGGCTGAGAAGTGCACCTTGGTGCTTTGCTACATTACACCTCTGGCCATGAGCTTTTGTTATGCGCAGTATGAATCGAATCTGAATTTCACAATTGGCGGCCTCTCCTTGCGAGTGCTGTTCAGGTGCTACATCCATTGTTGGTATAACTTTATTTGTTATGCAAAATTGAATGAACCGTATTTCTTTTTCAGAATTTAGGGAGAATCAATTTTCAGAGAACTACTTAATAATTCTTTGAAAAATATAATTTAATAATTCTCCTGTTATTTTCCCCCTGATGGGATTTATTGCAATACTAGTATCATCTGCAAAAAGTATCAATTTTGCTTGTTGAAGGTTAAATGAAAGTTCATTCACAAATATAAGGAACAGGAGTTCACCCAAAACTGAACTGTGTGGAACTCCCTTTGTGATTTTACCTCAGTAACTAAAATTTTCTACCTTTCCGACATTGTCTGAATTATTTAGCACACCCTTTTGCATTCTGTTTCTGAAGTATGATTCAGACCAGATGTGTGTAAAGCCATCAACTCCATAAAACTTGACCTTTTCAAAGAGAGCACATGATCTACACAATCGAAGGTCTTGGAGACAACACCAAAAATATAACAGTTGATATATTATTATTTAAAGGTTGCACTTCGACTAGCGAATGTATAAATAGCATTTGCATACGTGCAACCTTTCTGGAATTCAAATTATGACATGCTAAGAAAATTTTTTCCATTTAAGTATGCGATTACTCTTGAGTACGTACTTCTTTGAGTATTTTGGAAAATGATGTCAGTAAGGAAATTGGCCAATAACTAAGTCTTTCTCGCCACCTTTCTTATGAAGTAACTTAACTGCATATTTTAACCTGTCTGGAAAAATTCCCTACGCTTTGCGTATATTGCACCGAGCGAGGGGGCGCAGTTGTCAGCACACTGGACTCGCATTCGGGAGGATGACGGTTCAAACCCCCGTAGGGCCATCCTAATTTGGGTTTCCCATGATTTCCCTAAAATCGCTCCAGGCACATGCCAGGATGGTTCCTTTGAAGGGGCATGGCCGACTTCCTTCCCCATGCTTCCCTAATCTGATGAGACCGATGAGCTAGCTGTTTGGTTCCCTCCCCTAAATCAACCAACCAACCATATGCTGCATGTATTATCGAACCATTACCTAAGATAAGACTACTACATCGTTAAACAAAATATAACATCTAAGTATTAAAGCACTACTTATTCTAGAGGCTAATGCAACCACTCTCTTTTTTCATTAGCTGTTCGTTTCAGTCCCACGTAATGGTGCAGAACTATAGACCTATATCTCTAACGTCGATCAGTTGTAGAATTTTGGAACACGTATTATGTTCGAGTATAATGTCTTTTCTGGAGACTAGAAATCTACTCTGAAGGAATCAGCATGGGTTTCGAAAAAGACGGTCGTGTAAAACCCAGCTCGCGCTATTCGTCCACGAGACTCAGAGGGCCTTAGACACGGGTTCACAGGTAGATGCCGTGTTTCTTGACTTCCGCAAGGCGTTTGACACAGTTCCCCACAGTCGTTTAATGAACAAAGTAAGAGCATACGGACTATCAGATCAATTGTGTGATTGGATTGAGGAGTTCCTAGATAACAGAACGCAGCATGTCATTCTCAATGGAGAGAAGTCTTCCGAAGTAAGAGTGATTTCAGGTGTGCCGCAGGGGAGTGTCATAGGACCGTTGCTATTCACAATATACATAAAATGACCTGGTGGATGACATCGGAAGTTCACTGAGGCTTTTTGCAGATGATGCTGTGGTGTATCGAGAGGTTGCAACAATGGAAAATTGTGCTGAAATGCAGGAGTATCTGCAGCGAATTTACGCATGGTGCACGGAATGGCAATTGAATCTCAATGTAGCGAAGTGTAATGTGATGCGAATACATAGAAAGATAGGTCCCTTATCATTTAGCTATAAAATAGCAGGTCAGCAACTGGAAGCAGTTAATTCCATAAATTATCTGCGAGTACGCATTAGGAGTGATTTAAAATGGAATGATCATATAAAGTTGATCGTCGGTAAAGCAGATGCCAGACTGAGATTCATTGGAAGAATCCTAAGGAAATGCAATCCGACAACAAAGGAAGTAGGTTACAGTACGCTTGTTCTCCCAATGCTTGAATACTGCTCAGCAGTGTGGGACCCGCACCAGGTAGGGTTGATAGAAGAGATAGAGAAGATCCAACGGAGAGCAGCGCGCTTCGTTACAGGATCATTTAGTAATTGCGAAAGCGTTACGGAGATGATAGATAAACTCCAGTGGAAGACTCTGCAGGAGAGACGCTCAGTAGCTCGGTACGGGCTTTTGTTAAAGTTTCGAGAACCTACCTTCACCGAAGAGTCAAGCAGTATATTGCTCCCTCCTACGTATATCTCGCGAAGAGACCATGAGGATAAAATCAGAGAGATTAGAGCCCACACAGAAGCATACCGACAATCCTTCTTTCCACGTACAATACGAGACTGGAATAGAAGGGAGAACCGATAGAGGCACTCAGGGTACCCTCCGCCACACACCGTCAGGTGGCTTGCGGAGTACGGATGTAGATGTAGATGTAGATGGTCACGTTCTATTCTCCTCTCGATGTCTTCGAAATACTTCGTCCTAGATCGTCCTATTTCTTTCTTTCTCTGTACTTTTCCTTCGAGAAAGGTGTTGTATCTGATGAGGAGTCCAATGAATGTTATTTTCCTCTTTTCGATTTCTTTTAATAGTCCTCCCACTTCCCTGATTTCCCTCAAGACTTTTAGGTAGAGCTTTCTTTACATATAGCTCATATTGGTCATTTTCCACCATATCCACAATTCAGCAGCTTCAAGTCGTTTCCTTTCCAATGTAGCCAAAGTCTAATTTTCACTTCCATAGAGCAATGTACTTCACAGAAATTATTTTACAAAGGATTTTCGGACATCTGTCTTCACATGTTTTCTGTCAATGCTATCCTTCACTTTCATCAAGAATCTATTGTCCTCTCTGATTATACTACTGACAAAACAAAAATTTTTCACATGCTCAGTTCTGACCTCATTAGTTTTGGTTTCAATTTCTCCCACTTTTTCGGAATTACCATTACTTCTGTCTTCTGTTTCATCCCTTTTAATTTCTATAGTTTAAAAGAGTCTGATAGGATTTTCAAGATTCTGTTCACTTCTTTTTCAACGTCTGCAGCTATCATGGGGTCATCAGCAAATCTTATAAAATGTATCCTTTCACCATTTGATTTTATTCCCTTTGTCTTCTCCTTCAAGATGTGAATAGCTTCCTCAATGAACATGTTAAATACGTTTTGGGATAGAGGCAATCCCTGTCTAACTCCTTTTCTTGTCTTGCCCTCTTCTTCTACGTTAATGATGTTTATTTTGCGCTTTGTTTCTGATATAGTTGATTAATCACTCTTCTATCCTTCCATTCAGGTCCTACATTTTTCATAGTCCTGAAGAGCAGCTCCCAGTTCACACTGTTAAAAGCTCTTTCTAATTCAATGAAGGTGAGGTCAGTTCTCCTATTAATATCCATCCATCTCTCCAATAGCTCGCAGAAGGCCAAACCTGCTTCTCATGTTCCTCTATTTTCTCTAAATCCAACATGTTCTCCAATATACTTACCTAATTTTCCTTTTGTTCTACTTTTAGCCATATTAACGAGCATTTTGGAGGTGTGTTATAACACTGCTTGTGTTCTATAAGTGGTGCAGTCAACTGTCCTTCCTATGTTAGGTATGATAGTAGTTCTGCATTGTGTGAACTCTTCTAACATGGTTCTTCTTTAGTAGCTGTCATTTGTTACTCTGAATAATTGGTCTTCAATGTTGTTACTTAAAATTTTCAGCGGTTCTGCCAGGATGTCATCAGCAGCAATTGCTTTTCCTTCTTTGAGACTCCAAAATGCATGTTAAAACTTATGTCTCGTGCATGGAGGAGCTTGCACTTCACTTTCACATTCATTGATGTCTTCAGTTAGATCACTTTCATTCTTTATGTCCTTATCATGGTACAGTTCTTGTACGTGTTCTTTTCAATAAACACATATCTTATCGTTTTGTACCAAATAAATAACAAATAGTTAATCTGAAGTCAGTTATTCGCTCCAGATTCTGAAGATGCTGTAGTGATCTTTGAGTCTATTGACAGAAAAACTGCAGATAAAGTAATGTGAGAATTCGGTGTAAAGTCTACATTGCCGGGATTAGCCGAGCGGTCTGGGCGCTGCAGTCATGGATTGTGCAGCTGGTCCCGGCGGAGTCGTGCGGTAGCTTTCACGCTTCCCGCGCCCGGGTTCCCAGGTTCGATTCCCAGCGGGGTCAGGGATTTTCTCTGCCTCGTGATGACTGGGTGTTTTGTGATGTCCTTAGGTTAGTTAGGTTTAAGTAGTTCTAAGTTCTAGGAGACTGATGATCATAGATGTGAAGTCCCATAGTGCTCAGAGCCATTTGAACATTTTTTTGGTTCCGGCGGAGGTTCGAGTCCTCCCTCGGGCATGGGTGTGTGTGTTTGTCCTTAGGGTAATTTAGGTTAAGTAGTGTGTAAGCATAGGGACTGATGACCTTAGCAGTTAAATCCCACAAGATTACACGCACATTTGAACATTTTTGAAAGTCTAAATTAGCGAACTTAATTCGTGGAAACTTACAGACACAGTATCTAAAGCGAAATTTATGGGAGAAATATCTGAGCTCTTTGAAATAAACGCAGGTGTACGGCATGCTGGTGGCACGCCTCCGGTTCTTTTCAATTGCACTGTAGAAAACAAAGCGAGAATTTGGAATAAAAAGTTGAATTGGTATAAGATTTCACCTTTAAGGTCGGAAAGAAGACACACAAATACGGGAATAAACTACCTCGCACATGAAGGCAACTCTGCCATACTTTCTGCTTTAATACAAAATAATCTTTCAAAAGAAATAGCCAGTACGACTGGCTTAAGAATTTCTCCAGAAAAAAAACATTTAAAATGACGTTAGAGAATATAAGAGCCTTGTGGAGATAATCCACGAAAAGGGTTTGGAAAAATCTGCTGTAGAAGAAGGGATACACAAAATCGGGAGGACATGTGGTACAGCTAAGGAGCTTTACAATAAAAAAATGCCTGCCTAAAAATGCAAAAATAAGGCGTTAGAGTACAGCAATGAAGCCAGAATGTCTATATGCAATTGAATGTATAGCATTTAACTATAATTTAGATAAGGTAGAAACACTAGAAAAGAGAATCGTTAAGAAAATATTATGCCTACGAAAACGTATGGAAGGTTGGAAATTACAAAATAGCAATTTTTAGAATACATAAAACATTTCAGAAGCAAAGAGGAAAAGAAGACTTTTTTCCATTTACATCGAATGCAAGGCAGTAAATTAACCTAATTAACCAATACCTGTAAGAAAAAAGTCAACAAGTTGTACCAAGAAATAGATAAAGGTTTAGAAAAAGGTGATATAAGAGCTAAAGAAACAAATGACAGAGAAGTGTTTAGGGGGAAAGTGTTTAATATGGAATGATTCCACAGTAGGAGAGCAAAAAAAAAAAAAATAATCTGAAGTGGTCAGAAGACAGGAAGGAGAAATACAGTGAACAGGTGAAAGAGTGCAGGAAGACATGAAAAGAACAATGAATAAAGAATTGAGATTGGCACACGGTCCTTAGTTGGCCTGTCAGAGAAAAAGGAAAGTAAATAAACAGACTTCTAGCATTGTTAAAAGTATCTCACTGGTCACAACGTAAGTTATTAAATTAGATGAGCAGTTTTCTGGCACTGTGAATGTCGAAATCACAATTCTGAGCTATTTACAACTGTTCGACTTGGAACATTGCTGTGTCCTTAAGGTGGGTGCCTGCTATCCACTGAGTCAACTGTTAGCAGAGTGTTGTAGCAGTGGTTAGCAGGCGACATCTACGTTTATTATGTACTCTTTCACACCGTCGTCATAGCAAGGGGGGGGGGGGCGGAGAGGGCGATAACCCCCTACCCTAGAATTGAAACTAAATTAAAATGAAATGGTAATTTTCATAATCTGCGCCAAAGTTAAGCACGCGCTTTTAGAGTCTTGGTCAGTGAATTTAGTCATTTAATTCAGTCCTTCCCGATCTGCCACATCAGCACACGCTTCTCGTTTCCCTCAAGGCACTATCTGCTTTGCCCCCAGTGTTGCCATTGTTACTATTGTCAGTGTGCATAACCAGAATTCAGACAGTTTGCTGTGTGTTAACAGTCATATAAAAGAAGTTACTGAGATGTGTAAGATGGCTATTTTTTGATGGTGTTATTGGATGTGTTAATATTTGTAAAATAAAATGGTACATTTGAAGAATTGCGGTCAGAGATACTATTGTCAGGCAACAGTATCTGTGTATGCGATGGCAGCACCGAGGAGCCGCAGGACCTTTGGCAGTCAGTAGTGGATAGCTGCGGTTTCCAGTAGAAGGGGTTTCGTCGAGTGTACAGTGTAATGCTTGGACGCATTTTTGGAACTATGTGAGTTGCAGATTTATTACGAGGAGGAACGATGACTCAGGACAATGATTGGATAGTATACGGACAAAAAGGAAGGTTTTGAATTGAAGAGCACGGTATTATTTGATGGGGTAAAAAGTTTATTTTTATTTGTAGACTTTTATTGTTAGTCCACTTCACCCTCGTCACAGTTGAGTTTTTGATAATTATTCTCTTGATTGATCTTGTGAGTTAATTTACTGTACCATAGGGCTATTAGATTAAATGAATTTTCGCATTAGAGTCTATAATTGTTTTCTTTGATAAGTTCCTCCCTAAATGGAATTTCATAGCTTAAAAGTTGAGTCATATGTTTCAGTGACATTCTGTGCCAAGATTACGAACCCAATTTCCCTGACTAACCGTAGTTAGATTTTAGCAGCATTTTTTTTTTTTTTTTTTTTTTTTTTTTTTTTTTTTTTTTTTTTAGCTGTTGCGGAGTCTTGCTGTGTTGCTCTTTCAGCAAGTACTTCATTTTGCGGCTGAGATTTATAATCTACATCTACATCTATATGACTACACTGCAGTTCACAATGAAGTGCTTGGCAGAGGGTTCATCGAACCACAATCATACTATCTCTCTACCATTCCACTCCCGAACAGCGCGCGGGAAGAACGAACACCTAAACCTTTCTGTTCGAGCTCTGATTTCTCTTATTTTATTTTGATGATCATTCCTACCTATGTAGGTTGGCCTCAACAAAATATTTTCGCATTCGGAAGAGAAAGTTGGTGACTGAAATTTCGTAAAAAGATCTCGCCGCGACTAATAACGTCTTTGCTTTAATGACTTCCACCCCAACTCGCGTATCATATCTGCCACACTCTCTCCCCTATAACGTGATAATACAAAACGAGCTGCCCTTTTTTTGCGCCCTTTCGATGTCCTCCGTCAATCCCACCTGGTAAGGATCCCACACCGCACAGCAATATTCTAACAGATTACAAACGAGAGTAGTGTAAGTTGTCTCTTTAGTGGACTTGTTGCATCAAGTGTCCTGCCAATGAAACGCAACCTTTGGCTCGCCTTCCCCACAATATTATCTATGTGGTCTTTCCAACTGAAGTTGTTCGTAATTTTAACACCCAGGTACTTCGGTGAATTGACAGCCGCAAGAATTGTACTATTTATCAAGTAATCGAATTCCAATGGATTTCTTTTGGAACTCGTGTGGATCACCTCACACTTTTCGTTATTTAGCGTCAACTGCCACCTGCCACACCGTACAGCAATTCTTTCTAAATCGCTTTGCAGCTGATACTGGTCTTCGGATGATCTTACTAGACGGTAAATTACAGCATCATCTGCGAATAACCTAAGAAAGCTGCTCAAATTGTCAGCCAGGTCACTTATATAGATCAGTAACAGCAGAGGGCCCAGGACGCTTCCCTGGGGAACACCTGATATCACTTCAGTTTTACGCGATGATTTGCCGTCTATTACTACGAACTGCGACCTTCCTGAAAGGAAATCACGAATCCAGTCGCACAACTGAGACGATACCCCACAGGCCCGCAACTTGATTAGAAGTCGCTTGTGAGGTACGGTGTCAAAAGCATTCCGGAAATCCAGAAATACGGAATCAACCTGAGATCCCCTGTCGATAGCCTCCATTACTTCGTGCGAATAAAGAGCTAGCTGTTTTGCACAAGAACGATGTTTTCTGAAAAGATGCTGATTACGTATCAATAGATCGTTCCCTTCGAGGTGATTCATAATGTTTGAATACAGTATATGCAAATAATACGCGATTGTTTGGTTTCCTTTGCGCAATGTAGGTTCTGTCAGCTTCATTATTTTAACAGAGCCGTGAAACAGTGCAGAAATTTTCGTGTGTTTCAGGTTATACAGGTCAACATCACTGTTTGGTTTGTTTTTTATACAGTTACGTTTTTTTCACACAGTTCGCACTGAACGTGAAATTATTAGTTTGCTTATTTATTTGGTTATGAATGAGATCAGTTTTCACACAAACAGGATTCATTTAAATTTCACGCAAGTAATGTGGCTTTGAGACCAGTAGCACATTTAGATTGTCAGTTCACATTTCCAGGTTTGTATTTAATAACACACACACACAAGTAAAGGCGACTCACATGCAAAGGTTGTGAATGCTACACAATTCAAGAAATTTAAAACATTTTTGTCTAAAACAAAACACATTTTTGAAGCTTTTTGATATTTTTAAGCATCAAAACATCTTAAACTGTAGTTTTTGAATTTTTTTCCCTTAACTTCCAAGGGGAGGACCCCTGGGTCTTCTTTCTCATCCAGACGACCTTCCCCACCCACAAAAATTCATTAATTCGCCCCTGTGTCATAGCATAGCGCTACCACGCTTCCGCTAATTTTCAGTACTATCTTTTGTATATTATGATATTTGATAATATACAGCACGAGTTTTACGAGGCGTGTTTTTTTAAGTAAGTACCGTTTTGAAAATAAAAAAAAATACGTCCTAAGATATGTTAATAATTTTATTTTTACATGAAAGCCCATACCTTAATCTACGCACTGACGCCATTACAGTCTGATTCTTTCTTGTTTCGTTGTCTACTGAGTCTTTAAGATGCCTCCGTGAGTTCCGCCGACTGTGAAGTACGGGCTGTTATTTCTTAGTGCTAAAGGCCTAAAAGCGATAGATACTCATCTGAGATCTGTGCAGTTTACGGAGAAAACATTATGAGTGATGGTAAGAAAGCGGGTGAGAGCATTTAAAGATGGCGGCACAATTGTGCACGATGAACAACGGAGTGGGTGTCCTTCGGCCGTTAATGAAAGTTTGGTGCAGGGAATGGACAATAAGGTGAGAGAAAACAGACGCTTTACGATTTCCTCTTTGCGGGATGACTTTCCTAATGTTTCTCGTAGTGTTTTGTATGGCATTGTGACCGAGCACTCGAATTACCGAAAATTGTGCGCACGTTGGGTACCGAAAATATTGACGGATGTGCGCAAAACCGAACGTTTAGACAGTGCATTGACTTTCCTTGAGCGGTACCACAACGACGATGCTGATTTCTTAAGCCAAATTGTTACGGGCGACGAAACATGGGTGGCCTACGTCACACCAGAATCAAAGCAGCAGTCCGTGGAAGTTGAGCAAGGACATCGGTTTGCTGCAAGACAATGCACGTCCGCATGTGGCGAATCAGACCAAAGATCTCATCACATCTTTTCGACGGGAAACTCTAGATCACTCTCCGTACAGCCCCGAACTTGCACCCAGTGACTGCCATCTGTTCCTGCACCTGGGCGGTCAGCGTCTTCAAGACGATAAACAGTGGTGATGCAGTGATTAACAAGTCAGGCGGCAGACTTCTATGAGGAGGGTATTCAAAAACTGGTACAACGTTATGACACGTGCCTCAATATTGACGGAAGTTTTGTAGAAAAGTAGATTAAGGCACAGGCTTTCACGTAAAAATAAAATTATTGAGATATCTTGGCACGTTTTTTTTTTATTTCAAAACGGTACTCACTTAAAAAAACACGCCTCGTAGGCAGCTTTTGCACCAGTTTTCAATAGAAGGTGGTAGATCTAAATGTATTCCTCTGTATCCGTGATATTCTTTTACAACCTTCTAAATTCTCTCTCAGGATCATAAAAGTGCTTTCAAAATCCATAAAAGAGTTTTCGAAATATTTTTTAGGAAGTGCTATTAATAATACTTAGCACAACTGTTTGTAAAACGTGAAGCACTCTGAGGAATGGCTTGCAACGTGCCTCGATAAGAATACCTGTACAACAGTGAAATCATAAGTGATTTAAATAGCTGAGAGGTGGCGTCCATGTAGGCCCAACAACGCCCTCTTTTTCTTGACTGGACTGATCACACCCAAAGCTCGGCTGTTGCAAAGCCGATGTACGAAGTGGAAACGCGTAACCGTGTGCCACTATGTCTCGCCGTCATCACAGGCTGGAATGTCAGCATATGAGTGTGTTCGAACAATGCAGAGTGATCGTATTCGAGAGGTGGTCCGTCATTATGTGACACTGCGTCCCATACAGGGCACACTGCTTAACAGTGAGGCAAATACAGAAGTAGTGGAGAGATGGCCGTACACAGCACTGGCAGGGTATAGTGTGCGCAAAATGCCGTGGTCGCTGGATGCGCAGTCGGCTGGGAAGCGTGTGTGTGTGTGTGGGGTGAGGGGGTAAGGGGTTGCTCAGAGCGGTGCAGGGAAAATGCTGTGCGCTGGAGGGGAAGTGCCCTTCTACACTGAAGCCTACATTTCTATGTAACCATTCTAAAAGATCTACTATGACCTCTGCTTTCGTTAGTTTCTAAAAGGAAATCCGCCGGAAGTGCAGCGATTGATGTTTCGCCTGGCTTGTTAACCGCCTGTAACTGTCAGAGAAACGTCAAGAGTGGTGAATTTTGAGTAAAGCCTATACATTTCTGTGGTTGCCACGAAAAAATTTGTTTCTTTTGCCAAAATCCAGCGCAGTTTCCACTGTGCTGCCTCACTAACATGTTGTGTCAACACAATTGTCAAAGAATACTAAAACCGTGATTTATTGCGTGAGGAACTGGAGAAAACAAAGTCAGTAGCTTATCAAAAAGCACATTCTGAGTAAAAAAAAACAAAAACAAAAAAAACACGTAATATGTTCACATATGTTGTTCCAAAAAACATTGTATTTCTCATTTCACCGGCTATCATTGTTGTTGTTGTCGTCTTCAGTCCTGAGACTGGTTTGATGCAGCTCTCCATGCTACTCTATCCTGTGCAAGCTTCTTCATCTCCCAGTACCTACTGCAATCTACATTCTTCTCAATCTGTTTAGTGTATTCATCTCTTAGCCTCACTCTACGATTTTTACCCTTCACGCTGCCCTCCAATACCAAATTGGTGATACCTTGATGCCTCAGAACATGTCCTACCAACCGATCCCTTCTTCTGGTCAAGTTGTGCCCAAACTTCTCTTCTCCCCAATCCTATTCAATACCCCCTCATTAGTTATATGATTTACCCATCAAAACATCAGCATTCTTCTGTAGCACCACATTTAGAAAGCTTCTATTCTCTTCTTGTCCAAACTATTTATCGTCCAACTTTCACTTCCATACATGGCTACACTCCATACAAACACTTTCAGTAACGACTTCCTGACACTTAAATCTATACAAATTCCTTTCCTTCAGAAAAGCTTTCCTTGCCATTGCCAGTCTACATTTTATATCCTCTCTACTTCGACCATCATCAGTTATTTTGCTCCCCAAATAGCAAAACTCCTTTACTACTTTAAGTGTCTTATTTCCTAATCTAATTCCCTCAGCATCACCCGACTTAATTCGACGACATTCCATTATCCTCGTTTTGCTTTTGTTGATGTTCACCTTGTATCCTCCTTTCAAGACACTGTCCATTCCGTTCAACTGCTGTTCGAAGTCCTTTGCTGTCTCTGACAGAATTACAATGTCATCGGCGAACCTCAAAGCTTTTATTTCTTCTCCCTGGATTTTAATACCTACTCCAAATTTTACTTTTGTTTCCTTTACTGTTTGCTCAATATACAGATTGAATAACATCGGGGAGAGGCTATAACCCTGTCTCACTCCCTTCCCAACTACTGCTGCCCTTTATGTCCTTCGACTCTTACGACTGCTATGTGGTTTCTGTACAAATTGTAAATAGCCTTTCGCTCCCTGTATTTTACCCCTGCCACCTTCAGAATTTGAAAGAGATTATTCCAGTCAACATTTTCAAAATCTTTCTCTAAGTCTACAAATGCTAGAAACGTAGGTTTTTTCCTTTCCTTAATCTTTCTTTTAAGATAAGTCTAGGGTCAGTATTGCCTCACCTGTTACAATTTTTCTACGAAATCCAAACTGATCTTCCCCGAGGTCGACTTCTACCAGTTTTTCCATTCGTCTGTAAAGAATTCGCGTTAGTTATTTGCATCCGTGAGTTATTAAACTGATTGTTCGGTAATTTTCACATCTGTCAGTACCTGCTTTCTTTGTGATTGGAATTATTATTTTTTCTTGAAGTCTGAGGGTATTTCGCCTGTCCCATACATCTTCCTCACCAGATGGTAGAGTTTTGTCAGGACTGGCTCTCCCAAGGCCGTCAGTAGTTCTGATGGAATGTTGTCTACTCCGGGGGCCTTGTTTAGGCTCAGGTCTTTCAGTGGTCTGACAAACTCTTCAAGCAGTATAGTATGTCCCATTTCATCTACATCCTCTTCCATTTCCATAATATTGTCCTCAAGTACATCGCCCTTGTATAGACCCTCTATATACTCCTTCCACCTTTCTGCTTTCCCTTCTTTCCTTAGAACTTGGTTTCCATCTGAGCTCTTGATATTCATACAAGTGGCTGTCTTTTCTCCAAAGGTATCTCTAATTTTCCTGTAGGCAGTATCTATCTTACCCCTAGAGAGATAAGCCCCTACATCCTTACATTTGTCCTCTAGCCATGCCTGTTTAGCCATTTTTGCACTTCCTGTCGATCTAATTTTTTTATTTTTAACGTCTAGTAAGACCAGTATCAGTTGCAAAGCGATTTAGAAAAGATTGGTGTATGGTGTGGCAGGTGGCAGTTGACGCTAAATAACGAAAAGTGTAAGGTGATCCACACGAGTTCCAATAGAAATCCGTGGAATTCGACTACTTGATAAATAGTACAGTTCTCAAAGCTGTCAATTCAACTAAGTACCTGGGTGTTAAAATTACAGACAACTTCAGTTGGAAAGACTATATAGATAATATTGTGGAGAAGCCGAGCCAAAGGTTGCGTTTCATTGGCAGGACACTTAGAAGGTGCAACAAGTCCACTAAAGAGACAGCTTACACTACACTCGTTCGTCCTCTGTTAGAATATTGCTGCGCGGTGTGGGATCCTTACCACGTGGGATTGAAGGAGGACATCGAAAGGGTGCAAAAAAGGGCAGCTCGTTTTGTATTATCACGTTATAGGGGAGAGAGTGTGCCAGATGTGGTACGCGAGTTGGGATGGAAGTCATTAAACCAAAGACTTTTTAGTCGTGGCGAGATCTTTTTACGAGAATTCAGTCACCAACTTTGTCTTCCGAATGCGAAAATATTATGTTGAGCTCGACCTACATAGGTAGGAATGATCATCAAAATAAAATAAGAGCTCGAACAGAAAGGTTTAGGTGTTCGTTTTTCCCGCGCGCTGTTCGGGAGCGGAATGGTAGAGAGATAGTATGATTGTGGTTCGATGAACCCTCTGCGAAGCACTTAAATGTGAATTGCAGAGTAATCATGTAGATTTAGGCTTATTGGCCAGAGATCTTCGCATGCACTCACATTGCTTAAACTCTTACGGGAATTGGTAGTTGACTGCCTCGAGTAATGAGTATAGTGGACTGGGGCACTACAAATGTAGTGTGTGGACAGAAAGTTGCAAGTGTGGGTCATCGGTGGCTCAGTCGGATAGAGCGTCTGCCCTGTAAGCGGGAGTTCACGGGTTCGAGCCCTGGTCGGGGCACACGTTTTCCAACTGTCCCCGTAGTAAGCAGCTGAAGGTTTGGGTTAAATTATAATTTCATTGTTCAGTATGCTGGCCACCGTTTTCTGCAACAAGTTGATGTCGAGAAACAGCATGCTCCGCAACTGATCGAAGTTTTCCGGGGTCACGTTCAAAATGCGTTGCGCGATGCGTGCCTTCAGTTTGCAATCGGATCACTGAGCACAACATCTTTCGGATAGCCGTACAGCCAGAAGTAACATGGATTGAGATCAGGTGATCGGGACGAGCAGACTGTAGGGAAATGGCGGCCGATGATTCTAGTATTTCCGAAATGGAAGCAGCTGCTTAACTGGATTTTCAATGTGCGGAGGTGCCCCATCTTGCATAAAAATCATCCCATCCACACATCCAGGCTACTGGAGAGCTGGAATGACGTGGCTGCGCAAAAGACACTCACAGCGCTTACCAGTGACGGTACAGGTAACAGGACCGGAAGCACCTGTCTCTTCCAAAAATTATGGCCCTACGAAAAACGATGCCGCAAACCCGCACCACACAGTCACCTTTTCAGGATGAAGTGGTAGTGGTTGATTTGCATGTGGATTTTCCGTTGCCCATATTCGACAATTCTGTGTACCGACACATCCTGTCACATGGAAGTGGGCTTCGTCTGCCCGCAAAATCTTCCACGGTCAATCACTGTCCACTTCCATGTGAGCAACAAATTCCAAAGCAAAAGGTCTCTCTTGCTGACAGGTCAACAGGAATCAACTCGTCCACATGGGTAATTTTGAATCGATAGCAAAGGAGAATGGTTCGTAGGATTTTACGCACTTTGCTCACGGGTATGTCCAATGTTCGGGCAGTTCTCCGTGCACCACACGTTTGCACTTCACCACTCGTCTCCTCCTGCATTTCTGTGGCCATTGCTTCCACTGACGTCAATTTGTTTCCTCCCTCTACCAGGTTGCACACCGAAAGAACCCGTCTTTTCGAATTTCCGCACCTTTTTCTCCAGACCCACGGCAGTCATCGGACCAACGCCTCTTTTCAAACCCTTCAGTGTCCGGAACTTGTGCAGAGCGACGGGTGCACACCTATCATTCTGGTAATACAGCTTTACAAGCAGAGCGCGGTCCTGCACTGAGACAGTCATGGCGAACGTCGCAGACGCGAAAGTAGGAAAAGCCGTGTACCCGGCATGTTTATATCAACTTCACTGGGTCGTGTGCATGACAGGTGTTTTCATTTGCGTATTCTGTCACATACAGCGCCATCTACTGATCAATTTTCACACTATTTTTTTTTTCCTTCTGCCGTATGTTTCTCCACTTCTCCGATAATATTCGGTTGCAATTTGACGTCATCTGTGCAGTGGTGTTATTTCTACAGCGTTGTGAGAGTTTAACTTTAATTATAACCACCCTGTATTTAGCATTTGTTACGTATATCTATCACTTCTATCATAAGCGATGTGCGGCACAAAACACGACTTACGTGTGAAGTGGGTGGACATCACATTGAAGATGTAATTATTGATAACAAGAATGCTCCCCCCCCCCCCCCCCCCCCGTCTTTTGAGCCCTCGTCCTCCATCGGCTCCTTCCCCCCACCCCTCACCCCCCACTTCGTTCTTCCTCTCCTTCCCCCTTTTCTTTTCCATCACCTGTCCAGGTCCCCCCCCCCCCCCCCCCTCAAATCTGCCGCCGGCTGTGGTGTGCCATATTTGTGCCAACTTTTTAGTGTAGTGCTCAAGTGAGTGTTCAGTGTTGTGCGTCATTTCCAAAGTGTTGCGAACAGAAATCATGCTGTCGTTGGGTGTGATTTTTATATCTCTTGCGAACAGAAACCTAACTCCAGAATGAGATTTTCACTCTGCAGGGGAGTGTGCGCTGATATGAAACTTCCTGGCAGATTAAAACTGTGTGTCCGACTGAGACACGAACCCGGGACCTTTGCTATTCGCGGGCAAGTGCTCTACCATCTGAGCAACCGATGCACGACTCACAGCCGATACTCACAGCTTTACTTCTGCCAGAACCTCGTCTCCTACCTTCAAAACTTTACAGAAGCTGTCCTTGCAGAACTAGCACTCCGGAAAGAAAGGATATTACGGAGACATTGCTTAGTCATAACCTTGGGGATGTTTCCAGAATGAGATTTTCACTCTGCAGCGGAGTGTGCGCTGATATGGTAGAGCACTTCCCCGCGAAAGGCAAAGGTCCCGAGTTCGAGTCTCGGTCGGGCACACAGTTTTAATCTGCCAGGAAGTTTCATATCAGCGCACTCTCCGCTGCAACGTGAAAATCTCATTCTGGAAACATCCTCCAGGCTGTGGCTAAGCCATGTCTCCGCAGTATCCTTTCTTTCAGGAGTGCTAGTTCTGCAAGTTTAGTAGGAGAGCTTCTGTAAAGTTTGGAAGGTAGGAGACGAGGTACTGCAGGAGTACAGCTGTGAGTATCGGGCGTGAATCGTGCTTCGGTAGCTCAGATGGTATAGCATTTTCCCGCGAAAGGCAAAGGTCCCGAGTTCGAGTCTCGGTCGGGCACACGGTTTTAATCTGCCAGGAAGATTCAGAAACCAAACTGTCGTCGTGTTTTTTAATTGTCTGTTTATTTTTTACCTCTCTCCTTCCTGTGTATTTTATTAGCATCGCCAACCCTTTGTTTTTATGTTTTAAGTTCCACAATTTTCCGCCATTTTACCATCTAAGTCACCGATTTTATCGCCTGCTTTTATTATGTATTATTTTTTTTTTTTAATAAAAGAGCAGCGTACTAAGCTGCTGCCAGCCCGCCCACTTCAAATCTCAATAAAGGAAAAAAAAGGAACAAGTATAATCAGTATTAGAGTCTTATAAAATTGTGATAATAGTAACGATCTTTTGAAAATGGTTTCGAGACTGAAAAAAAATCGAATCGTTTAGTTTTTAGCCCTCAGAAAATATCATTTTACCCCTCAAGGGGTAATAACCCACCAAATTGGAAAGCACTGCCTTGGGAACTATATAGAGATTTATCATACTGTAATAGTTATTGCAAAATTACCCATATCATTCCTGGCTACGGTGGACGCGGAAAATAAAGAAATATTAAAAATACATAAATATAAAACTATAAAGGAAACCTTAGCCACGGCTTTCATGACCGAGAGGCAACCATTAGGCCACAGCGTGTTGAAGCACTCCATAACCGACACTTTTACGGCACATAAAACTTGTTTTCACGCAGAGGTAAAAGAAAAGGTAGCTTACGTTTTAGTACCTACTCTACGTGCTCCGCTGGCGTCGCTTTTAGGATAGTTATAATGCCTAACCACCCACTACTCCCGCGTTAGTACTCCAGCGTAGCAGTGGACAGGAAATTTATGGCGGCACGCGTGATAAACTCGAAATCATTACGCGGACGGAGGTACTGCTCAGGTGTTTTCACGTCAGATAACTTTATAGCCTCGTCTATGAGATACGGAGAGGCGTAGGCGTCGGCGCAAATTCTGAACCGATTCCGTCAGCTCCGAAAGTCATACTGTTGTGGTTGGCAGGAGAGCCAACACCGTGTTACTAAAGGAGGCCGAAATGCATGCGTTTTAGCTCACGCAGGCTGGCGTGAGGTCTGGAACATGGCAAGGGAATTAGAATTGCGAAAAACGGACGTAGCTGGTGGAATACTTAACTTTAATACATTAATGACGAACGTCGCTCGTGACAGTACATGATTAACAATATCAAAGGTAACAGAATATGGCGCCTTGCTAGGTCGTAGCAAATAACGTAGCTGAAGGCTATGCTAAACTATCTTCTCGGCAAATGAGAGCTTCTGAAGTCAGTGAACCATCGCTAGCAAAGTCGGCTGTACAACTGTGGCGAGTGCTAGGAAGTCTCTCTAGACCTGCCGTGTGGCGGCGCTCGGTCTGCAATCACTGATAGTGGCGACACGCGGGTCCGACGTATACTACCGGCTACCACCTTGCAAGTGTCGTGTCTGGCGGTGACGCCACAGTTTTATTGTCTTTTTGCATCAGCTTTAATACTGAATTTCCTTTTTGTGTGATGTTACAGTTGTTTTTGCGCCCTTGAGAACTTTCTGGTCCCTTAGGAAATTGTTTTCTCATAACAATAACTTCACGAC
Source organism: Schistocerca gregaria (assembly GCF_023897955.1). NCBI lineage: Eukaryota > Metazoa > Arthropoda > Insecta > Orthoptera > Acrididae > Schistocerca > Schistocerca gregaria. Next base: position 104,675,467 of record NC_064930.1, on the reverse strand, counting down.
CGGTTATGATCGTATCTACGATCATGAAGTAATTAGAAAGACGATAACGCAATTTCTTAATCAATAGCACGCTAGTTGTGACTGCCTCAAGCCACGCGAAACTGCAAGTAAAAACTACTCACATTTCATTATGCAATATTTTATGGAGAAGAAATAAAAACTTTGAGGTTCGCCGATGACATTGTAATTCTGTCAGAGACGGCAAAGGACTTGGAAGAGCAGTTGAACGGAATGGACAGTGTCTTGAAAAGAGGATATAAGATGAACATCAACAAAAGCAAAACGAGGATAATGGAATGTAGTCAAATTAAATCGGGTGATGCTGGGAGAATTAGATTAGGAAATGAGACACTTAAAGTAGTAAAGGAGTTTTGCTATTTAGGAAGAAAAATAACTGATGATGGACGAAGTAGAGAGGATATAAAATGTAGACTGGCAATGGCAAGGAAAGCGTTTCTGAAGAAGAGAAATTTGTTAACATCGAATATAGATTTAAGTGTCAGGAAATCGTTTCTGAAAGTATTTGTATGGAGTGTAGCCATGTATGGAAGTGAAACATGGACGATAACTAGTTTGGACAAGAACAGAATAGAAGCTTTCGAAATGTGGTGCTACAGAAGAATGCTCAAGATTAGATGGGTAGATCAGGTAACTAATGAGGAGGTATTGAATAGGATTGGGGAGAAGAGAAGTTTGTGGCACAACTTGACTAGAAGAAGGGATCGGTTGGTAGGACATGTTTTGAGGCATCAAGGGATCACAAATTTGGCATTGGAGGGCAGCGTGGAGGGTAAAAATCGTAGAGGGAGACCGAGAGATGAATACACTAAACAGATTCAGAAGGATGTAGGTTGCAGTAGGTACTGGGAGATGAAGAAGCTTGCACAAGATAGAGTAACATGGAGAGCTGCATCAAACCAGTCTCAGGACTGAAGACAACAACAACAACAACAACAATATTTTATGACAATGGGCAATCCATAATTCTTACGCCAATTGTGATTGATAAAACAGTAAGCGAAATCTCAAACTCCAACTTTCCAAAATGAAATGGCTCTGAGCACTATGGGACTCAACTGCTGTGGTGCTGTGGTCATCAGTCCCCTAGAACTTAGAACTACTTAAACCTAACTAACCTAAGACATGACACACATCCATGCCCGAGGCAGGATTCGAACCTGCTACCGTAGCAGTCGCACGGTTCCGGACTGCGCGCCTAGAACCGCGAGACCACTCCAACTTTTCAATTGAATAACAACATCACTTTTATTTTGTTACATCACACACCCCACACGTCCAGAATTGCAACAGAGTGGCTCCGGAAACACTCTTCTGAGTTTAAACGCTTCTACTGGTCGTCAAACACGCTAGACATGAAAATTATTGAGCACATTTGGGATGCTTTGCAACGTGCTGTTAAGAAGAGATCTCCACCTTCTCGTACCCTTACTGATTTATGGACAGCCCTGTAGTATTCGTGGGGTCAATTCCTTCCAGCACTGCTTCAGACGTTACTCGAGTCCATGCAACGTCGTGTTGCGGCATTTCTGCGTGCTCTCGGAGGTCTTACACGATATTAGGCAAGTCTGCCAGTTTCTTTGGCTCTTCTGTGAATATTGTATGTGTGGCGTCACCGCCAGACAGCACACTTGCTAGGTGGTAGCCTTTAAACCGGCCGCGGTCCGCGTGTCGCCACTATCAGTGATAGCAGACCGAGCGCCGCCACACGGCAGGTCTAGAGAGACTTCCTAGCACTCGCCCCAGTTGGACAGCCGATTTTGCTAGCGATGGTTCACTGACTTCAGAAGCTCTCATTTGCTGAGAAGATAGTTTAGCACAGCCTTCAGCTACGTTATTTGCTACGACCTACCAAGGCGCCATATTCAGTTACCTTTGATATTGTTAATCATGTACTGCCACGAGCGACGTTCGTCATTAATGTATTAAAGTTAAGTATTCCACCGGCTACGTCTGTTTTTCGCAATTCTAATTCCCTTGTCATGTTCCAGACCTCAAGCCAGCCTGCGTGAGCTAAAACGCATGCATTTCGGCCTCCTTTAGTACCAAGGTGTTGGCTCTCCTGCCAACCACAACAAAAAGTTTTCTTTTTATCAATGTGACACGGACATTGGACTGCTGATCTTGGTCTCTGTAATCTTATCAAAATTCATAATTAAAATGAAAATAATACTGAGGGGTTGATAGGAATGAGCACTGGTAAATGATTCAGTATTCCCAAAAACATATATCGTACTTTAAGCTTAGTACTACAATGACGGTAGATTTTTACGTCCGTTTCATGTCTATTGAGCGCTCTTTTATATAGCCATTGACCTCTTTGAGTCGCTCGTGCATCGTCACGATATGTTATAACAGTTCTTCTATTTATACTTCACTCAAACTTAGACGGAACATGTTTTTATTTATTTAGTAAAAAATTAGATCAGACCGCCACAAATCTGCGTCCGTCTTACTTAAAAAAAAAACAGGACAAGTTTTTAGCGCTCAAGGTTTCATTTGTTCTCCAGCGAACAAAATAGTGTATGACACATTTTGACGCAGAGACATACAATACCTTAAAGGCTGCGCCAAAGATTAAACTGAGCGGGATGTAGAGTATAATCTCTGTAATGTTCATATTGGATTCTCTTTTGTTTCATACTCCAAGAAGGAGTTAAGAGACACTTTCGATTGTAGAGGATGGACCAAGCCGTAGCGGAGAAGCGAGGCAACTGTCCCCCAATTGAAGCAGATGATCGCCGCCATTTGCAGGGATGAATCTTAGTACTGGGGTTGTGATTCTTCTGTTTACATTGCCGCCCAAAAACGACGAATTACCTTATTTAGGAAATTCCACCGCCCCTATGCGACGCCTTATTATACATTAATCATTCTTTATAAACAAGTATTTGCCTTCTGGCTGAAAGTATTAACTATTTAATGAAGCCAAAAATAGCGAATATCACAGGTGCCGCATTGACCTACTGGAATTTTCCGTCGGTGTACACAATGGATATGAATGGATGTAAGTGATCAGGATGGTTAAGTACGTCCCAGCTGTCAGAGTCGTATCTAGACGTATCAGGGGTCCAATATCACTCCAACTGCACACGCTCCACGCCGTTACAGAGCCTCCGCCTGCTAACAGGCATGGTCCATTGATTCATGAGATCGTCTCCATACCCATACACGTCCATGCGCTCCATACAGTCTGAAGCGAGACTCGTTCGTCCACGCGAGATGCTTTCAGTCGTCAACTGTCCAATGTCGGTGCTGACGGGCCCACGCGAGGCGTAAAGCTTTGTGTCGTCCAGTCATCAAGGGTACACTAAGGCGCGCGCCTTCGGCTCCGAAAGCTCATATCGATGAAGTCTCGTCGAATGGTTAGCACGCTGGGACTAAATGGCCCAAACTCAAATCTGCACCAATTTGCGGAAGGGTTGCACTTTGTAATGACACGTTTCGACGCAGAGACATACAATACCTTAAAGGCTGCGCCAAAGATTAAACTGAGAGGGATGTAGGGTATAATCTCTGTAATGTTCATATTGGATTCTCTTTTGTTTCATACTCCAAGAAGGAGTTAAGAGACACTTTCGATTGTAGAGGATGGACCAAGCCCCTACCAAGCCGTAGCGGAGAAGCGAGGCAACTGTCCCCCAATTGAAGCAGCTGATCGCCGCCATTTGCAGGGATGAATCTTAGTACTGGGGTTGTGATTTGAAGTATATGAGACGCAACAAGAGCAAATTCAAGCACAAATTAAACACATGTTCGTTTAAAAAAGTACTGAGTATTCGAGTCTATTTTTAAAGTATACTTTTATGAATGAAGTTTCCTAATTTCCGAAATACGTCTACATAGAGACGCGAAATTTAAGAATGTAAGGCTCTTTCCTGACAAGGTGCACCGAGTTTACATCGAGTTATTTGCATTAGATAATTACATGGAACTTTTAAAGTAGCAGACAGTACGATTATTATTTAATTCACGTAATTTTCCTGTCAGGTCCTGATTACTTTTTGCCGACTACTGTGTACGTTTTGCACGCTTACTTTTGTTTAGCACAGTATTGTCTGCTCTCGAATTTTGGTATGATTAATTGTAGTAACCCATATCACTTTAAATACCGTAGGAATTTCATTCGCACATTAGTTTTTAACACTGACAGCACCTCTGAAAGTGGTTGAGTTTGCAACATTTAATCAAATATTTGACCATTTAGGAAGTATAATCACCACCTGACAACACATATTAATTCTTCGACCTACCCCTGATTCATACTTAATATATATATTTGATTGCCTTGGTAACCTGGAAAAGGAACGTTCAAAATTATACACAATGACAGTATTTCCACACTATTTAACCTAGGCCTATATTGCACGGTTTCCAGGACACTATACCTTTTTCAAATGAGTTGGAAATCCAAATACTGTCGGTATAGCATCATTCTTCAGTTGACGCCTATTTACATACTTTTCCATGTAACAATTCTCTTCAAAATGAAGAGAGCACAGCAAATGATTTGATGTCGGTTGGAATTTATCTCTCCGAGTAGCAACTATCCATTTCCGATTTAGAAGATCGTTTGTAAGGGGAAACCTAAACATAAACAAACACTCATGATGTATTATTTATCCACTAAAATACTATATACAAGTAATATTACGTAACAAACAACCAGAAATGACTGACCTGTGAAATGTAACCTTGTTTCCGTCTTCGTCTTTGCTTCCATACTTACTGTTACAATTAAAAGCAGCACACGAACGAACCATGTTTACGCACTGTTTCCCTGCAAATGGCGGCTTCTGTCACGTTCAATGTGGGGACGCGACACTAGCGCCAATGCGCGGTCTAGTGTTTATTTAGTAAGTCAACGGGATGGGCGTAATTTTTGGTGTGTGCGGAAATGCAGCCATATTGTTAGTGTTTATGGTTTGTGCGACGAGCAGAGCAAGTCTTATTGTGTTGCGAATAAAAAATAGTAAGAAGTATCTAAGTTTTACGAGAGTTATTTAAAGCGTCGTAGCATTGTATTCCTTGGTTTCCAGCGTCTTCGTGAAGTAAACCGATGCCGTCTCAGGAAGGTACACTCGGTCAACAAAGAGAAGAACATCGATGGCGACTAATGAATTAATATTGTGGCAGAAGGACTAATTCTACGTCTAAAGTGAGAACTCTGATAAAATCAACAATGACGTAGAACTCAAAAATGTAACTAATCGGAATGGTAAATTATATTACAGGCAAATTTCACAGAGCACTGAATTTGTCTGCATTCAAGCCGGTCAATACAGTCCGTAAAAAAAACTTTCAAAAATTCTAAAGTTACAGTTCCATGTCCATAATTTTCCTCTTTTCAAAAAACCAACAAAATTTAATTTTTTTTATTTATTTCGCCACAACTTCTGCCACGTTGCACGATTTTCTTCAGTCGTCACTGGTCCCGTTCTTGCAGGATCTTTTTCCGGCCGCGGCGATATCGGAGATTTGATGTTTTACCGGATTCCTGATATTCACGGTACAGTCGCGAAATGCTCGTACATGAAAATCCCGACTTCATCACTACGTCGGAGATGCTGTGTCCCATCGCCCGTGCGCCGACTGCAACACCACGTTCGAAAAAAATGGCTCTAAGCACTATGGGACATAACATCTGAGGCCATCTGTCCCCTAGACTTAGAACTACTGAAACCTAACTAACCTAAGGACGTCACACACATCCATGCCCGAGGCAGGATTCGAACCTGCGACCGTAGCAGCAGCGCGCGGTTCCAGACTGAAGCGCCTAGAACCGCCCGGCCACAGCACAGACACACTTAAATCTTGATAAGCTGCCATTGTAGTGGCAGTAACCGATCTAACAACTGCGCCAGACACTTGTTGTCGTATAGAGGCGTTGCCGACGGCGGCGCCGTATTCTGTCTGTTTACATATCTCTGTATTTGAATACCCGTGCCAATACCAGTTTCTTTGGCCCTGCTCTGTAGTTCCTGAATGCCATTTAGTGACAAAAATACGAGCTTACCGAGTAACGGACCACTTTTGTGACCTCCTTGCAGAAACAATTCAATACGTTGCTCTTAACGGCACAAACTGACAGATGTAAAAGTAATTTCAGCTGTACCCAAAGGAAGTGCGATGGGGCTGTTAATATTAACAGTATATGTGAATGATGTTGTGAAAACGTCGGAAGCTCTATGGGGCTCTTTGGAGACGTCACTGTTGTCTGAGGGAAGGCGGCAACTCCAGGAGGCTGTAGCGAAACGCCGGAAGACCAGCAGGGCTCCACAATTGGTAACAGCTCTGCCAATTCACCCTGTACCTAAATAAAACAGATGTCGATACTCTTACGTCCGATTAACTGTTGTTGTTGTTGTGGTCTTCAGTCATGAGACTGGTTTGATGCAGCTCTCCATGCTACTCTGTCCTGTGCAAGTTTCTTCATCTCCGAGCACCTACTGCAACCTACATCCTTCTGAATCTGCTTAGTGTATTCATCTCTTGGTCTCCCTCTACGACTTTTACCCTCCACGCTGCCCTCCAATGCTAAAATTGTGATCCCTTGATGCCTCAGAACATGTCCTACCAACCGATCCCTTCTTCTAGTCAAGTTGTGCCACAAATTCCTCTTCTCCCCAATTCTATTCAATACCTCCTCATTAGTTATGTAATCTACCCATCTAATCTTCAGCATTCTTCTGTAGCACCACATTTCGAAAGCTTCTATTCTCTTCCTGTCCAAACTATTTAGCGTCCATGTTTCACTTCCATACATGGCTACACTCCATACAAATACTTTCAGTAACGACTTCCTGACACTTAAATCTATACTCGATGTAACAAATTTCTCTTCTTAAGAAACGCTTTCCTTGCCATTGCCAGTCTACATTTTATATCTTCTCTACTTCGACCATCATCATTTATTTTGCTCCCCAAACAGCAAAACTCCTTTACTACTTTACGCGTCGCATTTCCTAATCTAATTCCCTCAGCATCACCCGATTTGATTCGACTACATTTCATTATCCTCGTTTTGCTTTTGTTTATGTTCATCTTATATCCTCCTTTCAAGACACTGTCCATTCCGTTCAACTGCTCTTCCAAGTCCTTTGCTGTCTCTGACAGAATTACAATGTCATCGGCGAACCTCAAAGTTTTTATTTCTTCTCCATGGATTTTAATGCCCGTGATGGCTGCGTGTTGTGTGTTGTCCTTAGGTTAGTTAGGTTTAAGTAGTTCTAAGTTCTAGGGTACTGATGACCATAGATGTTAAGTCCCATAGTGCTCAGAGCCATTTGATTTTAATACCTACTCCGAATTTTTCTTGCTTGCTCACTGTACAGATTGAATAACATTGGGGAGAGACTACAACCCTGTCTCACTCCCTTCCCAACCACTGCTTCCCTTTCATGTCCCTCGACTTTTATAACTGCCATTTGGTTTGTGTACAAATTATAAATAGCCTTTCACTCCCTGTATTTTAACCCTGCCACCTCTAGAATTTGGAAGAGAGTATTCCAGTCAACATTGTCAAAAGCTTTCTCTAAGTCTACAAATGCTAGAAACGTAGGTTTGCCTTTCCTTAATCTTTCTTCTAAGATAAGACGTAAGGTCAGTATTGCCTCACATGTGACAATATTTCTACGGAATCCAAACTGATCTTCCCCGATGTCGGCTTTTACCAGTTTTTCCATTCGTCTGTAAAGAATTCGTGTTGGTATTTTGCAATTGTGACTTATTAAACTGATAGTTCGGTAATTTTCACATCTGTCAACACGTACTTGCTTTGGGATTGGAATTATTATATTCTTCTTGAAGTCTGAGGGTATTTCGCCTGTCCCATACATCTTGCTCACCAGATGGTAGAGTTTTGTCAGGATTGGCTCTCCCAAGGCTGTCAGTAGTTCTAATGGAATGTTGTCTACTCCCGGGGCCTTGTTTCGGCTCAGGTCTTTCAGTGTTCTGTCAAACTCTTCACGTAGTATCGGATCTCCCATTTCATCTTCATCTACATTCTCTTCCATTTCTATAATATTGTCCTCAAGTACATCGCCCTTGTATAGACCCTCTATATACTCCTTCCATCTTTCTGCTTTCCCTTCTTTGGTTAGAACTGGGATACCATCTAAGCTCTTGATGTTCATACAACTCGTTCTCTTTTCTCCTAAGGTCTCTCTAATTTTCCTGTAGGCAGTATCTATCTTACCCCTAGTGAGATAAGCCTCTAAATCCTTACATTTGTCCTCTAGCCATCCCTGCTTAGCCATTTTGCACTTCCTGTCGATCTCATTTTTGAGACGTTTGTATTCCTTTTTGCCTGCTTCATTTACTGCATTTTTATATTTTCTCCTTTCATCAGTTAAATTTAATATTTCTTCTGTTACCCAAGGATTTGTACTAGCCCTCGTCTTTTTACCTACTTGACCCTCTGCTGTCTTCACTACTTCTTCCCTGAGAGCTACCCATTCTTCTTCTACTGTATTTCCTTCCCCCATTCCTGTCAGTCGTTCCCTAATTTTCTCCCTGAAACTCTCTGCAACTTCTGATTCTTTCAGTCTATCCAGGTCCCATCTCCTTAAATTTCCATATTTTTGCAGTTTCTTCAGTTTTGATCTACAGTTCATAACCAATAGATTGTGGTCAGAATCCCCATCAGCCCCTGGAAACGTCTTACAATTTAAAACCTGGTTTCTAAATCTCTGTCTTACCATTATATAATCTATCTCATACCTTTTAGTATCTCCAGGATTCTTCCATGTATACAACCTTCTTTTATGATTCTTGAACCAAGTATTAGCTATGATTAAGTTATGCTCTGTGCAAAATTCTACCAGACGGCTTCCTCTTTCATTTCTTAGCCCCAATCCATATTCACCGACGATGTTTCCTTCACTTCCTTTTCCTACTATCGAATTCCAGTCACACATGACTATTAAATTTTCGTTTCCCTTCACTACCTGAATAATTTCTTTTATCTCATCATACGTTTCATCAATTTCTTCGACATCTGCAGAGCTAGTTGGCATATAAACTTGTACTACTGCAGTAGGCGTGGGCTTCATGTCTATCTTGGCCACAATAATGCGTTCACTATGCTGTTTCTAACGTACCTGCCCGATTAAGGGATCTGACATTCCACGCTCCGATCCGTATAACGCCAGTTTTCTTTCTCCTGATAACGACATCCTCCTGAGTAGTCCCCGCCCGGAGATCCGAATGGGGGACTATTTTACCTCCGGAATATTTTACCCAAGAAGATGCCCTCATCATTTAATCATACAGTAAAGCTGCATGCCCTCGGGAAAAATTACGGCCGTAGTTTCCCCTTGCTTTCAGCCGTTCCCAGTACCAGCACAGCAAGACCGTTTTGGTTAGTGTTGCAAGGCCAGATCAGTCAATCATCCAGACTGTTGCCCCTGCAACTACTGAAAAGGCTGCTGCCCTTCTGCAGGAACCACACGTTTGTCTGGTCTCTCAACAGATACCCCTCCGTTGTGGTTGCACCTACGGTACGGCCATCTGTATCGCTGAGGCACACAAGCCTCCCCACCAACGGCAAGGTCCATGGTTCATGGGAGGGAGGGAGGGGGGTCCGGTTAACTATCGGCGACAAATTGCTGTCGCAAACTACGACGGGCGTTCTATAAGCAATGCAACACTTTTCTTTCTGAAAACAGGTTGGTTTTATTCAGGACTCCAGTACATTACAAAAGCACTCCGTTGTCAGGCCACCGCGGCCCATCGGGACCGTCCGACCGCCGTGTCCTCCTCACTGAGGATGCGGATATTAGTGGCGTGTGGTCAGCACAAAGCTCTCCTGGTCGTTACGATGGTTTTCTTTGACCGGAGCCGCTACTATTCGGTCGAGTAGCTCCTCAATTGGCATCGCGACGCTGAGTGCACCTCGAAAATCGCCAACAGCGCATGGCGGCCTGGATGGTCACCCATCCAGGTGCCGGCCAGGCCCGACAGCGCTTAACTTCGGTGATCTGACGGGAACCCGTGTATGCCGTTGCCGCCAGTACCTTATAAGAGCGTATGAAAAAGAATCATACGATTTTTAAAAAATCATAACTATTATCTTAAAACCTGACTAGTCGTCGTCAAATATGGGGTGTGTAGGAACCTGCTTTCTCGGTTTAAGTAGTTCTAAGTTCCCATAGTGCTCAGAGCCATTTGAACATTTTGAACGAAGGCTACGAGGACCAGATCGTTAAACCCGAACTTTGGGAGCAACTGGTACTGAAACAAATGTAAATTAGTTGGTGCATAATTTCGTAGCGTTTTTTTTTCCAAAAGCGTAATAACCTAACAGAGACTTTAATGAGTTATATTAAGATGAAAGTTAGCAATGAGATCGCCCCACACTAGGAGCCAACAGTTAATGGATATCAATAATTAAATGAAATTAAGGATTTGATGTAAGAATTGCTTAGATGATTAAAACTTGTAAGAAATGTATTTACACTAATGGCCTTTAAAACTGCTACACCACGAAGATGACGTGCTACAGACGCGAAATTTAACCGACAGGAAGAAGATGCTGTGATATGCAAATGATTAGCTTTTCAGAGCATCCACACAAGATTGACGCCGGTGGCGGCACCTACAACGTGCTGACATGAGGAACGTTTCCGACCGATTTCTCATACACAAGCAGCAGTTGACCGGCGTTGTTGTGATGCCTCGTGTAAGGAGGAAAAATGCGTACCATCACGTTTCCGACTTTGATAGAGGTCGGATTGTAGCCTATCGCGATTGCCGTTTATCGTATCGGGACATTGCTGCTCGCGTTGGTCGAGACCCAATAACTGTTAGCAGAATATGGAATCGGTGGGTTCAGGAGGGTAATACGGAACGCCGTGCTGGATAACAGCGGCCTCGTGAAACGTCCGCATCGTTCATTACAATTTCTTATGTCTCCAAAATTAAATCATGACAGGTTAAAACGTTGTGCATTGTTTCTGCAAGAATTCCGCTTCACAATAGTCTACATTCCCGGCAAGGAGAACATTGTTGCGGACGCACTGTCACGCGCACCGGCTGGGCTCGAGAAAAGTAACACAGAAGGCAACCTCGGGAAAAATTTCAGTATTCTTTACATTCAGAAAGTCGCCTTTGAACACTTCATCACCACATCTTTAAAGGACATCGCTCATGAACAAGATAAAGATCCGATTTGGAAAGACATCAAAAGTAAATGGCATGAAAAGACACACACACAGATTCGGCATTATTATCTGGTTAGAAACAACATACTGTTCAAACGCTGCACTGTTGATGAAAAGCTATGGGTACTTTGCATTCCAGACGATTTTGTTAATAAGCTCATTTGGTACATTCATTTCAGCTATGCACATTTTGGTCCACGGAAATGTTATCATATTCTTCGAACGACTTGTCATTTTAACAATATGGAAAAGAGAATTCGAAGAGTCTTGTCTATTTGTAAACTTTGTCAAAAGGCGAAACCATCTACTGTCTCGCATCGTGCTCCATTGTTTCCTATCATTCCTTCTAAATTAAAAGAATTTGCTGCTGTTGATCTCTTGGGACCGCTTGTCAGAACATCGAATGGATTTTCGTACGTTCTAGTCGCTGTTGAACTCTTCAAAATTTGTTTCTTTCACTCCGTTACGTAAAGCCACTGGACGATCTGTATCCAACGCCTTTGTTAGAAATTTCTTACGTGAAGTTGGACACATTAGTAAAGTAATTTCAGATAACGGACCGCAATTCAGATCTGCTGTTTGGTCACGCATGCTTCGTAACCATAAAATCAAATCTGTTTTTATTTCATTGTACTCACCACATTGTAACCCGTCTGAACGGATTATGAAAGAAATCAATAAGCTTTGCAGACTTTATTGTCACAGAAAGCGTCAGCATTGGGACAGATATTTACACTTATTTCAAAACGTTCTGAATGAAATGCCTTATGACTCCACTGCTTTACCACCTGTTCTTGTACTGAAGAATAAAGAACCACCAAACAGAATCAGAGAGCTTGTACCTTTTCCGAATACACGTAAATTTCCACACAAAGACATAATTGATTTGGCTATTAAAAATATAAATTCCGCTGCAGACAAAAGGAGAAAATTTCACGGTAAAGCAAATGCAAAGAAATTATATATTGGTCAGAAAGTTCTCATTAAAGCTCATTCATTGTCACATAAGAAGAAACACTTGAGTCACAAATTCTTTCTAGTTTACAATGGACCTTACAGAATTCGACGTATACCACATGATAATTGCGTTGAAGTTGAAACTCTGCGTACATTTTACATGTAAAACCGTTTATTGAAAGATAATCTGCTTTTTAACTTTGTCTTTGGCATAAAATTTTTCACTTCACGCTACTAGTACAATTTGTCAGACTTACAAACTGTTAATATGCAACAATGTTTGAAGTTTACTATCTAGTCTAGAACCTAGGGAACATTTTTAAACAGAAATTACGAATGCATTGTTATTGTGAACAGACGACACAGTGTTATTGTGTGTGTACATTCTTGCTTGTTAGTTGCACGATTACGTAACGACTATAAGGCTTAGTACTTAAAACATATACTGCTAGTGGGATTTTAATGCAACATTTTGGTTTACTTGAAAATACATTCGTTATTTGAAGTACATTCTGTGAGATTAAAGATGACTTAGCATTTGGTTTCTTTGATAGCTTCACGATTATATCACGACGCTACTAATGTGTGACACAATTTACATTGTGCTTTTGCGGTGTATCTGTTTTATATCTGCACAGTTTTTCTGAATTATTCTGGAAAGGAAAACATGTTTTAGTAGTAACTTTTGTGGTATAGCTACAACTAGCCACAGACTGCGCACAGCACAGCCAGTGATTTTTCATACAGAGCGCTATGTGGCGTTACCAATATAAGAAAACCTAAACACCCTACTTACACTCGTATCACTAGCAGTCGAGATGACAGGCATCTTATGTGCATGGCTGTAACGGATCGTACAGCCACTTCTCGAGCCCTGAGTCAACAGATGGGGACGTTTGCAAGACAATAACCATCTGCACGAACAGTTCGACGACGTTTGCAGCAGCACGGACTATCAGCTCGGAGACCGTGGCTACGGTTACCCTTGACGCTGCATCACAAACAGGAGCGCCTGCGATGGTGTACTCGACGACGAAACTGCGTGCACGAATGGCAAAACATTTTTTCCGATGAATCAAGGTTCTGTTTACAGCATCATGATGGTGGCATCCGTGTTTGACGACACCGCAGTGAATACCCGTTGGAAGCGTGTATTCGTCATCGCCATACCGGCGTGGCATCCGGCATAATCGTATGGGGTGCCATTGGTTACACGTCACGGTCACCTCTTGTTCGCATTGACGGTACTTTGAACAGTAGACGTTACATTTAAGATGTGTTACGACCCGTGCCTCAACCCTTCATTCGATCCCTGCGAAACCTTACATTTCAGCAGGATAACGCACGACCTCACGTTGCAGGCCATGTACCGGCCTTTCTTGATACAGAAAATGTTCGACTGCTGCCCTGTCCAGCACATTCTCCAGATCTCTCACCTATTGAAAACGTCTGGTCAATGGTGGCCGAGCAACTGGCCCGTCACAATACGCCAGTCACTACTTTTAATGAAGTGTGGTATCGTGTTGAAGCTGCATGGCCAGCTGTACCTGTACACGCCATCCGAGCTCTGTTTGACTCAATGCCCAGGCGTATCGAGGCCGTTATTACGGCCAGAGGTGGTTGTTCTGGGTACTAACTTCTCAGGATCTATGCACCGAAAGTGCGTGAAAATGTTCTAAAATGGGTCTGAGCACTATGAGACTTAACATCTATGGTCATCAGTCCCCTAGAACTTAGAACTACTTAAACCTAACTAACCTAAGGAGATCACACAACACCCAGTCATCACGCATGAAAATGTAATCACATGGTAGTTATAGTATAATATATTTGTCCAATGAATACCCGTTTATCATCTGAATTTCTACTTGCTGTAGCAATTTTAATGGCCAGTGGTGTACGTTGCGCTGCTGAACATGGCGCGGAAGCAGGGTGTAGTCCCGATTAGCGAGCGCCACCTGGGGGAGACTCCTCGAAGATGCGAGGGCGCTGGGAGGTTGTTCGAGCCTCTTCAGATTGCTGTCTGTCTCTTGCCGTGTGCACAGCACAGTCCACGTCATCAAAGTGCATTTACACGAACATTTCATTTTACGGCTCTTTCTTTCTGTCTTGGGGCCTTTGTGCCTCATCATGCAGGTCGGGCATGTTGCTATCGACTTGGCACAGAGATGCGCAAACTCGTTCATCCTTGGGAAGTAGTTCACTGGTGATCGCTCTTATTTGGGAACCGTTCATTTTTACTCGTTCAGCGTTCATCTGTGCTTGGCATATGGTTGAGCCATGATGCGGGTCGCATTGGTACTGTTTGTAGGTTTCCATCCTCTGTCTGAGACCAGACCGTATTGTTTAGTTGCTTTAGTTTAGTTGCTGTTGTTTGTCTTCTTCTCGTGTTGACTGTCTCCATTTGGTTCAAAAATGGCTCTGAGCACTATGGGACATAACATCTGTGGTCATCAGTCCCCTAGAACTCGGAACTACTTAAACCTAACTAACCTAAGTACATCACACACATCCATGCCCGAGGCAGGATTCGAACCTGCGACCGTAGCAGCAGAACGGTTCCAGACTGAAGCGCCTAGAACCGCACGGCCACACCAGCCGGCCTCTCCATTTGGTTTCGCAAGCGTTGCCTGTCAGCTAGGATCAGCAGCGGCGATTATCGATATGTACTGACTGTTGCCCTATCTTTGGGGTGGCGTCGTGGTTCTTCCGGATCGTTGGCAGTTCGGTTGGGGACTCAAGCGGAGTCATGTCCACACAGTGCGATAACACGTCGGGACCTCTGGTGGCGTACATGGACTGCCAGATCGTAGGCCTGTGGTCACGGGGTGCACGAACTCTTCGTAAACCAGATCCTGCAAGCGTTGAGTGCATTTGGATTCAAGCAGAGAAACCTCCACCACTGTGAGACTTTGCGATTCTCCAGTGACTTGGGTTCGTGTTGCTGCTCGTAGTGTTGCCCAGGCGCAGATCAGCGAGTGGAGAGCTTGGGGAAGGCGGATCTGATTAGCCTTCCTGGACTTCTAATTACTGTTTACTGCGTTCAGTTTGTTACTATTTGTTATGTTCAATCAGCGGGATTTTTCCTGCCTCGTGGGCGCTGACCCAGTTACCAGCCTTGGGGGTTGGTATATGTAACAACAGTGTACGTTTCCTCACCTTGCCGCTGTTGTTCAGTGAGGCGTGTAGCTTTGACAGTTTCCTTGATTTATAGGTCGGTTGGTGTTTCTTCTACTCTGGTAGTAGTAATTCCTTTGTCCTTTTGGATGCTATAAATACATTACTCTGTGAACGGAGTCCAGACCACCGGTTGCGGCTTTGGCGTATTTTTACATCTTTGCATTTCGTTTATTGGACTTCAGGTAGCCTCAGCAAGATTATCATTAGTCATTCGTTAGACTGCCACTAGTATCAATTACCATCTTGCGAAGTCAATGCAACTCTTTGTTTCCTATCTCATCGCTCGCGAAAGTATTCTTTGCAGGACCTACTCAGAGGACGATTCCTGGTGCACCGTCTGTGACTGGCCCTTGTGTTGTATTACTGTATTCGCTGTTTTACTGTATGTTTCTAAGCTTTTTTATACAGGGTGTTACAAAAAGGTACGGCCAAACTTTCAGGAAACATTCCTCACATACAAAGAAAGAAAATATGTTATGTGGACATGCGTCCGGAAACGCTTACTTTCCATGTTAGAGCTCATTTTATTACTTCTCTTCAAATCACATTAATCATGGAATGGAAGCACACAGCATCAGAATGTACCAATGTGACTTCAAACACTTTGTTACAGGAAATGTTCAAAATGTCCTCCGTTAGCAAGGATACGTCCATCCACCCTCCGTCGCACGGAATCCCTGATGCGCTGATGCAGCCCTAGAGAATGGCGTATTGTATCACAGCCGTCCACAATACGAGCACGAACAGTATCTACATTTGGTACCGGGGTTGCGTAGACGAGAGCTTTCAAATGCCCCCATAAATGAAAGTCGAGAGGGTTGAGGTCAGGAGAGCGTGGAGGCCACGGAATTGGTCCGCCTCTGCCAATCCGTCGGTCACAGAATCTGTTGTCGAGGAGCGTGCGAACACTTCGACTGAAATGTGCAGCAGCTCCATCGCGCATGAACCACATGTTGTGTTGTACTTCTAAAGGCACATGTTCTAGCAGCACAAGCAGAGTATCCCGTATGAAATCGTGATAACGTGCTCCATTGAGCGAAACTAAAATGAGCTCTAACATGGAAATTAAGCGTTTCCGGACAGATGTCCACATAACATCTTTTCTTTCTTTGTGTGTGAGGAATGTTTCCTGAAAGTTTGGCCGTACCTTTTTGTAACACCCTGTATAATTGCCACTCTTGGCGTTACAGCAAGTTTAAATGATTATGCTACCAAGTTGATCATCATTTTGTCTCACCCGTTTGGTGATCAGTTACTTGTCCTTTTAAATTAACCTTTGCTGTTACTTTGCTGTTTTACAGTTTGTTTGTTAATTTTTTTTAATAATTGACATTCTTGACGTTAAAGGCCATGTCTGTGGTTACTTGCCTTAAAATACAAATTGGGATTACATTGGCTTGTTTTTAAAACATTATTTGCTGTGTCTGTGTTTTATAGTCATTTGGGTAAATTGTAACGCACTGAAAGCACCATTAATTACACAGCTGTATATTCTTTCATTAATTACATGTGGTATCTTAATTTATTGCTGAGTCTGGAATTACCGTTTAAAAAAGATGGCTCTGAGCACTATGGGACTTAACATCAATGGTCATCAGTCCCCTAGAACTTACAACTACTTAAACCTAACTAACCTAAGGACATCACACATCACCCAGTCACGACAAGGCAGAGAAAATCCCTGACCGCGCCGGGAATCGAACGCTGGAACCCGGGCGTGAGAAGCGAGAACGCTACCGCACGACCACGAGCTGCAGACTACCGTTTTAAAATAAATGTACGTAACTAATAGTTACTGATTATGGCCCCTTCCACAACCCGTGACCGAATCTTACTTTCCCTTGACTACCACGTTTCAGTGGTTCTCATGAAAAACTGAAAATCAGTAGCATAGGCGACTGAAGATGGAAAGCGCCAAGAGGAGGCACTTGCCTCCCCCCCCCCCCCCCCCTGGAGTACAGAGTTTTTATTCGTAACAGAATTCTCACACACTTGTAATTTTCGTGATTCTGCAAAACCTCTTGTTCAGCCAACTGTAGCATTATGTGGCTGATCGCAGTGAAATAATATAAGGTGACGCACGAAAAACCAGCGCCAAGTACACAGACTGCTCGCGAATTACGCACGATTTGTTGACCACTACGAGCAGAATAGATGAACATGTAATAATTAGGCAATGAAGAAATAACAAATAAGCTAATGCAAACAACAACTTCGAAACAATAGATGACGATTGGTTTGCGACAATGAGCAATCCAGTACCCGGGGCCTATTTTTCGTGCGCCACCCTGTACCACTGAAATAATACAGTACGAGTTATCCTATTCTCTTTACAATATGTGACACCATACACTCGCTTATGGAGCGCGGGCTTCATGCGGTTGTACGTCAGTCTGCCTTTCATAACAATGAACATGCCCTTTTAAAAAAAATAAAAAAAGGCGGAAAATGGCCATTCCTGTGTGCCGTGCCGACTTTCTTTGCATGTGTAATAACAAACAGTCACATAACTGAGACGATATTCCATAAGCACGCAGATTCACTACAAACTGCTTGTGTGGTACAATGTCAAAAGCCTTCTGGAAATGTAGAAATACGGAATCAGTTTGAAATCCCCTGTCAATACCACTCAACACTTCGTGTGAGCAAAGGGCTAGTTGTGTCTCACAAGAACGATGTTTCCTAAATCCGTGTTGATTGTTTGTCAATAGACCGTTTTCTTCGAGGTAATTCATAATGTTCGAACACAATATATGTTCCAAAATCGTGCTAATGATATGGGCCTGTAATTTAGCGCATTACTCCTACTACCTTTCTGGAATATGGCGTGACCTGTGGAACATCCCAGTCTTTGGGTACGGATCGTTTGTCGAGAGAACGTTTGTATATTATTGTTAAGTATGGAGCTAATGCATCAGCATACTCTGAAAGGAACCTAACTCGTATACAGTGTGGACCAGAAGACCTGCTTTTGTCAAGTGATTTCAGTTGCTTCACTGCTCCGAGGACATCTACTTCTATGTTACTTATGTTGGCAGCAGTTCTCGATTCAAATTCTGGAATATTATCGTCGTCTTCTTCGTTGAAGGAATTTCGGATGGCTGTGTTTCATAACTTTGATTGGGCAGCGCAGTCGTCGATAGTGTCTCCATTGCTCTTGCCTCTAGCATACGTACTCCACATACGACCAGAATCTCTTTGGATTTTCTGCCAGGTTTTGTAGCAGTTTTTCTTGCGAAGCATTGCATGCTTCTGCTACCAAGAGGCTTATTGACAAATAACACACTATAACGACGTACACTGGATTTCTGTACGAATTGTGAGTAGCTTAAAAACGAAGGGTGGTCGCCAATCGGGTTCTATGTGGTAAATACACTCCTGGAAATGGAAAAAAGAACACATTGACACCGGTGTGTCAGACCCACCCTACTTGGTCCGGACACTGCGAGAGGGCTGTACAAGCAATGATCACACTCACGGCACAGCGGACACACCAGGAACCGCGGTGTTGGCCGTCGAATGGCGCTAGCTGCGCAGCATTTGTGCACCGCCGCCGTCAGTGTCAGCCAGTTTGCCGTGGCATACGGAGCTCCATCGCAGTCTTTAACACTGGTAGCATGCCGCGACAGCGTGGACGTGAACCGTATGTGCAGTTGACGGACTTTGAGCGAGGGCGTATAGTGGACGTACCGCCGAATTGCTCAACACGTGGGGCGTGAGGTCTCCACAGTACATCGATGTTGTCGCCAGTGGTCGGCGGAAGGTGCACGTGCCCGTCGACCTGGGACCGGACCGCAGCGACGCACGGATGCACGCCAAGACCGTAGGATCCTACGCAGTGCCGTAGGGGACCGCACCGCCACTTCCCAGCAAATTAGGGACACTGTTGCTCCTGGGGTATCGGCGAGGACCATTCGCAACCGTCTCCATGAAGCTGGGCTACGGTCCCGCACACCGTTAGGCGTCTTCCGCTCACGCCCCAACATCGTGCAGCCCGCCTCCAGTGGTGTCGCGACAGGCGTGAATGGAGGAACGAATGGAGACGTGTCGTCTTCAGCGATGAGAGTCGCTTCTGCCTTGGTGCCAATGATGGTCGTATGCGTGTTTGGCGCCGTGCAGGTGAGCGCCACAATCAGGACTGCATACGACCGAGGCACACAGGGCCAACACCCGCCACCATGGTGTGGGGAGCGATCTCCTACACTGGCCGTACACCTCTGGTGATCGTCGAGGGGACACTGAATAGTGCACGGTACATCCAAACCGTCTTCGAACCCATCGTTCTACCATTCCTAGACCGGCAAGAGAACTTGCTGTTCCAACAGGACAATGCACGTCCGCATGTATCCCGTGCCACCCAACGTGCTCTAGAAGGTGTAAGTCAACTACCCTGGCCAGCAAGATCTCCGGATCTGTCCCCCATTGAGCATGTTTGGGACTGGATGAAGCGTCGTCTCACGCGGTCTGCACGTCCAGCACGAACGCTGGTCCAACTGAGGCGCCAGGTGGAAATGGCATGGCAAGCCGTTCCACAGGACTACAACCAGCATCTCTACGATCGTCTCCATGGGAGAATAGCAGCCTGCATTGCTGCGAAAGGTGGATATACACTGTACCAGTGCCGACATTGTGCATGCTCTGTTGCCTGTGTCTATGTGCCTGTGGTTCTGTTAGTGTGATCATGTGATGTATCTGACCCCAGGAATGTGTCAATAAAGTTTCCCCTTCCTGGGACAATGAATTCATGGTGTTCTTATTTCAATTTCCAGGAGTGTATGAGGCTGAACTGGTAAGTCTGGTAAAAAAGCAAGGAAAAACGTTTGTTTCGTAGACAACTCACTTCTCGACATAATCTCTTTGGAGGAATTTACACTTGGTCCAGCGATCCTCCAGCTTTTTCCTCCTATCGGAAAATAGGTTCTGTCAAACTCTGCAAAATACCCGTTGACTGCAACTATCAATTCCTGATTTGATGAAAATTTCTTCCAAGAAAGCCAAAGTTTAAAGTTAAGGAAAAGGAAGAAGCCACTTGCGGCTAAGTGTGGTGAATAGGGTGGATGAGAAACCAATTCGAAGCCTACTTTATGCACTTTCGCCATAGTTATTGCTGTCTGGTCTGTTGCATTTTCTAGTTGAAAGAGCGCTTCTTTGGGTGGCAATTATGGTCTTTTTTTCAGCCGACGCAAGTTTTAAGCTATCCAATAATGAAGCATAGTAGGGTCTAGTTATGGTTCTGCCTTTCCAAGTGCCGGCCGAGGTGGCCGAGTGGTTCTAGGCGCTACAGTCTGGAACTGCGAGACCGCTACGGTCGCAGGCTCGAATCCTGCCACGGGCATGGATATGTGTGATGTCCTTAGGTTAGTTAGGTTTAAGTAGTTCTAACTTCTAGGCGACTGATGACCTCAGAAGTTTAGTGGTCAGAGCCGTTTTTGCTTTTCCAAGTAATCTATGAGTTCCCTGGAAATCCCAATAAACAGTGGCTGTGGCCATCACCTTTAAACTCCATTGGTAATTTTTTATAAAAACGTACGGAAACATGTGTGTGTCGTTCCGTTTCTGACAATAACGAAGTTCTAATACGAGAGAAGGAAAGTTGTCACTCGCCTTATAGCACAGATGCTGAGTCGAACAATAAAAGGATTCACGTGTGTGCAAGTTGCGCTTGAGTGAGTGTGTGTGTGCGTGTGTGTATGTGCGTCTACTGCTGACAGAGGCCTTAATGGCTGAAAGCTATAATTGTATGAATCTTTTTGTTGCGCCTGTCGCGACTCAGCATCTCCGCTGAAAGGTGAGTGGCAACTTTTCTTCTCTCGTATTGTTACATTCCATCCTGGATTTTCCATTGTTTAATAATGAAGATCTGGTTGGAAAAAAAAGAAACAGAAATGGGAACAGAAATATAATTTCTGCTCCTACGAATTATAAAGAAATAAATTCTCGACTATCTGACTGTGAGATTTTAAAAAAATTCTCCAACGTCTTCTAACAACTGTTCTCCGATGCTCCTGTACGCGACAACTTACCTCGCCTTGCCTCTGCAGCTGCGTCATCAGCAACATGCTGAAATATTTAAAAAGCAATACTGCGATCTATTCACAGTGCGATGCAGGGACTAATTGCAACAACTTCTGCCATATTTATATACATAGAAACTTAACGATCAGGAGGGATTTGGTCAACTAGCCTTTAACAGTGAAGCTTCATGACAGATTAAAACTGTGTGCCGGACAGAGACTCGAACTCGGGACCTTAGCCTTTCGCGGGCAAGTGCTCTACCAACTTTTTACTTTCATCACACAGCTTTACTTCTGCCAGTATCTCGTCTCCTATCTTTCAAAAAACACAGATGCTCTCCTGCGCACCTTGCAGAACTAGCATTCCTGGAAGAGAAGATATTGCGGAGACATGGCTTAGCTACAGCCCTAGGGATGTTTCCAGAATGAGATTTTCACTCTACAGCGGAGTGTGCGCTGTCACGATGTGTCTCCGCAATATCCTTTCTTCCAAGAGTGCTAGTTCTGCAAGGTTCGTAGGAGAGCTTCTGTAACGTTTGGGAGGTAGGAGACGAGGTACTGTCAGAAGTAAAGCTGTGAGGACGGGCCGTGAGTCGTGCTTGCGTAGCTCAACGTGTTGGGTCAGATGGTTTAGCTACCCTCTGCAATAAAAAAACTGAGTGAACGGCTCAACGAATAACCTGAACGGGTGTCATGAGACGTCCGCCCTGATCATATACAACGAACAAAATAGAACAAAATGAGATCAACAAAGAACTTAAAAAAAAGTTGGTAGAGCACTTGCCCGAGAAAGGCAAAGGTCCCGACATCGAGTCTCGGTCCGGCACACAGTTTTAAGCTCCCAGGAAGTTTCATATCAGCGCACACTCCGCTGCAGAGTGAAAATTTCATTCTAGAGCCTTTAACAGCATAAAATGAAAAAAAAAAACCAATAAAGTCTACAATCTATGATATATGCAATATATATTATTTAAACACTGACAAGCCTTCCACAGACTTTTAATTATTCCTCAATGTCTATACTCAATAAAGACATTTCTGGCCACAACAAAGAGACCAATACTACTCTCAATGTATCCATACACAAATCTGACAAAATCCCTCCCCCCCCCCCCCCCCCCCCAGTGCGCAAGTAACCAATAACTACGTGCAGCAAAAAGGCAAATTACTACAAAATCCTCGATTATCACCAAAGTTTCCTTCGGCGCTACTAACACGATCACGACAGACTGCGACCTCTCATGTCGCGCGGCGTCTCTCCACTGCACGCTGCTTCCGACCACTTCCTACTCCCCTCGATATTTGCTCACTCTCTGCTACACGCGATAATCTCTACGTGATTACTCTGCTACTCACAATATACTGCCTGGCAGAGGGTTCAGTGATCCACCTTCATGCTCTCTCGCTACCGTTCCACTCTCAAACGGCGCGTGGGAAAAACGAGCACTTAAATTTTTCTGATTTCTCTTATTTTATCGTGATGATCATTTCTCCCTATGTAGGTGGGCGCCCAACAGAATGTTTTCGCAATAGGAGGAGAAAACTGGTGACTGAAATTTCATGGGAAGATCCCGTCGCAACGAAAAACGCATTTGTTTTAATGATTGCCACTCCAGTTCACGTATCATGTCTGTGACACTATCTCCCCTATTTCGCGATAATACAAAACGAGCTGCCCTTCTTTGTACTTTTCCGATGTCATCCGTCAGTCCCACCTGATGCGGATCCCACACCGCACAGCAGTACTCCAGAATAGGGCGCACAAGCGTGGTGTAAGCAGTCTCTCTGATAGACCTGTTGCAATTTCTAAGTGCTCTGCCAATTAATTTTTAAAAAATGTTCAAAGGTGTGTGAAATGTTATGGGACTTAACTGCTGTCATCAGTCGCTAAGCTTACAATACTACTTCCCCTAAATTATCCTAAGGACAAACACACACATCCATGCCCAAAGGAGGACTCGAACCTCCGTCGGGATCAGCCTCACAGTCCAAGACTGCAGCGCCCTAGACCTTTTTTTTTTTTTTTTTTTTTTTTTTTACCGGGGCGGACGTCGCAAGACACCCGTTTCAGTTCGTCGTTGATCCATTAACTTAGTTTTTTTTTTTTTTATTACAGAGGGCAGCTAACCCTCTGACCGAACACGCTGAGTTACCGTGCCGGCGTAGACCTGTTGCAGCTTCTAAGTGTGCTGCCAATTAATTAAAAAAATGTTCAAATGTGTGTGAAATCTTATCGGACTTAGCTGCTAAGGTCATCAGTCCCTAAGCTTACACACTACTTCCCCTGAATTATCCTAAGGACAAACACACATACACCAATGCCCAAGGGAGGACTCGAACCTCCGCCGGGACCAGCCGCACAGTCCATGACTGCAGCGCCCAGACCGCTCGGCTAATCCCGCGCGGCGCCAATTAATCGCAGGCTTTGGTTTGCTCTACCCACAATATTATCTACGCGATCGTTCCAATTTAGATTATTTGTAATCATAATCCCTAACTATTTAGTTGAATTTACAGCACTCAGATTTGTGTCACTTACCGCGTAATCGAAATTTAGCTGATTTCTCCTAGTACTCATGAGAATAACTTCACACTCTTCTTTATTCAAGGTCAAAAAAAATGGTTCAAATGGCTCTGAGCACTATGGGACTTGACTTCTGAGGTCATCAGTCCCCTAGCACTTAGAACTACTTAAACCTAACTAATCTAAGGACATCACACACATCCATGCCCGAGGCAGGATTCGAACCTGCGACCGTAGCGGTCGCGCGGTTCCGCACTGTAGCGCCTAGAACCGCTCGACCACCCCGGCCGGCAAGTCAGGGTCAACTGCCACTTTTCGCACCATACAGATATCTTATCTACATCATTTTGCAATTTGTTTTGGTCATCTGATGACTTTACATTACGGTAAATGACAGCATCATCTGCAAACAATCTAAGACGGTTACTGAGATTGTCTCCTATGTCGTTAATATACACCAGGAACAATAGAGGGCCTATAACACTTCTTTGGGGAAGGCCGAATATTACTTCTGTTTTACTCGATGACTTTCCGTCTATTTCTACGAACTGTGACCTTTCTGACAGGAAATCACGAACACAGTCGCATAACTGAGACGATACTCCGTACACAAGCAGTTTGGTTAGAAGTCGCTTGTGAGGAATAGTGTCGAAAGCC
Source organism: Schistocerca gregaria (assembly GCF_023897955.1). Taxonomy (NCBI): domain Eukaryota; kingdom Metazoa; phylum Arthropoda; class Insecta; order Orthoptera; family Acrididae; genus Schistocerca; species Schistocerca gregaria. The sequence continues at coordinate 104,650,955 of NC_064930.1, read as the reverse complement.
TTCTGAAAATCTGAAAATATGGAATGAATTTGACATTCCCTGTCGATAGCACTTATTACTTCATGAGTATAAAGAGCTAGTTGTGTTTCACAAGAACGATATTTTCTGAATCCGTGCTGACTATATGTCAATAAATCGTGTTCTTTGAGGTACTTCATAATGTTCTAATGGAGTATACGTTCTAAAACCCTACTGCAAATCGACGTTAGTGCTATAGGCCTGTAATTCAGCGGATTACTCCTACTTCCCTTTTTGGGTATTGTTGTGGCTTGAGCAATTTTCCGGTCTTTAGGTACGTAGCTTTCTGTGAGCGGATGGTTGTATATAATTGTTAAATGTGGAGCTATTGCATCAGCATACTCTGAGAGGAACCTGACTGGTGTACAATCTGGACCGGAGGCCTTGCCTTTATTACGTGATTTAAGCTGCTTTGTTACACCGATGATACCTCAGACTCAAAGTTTGTGTATGGGCACAGCAGAATAATGGACGTCCAACTTTTAACCTCACCAGCTGACAGATCAGTTCTGTGCCTTCTTCAGTGCACTTTCACCAGCCTTTGTCTATCGTTATGACTCAGATGTGCGATGATGGATCCAGGTCTCATCAGTTTCACCAACAGAAATCAGCGCAAAACGTCTTGCGGATTTAGATTAAATATCTCCAGACATTGCGATCAAACGTTGGGCCGGATGCGCTTTTGGTCAACTGCGAGCAATCGTAGCGCCCACTTCGCACACGCATCTTCACAGCCAATTCTCCCTGCAGGATGTTATGCACCCGCTCAGTTCAGATGCCTTCAGTCTCAGCAATCGTCTGAATTTGTATTCGGTGGTCTTGCATTACCGAAAGTTGGACACTGTCGGTGGTTTCCTTTGTGGTGGACTCAACTGCATAGCCAGTCTGCTGGTCTGCAACGTTTAAGTTCATTAATCCAAAAATAAAGGTTCTTCAGTGATAGAGCAGAGTCCGCGTGAACTTCATCCAATTACGTTTAGATTTGAGCAGCAGTCCAACACTTCGAATGAAAATGGCTCATAACAGCACGAAACTCGGTTTTCTCCATCTTCAATCGCAGTCGACACACTGACCAGATCAGACGGCTGTCGACAATGTACATTGTGGTACATTGTTAACACGATCCTTGAAATAACCAAGCTTATCAGCCCGGAAGGTGCAACAAAAATGTTCTATTCTTTCATGGAAATTTATCAGACTTATAAAAACCAGAGAGGATATAAAATGTGGGTTGGCAATGGTAAGGAAAGCGTTTCTGAAGAAGAAAAATATTTTAATATCGAGTATAGATTTAAATGTCAGGAAGTCGTTTCTGAAAGTATTTGTATGGAGTGTAGCCATGTATGGAAGTGAAATATGGACGATAAATAGTTTGGACAAGAAGAGAATAGAAGCTTTTGAAACGTGATGTTACAGAAGAATGCTGAAGATTAGATGGGTAGATTACATAACTAATGATGAGGTATTGAATAGAATTGGGGAGAAGAGGAGTTTGTAGCACAACTCGACTAGAAGAAGGGATCGGTTGGTAGGACATGTCCTGAGGCATCAAGGGATCACAAATTTAGCATTGGAGGGCAGCGTGGAGGGTAAAAATCGTAGAGGGAGACCAAGAGATGAATACACTAAGCAGATTCAGAAGGATGTAGGTTGCAGTAGGTACTGTGAGATGAAGAAGCTTGCACAGGATAGAGTAGCATGGAGCGCTGTAGCAAACCAGTCTCAGGACTGAAGACCACAACAACAACAGCATAAAAACCACCCTCGTATTCTCTCATACTTCTCTCGGTTTTAACCCTTAACTCACGAGGTGTGGTCTCTCAGACAGCGCGAAAATTTGCATACTCGCTTTCCGAGGCCAGTTATGGTGGAATGCTTCTATACTCCCCGTACCCTCCTTTAAGAGCCAAGCCTACGATGTTTTGTTGTCGGCTGCGTTATCACCTGTGTTTATTGTTGACACGTGTTACTGATAGGTGTTAGAGTCTCCTAAACCATGCTTCGTGAACTACGTACCTGTTTTCTTCGGTACGGCACCGTACAGCTCAAACTCTGTCAGTTTTAACTTTACCGAGTTTGATGAAATTGCTAGTCGGTCTACGGAGGAAGGTGCAGTGATATAAATCAAGAAATAAACGACGAAGATTTTACATTAGCCAGTGATCATAGTTCTGCTATAGACCAAGAAGAAGAACTTCAGTGAAGTTATGATGGGGACCGGTCTGTTTCTTCAGTGAAATCGCGTGAGAGCTAAGGTCGCAGGTTCGAATCCTGCCTCGGGCATGGATGTGTGTAATGTCCTTAGGTTAGTTAGGTTTAAGTAGTCCTAAGTTCTAGGGGACTGATGACCTCAGAAGTTAAGTCCAATAGCGCTCAGAGCCATTTGAACCATTTTGTGAACTTGAAGTGTCTGTTAAAATCGAATGTGTTCTGAGTGGCGATGAAAATGAAGCAATGAATGTCAAATTTGACAGAGTTTCTTTTTGTAGCTATCGGGTGGAATCTTTAGGCGCAAATTGAAACCCTCGAATTTAGTTCTGTGTGGCAATTTATTTGCTGCAGAGATTGTATAATTTTTCAGAATGTAAAATTCAGTACTCTAATAGTTCATTTACATGTACTATTTAAAATAACCACACAAAATTCTGTGATAAATAGTAAAATGTTGCAGGCTTTGTTTAGTGGAATAAAATAAACTATAAGCATTTAAACAACACTTAAATAATTCATATGATTTTTGCCTTTAAACATAGGGGTTCCAGAGACTCCATCTCGTGGTATACGTTACAGAAAAGTCACCTCGCGAGTTAGAGGTGAGTGACTGCAGCTACCCTCTCTGTGGTGTCACCGCCAGACACTACACTTGCTAGGTGGTAGCCTTTAAATCGGCCGTGGTCCGTTAGTATACGTCGGACCCGCGTGTCGCCACTATCAGTGATTGCAGACCGAGCGCCGCCACACGGCAGGTCTAGAGAGACTCCCCAGCACTCGCCCCAGTTGTACAGCCGACTTTGCTAGCGATGGTTCACTGACTACATACGCTCTCATTTGCCGAGACGATAGTTAGCATAACCTTCAGCTACGTCATTTGCTACGACCTAGCAAGGCGCCATTATCAGTACTATAGATATTGTGAAATATGTAACGTCAAGAGCGACGTTAATCATTAATGGATTAAAGTCAAGTATTCCAGCAGCTAGGTCCGTTGTTTCTAAATTCTAATTTCCTTCCCCTGTTCCAGACCTCACGCCAGCCTGCGTGAGCTAAATCGCGCGCCTTTCGGCCTCCTCTAGTAACACAGTGTTGGCTCTGCTGCCAACCACAAAACTCTCTATCCGAAACCTACATCACCCGCACTCGGGTTGGATGCGACCACACCTTACTGTTTACGTCACACTTATTAGTTTCTTTTGTGGGGAGGATTCAACCCCATATTGATGTTTATATTACTTTTAAGTTTTGTTTTCTCTTCTAGTATCTTACTGAAATGGCGCATCAACTCCTTAGAACTCCTGATTTGCTATACAATTAGGAGGCTCAGTCAGAGGATGGCGACAATATCGATGCAGAAAACTGTTCAGAAACCGAGGATGATGTATTATCTAATGCTGATGATGAGGATGATGTATTAGCTAATGCTGATGACGAGGTTGATGTATTATCTAATGCTGATGATGAGGTTGATGTATTATCTAATGCTGATGATGAGGATGATGTATTATCTAATACTGATGATGAGGATGATGTATTATCTAATACTGGTGATGACGTTGATGTATTATCTAATGCTGATGACGAGGATGATGTATTATCTAATACTGATGATGAGGATGATGTATTATCTAATACTGATGACGAGGATGATGTATTATCTAATACTGATGATGTGGATGATGTATTATCTAATACTGATGACGAGGATGATGTATTATCTAATACTAATGATGAGGATTATGTATTATCTAATACTGATGACAAGGATGATGTATTATCTAATGCTGATGCCGAGGATGATGTATTATCTAATACTGATGACAAGGATGACGTATTATCTAATACTGATGATGAGGATGATGTATTATCTAATACTGATGATGAGGATGATGTATTATCTAATACTGATGACGAGGATGATGTATTATCTAATGCTGATGATGAGGATGATGTATTATCTAATACTGATGACGAGGATGATGTATTATCTAATACTGATGATGAAGATGATGTATTATCTAATACTGATGACGAGGATGATGTATTAGGATGATGTATTATCTAATACTGATGATGAGGATGATGTATTATCTAATACTGATGACGAGGATGATGTATTATCTAATACTGATGACGAGGATGATGTATTATCTAATACTGATGACGAGGATGATGTATTATCTAATACTGATGACAGGGATGATGTATTATCTACTGCTGATGACGAGGATGATGTATTATCTAATACTGATGATGAGGATGATGTATTATCTAATACTGATGACGAGGATTATGTATTATCTAATACTGATGACGAGGATGATGTATTACCTAATACTGATGACGAGGATGATGTATTTCATTGTGCGGCAGTTTGGTAATTCTGAGTCAGATGTAGATTATGAGAGAAATTTTGAGCTAGATAAAAACATAGAGACAATGTGGGGCAACAAACCCATCCATTCAAAATTTTCTAGGACACCAGACTAAAATATTACTACTCATCTCCCTGGCCCACGTGGGGAAGCAAGGGGGGTCACTAGTGAATTGGAAATATTTTTATTATTTATAGATTCGAAAATTATAGAAAAAAGGGTTTTGTGCACAAATCTTGAAATCGAGAAATCTAGGCAAAAGTACAATACGGTCCGGTGGTTTCATTCACCGACAGAGAGCGTTGAAATAAAAGGCTTGATAGGCCTTCTCTTCATGAGTGGTGCCCTAAAAAATTCTATGCTCAATGTAGATAAGATGTTCTCAGTAACCGATTGACCTCCGGTATTCCGTTGCACTATGTGCAAGAAAAGGTTTGCATTTCTTCTAGAAAACCTCCGCTTCGATGACAAAGCCGCCAGAGACGCCAGAAAAACCAAAGACAAATTTGCGGCTTTCAGAGAAGTGTGGGACATGTTTGAATCTAACAATGAAAAAAATTATGATCCATCTGAACATGTCGCAGTCGATGAGACTCTACTGAGTTTTCGGGGTGCCTGTCCGTTCAGGAAACGTATATCCCATCGAAACCCGACAAATATAGGTTGAAAATAATGTCACTATGCGACGCAAGGACAATCTATTTTTTGCGTTGTATTCCATACACTGACAAGGACAACAGAATAAAGAGGAGACCTGGAGATTTGCCTTTACCTGCCCAGTATGTTTTGCGCCTGACGGAATCTATCAGGGGTTCTAATAGAAACTTTACAGTGGACAACTGGTTCTCCTCACTGGAGGTGACTGACGCCCTCCTCCAAAAGAAACTCACATTTGTAGGTACACTGAGGAGGAACAAACCGCAAATACCACCATCAATGCTGCCTTCCGCTCCAATAGGCTCTTCAACATTTATGTATCAGGACTACAAAACTTTGGTGTGATTTATCCCCAAAGAAAAATAAAAAAGTTTTACTGATATCGTCTATGCACTTCCCGGGGGAGATAAATGAAAAATCAAATAAGCCTGGAATTGCGGAGTTCTACAATCCAACTAAAGGAGGGGTTGCTGTATTAGATATGCTTTGCCACAGCAGGACCACAAAAAGAAAATCAAGAAGATTAGCCATGATATTTTAGACATCGCTGCTATAAATAGTTTTATCATTTACAAAAGCAATAACAAAATGGACAGCTTTTCAAATGACGAGAAAATATCATTTCTCAAAAATTTTGCGCTCTCTTTGACAAAACCCTTATGGAAAAGAGGCTGAATAACACACATCTACCCCGTGAGCTCCGTTCGTCTATTGCAAAACTTTCTGAAAATGAACCAATCAAATTGGACAAGCCTACCCAAGCACAGCCACTGAAGAAAAGAAGATGTGATTTTCGTGACAGATGAAAAGATAGGAAAGGGAATGTTTTTGTACTAAGTGTAATTATTCTATATGTGGGGAGCATAAAGTTATTATATGCCCTGGCTGTAAGGAAACTGAGATGTGATAAATTGTGCCAGATATGTATTTTCAGGGCTGTATGTCACCGTTTCCAGGATAACATTATACATTTATTATTTGTTCCTATTACATTATGCGTAAAAAGACACTTATTATTAAGAACTGTGTATTTCGAAACTGCTGACATAATAATTATTTTCTACAATTAGTAAGAGATGTTTCTCATTTAGTTCCCATCTTTAGAATTTCTAAAGCAGTCAACTTCCTAGTTGATGACTGAATCTATTGATTTTTACTATGTTTTCAATAATTTTATAGAGAATATTTCTATTAAGGTATTTTTCTGTAATCAAGTTCCTATTTTTTCCAAAGTACTTTATATTCGTACTTATTGACTATAAGAATAAAAAAACTTGTCGTTATAACAAATATTATATGTGTTTAATTGATAATAAAACTTTTTCCCATTATTCATTTTTTTTATTTTACCCCGAAAAATCGGTAATGGAGGGTGGGGGACGATCCAACCCCACCTCACCGTTTATGTCAGGAAACTTCACCTTACCGTTAGAGGGTTAATAATTCTCGGACCAATTACTTCCATGTGATGCTCGGATACGTGTTCCAACATTACGGTAAAATTCTTGAAAAGATATGTATATGTCCAGCATCAATTCATGGCCCGATTCCTATCGATGTTTCTAATTTTATTCCTTTCGTGATGTGAGAACTGTGGAGCTACACTTCCTTCCACTATAATACATATCTCACTTGCGCCCATTTTGTGGCAGCAGAGCGGCCTACGAATGGATGTTATCGCTGAAACAACCGGTTTTCGGCTATATCCGCTTTTTCAGGGCCATTTTAACCTGACTGGTAGAACCGCTCAAAATAACCATTTTCTGAAATAAGCGATCTTCGGTTTTTTAATTCCTACTACGTCTTGCAGTAACCGTGAAAATCGAACAAAGATTTAAACATTAGTACTCTCTCAGTTTCAAGATAAACAGAACCAAAATATTAAACGAAATAGGCGGATAAAAGATACCTTAGTCCATCCATCCTATGGTGTTTTTCTCGGAAAGCGATAAGTGCTTGAATACCACAAAAGTTACCAGAATTCTCCTTTTGATTCTAATTTTTTGAAACTCGACTCAAAAATCACGTTATCTGGTATAATATCAAAATCTGAGCACTGCGTGTAGTCAGTACTAAAGGGTGACAACTGAGGCTGAAGGACTCTGTTGTTAGTGTTAATTTGTCCGTTTTCAAGGGCTAAGAGCAGGTGAAGGCGTATTATGTAGACACAGGCAGCAGATCATATACTTTCTATTTTTATTGTATACTATGAATGAATGGTTGTTAAGTTTTTGTTACTGTTACCATGTTTTCCTTCCTCTATGTGTTATTTCACAGAAATAGCACACTTCATGTTAACATGTTAACCTCAAGCACATTAAAAAGTCACAAGCTCTAGAGATGAACTTTTGGAGAAGATCGGCAAGAATCTCCAGGAAAAAAAGATGAGGAACACCGAAGTAATAAGGAGAATGGAAATAAAAGAAAGAATATATGACGTAATGGACAGGAAGAAATTACAGTGGTACGGGCATGTACGACGAATGGAGAAAACCAGAATACCAAAACTGATACTGGTGTGGGAACCGGAGGGTAGAAGAAGAAGAGGACGGCCTATGACCACCTGGCTCCAAAATGTACAGCACACGATGAGGAGAATGGGCGCAGAGGGAGAAGACACGCAAGATCGAAACACCTGGAGGAATATTTTGAGAATATAGTTTAAGAAAGTTTATTGCTTGTATTGTAATTTACAAGTAAATTATTATGTTGGAGAGAAGCCTCTGTAATGAGGAAAAGCTCAAAATAATTAAATAAAAGAAATAGCACGCAAATCTTTAATCATTGTTGTTGTTGTTGTTGTTGTTGTTGCGGTCTTTAGTCCTGAGACTGGTTTGATGCAGCTCTCCATGCTACTCTATCCTGTGCAAGCTTCTTCATCTCCCAGTACCTACTGCAACCTACATCCTTCTGAATCTGCTTAGTGTATTCATCTCTTGGTCTCCCTCTACGATTTTTACCCTCCACGCTGCCCTCCAATACTAAATTTGTGATCCCTTCATGCCTCACAACATGTCCTACCAACCGATCCCTTCTTCTGGTCAAGTTGTGCCACAAACTTCTCTTCTCCCCAATTCTATTCAATACTTCCTCATTAGTTATGTGATCTCCCCATCTAATCTTCATTATTCTGTAGCACCACATTTCGAAAGCTTCTATTCTCTTCTTGTCCAAACTATTTATCGTCCATGTTTCACTTCCATACATGGCTACACTCCATACAAATACTTTCAGAAATGTCCTCCTGACACTTAAATCTATACTCGATGTTAACAAATTTCTCTTCTTCAGAAACGCTTTCCTTGCCATTGCCAGTCTACATTTTATATCTTCTCTACTTCGACCATCATCAGTTATTTTGCTCCCCAAACAGCAAAACTCCTTTACTACTTTACGCGTCGCATTTCCTAATCTAATTCCCTCAGCATCACCCGATTTGATTCGACTACATTCCATTATCCTCGTTTTGCTTTTGTTTATGTTCATCTTATATCCTCCTTTCAAGACACTATCCATTCCGTTCAACTACTCTTCCAAGTCCTTTTGCTGTCTCTGACAGAATTACGATGTCATCGGCGAACCTCAAAATTATTATTTCTTCTCCATGGATTTTAATACCTACTCCAAATTTTTTTTTTGTTTTCTTTACTGCTTCCTCAATATACAGATTGAATAACATTGGGGAGAGACTACAACCCTGTCTCACGCCCTTCCCAACCACTGCTTCCCTTTCATGCCCCTCAATTCTTATAACTGCCATCTGGTTTCTGTACAAATTGTAAATAGCCTTTCGCTCCCTGTATTTTACCCCTGCCACCTTTAGAATTTGAAAGAGAGTGTTCCAGTCAACATTGTCAAAAGCTTTCTCTAAATCTACAAGTGCTAGAAACCTAGGTTTGCCCTTCCTTAATCTAGCTTCTAAGATAAGTCGTAGGGTCAGTATTGCCTCACGTCTTCCAACATTTCTACGCATTCCAAACTGATCTTCCCCGATGTCGGCTTCTACTAGTTTTTCCATTCGTCTGTAAAGAATTCGCGTTAGCATTTTGCAGCTGTGACTTATTAAAGTGATAGTTCGGTAATTTTCACATCTGTCAACACCTGCTTTCTTTGGGATTGGAATTTTTATATTCTTCTTTAAGTCTGAGGGTATTTCGCCTGTCTCATACATCTTGCTCACCAGATGGTAGAGTTTTGTCAGGACTGGCTCTCCCAAGGCCGTCAGTAGTTCCAATGGAATTTTGTATACTCTGGGGGCCTTGTTTCGGCTCAGGTCTTTCAGTGCTCTGTCAAACTCCTCACGCAGTATCGTATCTCCCATTTCATCTACATCCTCGTCCATTTCCGTAATATTGTCCTCAAGTACATCGCCCTTGTATAGACCCTCTATATACTCGTTCCACGTTTCTGCTTTCCCTTCTTTGCTTAGAACTGGGTTTCCATATGAGCTCTTGATGTTCATACACGTGGTTCTCTTATCTCCAAAGGTCTCTTTAATTTTCCTGTAGGCAGTATCTATCTTACCCCTACTGAGACATGCCTCTACATCATTACATTTGTTCTCTAGCCAAGCCTGCTTAGCCATTTTGCACTTCCTGTTGATCTCATTTTTGAGACGTCTGTATTCCTTTATACCTGCTTCATTTACTGCATGTTTATATTTTCTCCTTTCATCAATTAAATAGCATATGAAACATTGTGTTTCACTGCCATGTTACGCCGTAAAAATATTTCCAGTGCAGAATTAGAGCAATTCTGCAAAACATGTCCGGCGACGCCAGCGAGAAACAGCCGCACAGACCATGTGGGGACCAAGCCCTGCACACTTCACATACACCGCGTACCTTAAGCCACGACACCCGCCAACAGGGACATTGTTGTCTCTGCAATGACGCACCAGTTCTTATGCCATGACTTTCTTGCTGGTTTCTGTAGTCTTTGTTATTAAAATACCATCGATCGCTTTTCCCACTTTCTATAATAACGCAACATTTCGAACCAAATCAAATTTTACAAGAAGTTACTCCTTTTTTACAAAAGGTTTATTTAAAAATGAAAAAATCTCACACTGCTGCTACGTATGGGTAATTCATATCTCCGTATTTTACTCGTTTATTAGTAAAAAATTGGAAACCCAGTCGTAATTGAACCAAAGCAAATACCGAAAAATACCGGTTATTGAGAACTAAATGGTTCAAATGGCTCTAAGCACTACGGGACTTAACATCTGAAGTCTTCAGTCTCTTAGACTTAGAACTACTTAAACCTAACTAGCCTAAGAACATCACACACATCCACGCCCGAGGCAGGATTCGAACCTGCGACCGTATCAGCAGCACCGCTCCAGACTGAAGCGCCTGGAACTGCTCGACCACAGCGGCCGGCGAGAACTAAATTACCGGCATCGATTTCCCATTCCTAGTGTGGTCCGGTGTAGGCACCCAGTTACATTTTTTTCATCAATCTTCTGACTGGTTTGATGCGGCCCACCACGGATTCCTTTCCTGTGCTAACCTCTTCATCTCAGAGTAGCACTTGCAACCTACGTCCTCAATTATTTGCTTGGCGTATTCCAATCTCTGTCTTCGTTTTTGCCCTCTACAGCTCCCTCTAGTACCATGGAAGTCATTCCCTCATGTCTTAACAGATGTCCTATCTTCCTGTCCCTTCTCCTTATCAGTGTTTTCCACATATTCCTTTCCTCTCCGATGCTGCGTAGAACCTCCTCATTCCTTACCTTATCAGTCCACCTAATTTTCAACATTCGTCTTCACCACCACATTCCAAATGCTTCAATCCTAAGTTAAACTAATTAAGCCCTCGGTCACGAACTTTAAGTGTTTTGAGCAGTTTTCAACACTTTTCTATGAGTGCCTTCATCAGAAATTAAATATTCAAATTGGCCTATAACATAAGTACAAATTTATGGGAAAAACATTTTTGTATAAAAGTGTCGCTATTACTACAAGAAAGAAACAGCACTTACGTGTCACGTATACGATAAATATCAAGCCAGAAAGACTTCAGTCACAAACCTTGCCGACCGCGGTGGCCGAGCGGTTCTAGGCGCTTCAGTCCCAAACCGCGCGACTACTACGGTCGCAGGTTCGAATCCTGCCACGGGCATGGATGTGTGTGATGTCCTTAGGTTAGTTAGGTTTAAGTAGTTGGAAGTCCAGGGGACTGATGACCACAGATGTTAAGTCCCAGAGTGCTCAGAGCCATTTGAACCATGATAAATTTTTTTAAAAAGGCAAGCCACTATGGGCTTCTCATACCTATAAACCCACAGGTAGCAACAGACTGAGGCACCAGCGTTAACAACTGCGGCCATGTGAACGTAGCACCAAGAGTGCCATCTGGTAGCCACAAGTACAACCGCACTACGGACGAATATTATGATGAACATTATTCAGAACATGATGTAAAAGGCAATATTTTGTTTGACAGCAGCAGGTGAAGTAACATTTTGTCTATATCAGAGCTTAGAAGTACAGTTTAAAGTATGAAAACACCATTAAAGAAAATACAAAAAGGGCTGAATGACACAGCCTGTAGAAAACGATGTAACATGAAATACAGCCAGTATATACCATTTAATAATCGAAAAACTATGAGCTGACTTAAATGGAAAAAACATTTCGGTAACTGCACGAGGAAACCCGAAATTAAATATCAAGTAACGGCTTTGTACTGTTGAATAAGTTTTATTACGCAACTGCAGCTGCTCATTGAGAATAAGGAAGATGTTTAAAAATTTCTAATTCTTCAAAATTATGTTATCTACGCCCTTTCTTCCCGGTGTGCAAAGTGATATCGTGAACAGCTTTAGGCGCGTGGCCTGTAATCAGAAGCTGGCCGCGGTGGCCGTGCGGTTCTGGCGCTGCAATCCGGAACCGAGGGGCTGCTACGGTCGCAGGTTCGAATCCTGCCCCGGGCATGGGTGTGTGTGATGTCCTTAGGTTAGTTAGGTTTAAGTAGTTCCAAGTTCTAGGGGACTTATGACCTAAGATGTTGAGTCCCATAGTGCTCAGAGCCATTTGAACCATTTTTTGTAATCAGAAGGTGGTCTGCAAAAGACGAATTTTGAGTGCCAGTGCCATTTTTTCTTAAAAGATGTTCTTTATATATGGTTGTAACGGTACGTCCTGTTTGTGCTATGTAGAAAGAAGAGCAGGTGTCGCAGAAAATCTTATATACGCCAGTCTTTTACTCTACTGGCCATTAAAATTGCTACACCACGAAGCTAACGTGCTACAGACGCGAAATTTAACCGACGGGAAGAAGATGCTGTGATATGCAAATGACTAGCTTTTCAGAGCATTCACACAAGGCTGGAGCCGGCGGTGACACTTACAACGTGCTGACATGAGGAAAGTTTCTAACCGATTTATCATACACAAACAGCAGTTGACCGGCGTTGCCTGGTGAAACGTTGATGTGGTGCCTCGTGTAAGGAGGAGAAATGCGTACCATCACGTTTCCGACTTTGATAAAGGTCGGATTGTAGCCTATCGCGACTGCGGTTTATCGTATCGTCATATTGCTGCTCTCGTTGATCGAGATCCAATGATTGTTAGCAGAGCATGGAATCGGTGGGTTCAGGAGGGTAATACGGAACGCCGTGCTGGATCCCAACGGCCTCGTATCACTAGCAGTCGAGATGACAGGCATCTTATCCGAATGGCTGTAACGGATCGTGCAGCCACGTCTCGATCCCTGAGTCAACAGATGGGGACGTTTGCAAGACAACAACCATCTGCACGAACAGTTCGACGACGTTTGCAGCAGCACGGACTATCAGCTCGGAGACCGTGGCTGCGGTTACCCTTGACGCTGCATCACAGACAGGAGCGCCTGCGATGGTGTACTCGACGACGAACCTGGTTGTACGAATGGCAAAACGTCATTTTTTCGGATGAATCCAGGTTCTGTTTACAGCATCATGATGGTCACATCCGTGTCTGGCGACATCGCGGTGAACGCACATTGGAAGCGTGTATTCGTCATCGCCATACTGGCGTATCACCTGGCGTGATTGTATGGGGTGCCATCGGTTACACGTCTCGGTCAACTCTTGTTCGCATTGACTGCACTGTGAACAGTGGACGTTACATTTCAGATGTGACTCCACCCTTCATTCGATCCCTACGAAACCCTATATTTCAGCACGATAACGCACGACCGCATATTGCAGGTCCTGTACGGGGCTTTCTGGATACAGAAAATGTGCGTCTGCTGCCCTGGCCAGCACATTCTCCAGATCTCTCAGCAACTGAAAATGTCTGGTCAATGGTGGCCGAGCAACTGGTTCGTCACAATACGCCAGTCACTACTCTTGGTGAACTGTGGTATCGTGTTGAAGCTGCATGGGCAGCTGTACCTGTACACGCCATCCAAGCTCTGTTTGACTCAATGTCCAGGAGTATCAAGGCCGTTATTACGGCCAGAGGTGGTTGTTCTGGGTACTGATTTCTCGGGATCTATGCATCCAAATTGCGTGGAAATGTAATCACATGTCAGTTCTAATATAATATATTTGTCCAATGAATATCTGTTTATCATCTGAATTTCTTCTTGGTGTAGCAATTTTACTGGCTAGTAGTGTAAATTATGAATGAAGGTTTTTTCCACATTATTATTGGTAGAAAAGGCAACACTACAGTTGTATTTATTACGAAGAAAGCGCTGGATCTAATTAGGAGATGCACCTCAAGAAAGGAATAGAATAATACTTTTTTTGAGTTAGATTCAATGATAGAGATGCCTAGCGTAGTAACTCTTTTAACAGTTTTCTTTTTAAGGACGTCATCCACTATGCCAGGTTCATATTCGTTGTTAACTGCTATCGTTCTGAGTAAATTAAATTTTATCATTAAATTTTTTTTTCGAGAGTGGAATAGAAGTAGCTCGGTGAATATCAAAGTGAAAGAAAGCGTTTTTATGAGATATGGAAGGCGCTGGTACGATCTCATCAGTGTATGTTTCTTTGCTATAAACACTGAATGAGATTTTATTTTCTTCTACTGTAAGAGCCATGTAGTCTTTTCAATATTTTTTTTGGCTTGATATTTATTTGTACGTGAGATGTAAGTACTGTTTATTTCTTGTACTGTTAGTACTTACACTTTCATAGAAAAAATTTTTCCCATAAATTTAATTTCTGATAAAGGCACTGATACAGGTGTTAAAACCTGGTAACAGGCTTAAAATTCGTGACCGAGGGCTTAATTACCTTAACTTTAATTTATAAACGGCCACTGAACTAAGCAGCCATGTTTAAAATTCTAATAATGCTTCAGTCTTATTCTGTTCCGGTCTTTCATTCGTTATTTTGCTGCCTAGGCAACAGAGTTCCTCAATTTCATATACTTCGTGACCATCAATCGTGATGATAAGTTTCTCACTGTTCTCATTTCTGGTACTTCTCATTCCTTTCGTCTTTCTTCTATTTACTCTTACTCAAGTGGCCGGTGAGCCTTAACTATGCGAAATGAAGTGTAAAGAGGGCTATGCGAGGGGCGTTCAATGAATTCGAAAGTAAAGTTCTATGTACTGACTTGGCAGAAAATCCTAAGAAATTTTGGTCTTATGTCAAAGCGGCAGGTGGATAAAAACAAAATGTGCAGATACTCTGTGACCAAAATGGTACTGAAACAGAGGATGACACTAAATGTCGTTTTCCAAAGCTGTTTCACTGAGGAAGACTGCACTGTAGTTCCTTCTCTAGATTGTCATACAGATGACAAAATGGTAGATATCGAAATAGACGACAGAGGGATAGAGAAACAATTGAAATCGCTCAAAAGAGGAAAGGCCGCTGGACATGATGGGATACCAGTTCGATTTTACACAGATTACGCGAAGGAACTTGACCTCCTTCTTGCAGCGATGTACCGTAGGTCTCTAGAAGAGCGTAGCGCTCCAAAGGATTGGAAAAGGGCACAGGTCATCCCCGTTTTCAAGAAGAGACGTCGAACACATGTGCAGACCTATAGACCTATATCTCTAACGTCGATCAGTTGTAGAATTTTGGAACACGTATTATGTTCGAGTATAATGTCTTTTCTGGAGACTAGAAATCTACTCTGTAGGAATCAGCACGGGTTTCGAAAAAGACGGTCGTGTGGAACGCAGCTCGCGCTATTCGTCCACGACACTCAAGAGGGCCATAGACACGGGTTCCCAGGTAGATGCCGTGTTTCTTGACTTCCACAAGGCGTTCGATACAGTTCCCCACAGTCCTTTAAGGAACAAAGTAAGAGCATATGGACTATCAGACCAATTGTGCGATTGGATTGAAGAGTTCCTGGATAACAGAACGCAGCATGTCATTCTCAATTCTTCCGAAGTAAGACTGATTTCAGGTGTGCCGCAGGGGAGTGTCGTAGGACCATTGCAATTCACAATACACATAAATGACCTTGTGGATAACATCTCAAGTTCACTGAGGCTTTTTGCGGATGATGCTGTGCTACATCGAGAGGTTGTAACAATGGAAATTTGTAATGAAGTGCAGTAGGATCTGCAGCGAATTGACGCATGGTGCAGGAATGACAATTGAAAGTCAATGTTGAGAAGTGTAGTGTGCTGCGAATACATAGAAAGAAAGATCCCTTATCATTTAGCTACAATATAGAAGGTCAGCAACTGGAAGCAGTTATTTCCATAAATTATCTGGGAGTACGCATTAGGAGTGATTTAAAATGGAATGATCATATAAAGTTGATCGTCGGTAAAGCCGATGCCAGACTGAGATTCATTGGAAGAATCCTAAGGAAATGCAATCCGAAAACAAAGGAAGTAGGTTACAGTACGCTTGTTCGCCCACTGCTTGAATACTGCTCAGCAGTGTGGGATCTGTACCAGATAGGGTTCACAGAAGAGATAGAGAAGATCCAACAGAGAGCAGCGCGCTGCTTTACAGGATCATTTAGTAATCGCGAAAGCGTTACGGAGATGGCACATAAACTCCAGTAGAAGACTCTGCAAGAGACGCTCAGTAGCTCGGTACGGACTTGTGGTGAAGTTTCGAGGACTTACCTTCACCGAGGAGTCAAGCAGTATATTGCTCCCTACTACGTATATCTCGCGAAGAGACCATGAGGATAAAATCAGAGAGATTAGAGCCCACACAGAGGCATTCCGACAATCCTTCTTTCCACGAACAATACGAGACTGGAACAGAAGGGGGAACCGGTAGAGGTACTCAAGGTACCCTCCGCCACACACCGTCAGGTGGCTTGCGGAGGATGGATGTAGGTGTAGATGTAGAAGATATCTGTTCGGACATGTCCGAAAGAACAGATACCATCGGTGACCATGCAACTCGTTAGGCCATCTTCTTCTTCTGTGGGGATGCACAAACATTGCCCGAACTCTCACGGGAATCGGCAACGCGCCGCGAGTAACGAGTATAATGGGCGGGGGGCACTACGAATGTAGTGCGGGACAATACGTTGAGAATGTGGGTTTTGCGGGAGGCGTGCCAGAGATAAATCCCTGCAGTCGCGCTATCCTCTGTGTTAGAGATGGGCAAACTGAAACACGTAACTGTTTCGAAACAGAAGAATGTAATGTTTCGGTACGCTGTTTCGAAATAGTGAAACAGCTTGTGTTTTGTAATATAATAAACCTACACATTTTATCACTTTGAATGTGTACTGTATAAGTATGTCCATATAAACACAAATGAGGTGCGAGAGGGCTAATCATATAGGGAAAAAAAAAGGGTTCAAATGGCTCTGAGCACTATGGGACTTAACATCGATGGTCATCAGTCCCCTAGAACTTAGAACTACTGAAACCTAACCAACCTAAGGACACCACACAACACCCAGTCATCACGAGGCAGAGAAAATCCCTCACCCCGCCGGGAAGAATTCAGGGATATCATTGCAATAACTTCTGTAATAAACATAAAGTGTGCTTTATTGTTTTTAGATTTTTATAAAGCGTTCGATGTAGTAAATCATGAATATCTACTACAGACATTGAAGAAAATAGGTTTCAACGATAGGGCCATACAGTTAATTAAGAACATAGCAATAGGGGTAAACGCTAAAATAGCGGTGAACTGTCAACAATCCAGGCCGATGCAAATACAACGAGGTGTTCTTCAAGGAAATGCCCTATCCATGTCGCTCTTTACCATTTCACTGGAACCTTTCCTGCGACATGTCCGTGCTACATTAAAATGCTTAACATTATCAGGAAATAAAACAGCTATAAGGGCCTATGCTGACGATATAGGGGTGATTATAAGGATTAATGACGAGGTAAGCACGCTAGCAACGGTGCCTGAGTCGTACTGTAGAGCATCTGGAGCCAATGCAAACGAAAAAAAAGTAAGATATTAAATCTCAGAGGTTTTGATAATATCAACGCCGAGTGAGCAAAATTAGTCCGTCAACATTAAACACTTGGGATGACCCCGACAGCATGCCCTATGAAAGTGACGGCTTTAAATTGGAAAGTTGCAGCAGGTCAAGTTCCAGGAGCCATTATAGAGAATTTAACTCGATATATGAACCAAGTAAGACGAACACAGTATATCAACTCATGCATCCTTGCTAAGGCTTATTATACTGCCCAATGCCGAGAATGGTAGCGAGGAGAATAATGTCCAAAATCACAAACTTTTTGTGGAGAGGTGAAGTGTTCAGAGTACCTGCTGCAGTAGCCACTTTACATCCTACAAATGGTGGACTAGGATTACCTGATATAACGGATAAAGCATCTGCACTTTTCATCAAAAGGCAAGTTAATTTAATAAGAGACTCGCGAGAAAGCATACCCAGACAACTTTTCGAGATCATTAAACCTCGAAGCCTGCTTCCCTCGACTGACGTGCAGAATGTCAACAGTCGCTTACAGCACGTGAGAATTTTCTGTGTTGAGTTTAGTTATGTAAGTGTCGAACTCAGGCAGTCAGGACACTTAACATAGAAAGCTATAATGCAGGAACGAAAGAAAAGCGAAGGAAGAAACAAAATAGGACGGCAATTTCCAGACATTGAGTGGACTGAGACTTGGAAAAACATTAGTTTTAATGTGCTCACGTCTAGTATAAAACGTCATGGTACAAGACAGTTAACAACATAGTTATCACCACTCGGAATCTGTGAAACAAATATATGACAGCTGACACAATAGTTCATAGATATATTTGCAGTGGTCACACGAATAGTTGGAAGTTGATCCCGGAGCAAATAGCTTTGATTACAAGAACATCCCCTGAGTATATATCGCTGTCATTGATACGTAGGCCCGAAGCGCGCTATTTCCCAGAAGCAAAAAATAACGCTGTGTACTGGTTGCTGGGAAATTTTGTTAATTACGTCGTTAACAAATTAGGATCCGATAGCACCATAGAGTTCAAGGTACACATGCTGTGAGAATTCCACAAAATTAGAAGGTATTCGAATCACAAGAAAAAGTTCGGTAATACGTTAAACCCCGCCCCCCCCCCTCCCACACCCACCCCCGCGTGAACCATGGATCTTGCCGTTGGTGGGGACGCTTGCGTGCCTCAGCGATACAGATAGCCGTACCATAGGTGCAACCACAACGGAGGGGTGTCTGTTGAGAGGCCAGACAAACGTGTGGTTACTGAAGAGGGGCAGCAGATCTGGCCTTGTAACACTAACCAAAACGGCCTTGCTGTGCTGGTACTGCGAACGGCTGAAAGCAAGGGGAAACTACGGCCGTAATTTTTCCCGAGGGCATGCAGCTTTGCAGCTTTACTGTATGTTTCAATGATGATGGCGTCCTCCTGGGTAAAATATACCAGAGGAAAATTAGTCCCCCATTCGGATCTCCGGGCGGGGACTAGTCAAGAGGACGTCGTTATTAGGATAAAGAAAAACTGGCGTTCTACGGATCGGAGCGTGGAATGTCAGATCCCTTAATCGGGCAGGTAGGCTATAAAATTTAAAAAGGGAAATGGTTAGATATAGTGGGAATTAGTGAAGTTCGGTGGCAGGAGGAACAAGACTTTTGGTCAGGTGAGTACAAGGTTATAAAACCAAAATCAAATAGGGGTAATGCAGGAGTAGGTTTAATAATGAATAAAAAAATAGGAGTGCGGGTAAGCTACTACAAACAGCATAGTGAATGCATTATTGTGGCCAAGATAGATACGAAGCCCACACCTACTACAGTAGTAAAAGTTTATATGCCAACTAGCTCAGCAGATGATGAAGAAATTGAGGACATGTATGATGAAATAAAAGAAATTATTCAGGTAGTGAAGAGAGCCGAAAATTTAATAGTGATGGGTGATTGGAATTCGAGAGTAGGAAAAGGGACAGAAGGAAACATAGTAGGTGAGTGTGGATTGCGGGTCAGAAATGAAAGAGGAGGCCCTCTGGTACAATTTTGCACAAAGCATTACTTAATCATATCTAACACTTGGTTCAAGAATCATAAAAGAAGGTTGTATACGTGGAAGAATCCTGGAGATACTAGAAGGTATTATATAATGGTAAGCCGGCCGCGGTGGTCTCGCGATTCTAGGCGCGCAGTCCGGAACCGTGGGATTGCTACGGTCGCAGGTTCGAATCCTGCCTCGGACATGGATGTGTGTGATGTCCTTAGGTTAGTTAGGTTTAAGTAGTTCTAAGTTCTAGGGGACTGATGACCACAGCAGTTGAGTCCCATAGTGATCAGAGCCATATAATGGTAAGACAGAGATTTAGGAACCAGGTTTTAAATTGTAAGACATTTCCAGGAGCAGATGTGGACCACAATCTATTGGTTATGAACTGCAGATTAAAACTGCAAAAAGGTGGGAATTTAAGGAGACGGGACCTGGATAAACTGAAAGAACCAGAGGTTGTAGAGAGTTTCAGGGAGAGCATAAGGGAGCTATTGACAGGAATGGGGGAAAGAAATACAGTAGAAGAAGAATGGGTAACTTTGAGGGATGAATTAGTGAAGGCAGCAGAGGATCAAATAGGTAAAAAGACGAGGGCTAGTAGAAATCCTTGAGTAGCAGAAGATATATTGAATTTAATTGATGAAAGGAGAAAATATGAAAATGCAGTAAATGAAGCAGGCAAAAAGGAATACAAACGTCTCAAAAATGAGATCGACAGGAAGTGGAAAATGGCTCAGCAGGGATGGCTAGAGGAGAGATTTAAGGATGTAGAGGCTTATCTCACTAGGGGTAGGATAGATACTGCCTACAGGAAAATTAAAGAGACCTTTGGAGATAAGAGAACCAGTTGTATGAATATCAAGAACTCAGATGGAAACCCGTTTCTAAGCAAAGAAGGGAAAGCAGAAAGGTGGAAGGAGTATATAGAGGGTCTATACAACGGCAATGTACTTGAAGACAATATTATGGAAATTGAAGAGGATGTAGATGAAGATGAAATGGGAGATATGACACTGTGTGAAGAGTTTGACGGAGCACTGAAAGACCAGAGTCGAAACAAGGCCCCTGGAGTAGACAACATTCCATTAGAACTACTGACGGCCTTGGGAGAGCAAGTCCTGGCAAAACTCTACCATATGGTAAGCAAGATGTATGAGACAGGCGAAATACCCTCAGACTTCAAGAAGAATATAATAACTCCAATTCCAAGGAAAGCAGGTCTTGACAGATGTGAAAATTACCGAACTATCAGTTTAATAAGTCACAGCTGCAAAATACTAACGTGTTTTCTTTACAGACGAATGGAAAAACTGATGGAAGCCGACCTTGGGGAAGATCAGTTTGGATTCCGTAGAAATGATGGAACACGTAAGGCAATACTCACGACTTATCTTAGAATAAATATTAAGGAAAGGCAAACCTACGTTTCTAGCATTTGTAGACGTAGAGAAAGTTTTTGAGAATGTTGATTGGAAATTTCTCTTTCAAATTCTAAAGGTGGCAGGGGTAAAATACAGGGAGCGAAAGGCTATTTACAATCTGTACAGAAACCACATGGCAGTTATAAGAGTCGAGGAACATGAAAGGGAAGCAGTGATTGGGAAGGAAGTTATTCAATCTGTATATTGAGCAAGCAGTAAAGGAAACAAAAGAAAAATTCGGTGTAGGTATTAAAATCCATGGAGAAGAAATAAAAACTTTGAGGTTCGCCGGTGACGTCGTAATTCTGTCAGAGACAGCAAAGGACTTGGAAGAGCAGTTGAACGGAATGGACAGTGTCTTGAAAGGAAGATATAAGATGAACATCAACAAATGCAAAACAAGGATTATGGAATGTAATCGAATTAAGTCGGGTGATGCTGCGGGAATTAGATTAGGAAATGAGATACTTAAAGTAGTAAAGGAATTTTGCTATTTGGGGAGTAAAATAACTGATGATGGTCGAAGTAGAGAGGATATAAAATGTAGACTGGCAATGGCAAGGAAAGCGTTTCTGAAGAAGAGAAATTTGTTAACATCGAGTATAGATTTAAGTGTCAGGAAGTCGTTTCTGAAACTATTTGTATGGAGTGTAGCCATGTATGGAAGTGAAACATGGACGATGAATTGTTTGGACAGGAAGAGAATAGAAGCTTTCGAAATGTGGTGCTACAGAAGAATGTTGAAGATTAGATGGGTAGATCATGTAACTAATGAGGAGGTATTGAATAGAATTGGGGAGAAGAGGAGTTTGTGGCTCATCTTGACTAGAAGACGGGATAGATTGGTAGGGCATGTTCTGAGGCATCAAGGGATCTCCAATATAGTATTTGGGGGGGGGGGGAGCGTGGAGGGGAAAAAATCGTAGAGGGAGGCCAAGAGATGAATACACTAAGCAGATTCACAAGGATGTAGGTTGCAGTAGGTACTGGGAGATGAAGAGGCTTGCAAAGGATAGGGTAGCATGGAGAGCTGCATCAAACCAGTCTCAGGAGTGAAGACAAGAACAACAACAATATGTTAAAAATTGGGGCATTGGTTAATATAAAAAAAGAAGATTACGTTGACGGTGATGTATTGTAGTTACCTTAAGGATATTGTTTAAAATTTTACAGTATATTTTTGGTGTGCTTTTTCTACTACAGAGAGTAGTTTTTGAAATTTTAATGATAATGTACAGACCTTATGTGACTGTGAGATTCTGTGTCTAATAGTGTCAACACACAAAACATTAAAGGTGCATTATTGGCTTATATTAGTTTTTGTCTAAATCACTTCTTGTATAACGTATTGTCCGAAAGAACAGATACCATCTTAGTATACAGGGTGATCCATTGATTGTGCCAGGGCCAAATATCTCACGAAATTAGAGTCATACGAAAAAACAACAAAGAACGAAGCTTGTCTAACTTGAAGCGGGAAACCAGATGGCGTTGTGGTTGGCGTGCTAGACGGCGCTGCCATAGGTCAAACGGATATCAACTGCGACTTTTTAAAAATAGGAACCCCCATTTTTTATTACATATAAAGAAATATGAATGTTTTAGTTGGACCACTTTTTTCGCTTTGTGATAGACGGCGCTGTAATAGTCAAACATATGGCTCACAATTTTAGACGAACAGTTGGTCACAGGTAGGTTTTTTAAATTAAATACAGAACGTAGGTACATTTGAACATTTTATTTCGGTTGTTCTAATGTAATACATGTAGCTTTGTGAACTTATCATTTCTGAGAACGCATGCTGTTACAGCGTGATTACCTGTAAATACCACATTAATCCAATAAATACTCAAAATGATGTCCGTCAACCTCAATGCATTTGGCAATACGTGTAACGATATTCCTCTCAACAGCGCCTTCCATAACGTTCACATATGGAGTGACAATGCGCTGACGCATGTTGTCAGGCGTTGTCGGTGGATCTCGATAGCAAATATCCTTCAACTTTCCCCACAGAAAGAAATCCGGAGACGTCAGATCCGGTGAACGGGCGGGCCACGGTATGGTGCTTCGACGACCGATCCATCTGTCACGAAAAATGCTATTCAATACCGCTTCAATCGCACGCGAGCTATACATCCATCATGTTGGAAGTACATCGCCGTTCTGTCATGCAGTAAAACATCTTGTAGTAACATCGGTATAACATTACGTAGGAAATCAGCATACACTGCACCATTTAGATTACCATCGATAAAATGCGGGCCAATTATCCTTCCTCCCATAATGCCGCACCATACATTAACCCGCCAAGACCGCTGATGTTCCACTTGTCGCAGTCACATGGATTTTCCGTTGCCCAATAGTGCATATTATGCCGGTTTGCGTTACCGCTGTTGGTGAATGACGCTTCGCCGGTAAATAGAACCCGTGCAAAAAATGTGTCATCGTCCTGTAATTTCTCTTGTGCCCAGTGGCAGAACTGTACAAGACGTTCAAAGTCGTCGCCATGCAATTCCTGGTGCATAGAAATACGGTGCGGGTGCAATCGATGTTGATGTAGCATTCTCAACACAGACTTTTTTGAGATTCCCGCGATTTGTCTGCTACTGATGTGCGGATTAGCCGCGACAGCATCTAAAACACCTACTTGGACATCATCATTTGTTGCAGGTCGTGGTTGACGTTTCACACGTGGCGGAACACTTCCTGTTTCCTTAAATAACGTAACTATCCGGCGAACGGTCCGGCACTTGGATGATGTCGTCCAGGATACCGAGCAGCACACATAGCACACGCCCGTTGGGTATTTTGATCTCAATAGCCATACATCAACACGATATCGACCTTTTCCGCAATTGACAAACGGCCCATTTTAACACGGGTAATGTATCGCGAAGCAAATACCGTCCGCACTGGCAGAATGTTACGTGATACCACGTACTTATACGTTTGTGACTATTACAGTGCCATCTGTCACAAAGCGAAAAATGTGGTCCAACTAAAACATTCATATACTACACGAATATGTAATAAAAAATGTGGGTTCCTATTTTATAAAAACGCCGTTGATATCCGTTTGACATATGGAAGCGCCATCTAGCGGGCTAAGAATAGCGCCATCTGGTTTCCCCCTTCAATCTAGACCGAGTTTCGTTCTTTGCAGTTTTTTCGTTTGATGCTTATTTCGTGAGATATTTGGCCCGGTCACGATCAATGGACCACCCTGTATAACGCTGTCATTTCCGGTGGTTAGATAGACACGAAGCCCAAGCCTACCACAGTAGTTTAGGTTTATATGTTAACTAGCTCCGTAGATGATTAAGTGATTGAACAAATAATGATGGGATAAAAGAAGTTATTCATATAGTAAGAGTGACGAAAACTGTAAAGCCATGGAGGACTGGAATTTGATAGTTGTGAAAGGAAGAGAAGGAAAAGTAGAGGTAAATATGGACCGGAGGTAAGGAATGAAAGAGGAAGCCGCCTGGTGGAATTTTCGCAGAGCATAACATAATGATAACTAACACTTTGTTTAAGAATCGTAAAAGCAAGCTGTATACGTGGAAGAGGCCTGGAGACACTGGAAGATTTCACATAGATCGTATGATGGTAAGACAGAGATATTTTCAGGGGCAGATGCGGTCTGTGACCACAATTCACTGGGTATGAACAGAAGAAACTGCGAAAAGGTAGGAATTTAAGGAAATGGGAACTCGATAAACAGACAGAACCAGAGTCTGCATAAAGCTTCAGAGAGAGCATTAGGGAACGATTGACAAATACAGGGAAAAGAAATACGGTAGAAAAAGAATGGGTAGCTTTGAGAGATGGAATAGTCAACGCAACAGAGGATCAAGTAAGTAAAAATACGAGGGCTAACAGAAGAGAGATCGAATTTAATTGATGAATGCAGAAAATGTAAAAATGCAGTAAACGCAGCAGACGAAAAGGAATACAAACGTCTCAAAAATGAGATCGACAGCGAGTGCAAAATGGCTAAGCAAGGATGGCTAGATGGCAAATGTAAGGATGTGGAGGCTTATCTCAATAGGGGTAACATTGATACTGCCTACAGGAAAATTAAATAGACCTTTGCAGAAAAGAGAACCACGTGCATGAATATCAAGAGCTTAGATGGTAAACCAGTACCAAGGAAAGAAGGGAAAGCAGAAAAGTGGAATGAGTATATAGAGGGTCTAAGAGGACTTAGATCAATATGAAATGGGAGATATGATACTGAGTGATGAATGTGACAGAGTACGGAAGGACCTAAGACAAACAAAGGCCGCGGGAGTAGACAATATTCTATTAGAACTACTGATAGTCTTGGGAGAGCCAGCCATGACAAAACTCTACCATCTGGTAAGAAAAATGTGACAGGCGAAGTACCAGCAGACTTCAAGCAGAATATGAAAATTCCAACACCAAAGACAGCAGGTGTCGACAGGTGTGAAAATTATCGAACTACCAGTTTAATAACTCACGGCTGCAAAATAATAACACGAATTTTTTACAGATGTATGGAAAATCAGTTTGGATTCCGCAGTAGTGTTGCAACATGCGAGGTAATACTGACCCTACGACTTATCTTAGAAGATAGATTAAGGAAAGGCAAACCTACGTTTCTAACATTTGTAGACTTAGAGAAAGCTTCTGACAGTGTTGACTGGAATACTTTTTCAAATTATGAAGGTGGCAGGGGTAAAATACAGGGAGTGGAAGGCTATTTACAATTTGTACAGACTGCAGTTATAAGAGTGGAGGGGCATGAAAGGGAAGCAGTGGTTGAGAAGGGAGTAAGACAAGGTTGTAGCCTCAGATGTTATTCAATCTGTATGTTGAGCAAACAGTAAAGGAAACAAAAGAAAAATTTGTAGTAGGAATTAAAATCCATGGAGAAGATATAAAAACTTTAAGGTTTGCCAGTGACATTGCAATTCTGTCAGGGCAGCAAAGGACCTGGAAGAGCAGTTGAACGGAATGGACAGTGTCTTGAAAGGAGGATATAAGATGAACATCAACAAGAGTAAAACGAGGATAATGGGATGTAGTCGAATTAAGTTAGGGAATTAGATTAAGAAATGAGGCACCTAAAGTAGTAGATAAGTTCTGCTATTGGGGTAACAAATTAACTGATGATGGTCGAAGTAGAGAGATCTGCAAGGGCAAGGAAAGCGTTCCTGAAGAAGGGAAATTTGTTAACATCGAGTATAGATTTAAGTGTCAGGAAGTCTTTTCTGAAAGTATTTGTATGGAGTGTAGCCATGTATGGAAGTGAAACGTGGACGATAAATAGTTTGGACAAGAAGAGAATAGAAGCTTTCGAAATGTGGTGCTACCGAAGAATGCTGAAAATTAGATGGGTAGATCACATAACTAATGAAGAGGTTTTGAATAGAATTGGGGAGGAGTTTGTGGCACCACCTGCGTAAAAGAAGGGATCGGTTGGTAGGACATGTTCTGAGCCATCAAGGGATCACGAATTAAGTGTTGGAGAGGAGCGTGGAGGGTAAACATCGTAGAGTGAGACCAAGACATGAATACACTAAGCAGATTCAGAAGGATGTAGGTTGCAGTAGGTACTGGGTGATGAAGGAGCTTGCACAGGATAGAGTAGCATGGAGAGCTGCATCAAACCAGTTTCTGGACTGAAGACCACAACAACAACAACAGATAATAGTTAGCATACCATATATTTTGGCAGATAAGACGATAGCTGAAGCATAAAAAAAGGCACCTAAAATTGGGTCGTCTTCTATGGCAGATATAAAACACAGATTGAAATGTATGTATATTAAAACCATTATAAAATAAAATAAATCACCCACCAGTGTATTTAAAACGCTGAAAAATCTTCACAGTCATTATTTAAGGAAAGCAGCTCCTGAAGAACGTCCTCACTTTCGTTGTTGAGAAACTCGTGGTATGATCCCCATTCTGCACCTTGTAAATCGATTTCCGCTTCGTCATCAGTATCCGGTAACAGATCGATCTCAGCGCCAGTCACAGCTATGGAAATCCCACCGTTCTCGAAGGATTTGACCATTATTTCAATTTTCACTTTTTCCCGTGTTCTGATCAAGAAATCCCCCCTCCAAAAAAAAAAAAAAAATCAAGTGATACAGCCCGCATAGCTCCATCTTTGGTGTACGACTTTTCGCCACTCATCATCCAGTTGTTCCATTGTTCACGCATGTGGTCTTTGAATGATTTATTCAGAGAGATGTCTAAAGGGTGTAGCATCAAAATCAAACCAGCCGGTATTACAGCAATCTCAGTATTGCTTCGTGCTACGTGACTTTCTCAGCGTTGTGACTGCGAAACAAGGCTCTCACCAAAAAACTAGCATTGTTTCATAGAGCACCTGGTAGCCTCTGCCGCTCATGTTTCGTGTACAGTTTTACACAATTCTCGTGAATCCATCTCTTTTCTTGGAAATGTACAAAAATGCCCGGTGGAAATTTTATTTTAGAATTGGTTTTCCGCTTGAAAATGACCATAGGTTTTAACACTGTTCCATCTGCCACGCATGTTAATACAATTATTTCCTCAGTTCTGCAGTTTATTATATCAAACTTAATCGGTGTTCCATCCGTATTGCCAATATGAGATAGTGGAAAGCTGTATTTTTGCCTCATACGAAAAACAAACAAATTTATGAGATTTCGTAACGCCATGGCCAAGATCTTTCAGTAAGTTCTGCGCGATTTTTGTTTTCTGCTGTATTACCAGACATTTTAGGTTCATGAAACGATGCTATTTCCTTAAATTCTTTGACGTGCTCTTGACTGGCTAGTTCCCACTTCAGTGCATAAGCGCTAATCATATTTCTCGTAACAATTCTGCCTCGGTTGTTGTACCCATTCTGCAACGCTGTTTTCTAAATATCCGGCCAACTATTCCTCTCATAGAACATTTTTTCATTGGCATTTTTAAAAAATTGCATCTTAATTTTTTTTGTCAGTCTCTTACCATCTTCTCTGTTATATCGAAAGACCTTGCTACAGTACCGTTGTTCGATTCTTTGTCTTGTTGTATGACCTTTAACTTGAATCTTGTTTCATATGCACTTCTTTTTATTGGTTTCGTCATAATCTACACACTTTACAAATTTTACACCGATTCCACTTGCAACAAGAACTGTTTGAACACGTAACACAACCTAAAACAATGCTTGTTAGCTGTTTGGATCGCGTCAAGTGCACAAGAAATGCACATATGAAACAAGATTTTTTTAATATATCTATATTACAGTACAGTGTTAAAGATTAATTTTTCTAAATGATGACTAACTGACAACCTCAGCTGCCGACAGGTATTGTTGATATACCTCGATGGGGACAGCTGAAAATGTGTGCCCCGACCGTGACTCGAACCTGGGATCTCCTGCTTACAAGGCAGACGCTCTTTCCATCTGAGCCACCGAGGACACAGACGAATAGCGCGACTGCAGGGACTTATCCCTTGCACGCTTTCCGTGAGACACACATTCCGAACTGTCCACAATTCTACCTGTGTGATGTACCTTATAGACATTTGCCCATTCACTCTAGTCATCATTTATTCTAGGGAAAAGCTGCACAGTCATCAACAGTAACTGTTCTTTCGAGAAGAAGTTACTGTCTTCGTATATATATTATTTTTTTCTATTATTTACCCCATTCCCCCAAACGGTACAACGTGCATATACTATATTTATAGATTTCTTTATTCCTATTCAAGAATTTATCTATGGTATTTTGTCAAGGAGATATGATTTCAGTTTATTTTGGAAGGTATTACTGCTGTTCGTCAGACACTTTATTTCATCTGGTAATTTTTCAAAAATTTTTATAGCAGCATATTTTACCCCTTCCTGTGCCAAAGATAGGTTGAGTAAAGAATAGTGTAAGTCTTTCTTTTTTTCTAGTATTGTAATCATGAATATCACTGTTGTTTTTAAACTGGTCCACGATTTTGAGAACAAATTTCATTAGTGAGTAAATGTACTGTGAGGTTGTTGTAAGAATTGCCAATCATTTAAAAAGATGCCAGCATTATGTGCGACTATGAACCCCACACATTATTCTAACCACTGTCTTTTGAGCAGTGAATACTTTTTGTCTACGTGTTGAGTTACCCCAAAATATTATTCCATATGACATCAGAGAGTGTAAGTATGCAAAGTATGTTAGCTTACTATTTTCTATATCCTCAAAATTGGCAATAATTCTGATTGCTAAAGTTGCTGAACCTAGTCGCTCTAGAGGATCCAAAATATGAATTTTCCAATGAAGATTCTCATGTATATGTACACCCAAAAACTTAGTATGTTCCACCCTGTCTACTTTCTGTTGATGTGTTATATTTATTGAAGGAACTGTACTTTTTGCATAAGAATATTGGATTTACTGTGTTTTTTCAAAGTATAAAGGAAGCCCATTTGCAGGAAACCAATTAATGACTTTTCCAAAGACCTGAGTTGTATTACTTTCAATTGAAGTTTCTTTTACTTTATTAATAATGACGCTTCAATCATTAGCAAACAGTGTCAGTTGAGCGTCTTGTTTCAGATAAGAAGGGAGGTCTTTCACATATATCAAGACCCTATGACTGACCCCTGTGGGACACCTAATGTAATTTCACCCCAGTTAGATGAAGTGGCAAACTTATTTTAATCGCTTGACACATATGAAGGAACTTTTTGTTTCTTGTTCTGTAGGTATGACTTAAACCACTCATATGCTATTCTATTTATATCATAGAATTGTAATTTCTGTAACATAATGTCATGGTTCACACAATCAAATGCCTTGGACAAGTCACAAAAAGTTCCTTTTGGTGACATTTTACTATTTAAAGACTCTATTATGCGGACAGTGAAATTGTATACTGCTGTCACGGCGGAACAGCATTTTTGAAATTCGAATGGTGATTTACTAAGTATCCCATTACTGTTGAGATGGCTAACCACTATTGAGTACATTGCTTTCTCGAAGGTTTTTCAAATGCTGTAAGCAAGGATACTGGCCGATAATTATTGACATGTGTGGTGTCCCCCTTTTCGTAGAGAGGCCTGACAATGGCATATTTTAACCTGTCTGGGAAAATTCCTTGAGTTAGTGGTTCATTACATATGTGACTCAGAACATCAGCTGTAATTGCTCCACATTGTTTTAATATCTTATTAGAGATGTCTTGTACTCCAACAGAACATTTGTTTTTCAAGGATTTAATACTTTCACTTATTTCACAAGAGGTTGTTAGGTGAAACTTAATATGGCTAAAATTTTCCAAAACTGGCTCTTCTGTGTACTGTTTGCTTTTTCTTTTGAACTATTCTCACAAATTTTTCCTTCTACACTTAAGAAATGCTTGTTAAATACATTAGCTACTTGTGTACTGTTGGTTGGGGTGGTCTTTCTCATTAATATAATACTACTTACCCAATGGTTACTTTTCTTGTCTCCCTTCTAACAATATTCCACATTTTATTGTCAGAGTTGTTAATTTCTTCTCCAACAGTCATATTTCTTGATTTCCTTACAACTTCTCTCAGTGTGTTACAGTGATTTTTATAGTGTAAAACTACTTGTGGGTGTTTAGTAGTTCTTGCTTTCTCATATAGTTTTTTTTTTCCTCCTGAAGACACTTTAATACCTGTAGAAATCCAAGGTTTCTTTGAAAAATGTGTGGTGTTACATTTAGTAATTTTCTTTGGGATACTATGTTCAAAAAGGGTTATAAATTTATCAAGAAATATGTTGCATGTATCATTAGGATTTGGCTCATTATATACATCTTCCCAATTAACACTTCTTAAATTTTGTCTGAAGTGGTGAATGGATACAGAGTTAAGCAACCTCACACTTTTACTTAATGGTTTCTGAACTTTATACCCTGTTAGGTTTTGTAAGTTAATCAGTTGTGCATCATGATATGACAGTCCATTTACCAAAGGGGAAGCATGTGTTTGGTTTACATTCTCGTTATTTGGCACGTGTTTATACAGATAAAACCGTGGCCATGCTTAAGGGGGCTTTTGCTTTATGATGTGTTCAACAGCAACGATATCTTGGTGGCACATAGCAGCTATGTCGGCAGAAGTGAATAGCCAATTTCATTTTATTGCCGGAGTTGTTAATTTCTTCTCTAACATACATATTTCTTGATTTCCGTACAACTTCTCTGTGTGTGACAGTAATTTTTATAGTCTAAAACTACTTCTGGATCTTTACTAGTTCTTGCTGTCTCATACAGTTTTCTTTTTCTTTCTGGAGACACTTTAATGCCTGTAGTAATGCAAGGTTTCTTTGAAAAGTGTGTGGTGTTACATTTAGAAATTTTCTTTGGGAAACAATGTTCAGAAAGGGATACAAATTTATCAAGAAAAATGTTGCATTAGAATTTGGCTCATTGTATACATGTAACCCAATCAACATTTTTTAAACTTTCTCTGAAGTGCTCTATAGATACCACGTTCAGTAACCTCACACTTCATGGTTTCTGAACTGTACACTCTGTTAGGATTTGTAAGTTAATCAGTTGTGCATCATGATCTGACAATCCATTTACCACAGGGAAAGCTTGTGTTTATACAGATAAAACCGTGACAATGCTTAAAGGGGCCATTGCTTTAAGCCTAGTTTACACGGCGACACTAGGTTGCAAGCAACAGCGCTACCGGTCACTGCGAATGAGCGCAGCGCGTTTGCGCAACTCGTCGGTGAAACTATACACTTTCGACGTGTTCCAACTTCAGTGACACTAGTTGTATGAGTTTTGAGGTTCTTTGTGTTCGTAGAGTGTAGACAAACTGAAATATGCAGTGAGGAACAGAGAATAATGTTCGCTTTTTGGATATGTATGCTTTGCATAGGTGTTTGTGGGGTTTCAGTGACGCTGATTACAAAAGTAAGCGATATACTGCTGCTTCTGACAAGGGAACCTCCACATCGCACCCCCCTCACATTTAGTTATAAATTGGCACAGTGGATGGACCTTGAAACACTGAACACAGATCAATCGAGAAAACAGGAAGAAGTTGTGTGGAACTATGAAAAAAAATAAGCAAAATACACAAACTGAGTAATCCATGCGCAGGATATGCAACATCAAGGATATCGTTTGGGAGTGATTATCACATCCACAAGAAAACCTAAATCGGGCAAGGTAGAAGAATCTTTTTACCCATTCACGAAGTGTACAAGCTAGGTGGGTCGACAACATATTCCTGTCATGTGACGCACGTGCCGTCACCAGTGTCGTAAAGAATAAATCAGACGTGTTTTGCTGTGGAGGAATCGGTTCACGTGTGACCTTGCGATCAAATGTTTTCGGTTCCCATTGGAGAGGCACGTCCTTTCGTCTACTAATCGCACGGTTTTGCGGTGCGGTCACAAAAAACAGACACTAAACTTATTTCAGTGAACAGAGACGTCAATGAACGAACGGATAGGTCATAACTTTGCGAAAATAAAAAAATAAACTTTCCACTCGAGGGAAGATTTGAACCAAGGTCCTCTCGTTCCGCAGCTGCTCACGCTAACCACGGGACCATGATGATGCATACATTGCGCATGGACTACTCAGTTTATATATTTTGCTTATTTTTTTTTTCATAGTTCCACACAACTTCTTCCTGTTTTCTCGATTGATCTGTGTTCAGTGTTTCAAGGCCTATCCACTGTGCCAATTTATAGCTAAATCTGAGAGAGGTGCGATGGGGAGGTTCCCTTGTGAGACCTTCACGTGCGATCAGAACGCAGACAGTTTGACAATATCTGAGCCGCAGGGCAAAATTTGTTGAATTACTAGCACATATACAACTGAATTAAGAAAAATCAAGCAAATGCAATTCTAGCTGTGGCAATGCTCTCGTCTACAAGAATAAAATCCCATCGTTCGAGTTGGCCACCTCTTTGCTAAGGAATATTGTTGACAGGAGGGAAGGCTATACAAATTCAAGAAGCTGCATACTTTATTCAATATTCACTTATATAAAACGTCACTGCTCGCCATTCACATAAGTTTAAATTTAGAAATATTGCCACTGTACAGATCTATTTTCAAGACAGTAGTTTGCAAACCATCCTCTTCTGAATGCGGCCTGTTCAAACAATTACTGCTGTTAATGTTAATGATTATTACTCGTATTGTAGATAATTATTGGTTAATTAAAAAACGTCATCACCAACTAAAACCGCATCACATAGCATGCCGAGTGTTCTCGATTGTAACGCACACAATGTGACATATAATTTCAGTTCTGGCGACAGTGCTTCATGCAATACAGTATCTTTATTCCTTATCGCATAATGAACTCTATTTAGAAGAAACGAGAACAATTCTGGTTACATTCTAAGATAATTATATGATCTTCTCGGGTCTTCCATTACAAATTATTTCAGCAAGGATGCTGAGCAACCGAGCTGACAGATTTTCTTCGTCCAGTCACGAATCGAAACCCGTTTCTTATTTTTCTCATGCAGCGATTCGACGCAACAAGCTTTAACTCCATCGCAACTCGTACGGCATGCAGCTGCCAAAACTTTCATTTCAGACACGACTCAGGAACCCACAAAACGACGAAACTGAAGTGTATACTGGTGTCTCCGTGTCTACAGTCATATGTGAAACCACTTGCATGCAACTCATTCCACACAACGAGTGGATCAACCCAATGTCGTCCTGTAAACTAGGCTTTATGATGTGTTCAACAGCACCGAATGCTTAGTGCCACATAGCAGGTATGTCGACAAAAGTAAATAGCCAATACGACGGTTTTATAGATACTCAATGCCCACAGAGTGTGCATTATTATCCAGATGATCAATGTTCTAAACTAAATTTACAAGCCGTTGCTAGTTTGCGGATCGTCTTATAGGACGGACATACGGTAAAACTATACATCTTTGACGAAAATACAGAAGGGTCCAAAAAATTGTCTCCAGTGTTTAAAAAAAGTCCATATCTGGCAAACTAATTGACGGAGATGTCTCATCTTTGGTGGTGTAATAGTTTGTAGTTCCGGCAATCGCCACACAAGCGTTGTATTGCGTTGTTTTGTTTTGTGAAATGACAGTCGCCAGATAGCCAGTGTTTTGTTCTTAGTTGCACCTAGTTACTCGAGTAAACAGGGCTGGCGCAAAGCTTGATTTTTTTTTTTCTCGTCATTCTACTGACTGGTTTGATGCGGCCCACCACGAATTCCTTTCCTGTGCTAACCTCTTCATCTCAGAGTAGCACTTGCAACCTACGTCCTCAATTATTTGCTTGAAGTATTCCAATCTCTGTCTTCCTCTACAGTTTTTGACCTCTACAGCTCCCTCTAGTACCATGGAAGTCATGGTCTCATGTCCTAATAGATGTCCTATCATCCTGTCCCTTCTCCTTATCAGTGTTTTCCACATATTCCTTTCCTCTCCGATTCTGCGTAGAACCTCCTCATTCCTTACCTTATTAGTCCACCTAATTTTCAGCATTCGTCTATAGCACCACATCTCAAATGCTTCGATTATCTTCTGTTCCGATTTTCCCACAGTCCATGTTTCACTACCATACAATGCTGTACTCCAGACGTACATCCTCAGAAATTTCTTCCTCAAATTAAGGCCGGTATTTGATATTAGTAGACTTCTCTTGGCCAGAAATGCCTTTTTTGCCATAGCGAGTCTGCTTTTGATGTCCTCCTTGCTCCGTTCGTCATTGGTTGTTTTACTGCCTAGGTAGCAGAATTCCTTAACTTCATTGACTTCGTGACCATCAATCCTGACTTTAAGTTTCTCGCTGTTCTCATTTCTACTACTTCTCATTACCTTCGCCTTTCTCCGATTTCGTCTCAAACCATACTGTATACTCATTAGACTGTTCATTCCGTTCAGCAGATCATTTAATTCTTCGTCTCTTTCACTCAGGATAGCAATGTCATCAGTGAATCGTATCACTGATATCCTTTCACCTTGTATTTTAATTCCACTCCTGAACCTTTCTTTTATTTCCATCATTGCTTCCTCGATGTACAGATTGAAGAGTAGGGGCGAAAGGCTACAGCCTTGTCTTACTCCCTTCTTAATACGAGCACTTCGTTCTTGATCGTCCACTCTTATTATTCCCTCTTGGTTGTTGTACATATTGTATATGACTCGTCTCTTCCTATAGCTTACCCCTACTTTTTTCAGAATCTTGAAGAGCTTGCACCATTTTATATTGTCGAACGCTTTTTCCAGGTCGACAAATCCTATGAACGTGTCTTGATTTTTCTTTAGCCTTGCTTCCATTATTAGCCGTAACGTCAGAATTGCCTCTCTCGTGCCTTTACTTTTCCTAAAGCCAAACTGATCGTCACCTAGCGCATTCTCAATTTTCTTTTCCATTCTTCTGTATATTATTCTTGTAAGCAGCTTCGATGCATGAGCTGTTAGGCTGATTGTGCGATAATTCTCGCACTTGTCAGCTCTTGCCGTCTTCGGAATTGTGTGGATGATGCTTTTCCGAAAGTCAGATGGCATGTCGCCAGACTCATATATTCTACACACCAACGTGAATAGTCGTTTTGTTGCCACTTCCCCTAATGATTTTAGAAATTCTGATGGAATGTTATTTATCCCTTCTGCCTTATTTGACCGTAAGTCCTCCAAAGCTCTTTTAAATTCCGATTCTAATACTGGATCCCCTATCTCTTCTAAATCGACTCCTGTTTCTTTTTCTATCACATCAGACAAATCTTCACCCTCATAGAGGCTTACAATGTATTCTTTCCACCTATCTGCTCTCTCCTCTGCATTTAACAGTGGAATTCCCGTTGCACTCTTAATGTTACCACCGTTGCTTTTAATGTCACCAAAGGTTGTTTTGACTTTCCTGTATGCTGAGTCTGTCCTTCCGACAATCATATCTTTTTCGATGTCTCCACATTTTTCCTGCAGCCATTTCGTCTTAGCTTCCCTGCACTTCCTATTTATTTCATTCCTCAGCGACTTGTATTTCTGTATTCCTGATTTTCCCGGAACATGTTTGTACTTCCTCCTTTCATCAATCAACTGAAGTATTTCTTCTGTTAGCCATGGTATCTTTGCAGCTACCTTCTTTGTACCTATGTTTTCCTTCCCAACTTCTGTGATGGCCCTATTTAGAGATGTCAATTCCTCTTACACGGCTTACATTCGATGAAAGGAAGGCAGTTTTAAGTACGGAAACATTAATGAGGTGCAGCGGCAATGGCGAAATGAGTATCAAACAGAGCCACCGACACGTTTAACGGTTGGTCGCATTAAAGACAAATTTGAAGCCAAAGGCTGCGTTAAAGACGTACACAAACAACGATCTGGACGATCTGTAACAGTAACAAGTGCAGCTAACTTCCGTCGTGTCTTACAACAGTTCACTCGCTCACCACGGAAGTCTGTGAGACAGTGTGCTCGTGAAACTGGAGTGAGTCGCTCACGTGTTCGGCGAATTTTGAAGACAGCAAAGTGGAAGTGCTACATTCCACGATTGCTGCACGCAGTGAACGAGGACGACCCAGATCGTAGAATGGGGTACTGCGAGTGGTTTACCAACATGGTGCGCAACGATGAAGAGTTTGCAGAGATGATTGTGGGGTCTGATGAGGCACAGTTCTAACTCAATGGTACAGTAAATTGCCACAATTGTATCTACTGGGCCACCGAAAATCCTGACGTCCGTGTAGACAAAGCCGTGAATTTGCCAGGAGTAAATGTGAGTTGTCTTACCGGGATTGATTGGGCCACTCTTCTTTGACGACACAGTTACCGGTGAGGTGTACCTTCAGGAGCTTCAAACATCCATTTTACCTGCCATCTGAGACTTGTATGGAGACGGAAGTGTTTACTTTCAACAAGATGGTGCCCCAGCCCACTACCAAAATCGTGTCAGGGCGTATCTCGACGAAAATCTACCAGGAAGATGGACAGGCCGTAGAGGGGCTGTGGAGTATCCACCACGTTCCCCAGACCTAAGTCCTCTGGACTTTTACCTGTGGGGAACACTAAACGATGTCATTTATCGACGAAAGCCACGCACATTGGATGAACTTCGAGAATCCATCGTATATTCATGTGCAAATATCCAACTGAACACGTTGCAGTCAGTAGTCCGTGTTGCGGTTCGGCGGCATCGTTTGTGTGTGGATGTTAATGGTGACCATTTCGAACACCTACAGTGATATCTTTGAGTTGGACTTTAAGCTACACTTTTGATAAAAAAGAGACAACTCCGTCAATTACTTTCCAAATTATGGACTTTTAAACAGTCGATATATCTTTTTGGTCTCCTCCGTATACAAAAAGGTACGGCCAAACTTTCAGAAACATTCCTCACACACAAAGAAAGAAAAGATATTATGTGGAGATGTGTCCGGAAACGCTTAATTTCCATGTTAGAGCTCATTTTAGTTTCGTCAGTATGTACTGTACTTCCTCGATTCACCGCCAATTGGCCCAATTGAAGGAAGCTAATGTTGACTTCAGTGTTTGTGTTGACATGCGACTCATTGCTCTACAGTACTAGCATCAAACACCTGTACGTAGCATCAACAGGTTAGTGTTCATCACGAACGTGGTTTTGCAGTAAGTACAATCTTTACAAATGCGGAGTTGGCAGATGCCCATTTGATGTACGGATTAGCACGACCTAATAGCCGTGGCGCGGTACGTTTGTATCGAGACAGATTTCCAGAACAGAGGTGTCCCGACAGGAAGACGTTCGAAGCAATTTATCGGCGTCTTAGGGAGCACGGAACATTCCAGCCTATGACTCGCGACTGGGGAAGACATAGAACGACGAGGACACCTGCCATGGACGAGGCAGTTGACGATAACCCTAATGTCAGCGTCAGAGAAGTTGCTGCTGTACAAGGTAACGTTGACCACGTCACTGTATGGAGAGTGCTACGGGAGAACCAGTTGTTTCCGTACCGTGTACATCGTGTGCAGGCACTATCAGCAGGTGAATTGCCTGCGCGGGTACACTTCTGCGAATGGTTCATCCAACAATGTGTCAATCCTCATTTCAGCGCAAATGTTCTCTTTACGGATGAGGCTTCATTCCAACGTGATCAAATTGTAAATTTTCACAATCGACATGTGTGGGCCGACGAAAATCCGCACGCAATTGTGCAACACGTCATCAACACAGATTTTCTGTGAACGTTTGGGCAGGCATTGTTGGTGATGTCTCGATTGGGCCCCATGTTCTTCCACGTACGCTCAATGGAGCACGTTATCATGATTTCATAGAACATGTGCCTTTACAAGTACGACGTAACATGTGGTTCATGCTGATGGAGCTCCTGCACATTTCAGTCGAAGTCTTCGTACGGTTCTCAACAACAGATTCGGTGACCGAGGGATTGGTAGAGGCGAACCAATTCCGTGGCCTCCACGCTCTCCTGACCTCAATTTATGGGGGCATTTGAAAGCTCTTGTCTACGCAACCCCGGTACCAAATGTAGAGACTCTTCGTGCTCGTATTGTGGACGGCTGTGATACAATACGCCATTCTCCAGGGCTGCATCAGCGCCTCAGGGGTTCCATGTGACGGAGGGTGGATGCGTGTATCCTCGCTAACGGAGGACATTTTGAGCATTTCCTGTAACAAAGTGTTTGGAGTCACGCTGGTACGTTCTGTTGCTGTGTGTTTCCATTCCATGATTAATGTGATTTGAAGAGAAGTAATTATATGAGCTCTAACATGGAAAGTAAGCGTTTCCGGACATATGTCCACATAACATATTTTCTCTCTTTCTGTGTGAGGAATGTTTCCTGGAAGTTTGGCCGTACCTTTTTGTAACACCCTGTATACCTCGTCTTATCAGAAGGTCGTCTTATACGCCGAAATAGACGGTAGGTAGCAGCACGGTACGAACACAGCCTGTCTGGTTGTTGCGATGTGGCGGCAGGTGGAGCGCTGGTCGATTAAATGCAGCGCGCCTTGTGTTTCTGATCGCGCCGGGGCAGGGGAGGGGCAAGGGAGCGCTGGAGGGGGAGAGGGGAATGACCGAAAAAAGGTACTCGCCCGGCGCGCCGGCAGGAAGCATGTGCGCTTGCGGCCGTGTGCCGCGAAGGGTGGGGGGAGAGGGGCGACGGTGATTCGAGCGGCCGCGGCAGTGGAGGGGGGCGACTGTAACATCCGAAGATCGGCGCGCAGCGGCGGCCGCTCAGTGCGCAGCGGACTGCGGTCGCGAAACGATCGCGCTAACGGACTCGGCGGGGCGGCGCGAGAAAACAGACGCGATGAAGGGCGAATAAAGCGGACCGCTAGCCGGGCTCGCAAGGCTCCGTCATTCACATATAAACACACAAGCGCAGCAGCATCCGCCGGACGATCTCAAGGTCGCGTGCGGCTATCCACACACTCGCTACTCTTTTTATTTACCCTCTCTCTCTTCCCGCCTGTGCCCTCCACTCTACCATCCCCCCCCACCACCGCTGCCGATACGCCACTCCAGTTCTTCTCCTCTCAGTTCACACACAGACAGCGCCGAAATCCCGCTCCTCCCACGCTGACAGCGGCGCTTCCTGCAGTTACGTGAAAAATCTCGCCGGCAGTGCGTTCCAGCGACCGGTTTTGTTCCGTGCGACCTGTTATAAACACTGCCGCTGTCTGTTACGTACGTGTCGCTGATCCTAGCCGCGAGAGCAAAACAAAAAACAAACATAAATAAAAACCACAAACACGCGCGCGCGCGGGGAGAATCAGCTGAGTAGCACGTGGAAAGCGCAGACGGGAAACACAAACAAGTCTCTCTGGCTGTCCTCGCTCCACGCGACAGCAACATCACCACCGTGTAAACACGCCAGAAAAGTATTTCATTGTGCTGGTGACATCACTCGTACTAACCCAGCGGTCGCAGTTTACCCGGCTGCATACGCCATACTACAGGGCCTGTGTTTACATTCGCTCGACACTAGACGTCAAGAACGCTTCGAGACGACAAACAGTTGCGAATCTCAACAAGAAAGCCACGGACGTGTGTTCCCTCGGCGACTGGACCTGTGCCAGGGAGATTTGCGCGGACGAAGACTGTGGAAAACGGCAACAAGGTGAGTATCCCACCTCCATATTCATTTTGCGGCGTTTCTCCTACACTGCAGGATTACCTTCTTCGGGTGCAGGTGTTCGATCAGCCGAATGTGCTGGGAAAACGCGAGTGCTCCCAGACGTAGTCACCGACTCACGGCGAAGCCACACAAAACGGGGCTTAAATAGTAACACCCGTAATTAATACGATTATAGTAATTGTTAATAAGGCGTGACTTGTCTTACTGAAATCTGACTAACCAGAAGACGTTCAGGGGAAAAAATCGTAATTATAACAGACGGCGAGTCAAGAGTACTCTCGTTGTCACCGAGTTAATAAACTGTCACTCACAAAAACTGCAGTCAATCTATTTCAGAAATGCTTCTGATTAAGTTCAAGTCCAAATCACAACAACATACTTCGTCACTAATCAACAGAACGAGTCCCCCACGTCCAAACTGCCAAACGCTTCCGTCCAAATTCGAAATTAACATTGTTACATTTTCTTGTGACGAATACTAAGTTCCATTTTAAATCTCTAACTAGTTCTTGATTCAGTACAATTTTAAGGAGAAATCCACAACTGTAGCATGGCGCTGTATGCATTAATGCCCCACCAAATATGAAACAACGCTGTTTTTATATTTTTTATTATTTTATAAAAGTTGAATCTTCTGCCGTCGCGATTATGTGCTCCCAGATTCCTCCCTGGCCACATTCTCGACCGACCATTTGCTGGTAGTCACACTTGAAAGTGATACCCTGTGATACATACGTCCTTCCTACAAATTATTTTTCATACTGATTAAACACAGGAGTTTCCCCCTTTTTGTACGGTGATTGCACCCTTAGCTGTCGCGTTACCTAACATCATCTCCAAGCGAGCAGGTTCCTGACTTGGTTTACAAACTAAATTACCACGGTCACAGTAATCCATCCCTTACACTTTCCCTCCCACAAACCGCCTGTTTTTCTTGTAAAAACAAAAAAGGAAACATACCGCCTTTAGTTATAAATCGCGATTTTCGTTTCAACACACAATACATTGCTTGGTCTACCTTATTTATTTACTACTGGCCCGTTCACAGAGATATATTAAGAGGTGGTGCATTGTGACGACAATCTTTACAAAACTTAAGATAAAACTGAAAAATGAATTACTGTTTCAGTGGTGGTTTTACAGTTTTCAAACACAGTTGGTGGACATACTTATATACATATATACGCTATTCGCTTCACAATACATCTGTAAACAAAAGGCCGGCCGCGGTGGCCGAGAGGTTCTAGGCGCTTTAGTCCAGAACCGCGCGACTGCTACGGTCACAGGTTCGAAACCTGCCTCGGGCATGGACGTGTGTGGTGTCCTTAGTTAGGTTTAAGTAGTTGTAAGTCTAGGGGACGGATGACCTCAGATTTTCAGTCCCATACTGCTGACAAGGGAACCTCCCCATCGCACCTCCCTCAGGTTTAGTTATAAGTTGCACAGTGGATAGGCCTTGAAAAACTGAACACAAATCAATCGAGAAAAGAGGAAGAATTTGTGTAGAACTATAGTGCTCAGAGCCATTTGAACCATTTGAACCTTAGGTTAGTTAGGTTTAAGTAGTTCTAAGTTCTTGGTAACTGATGACCTCAGATGTTTAAGTCCCATAATGCTCAGAGCCATTTGAACCATTTGTAAACAAAATTTAAACAAGTTAAAGAGTATAAAAAAACAACGTTCATAGACACATATACGTACATACATTCTGTGCAAGATGATACAAATATTCCCACAACCAGTGTCATTTTGGATAATATACATGTGGTTAATGGGCCGCACCGCTGTAAATTACTGAAACAACTAAACTGCCGACGTTTCGACCGACACACTGAGGTCCTCTTGAGCGGGGTTTGCTGAAGAGATCCAAAGCAACTTAATTGTTTTAGTAATTTACAATGATACGGCCGAAAAATCAAAATTACTTTACCCAAATTGATACAATGGTGTTTATCATTTTCAAAAAAAAAAAAAAAAAAAAAAAAAGGTTCAAATGGCTCTGAGCACTGTGGGACTTAACTTCTGCTGTCACCAGTCCCCTAGAACTTAGAACTACTTAAACCTAACTAACAACCTAAGGACATCAGACACATCCATGCCCCAGGCAGGATTCGAACGTGCGTCCGGAGTGGTAGCGCAGTTCCAGACTGAAGCGCCTAGAACCGCTCGGCCACAACGGCCGGCTTATCATTTTCAAAACTATTTGTATACCATATGTGGAAACAACATATTTACTTTTGGATATTCTTTCACATGTTCGGATTTTGTGCACAAATTTAGTGGGAAACAAAGGTATGTGTCTTCGCTATCTTTACTTCAATCATTAGGCCTTTCTTGCTTTTCCTGTTATACATACCCATCGCTTCCGCAACGTTCCACGACTTTTGCTCAGAACTGGCTTAAATCTTCTTATCTGGAGAGGCAATCTTTCTCCTCTCATTTTTTTTCGTGATATTCATTCCAGTTTCTCCTATTTTCTTGTATTTTGTTGAGTATTTTAAATACATTCAGTTCTTCCATAAGTTCCGAATTTCGAAATCTGTCGGCTGCTGTGCATCTTTTAATGCTCTTACAAATCTCAACTGTGTGGCCGAGCGGTTCTAGGTGCTTCAGTCCGGAACCGCACTGCTGCTACGGTCGCAGGTTCGAATCCTACATCAGGCATGGATATGTGTGATGTTCTTAGGTCAGTTAGGTTTAAGTAGTTCTAAGTAGCGGACTGATGACCTCAGATGGTAAGTCCCATAGTGCTTAGAGCCATTTGAACTATATTTTAATTATAACCAAGTGTTGGAATGCAATTGTCTTAACAAATTTCAGTTTCTGTTTCTTTCTCGGTTTTTATTGGTTAGACACCCGTGTATTGTTGCACATCATTATGTTCCCGAACTTTGCTAATATGTTCTCAATGCCTTCGTCATAACATGAATAGTTAAAATGTTTCATCTGCGCTTTGGACTACTGTTAATCACAATTTCTGTCCGTACAGCATGCTTTCCTTTAAAACCCACTGATTTTGTCTTCATTTCTGAAATCGTCAAATGGTACTCTTCACAAGTCTTACTTAATAAATGTATTTTCCTTTGTAGAAAATCATGTGAAACCTAATTCGCAGTTTTCTCACGCGGCATAGTGAAAGCTTTGGATCAAGGCAATAAGGTAGTAGCTGTATTTCATGATTTCCGAAAAGCGCTTGACTCAGTACCACACCTACATTTTTTCAAATGTGTGATCATATGGGGTATCAAATTAAATTTGTGACCGGATTGAGGACTTTTTGGTAGGGAGGACGCAGCGTGTTATCCTGGATATAGAAGTAACTCCGGATGTGTCCCAGGGAAGCGTGTTGCTGCTCACTTTGTATAATAATAACCTTGCAGACTAGGTTAATGGTAACCTGAGATTTTTCCCTGATGATGCATTTATCTGTATTGTCTAAAAGAAGCTGCCTAAATCTTCAGTCAGGTCTTAGCAATACTTCAAAGTGGTGCAGAGCCTGGCAACTTGCTTTAAACATTCAAAACTGTAAAATTGTGCATTTCGTAAAATGAAAAACTTTGTATCCTAGGACTGCAATATCAGTGAGACACAGTTGGCATCGTCCAATTCATACAAATACCTGGGGGTAACACTGGACTCGCATTCGGGAGGACGACGGTTCAATTCCGTCTCCGGCCATCCTGATTTAGGTTTTCCGTGATTTCCCTATATCGTTTCAAGCAAATGCCGGGATGGTTCCTTTAAAAGGGCACGGCCTATTTCCTTCCCTAACCCGAGCTTGCTCTCCGTCTCTAATGACCTCGTTGTCGACGGGACGTTAAACACTAACCACCACCACCACCACCACATGGGGGTAACAATTTGTGGGGATATGAAATGGAATGATGACGTAGGTTCAGTCGTAGGTGAAGCAGGTGGTAGACTTGGGTTTATTGGTAGAATACTGGGGAAGTGCAGTCAGTCTAGAAAGGAGATTGCTTACAAATCCATAATAGACTATTGCTGAAGTGTGTGCGACCCATAGCCAATGGGATTAGCAGGGAATATCGAACGTATACAGAGAATGGCGGCACGATGGTCACACGTTTGTTTAACCTATGGGAGAGTGTCACAGAGATACTAAAAGAACTGAACTGGCAGTCTCTTGAAGACAGATGTAAATTGGCCCAAGGAAGTCAATTACCAAAGTTTCAAGAACAGGTTTCAAATGATTACTCTAGGAATATAGTACAACTCTTGCGTATCGCTCACATAGAGGTCGTGGAGATTAGATTAGAATGAATACTGCACACAGAGAGGTTTTCAAACAATCATTGTTCCCGCGCTCCATACGTGAATGGGACGAGAAGAAACCCAAATAACTGGTACAATACGACGTACCCCCTCCCACGCACCTCACGGTGATCTGCGGAGTTGCGGAGTATAGATGGGGATGTAGATAGAATGAGATTTTCACTCTGCAGCGGAGTGTGCGCTGATATGAAACTTCCTGACAGATTAAAACTGTGTGCCGGACCGAGACTCAAACTCGGGACCTTTGCCTTTCGCGGACAAGTGCTCTACCATCTGAGCTAACCAAGCACGACTCACGCCCGGTACTCACAGCTCTACTTCTGCCAGTATCTCGTCTCCTACCTTCCAAACTTAACGGAAGCTCTCCTGCGAATCTTGCAGAACTAGCACTCCTGGAAGAAATGGCTTAGCCACAGCCTGGGGGATGTACCCAGAATGAGATTTTCACTCTGCAGCGGAGAGGCCCCGAGTTCGAGTTTCGGTCCGACACACAGTTTAAATCTGCCAGGAAGTTTTCGGGGATGTAGATGTTTATCATCTTCATTCT
Source organism: Schistocerca gregaria (assembly GCF_023897955.1). NCBI lineage: Eukaryota > Metazoa > Arthropoda > Insecta > Orthoptera > Acrididae > Schistocerca > Schistocerca gregaria. Next base: position 104,605,986 of record NC_064930.1, on the reverse strand, counting down.
CCGCAAGCAGTCTGACGTTGTCTGCATATACACGGTCCAGTCACTTCTATGTGTATTCGACACTACCGTGCAATAACCTCACAAACGGCAGCTGGTAACATTATCAGTGGAGGGTATATAAATCGTGTCGCAGGAACGCTGAGAACAATGCAATCGTTGTCGTAATTCGGAAATATACCAGTTTATCTGGCGTCTAAAACGACATGACCATTGGCCCTCGGGCAAAATGGCGCTATCCAAAACCGGCGCCGAGGTAACTGTGGACCACCACAGGCCATATACACTGTGTGATCGAAAGTATCCGCACACCTGGCTGAAAATGACTTACATGTTTGTGGCGCCCTCCATCGGTAATGCTGGAATTGTGTTGGCCCGCCCTTAGCCTTGATGACAGCTTCCACTCTCGCAGGCATACGTTTAGTCAGGTGCTGGAAGGTTTCTTCAGGAATGGCATCCCATTCTTCACTGACTGCTGTACTGAGGAGAGGCCTGGCATGAAGTCGGCGTTCCAAAATATCCCAACGGTGTTCTATAGGATTCAGGACAGGACTCTGTGCAGGTCAGTCCATTACAGGGATGTTATTGTTGTGTAACCACTCCGCCACAGGCTGTGCGTTATGAACAGGTGCTCGATCGTGTTGAAAGATGCAGTCGCCATCCCCGAATTGCTCTTCAACAGTGGCAAGCAAGAAGGTGCTTAAAACATCAATGTAGGCCCGTGCTGTGACAGTGCCACACAAAACAACAAGGGGTGCAAGCGCCCTCCATGAAAAACACGACCACATCATAACACCACCGCCTCCGAATTTTACTGTTGGCTCTACACACGCTGGCACATGACGTTCACCGGGCATTCGCCGTACCCACACCCCGCCATCAGATCGCCATATTGTGTACCGTGATTCGTCACTCCACACAACGTGTTTCCACTGTTGAATCGTCCAATGTTTACGCTCCTTACACGAAGCGAGGCGCATTTTGGCATTTACCGCCGTGATGTGTGACTTATGAGCAGCCGCTCACGAGGCCTAATTGTCACAGTACTTGCAGTGGATCCTGATGCAATTTGGAATTCCTGTGTGACGGTCTGGGTAGATGTCTGCCTATTACACATTACGACCCTCTTCAACTGTCGGCGGTCTCTGTCAGTCAACAGAAGAGGTCGGCTTGTACACTTTTGTAGTGTACGCGTCCCTTCACGTTTCCACTTCTGTCTCACATGGAAAACAGTGGACGCAGGGATGTTTAGCATTGTGGAAATCTCGCGTACAGACGTACGACCCAAGTGACACCCAGTCACCTGACCACGTTCGAAGCCCGAGAGTTCTGCGGAGCGCCCCCATTCTGCTCTCTTACGATGCACAGTGACTACTGAGGTCGGTGATTTGGAGTACCTGGCAGTAGGTGGCAGCAAACTGCACCTAATAAGAAAAAAAACGTACATTTTTGGGGTGGCCGGATACTTCTGGTCACATAGTGTATGACCGGGGCGAACGACGGCTGCGGAGATGTGTACGGGCGAATAGATGTCCAACAGCTAAACAACTAACCGCTCAGATCAACCAACATTCTAACTACAGTGCCTTCTCAACCGACCGTTCAGCGGACGTTGCTGCGTTTGGGCCTCTGCAGCAGGCACCTGCTTCACGCACCAATGGTGACTGCTGTTCATTGGCTGTAATTTGCATCCCAGTACAACAACCGGACGTCCAGTGAATTGCGACAGGTGGAATTTTCGGACGAATCAAGTTTTATGCGCCTTTGGCGTGGAAAGTGTGAAAGCAAATGCCTTGCAACAATCGTCAGAAAGGTACGGGGCGAAGGAGAATGTCTTCGTGGCATTCCCTGCGTGATTTCGTCATTTTGGAGGGAAAAGGGATAAGTACAAGTATGCATCTATCCTCGGGGACCATGTCCGCCCCTCCATGCAGTCTGTTTTTCCTCGGCACGGTGGCAGCTACCAGCACGACAATGCAACGTGTCGGACAGGTCATAGTGCACAGTAAGAGACAGAAACATTGGCCGGACCGATAACATAGAGTCCAATGACAGAGCACTGCCCATACCCGAGTTCAGAAGTGCCACTGTTCACAAATCTAGCGGTCCGTGGAGCATCAGCCTGGGGTTTACATAGTCAAATAGACGCAGTATAACAGTTACGGTGTATCAACAAGACTCATCCGATTTGATACATCTATATATCTGTAACTAATAAACATACACAATGAATTTTTGGCGAATGGGAACTCGAGAGTTATTTTTCATACCTTTTCATTCTTGTTGTCGTGGTTTTCAGTCCTGAGACTGGTTTGATGCAGCTCTCCATGCTACTCTATCCTGTGCAAGCTTCTTCATCTCCCAGTACCTACTGCAACCTACATCCTTCTGAATCTGCTTAGTGTATTCATCTCTTGGTCTCCCTCTACGATTTTTACCCTCCTCGCTGCCCTCCAATACTAAATTGGTGATCCCTCGATGTCTCAGAACGTATCCTACCAACCGATCCCTTCTTCTTGTCAAGTTGTGCCACAAACGTCTCTTCTCCCCAATTCTATTCAATACCTCCATATTAGTTATGTGATCTACCCATCTAATCTTCAGCATTCTTCTGTAGCACCACATTCCGAAAGCTTTTATTCTCTTCTTGTCCTAACTATTTATCGTCCATGTTTCACTTCCATACATGGCTACACTCCATACAAATACTTTCAGAAACGACTTCCTGACACTTAAATCTATACTCGATGTTAACAAATTTCTCTTCTTAAGAAACGCTTTCCTTGCCATTGCCAGTATACATTTTATATCCTCTCCACTTCGACCATCATCAGTTATTTTGTTCCCCAAATAGGAAACTCCTTTACTACTTTAAGTGTCTCATTTCCTAATCTAATTCCCTGAGCACCACCCGACTTAGTTTGACAACATTCCATTATCCTCGTTTTGCTTTTGCTGATGTTCATCTTGCACCCTCCTTTCAAGACACTGTCCATTCCGTTCAACTGCTCTTCCAAGTCCTTTGCTGTCTCTGACGGAATTACAATGTCATCGACGAACCTCAAGATTTTATTTCTTGTTCAATATGCCCCCTTGAGGTCCACGGCATATATCAGTGAGCACTATGGGACTTTACCTCTGAGGTCATCAGTGCCCTATAACTTAGAACTACTTAAACCTAACTAACCTAAGGACATCACACACATTCATGCCCGAGGCAGGATTCGAACCTGCGACCGTAGCAGTCGCGCGGTTCCGGACTGTATCGCCTAGAACAGCTCCCAGTTGTTCATGCTTTGTGCTGTAGGAGGATCTACACCGTACCTAGTACGAAAGTCACGCTGAACTTTTATCACTGACCCACACTACGCAAAATGTAGATTACAAAACGCTTTCTGTTGTTCCGACACCATTTTTACTAGGACTGAAGTGGGAGCACACTGTTGCTATCTATCGGGTGCCACGTAAAACTCGAGCGTTTGCTCTTTCCAACAGTGCGTTGTTCGCGTACTTAACTCAAATAACATAACAGTTATGACTTGTTAAAATCGGAAGATTCATTTTCGTACACCCTGTGTATGTCGAGATCCGTTCCAATTTAACACATCATATCATTTCTTTTGAAAACAATTATTCGAGCACATAGTAATGCCTGAAATATAAGAACTCCCCCTCGGTATATTTACTACAAGACGAGCATTTCACATCTGTTTCAGTGGCTGCGTGGATAGCCTGAGGGTTTACGAACGTAGAGGACGAGCGGTCGGTCTAGTTGGGATGATTTATCTTTTTTTTAAAAATTTAGATCTGTGCAGGTCACATTTTAAACCTTAATTCGCTACTAATTGTGCAGTTATATGCATTTCTAGGTTCCAAATTCTTTCAAAAGATTCCATTCTATATAGTGTAATCTTTAAACAAACAGACCACTGGTCTTAGTAAAAATATTGAAAATGGATGTATTTCCAGAATGAAATTTTCACTCTGCAGCGGAGTGTGTGCTGATATGAAACTTCCTAACAGATTAAAACTGTGTGCTTGACCTAGACTCAAACTTGGGACCGTTGCTCTTTCGCACTCAGATTCTCTACCGGCTGAGCTACCCAAGCATTATTATTACTTATTTCTTTATTTTTGTTTTCTATTTTTATATTTTATTTATTATTTCTTATTTTTTATTTGGTTCATTCTTCATGGGAGATAATTACCAGACGGCCGTGGTGGCCGAGCGGTTCTAGGCGCTACAGTCTGGGACAGCGTGACCGCTACGGTCGCAGGTTCGAATTCTGCCTCTAGCATGGATGTGTGTGATGTCCTTAGGTTAGTTAGGTTTAAGTAGTTCTAAGTTCTAGGGGACTGATGACCTCAGAAGTTAAGTCCCATAGTGCTCAGAGCCATTTGAACCATTTTTGATAATTACTATGGATGAGGACTTCTTCCCTATTCTTGTCAATTCTTTGCCTCGAAGAATCCAAGCTGTTCCTGACGCCAATTCCATGTGGACAAAATCCTTAAGCTATACGTAACCTATTCCACATTTTATTTTAATTCGTTTTTCTGTAAAATGCCAACAATATTAATTTCAAAACTTAAATCTACTTTCTACTACATTATTTGTATCCTTATCGGAGGTCAGATCAGTATCACTTTACAAGGGTGATTATTTTCATTGCTATAGGAGGTCAGATAAATATTGCCTGCCAAGGAGGATTATTTTTAGGCATGTAATTCACAAACCATAATACACTGCTGGCCATTAAAATTGCTACACCAAGAAAAAATGCAGGTGATAAATGGGTATTCATTTTCACGCAATTTGGGTCCATAGATCCTGAGAAATCAGTACCCAGAACAACCACCTCTGGCCGTAATAACGGCCTTCATACGCCTGGGCATTGAGTCACACAGAGCTCGGATGGCATGTACAGGTACAGCTGCCCATGCAGCTTCAACACGATACCACAGTTCATCAAGAGTAGTGACTGGCGTATTGTGACGAGCGAGTTGCTCAGCCACCATTGACCTGACGTTTTCAATTGGTGAGAGATTTGGAGAATGTGCTGGCCAGGGCAACAGTCGAACATTTTCTGTATCCCGAAAGGCCCGTACATGACCTGCAACATGCGGTCGTGCATTATCCTGCTGAAATGTAGGGTTTCGCAGGGATCGAATGAAGGGTAGAGCCACGGATCGTAACGCATCTGAAATGTAACGTCCGCTGTTCAAAGTGCCGTCAATGCGAACAAGAGGTGAGCGAAACGTGTAACCAGTGGCACCCCATACCATCACGCCGGGTGATACGCCAGTATGGCGACGACGAATACACGCTTCTAATGTGCGTTCACAGCGATGTCACCAAACACGGATGCGACCATCATGATGCTGTAAACAGAACCTGGATTCATCGGAAAAAATGACGTTTTGCCATTCGTGCACCCAGGTTCGTCGCCGAGTACACCATCGCAGGCGCTCCTGTCTGTGATGCAGTGTCAAGAGTAACCGCAGCCACGGTTTTCGAGCTGATAGTCCATGCTGCTGCAAACGTCGTCGAACTGTTCCTGGAGATGATTGTTGTCTTGCAAACGTCCCCATTTGTTGACTCAGGGATCGAGACGTGGCTGCACGTGCTGCGGATAAGATGCCTGTCAAACGCGAGCAGCAATGTCGCGATACGATAAACCGCAATCGCGGTAGGCTACAATCCGACCTTTATCAAATCGGGAACGTGATGGTACGCATTTCTCATCCTTACACGAGGCATCACAACAACGTTTCATCAGGCAACGGCGGCCAGCTGCTGTTTATGAGAAATCGGTTGGAAACTTTCCTCATGTCAGCACGTTGTAGGTGTCGCCACCGGCGCCAATGTTGTGTGAATGCTCTGAAAAGCTAATCATTTGCATATCACAGCATCTTCTGCCTGTCGGTTAAATTTCGCGTCTGTAGCTCGTCATCTTCGTGGTGTAGCAGTTTTAATGGCCAGTAGTGTACCTATTTACTGAAGAGAATACTGAATAAAATAAAAAAAGAAAATATAATTTAATAACAAAAAGTAAATAAAGCACGAAACATTTGCGAAGAGATAAAAGAAAAGGCTGCAGGAGATTCGACAAATCACATACTACAGCTACAATTACAGTAAGCGGACACGGTACCAAGGAACTACCGATCACGTCTTTTTAGCATAGTGGTCGAATAGGCCTACCATGTTTGAAGAACGAATATTTTAAAAAATTGGAAATTTGTGGTAATTTCTATGGGACGCAACTGCTAAGGTCATCGGCCCCTAAACTTGCTTACGCACTACTTAATCTAAATTAAACTAACATCCACTACTTAATCTAAGTTAAACTAACTTAACGCCAAGCACAAAACACACACACACACACACACACACACACACACACACACACACACAGACAGACACCAATGACCAAGGGAGGACTCAAACCTCCAACGTGTAGAGGTAGAGGGGGGAGGGGCGGGGGGGGGGGGGGGGGCAGCCGCGCAAGCCATGACAAGGCGCCTGAGACCGCGCGGCTATCCCGCGCCTAACGAACATTAAACTGGAAACAACAGATACTGCAAGACACATCCGCTCGCTCGTGTAAACCGCGCGTAAGGACTTAGAAAAAGATGCCAGTCAGCTGATACGTTTCTCTTAGCTAAAAACTACAGATACACCATGCGACGGCCGAAGTAATTACAAATAAATACATCAGTTTTCAATATTTTTACTATGACCAGTTGTCTATTTGTTTAAAAAGTGGTTGAAATGGCTCTAAGCACTATGGGACTGAACATCTTAGAACTACTTAAACCTAACTGACCTAAGGACATCACACACATCCATGCCCGAGGCAGGATTCGAACCTGCGACCGTAGCAGCAGCGAGGTTCCAGACTGAAGCGCCTAGAACCGCTCGGTCACAGCGGCCGCCATTTGTTTAGACTGTTATACAATGGGATCTCTGAGAGAATGTGGGACCTAGAAATGCCTAAAAATCTACAATTTGTAGCGAATTAAGGTTCAAAACATTACCTGCACTGATCTACTCGTAATTAAAAAAAAGAATGATAATTGCCTGGAGTTAGATTCGTACGGTCGTTCTTTTTGTTCATATACCGTCAGCTTATCCACTCAGCCACCTTATTTATACCATTGCACTATATTTTATTTTTTAATTTATTTTTTAACTGAAGTAGTAATTAAGGTAAAATAAATTCCAGATTACCGCTTCCAATGGCGTGCTTTCCTTGTAGAACATAACACATAACAGTCAAAAGCGTGGCGGAAAAATATACCACAAACATTTATTCAGAAACATATTCACAATTTAAGTTATTATCCCCTGGATGCTTATGAGGTCTGTAAGGAAACCATATATTTTCAACAACTGAAAGAAATTTCGGAGGCGCGGGACTTTTGCCAAATTAGAACAGTTCTCATTTTAGAACCAACGTAAAAGAAGATTCCAGGAATAAAAAAGAGAAAGAACAGTATTCTGCCGGCCGCTGTGGCCGTGCGGTTCTAGGCGCTGCAGTCCGGAACCGCGGGACTGCTACGGTCGCAGGTTCGAATCCTGCCTCGGGCATGGGTGTTGTGTGTAGTCCTTAGGTTAGTTAGGTTTAAGTAGTTCTAAGTTCTAGGGGACTGGTGACCTAAGATGTTAAGTCTCATAGTGCTCTGAGCCATTTGAACCAATAGTATTCTGAATCGAATCAATAAAACTCCATCTCTTTGTAGCCCACATAAAGCAGCAGATAAAAAATTCTGAAGCCATTACTTATATTTATTATACATCTTCAACTTAAAATGTTCAAGTATAAAACATATACTCTTCTAAATTCGAAGTTTTGTTTGTTAACACGTAAAAGACAAACTGTCCCAGAAGCCACGAATTACTGTTATTGTTTGCTGACGGGCAACATTTTTCAGTCGGGGTGTAAAGCTTCAGTTATGGTATATGACTTTCTACGGTCCTGTTGATAAGCGCTAATTTCTTCCTAGTCCAGTTCAAAATTCTGATTCTATTTTCACATAAGAATGTGTGCGCTGCAGTTTCTACAAGCCGAAATTTGTCGCAGTATGGAGATGGCCTTAATTTGATTTTCCATACTCGTTCCGCTGTGTGTATGGTTTCGTTTACAACGCCGTACCGCCGTCCGGAGTGGCTGAGCGGTTCTAGGCGCTACAGTCTGGAACCACGTGAGCGCTACGGTCGCAGGTTCGAATCCTGCCTCGGGCGTGGATGTGTGCGATGTCCTTAGGTTAGTTAGGTTTAAGTAGTTCTAAGTTCTAGGGGACTGATGACCACAGCAGTTAAGTCGCATGGTGCTCGTAGCCATTTGAAACATTTAAACAACGTCGTACCATACTGCAGTGGCTCTAGTTGGTAGAATTTTATTGCCACTGAAACAGATGTGAAGCGGACCCAGGCTCGTGGAACCAGTATTATGCTATGGGAGAGATTCTCCGGTGCTTGGATGGGAGCTGTGGTAGTAATGGAAGACGCGCGGACAGCTGCGAACCATCTGATTCGCTTCACGCTCGATGTCTTCCCAGACAGTGATGTTACCTTTCAGCAGTGTCTCGGAGCTAGAACCGTGCTACGCTGGTTTCAGGTGCATTACAATGACCTCACGTTGAGGTCTCGTCCAAAAAATTCGCCTGATGTAATTCCTATGGAATCCACCTTGGTCGATGTCGGGCGCCATCATCTCTTACGCAGATCAGCGGCTCGTTATTTATGGACGTGGTCTGTGTGTAGACACGTAACGCCACATACCTCCTCAAACCTACCAAAAAAATGCCGGATCGTTGATACTCAGAATCAGTGATGACCATATAAAGTTGATCGTCGGTAAAGCAGGTGCCAGCCTGAAATTCATTGGAAGAATACTAAGGAAATGCAGTCCGAAAACAAAGGAAGTAGGTTACAGTACGCTTGTTCGCCCACTGCTTGAATACCGATCAGCAGTGTGGGATCCGTACCAGATAGGGTCGATAGAAGATATAGAGAAGATCCAACGGAGAGCAGTGTGCTTCGTTACAGGATCATTTAGTAATCGCGAAAGCGTTACGAAGATGATAGATAAACTCTAATGGAAGACTCTGCAAGAGAGACGCTCAGTAGCTCGGTACGGGCTTTTGTTAAAGTTTCGAGAACATACCTTCACTGAAGAGTCATGCAGTATATTGCTCCCTCCTACGTATTTCTCGCGAAGAGATCATGAGGATAAAATCAGAGAGATTAGAGCCCACACAGAGGCATACCGACAATCCTTCTTTCCACGAACAATACGAGACTGGAATAGAAGGGAGAACCGATAGAGGTACTCAAGATACCCACCGCCACACACCGTCAGGTGGCCTGCGGAGTATGGATGTAGATGTAGATTTCGTTCCAAAGACGAACCCAAAGAGCTATTAAGCAGGTGATCGTAATGTTTTGGCTCATCAGTGTATATGTCCGAAGGCATATTTCATTGTAATTCTAGACAACCCTGGCCCTGCAATATCGTATTTATACACCGACACCAGGCACGCGACTTTCAACAAAAATGTTCTGCATAATCACAGACATTAATTCAAAAAGTGCGTAAGAATTCTGTAATGAATAAAAACTCTGTGCTCCAGGGGGGAGGCAAGTGCCCCCTCTTGGTGCCCTCCATCCTTCAGTCATCTACACTACCAGTTTTCAGTTTCTCATAAGAACCATACACCAAGCACAAATGAACGGTGAACGAGTAAAAATGAACGGCGTAAGAGGTCCATAATTAGAGAACTTGTTGCTAGCGCACTCGAGCTGATGTAATTTCGATGTATTGCTCATGCGCTGCCTGCGATATGTAAGCTAGAATAGAATCTGAGACCAAAGAGTAGTATTGACTGCAGTAGGAACTGTGTAGCAGTAGGAGTAAGTTGTTGCTAGCGAGCAGTCGTGTCTGGTGTATCGTGTTGGCTGGGCCGGTCGTTTGCAGCGATGGTGGAGCCTGAGCGTTGTAGGATAAGGTAAAAGCAGCCTCGCGCATATGTAGTATTGTTACACCAAGTCCCATGTAAATGTTTTAAAAAAAAGATCTGTTAATAATAATCTTTCTCATAAAAAGTAACTTTTGACATTAATCTCAATTCAAACAATTCAATAATTTCTCCAATCCTTGGCCATCCCGATTATTGAAAAGAAAAATCAGTTCTTTCCTTTTTTATAAGACAAATCTATCGGCCAGCATTGCACTTAGCTGCGCCAGGAAAATTTCTTATAGGAGCAGATATATACTCGTTATCCGGCGACCTAATTAAGGTAAGATTTATCAGTTCATTCAGAATGATGTATCAGGGCCATGTCGCAGCATTGCTGACGTCCAAAATTTACCAGGTTAAATTGACTGTCAATTATTGAAAGGTTGTAGGTTTGTCACATTGTATTATATTTTCACTGTTGGGTAGTTACGCTAAATGAGAGTATTATTCATATTATTATTTTATATTCTGTGAGGAGGTTACAACGGTTCCCAAAAAAGAACGATCAGCAGTGAACCAGTTCCCAAGGATGAACGAGTCTGCCCATCTCTAGTTCACCGACCCTGGACGTCAAAGATGAGTTGTGCTTTCAAGTACCCAAGCCACGTCCATTCATGTTGTGGGTTTCGGTGCTTCGCTGTTGGGGAGGTTTTCCTGTGAGCAACACCGAGTGTTTCTACAGCTGAAATTGAGTCACCATGCGGTGGAATTAACTATATTGGTTGACTACAATTCAAGTGTACCAGCGCAATTTTCTGCTTTGTGGCCGTTAGTGTTCCGGTTACCTGCCCTGGCCACCAACGTAATTTCAGGCAGTGTCCTTTCCTCATCTGCTGTCGCTCCCCAACACGCTGTGTAATGGTTCTAACGGCTCTGAGCACTATGGGACTTAACATCTGAGGTCATCAATCACCTATAACTTAGAACTAGTGAAACCTAACTAACCTAAGGACATCACACACATCCATGCCCGAGGCAGGATTCGAACCTGCGACCGTAGCGGTCTCGCGGTTCCAGACTGCAGCGCCTCGAACCGCACGGCCACTTCGGCCGGCGTCATGGTGTGTAGTTTTCACAGGTTAATACATATTTGATTGTGGATAATTACGCCCATAAAATTTTGTGTTTTAATTCTCATGTGCCGATTGTTGGCAAGCGTTTGTCGGTCAGTCCGTGGCTGTCCCTGGCTGGGGTCAGACGGATCGAGTGTAGTTGGGCTCACCTCCTGTCTCACCTGAGTGAACGAGGGCAGACCGACCCCCTGGAGGCTTCTCAGTGCTGTTGTCTTTACTGTCTTTCTCATCGGCTTTTAATTGTCCGTTTATAATCTATCATAGCCAATGATTAAACAAATAATCTTGGTTTTACTGTGCTTTATGGAAATAAGTTTGAATTTCGGCAATTGGATATTTACTGAAAGGTTATTCCAATTGTGTGGTCTTTTCTTTTAGTCTGTTTTCAGCTACTTAAAACCTAAGGCTTATGGCTATATTTTTCTAAAATTTTGGAAAATTAATTGTGTGCCTTCAGCCTCGGAACCTTATTATTAAAATTACCTTTCAAGCTTAAACATTGCGACTTAGAACTTCATTCTTAAAATTACCTTTCAAGCTTAAACATTGCCGACCTCTGCCTTTGAAAGGCTATCGTAATTATTTTAAAATCTTGAAAATTTTATTCTGATACTACAGCCGTTTGTATTGCATCGTGTTTGTCTATCCACCTTTGCCTTGAGGCTTGCAGCCTAGCTGTGATACAAAATTTTTTATTAATTTGTTTGTAATTGTTATTGCGTGTTTTGAGTCACTTGAAATTTACCTTGTTGATTTTTAAGATTTCTTGTTTGAAGGCCTTCAGCCCTGAAAGATTTGGAATTTGAAACTCGTGGTTGTAAAAGTTCGGCTATGCGCCCATTCGGTTGTAAATGTGTTATTATATTACAATAAATTACAAGTTTAAGGTGAAACTGACCCCAACCTTATTTGGCCCTATCCACAACCCTGCCGGCCGGTGTGGCCGAGCGGTTCTAGGCGCTACAGTCTGGAACCGCGTGACCGCTACGGTCGCAGGTTCGAATCCTGCCTCGGGCATGGATGCGTGTGATGTCCTTAGGTTAGTTAGATGTTAAGTCTCATAGTGCTGAGAGCCGTTTTGAACCACAATCCTAATCATGTGGTCTGCCCAACGGGTTTAACGGGCGTTTCAACATGTGCTCATCAACTGCCCGAGATGAAGATTGTTTTTTCAACACGATAATGCCCCGTCGTGACATGTGACAATTCTTGAATCGAACATTTGTTCGGAGGCCCGCAGCTTGATTAGAAGTCGCTTGTGAAGAACGGTGTCAAAAGCTTTCCGGAAATCCAGAAATACGGAATCAACCTGAGATCCCCTGTCGATAGCGGCCATTACTTCGTGCGAATAAAGAGCTAGCTGCGTTGCACAAGAACGATGTTTTCTGAAAAGATGCTGATTACGTATCAATAGATCGTTCCCTTCGAGGTAATTCATAATGTTTGAATACAGTATGTGCTCCAAAACGCTACTGCAAACCAACGTCAATGATATAGGTCTGTAGTTCGATGGATTACTCCTACTACCCTTCTTAAACACTGGTGCGACCTGCGCAATTTCCCAATCTGAAGGTACAGATCTATCGGTGAGTGAGCGGTTGTATATGATTACTAAGTATGGAGCTATTGTATCAGCGTAATCTGAAAGGAACCTAATCGGTATGCAATCTGGACCTGAAGACTTGCCCGTACCAAGCGATTTGAGTTGCTTCGCAACCCCTAAGGTATCTCAAAAATGGTTCAAATGGCTCTGAGCACTATGGGACTTAACATCTATGGTCATCAGTCCCCTAGAACTTAGAACTACTTAAACCTAACTAACCTAAGGACATCACACAACACCCAGTCATCACGCCTAAGGTATCTACTTGTAAGAAACTCATGCTAGCAGCTGTTCGTGTTTCAAATTGTAGAATAAACCATTCATCTTCCCTGGTGAAGGAATTTCGGAAAACTGTGTTCAATAACTCCGCTTTAGCGGCACAGTCGTCGGTAACAGTACCATCGGCACTGCGCAGCGAAGGAATTGACTGCGTCTTGTCGCCTATGATTAGAATACTACAATGGAATCTGAATAGTCCAAAATTTCGTTGTACTGCACGTTCAGAAATTAAAACCTAGCAAAATACTGTCACTGAAGCTGCCATCCTCAGAGTGCCACCAGCTGGAGATGTCTCCTTCGTACCCCGTACACCAGCGATCAAAAGCTATTTAACCATACGTTTTAGACGATTTCCAATCGAGTTTTCTTTTGCAGTATCGGTAAACAAGGCTCAGAGTCAAAGAGAGGGGAGAAGAGGAGGCGGACAGAGAGGGGGAGAAGGAGAGGTTGGGTAGAGAGAACGGTAGGAGAAGAAGGGCAGAGAGAGAGGGAGGACCGTCAAGAAAAGGGAAGGAGGAGGAGACTAATAAGCAGAGTGGGAAGATAAGATGGAGAAAGAGAGGGGGGAGGGGGGGAGGGATATTAGAATGTACATCCAATTCCCGTGCATGTTCAGCAACTGCGATGCATTGCCTGGTTCGCTAGTTAGAAATAAAACTTAGTGTCTCTTTATTAATGGCACTAGGAACAAATACTTTCGTCCTGCTATTTTGTCGAAAACTGACATTTTTGAGGCCGTTCATTTTTTTGCAAATAAGCAAACACTAACCGTCCACTGTTAATAACTCTATCTATGTACACAAATAGCGCCAATGGCGGTTTCGAAGCGACGCGTTCGTTTTCAGACGGCTGTTCATGTTTGTATTACATTACTAGCTGTTACCAGCGGCTGCTCTCGCATATCGGTAAAGTAAAATGAAATGAATTTGAATATGGTCGGGATTTTGGGGCACCTGCTGGAAGTTTTTATTTGACGCACATTTCGGCGCGACTCGCGCTACCTTGATGATAAAATGATTATGAGGACAACACACACACACACACACATACAGTCGCGAGCAGGAACTATGTGATCTAGCTGGGAATCGAACCAGGGACCCTATAGCTACGAGTCCACGAGACTGCGAATTACTCGGCCAAACTCTTGTGCTTTTTACAGAACTGCGAGGGTCACTCCAAAAGAAATGCACACTGTTTTTTGTAAAAATACAGTGTTCATTCTGCATGTGTGAAAGTTTTACAGTGTGTAGATACATCCTTCCCGCTTGTTTTCAAACTCAGTTCAACGTGTTCGCGTGAGTGGCGCCGTCACAGCATGTCTTCAACATGGCCGCTACACTTGACGTTCGTCAGAAGCAACCTGCTGTCATAGAATTCCTGTGCTGTGAAAACGAGACAGTGGGATGCATCCACAAGAGGTTGAAAAAGGTGTACGGAGATGCTGCTGTTGATCGCAGTACAGTTAGTCGGTGGGCGAGCAGGTTACGTGATGAAAGCGGGCACGGCAATATTGAGGATTGTCCTCTGAGCGGCAGGTCTCGTACTGCACATACTCCAGACAATGTGCAGGGAGTCAACGAATTGGTGACTGCTGACAGACGCATCACAGTGAACGAATTGTCAGTCTACGTTGGGATAGGGGAAGGAAGTGTTTGCGGGATACTGAAAGTGTTGGCGTTAAAAAAGGTTTGTGCCAGGTGGGTCCCCAGGATGTTGATAGCGGCTCACAAAGAAACAAGAAAAACGGTATGCAGCGAACTTTTGGAACCGTACGAGAATGGTGGAGATGAATTTCTTGGAAGAATTGTGACAGGTGATGAAACATGGCTCCACCATTTTTCACCAGAGCCGAAGAGGCAATCAATGGGGTGGCATCATGCAAATTCATCCAAGAAAAAAAAAATCGAAACCACACCTTCTGCTGGAAAAGTTATGGCTACGTTGTTTTTCGTTTCCGAAGGACTCTCGCTTGTGGACATCATGCCAAGTGGAACCACCATAAATCCTGATGCATATGTGACGACACTGAAGAAACTTCAAGCTCGACTGAGTCGTGTTCGACCACATCGGCAAAAGCAGGATGTTTTGCTGTTGCACGACAATGCACGGCCACATGTCAGTCAAACAACCGTGGAAGCTATCACTAAACTCGGATGGACAACCCTGGAACACCCGCCTTACAGTTCTGACCTGACTCCTTGTGACTGTCATCTCTTTGGGAAACTGAAAGACTCTCTTCGTGGAACAAGGTATGAAGATGATGACTCCCTTGTGCACGCTGCCAAACAGTGGCTCCAACAGGTTGGTGCAGAATTTTACCATGCGGGTATACAGGCGCTGGTCCCAAGATGGCGTAAGGCAGTTGAGAGGGATGGAAATTATGTCGAGAAATGAAAATATTGTTCCGTACGGATGTATCAACACACTGTAAAACTTTCAAACATGTAGAATAAAAGATGGATTAAAAAAAATTATGTGCATTTTGTATAACGTCGCATGACTTGACGGCTAAAATGCGTCAGGCTTGCCATTGATATTAGCTTGGTAGCATGGATTAAACACATAGAGAATCGTACAAACATTGTATTCATTTCGCTCTTATACAGAATATATGAAAGAATAAAGCATTTCCACAAATATGGTATACTTCAAAAATCATAGAGTAAAAAGTTTATGAGGGAGTCACTGTTGTTCTACAGTTTGCGTTATATCCTTCAAATTAAAATCGATTTAGTCGTTTAGTTGTAAAAAAGTAACAGAGTTACTTTCGCATTTATAATATTACTATGGATTGTTGTTTACATTAACTGGACAAAAATCAGCCAACAACTAATGTGATCAGCGATAATGTAACATAAACTTGAACAGTCGTCTTGCAGACGCTGCGTCGGTTCGAACCCCTTTTGGTGCTGTCTGTGTAAATAAATAGCATTATAAGCAACGGATGCTTGCTGTTTCTTCTTTGCAAAAGCCAACTTGTAAAAACTTTCTTGAGGTTGAAGCTCTTCTGTCCGTGTTTGCTTACAAACATTTGTTTTTGGAAGATCTGCCTTGAGCAAAGATCTAATCTTTCCTTCTATATTCTGAATATGTTACAGACAGTGAAACTTACATAATGAATGTTTCAGAGTGAAGGTAATGGAGAAACCAGAAAAAAATAAGTGAAACATATTGTAAAACGACAAACACACACACACAGACATACACAGAATCTTCGATGCAAGTGCTATAAAAACATAAGAAACCAGGAACAACGCAGAACTTGGTAACAAAATATTTATGCAAAACTTTGTCTCTTTTTCAGATTAGTAAACTCAATTTATACGTGTACAAGTAATGAAGAGCATTTTTCCTGTTAAATAAAAAGAAAATAAGAGCACACCGATGACGCACCTTCAGCGAAGCATGGCTGTGGGTGGGGATATAGCAGGGAAGATAAAATCGTGTTTTGCTGAACGCGGACCAAAAAGAAACAACTTTCTTATTGGCGTTTGCAACCAGTCAGTTTCCTGGAATGGCACTTGGACCGTTTTTAATGGGGTAAATATTTCCAAATTTGTCTCATCTTTTTTTTGCGGTGATGCTGTTAGCAGCATAATTCTGCGGTGTCTCAATTTTCTGCATACAATCAGTTACGTAAACACTGAAATACAGTGTTTTTCTTTCATTCTCCTGGAAAATGTCAAATCTGACACTTAGAAGGTTTTACTGTTCCAATACTATCGTATATTCCACGTACATTTAACGTGTTTAAGACTAGGGATGTGGGTAAAAATTATATCGTGGGTTTCCCCTTCCACTTTTCATTGTTTATGCCCGATATACATAAGCAATATTATGTATCAAAATACTCGACCACATTCTAACATATGTTTTCTCAACTTACGTTGCAGATTTAGTTTTTATGACGAAAGTTGCGATAAATACGGCAAAGTGCGTTAAGAATGGCGCAAACGTCTGTACTACAGGTCAGTTTGTCACCGCAACCTTTATCTGGCACTGAATGCGTTGGCTTCGCCAACTCGTATCCATATTGTCACCTTCTAACGTAATATAGGCGTCGAGCTACGCTACATAGCAGTCTGCTTCCACAACGAACACTTTGCGGAGGTGTATCCAGTGCCATACCCCAGCCGGGATGTCGATGTTGGTAGATCATCGAAGCTGATATACACTATGTGATCAAAAGTATCCGGACACCTAACTGAAAAGACTTAGGAGTTCGTGGCTGCCTCCATCGGTAATGCTGGAATTCAATATGGTGTTGGCCCACCCTTAACCTTGATGACGGCTTCCACTCTCGCAGGCATAGGTTCAGTCAGGTGCTGGAAGATTTCTTGAGGAATGGCAGTCCATTATTCATGGAGTGCTGCACTGAGGATCGATGTCGGTCTCGTGAGACCTGGCACGAAATCGGCAGCCGGCCGGAGTGGCCGAGCGGTTCTAGGCGCTACAGTCTCGAAATGCGCGACCGCTACGGTCGCAAGTTCGAATCCTGCTTCGGGCATGGATGTGTGTGATGTCCTTAGGTTAGTTAGGTTTAAGTAGTTATAAGTTCTATGGGAGTGATGACCTCAGAAGTTAAGTTCCATAGTGCTCAGAGCCATTTGAACCATTCTGAACGAAATCGGCGTTCCAAAACATCCCAAACGTGTTCTATAGGATTCAGGTCAGGACACTGTGCAGGCCAGTCCATTGCAGGGATATTATTGTAATATAACCACTCCGCCACAGGCCGTGCATTATGAAAAGGTTTTGGATCGTGTTGACACTTTGCAATCGCCATCCCCGAATTGCTCTTCAGCAGTGGGAAGCAAGTAGGTGCTTAAAACGTCAATGTAGGCCTGTGCTGTGATAGGGCCACGCAAAACAACAAGGGGTGCAAGCCCCCTCCATGAAAAACACGTCCACACCACAACACCACCACCTCCGATTTTTACTGTTGGCACTACACACGCTGGCAGATGACGTTCACCGGGCATTCACCATAAGCACACCCTGCCATCGGCTCGCCACACTCTGTACCGTGATTCGTCACTCCACACAACGCTTTTCCACTGTTGAATCGTCCAATGTTTACGCTCCTTACTCTAAGCTAGGCGTCCTTTGGCCTTTACCGGCGTGATGTCTAGCTTATGAGCAGCTGCTTGACCATGAAATCCATTTTTTTCACCTCCGGCCTAACTGTTATAGTACTTTCAGTGGATCCTGATTCTGTTTGGAATTCCTGTGTGATGGTCTGGATAGATATCTGCCTATTATACATTACAACCCTCTTCAACTGTCAACGGTCTCTGCCAGTCAACAGACGAGGTCGGCCTGTACGCTTTTGTGCTGTACGTGTCCCTCCACGTTTCCACTTCTGTATCACATGGGAAACGGTGGACCTAGTGATGTTTAGGAGTGTGGAAATCTCGCGTACAGACGTATGACACAAGTGACCACGTTCGAAGGCCGTGAGTTTCGTGGAACGCCCCCTTCTGATCTCTCAAGATGTCTAATGACTACTGAGGTCGCTGATATGGAATACCTGGCACACGTAGCAGTAAAACGCACCTAATATGAAAAACATATGTTTTGGGTGGTGTCCGAATAGCTTTGATCACATAGTGTAGGTTTCAACTACATTCACAACTGTGAAGTGCATGGCAGGCGTTGTGTGATGTCCTTAGGTTAGTTAGGTTTAAGTAGTTCTAAGTTCTAGGGGACTGATGACCATAGATGTTTAAGTCCCATAGTGCTCAGATCCATTTGAACCATGGCAGGCGGTACGTCCCGCGTACCGGTTATTAGGTTTTCTTCCCCTTTCCGTTCTCGAATGGAGCGGGGCAAGAATGGTTATTTGAATGGCCCCGTGCGTGTTGTAATTAATTTCATGTTAAGCTCACAGTTTCTATGGGAGCGATATATAGGAGTTAGTAGTATATGCCTACAACGGGGCTTCCCGAACTTTTCCCTCGATGGTACGCTACGAGGAGCTTGACACTTTGATGGATCACCTTGTTTATTTTGAAGGCTAATAATAAAATTTTCAGAAATGAGAAAAACTTGTTTTACTCAGCGATTAATTCAATTTTAAATCGCAACAGGTAACACAGGAACCATAAGCAATCTAAAATAAACACCATTTTATTAATAGTTTCTCGCGAAGCATTCATTCACATCCCGCAGAACACAAGTGTTCCGCGGAACACAGTATAGGGAAACGTATCCTAGAGTCATCATTCAAACTTGTTAGTGGGCATTCTCTAGATAATTTCGGTCTGTCTTCAAGAGTCTGCCAGTTCAACTGATTAACTATCTTTGTAGCACTCTTCCGCGCGTCAGACAAATTTGTGACTGCCTGGCGGATTAAAACTGTGTGCCGGACCGAGACTCGAATTTCGGGACCTTTTACTTTCGCGGGCAGGTGCTCTACCGAGTGAGCTACCCAAGCACAACTCAGGATCTGTCCTCACAGCCGTCCTTCCTCCAGTACCTCGTCTCCTATCTTCCAAAAACAGGAAGTTTCATATCAGCGCCAACTCCGTTGCAGAATGAAAATTTCATTCTGGAAATCTGTGACTTCCTGTGCTGCCTTTCTCTGTATTCGTTCGATATCCCCTGTTGGTCTTATTGATATGGGTCCCACACACTCGACCAATATTCTGGTCTGTAAACAGTCTTCTTTGCAGACATCGCACTTTCGCATTATTCTACCAATAATCGGAAGTCTGCTACCTGCTTTACCCACGATTGAGCCTATTTGATCGTTCCCTACAAATCGTAGCCGCGAGGCATTTGTATAAACAATTATTTATGCATTCGAATTTTAACTATAGTCGTAATATACACTCCTGGAAATTGAAATAAGAACACCGTGAATTCATTGTCCCAGGAAGGGGAAACTTTATTGACACATTCCTGGGGTCAGATACATCACATGATCACACTGACAGAACCACAGGCACATAGACACAGACAACAGAGCATGCACAATGTCGGCACTAGTACAGTGTATATCCACCTTTCGCAGCAATGCAGGCTGCTATTCTCCCATGGAGACGATCGTAGAGATGCTGGATGTAGTCCTGTGGAACGGCTTGCCATGCCATTTCCACCTGGCGCCTCAGTTCGACCAGCGTTCGTGCTGGACGTACAGACCGCGTGAGACGACGCTTCATCCAGTCCCAAACATGCTCAATGGGGGACAGATCCGGAGATCTTGCTGGCCAGGGTAGTTGACTTACACCTTCTAGAGCACGTTGGGTGGCGCGGGATACATGCGGACGTGCATTGTCCTGTTGAAACAGCAAGTTCGCTTGCCGGTCTAGTAATGGTAGAACGATGGGTTCGATGACGGTTTGGATGCACCGTGCACTATTCAGTGTCCCCTCGACGATCACCAGAGGTGTACGGCCAGTGTAGGAGATCGCTCCCCACACCATGATGCCGGGTGTTGGCCCTGTGTGCCTCGGTCGTATGCAGTCCTGATTGTGGCGCTCACCTGCACGGCGCCAAACACGCATACGACCATCATTGGCACCAAGGCAGAAGCGACTCTCATCGCTGAAGACGACACGTCTCCATTCGTCCCTCCATTCACGCCTGTCGCGACACCACTGGAGGCGGGCTGCACGATGTTGGGGCGTGAGCGGAAGACGGCCTAACGGTGTGCGGGACCGTAGGCCAGCTTCATGGAGACGGTTGCGAATGGTCCTCGCCGATACCCCAGGAGCAACAGTGTCCCTAATTTGCTGGGAAGTGGCGGTGCGGTCCCCTACGGCACTGCGTAGGATCCTACGGTCTTGGCGTGCATCCGTGCGTCGCTGCGGTCCGGTCCCAGGTCGACGGGCACGTGCACCTTCCGCCGACCACTGGCGACAACATCGATGTACTGTGGAGACCTCACGTCCCACGTGTTGAGCAATTCGGCGGTACGTCCACCCGGCCTCCCGCATGCCCACTATACGTCCTCGCTCAAAGTCCGTCAACTGCACATACGGTTCACGTCCACGCTGTCGCGACATGCTACCAGTGTTAAAGACTGCGATGGAGCTCCGTATGCCACGGCAAACTGGCTGACACTGACGGCGGCGGTGCACAAATGCTGTGCAGCTAGCGCCATTCGACGACCAACACCGCGGTTCCTGGTGTGTCCGCTGTGCCGTGCGTGTGATCATTGCTTGTACAGCCCTCTCGCAGTGTCCGGAGCAAGTATGGTGGGTCTGACACACCGGTGTCAATGTGTTCTTTTTTCCATTTCCAGGAGTGTATTTCGTTTTGTGAAGTGCAAAATCTTACAAGGTGTACAACTTTGCTTCCGCCGATTTTTCCCCAACATTTGAGGCTTTAATAAAACAAATATGATACAAACGTACCATTCAAAGTATTTTCGATTGCTGGCCACTACTTTCTCCCATCTTTCGGGCAGCGTACGAATGCCGCGTCGAAAAAATTTTTCATCTTTTGAAGCGATTCACGAATCGACCCACTTTGTGACTTCTTCATGAGGTCCTAAGTGTTGGTCAGCCAGGCCATGCGCCGTGGATCTAAACAGGTGATAGTCACAGTTAGGAATGTCTGGAGAATACGGCGGGTGGGGTAGGAATTCCCATTTTACCGTTTTGACCTTTTTCGCAATATGGGGTCGAGCGCTGTCGTGCCGCACAATCACTTTATCGCTGTACTGCGGCAGTTTGTCTTTTAATGCTCTGCTCCAATGCATTGTGTTGGATAACGAGCACCTGTGATTGTTAGTTTTAACACCTCATAGTACACGACGCCGAGCTGGTTCCACCAAGTGCAGAGCATGATCTTGGAGCCGTGAATATTCGGTTTGGCCGTCGACGTGGAAGCACAGCCGGGATATCCCCATAATTATTTGCATTTAGGGTTATCGTTTTTGTTGTTGTGGTCTTCAGTCCTGAGCAACCTACATCCTTCTGAATCTGTTTAGTGTGTTCATCTCTTGTTCTCCCTCTACGATTTTTACCTTCTACGTTGCCTTCCAATACTAAATTGGTGATCCCTTGATGCCTCAGAACATGCCCTACCAACCGATCCCTTCGTCTAGTGAAGATGTGCCACAAATTTCTCTGCTCTCCAGTTATATTCAATACCTCCTCATTAGTTATGTGGTCTACCCATCTAATCTTCAGCATTCTTTTGTAGCACCACATTTCAAAAGCTTCTATTCTCTTCTTGTCTAAACTATTTATCGTCCACGTTTCACTTCCATACAAGGCCACACTCCATGCAAATAGTTTCAGAAACGACTTCGTGACACTTAAATCTATACTCGATGTTAACTAATTTCTCTTCTTCAGAAAGACTTTCCTTGCCATTGCCAGTCTACATTTTATATCCTCTCTACTTTGACCATCATGAGTTATTTTCCTCCCCAAATAGCAAAACTCATTTACTGCTTTAAGCGTCTCATTTCCTAATCTAATTCCGGCAGCACCACACGATTTAATTCGACTACGTTCCATAATCCTCGTTTTACTTTTGTTGATGTGCATCTTATATCCTCCCTTCAAGACACTGTCCATTCCGTTCAGCTGCCCTTCCAGGTCCTTTGCTGTCAATGACAGAATTACAATGTCATCGGCAAACGTCAAGGTTTTTTTCTCCATGGATTTTATTTCCTTCTCCGATTTTTTCTTTTGTTTCGTTTACTGCTTGATCAATATACAAATTGAACCCATTTTTCATTCTCAGTCACAACGCGATGCAGAAATCTCTCCCGTTTTTTGCCTCTGAAGCAACTGTTCACAAACTCACAAACGGCGTTCAACGTCTCTCGGTTTCAGCTCACACGGAACCCAAGTTCCTTCTTTCTG
This sequence comes from Schistocerca gregaria, assembly GCF_023897955.1. Lineage (NCBI taxonomy): Eukaryota > Metazoa > Arthropoda > Insecta > Orthoptera > Acrididae > Schistocerca > Schistocerca gregaria. Next base: position 104,583,184 of record NC_064930.1, on the reverse strand, counting down.
AATCACGCCCATAGCCTTGCGACGTTTTGAAATGGCTTTCTGTGTCACTCCCACTAATCGTGCCAATTCTTCTCGAGTTTGACGCGAGTCTTCACTCAGCAGTGTCTCCAATTCTGCATCTTCGAAAACGTTCTCTCTCCCCCCACTATGCCGGTCTACGACGTTAAAATCGCCGTTCTTGAAGCGTTGAAACCACTCAAGGCACGTTCTTTCACTAAACGCGTCCTTAACATACGTACTTGAGAGGATTCGATGAGACTCTGCCGCTGTTTTCTTCATATTGAAACAAAACAGTAACCCCTCCAGCAAGTGACGAGAATTAGGCTCGTAAACTGACATTTTCAGTCAAGAACTACTTTATGATGCAGACACAAATCGACCAATGTTTGAGTGAGGTTATGTTGACCGAGGTCCAAGCTAACTGCCTGACGCCTGCCTTATGTTTATTTCTACCGCTACTTACCGTTGTCGCCACCTATCGGCAAACGGCGGAAGCAAAGTTGTGCACCTTATAAATTTCTGAATATTTATAGCAAGTTACGAATCTTTGCACTACTTTCAAATGCCATCAAAGTCCGACTGAATATTCGCCCAGCTTTTTTCACACAGCACTTCATTATAGGCAACGACATAGCATACGTAAATTCAGAAGTTAGTCTTAATATTGCAAGAGGATTAATATACCAGATGAACATCATTTTTGTAATGCTTTTCGTAACAACGTATTTTGTGCATCATCGTCGCAGACTTCTATATAGTTTTCGTGTCTTACATTATGCAACCAGTTACATTTACGTGAGTTGAGTGTAGTTTTCCGTACCATAGACAGAAAATGTAGTCACGCGTTTCGAAGCATCATTTTCAGCAATTAAAGAAACATTGCCAACCAGTAGGGTCGTACAGTAGTTGATACTGCGAAAGCTTGAACTCAGTGAACGGCGGAAGACATTAGTCGACGCTTAACTTCATCAGTAGGCAATGTTCCGGCTGTAGTCCGTTCAGAAATATTGCTTAACACGTGCTCTGAAAATTATATATATATAACATCGTAGGTCGATATTTTGTCTTTAAAATCGATGATTGAAAGATGTTGAACAACGATGTTTGAAGTTCGATCTGTGATCATGGAACATCCGCATTTGATATACACTCCTGGAAATTGAAATAAGAACACCGTGAATTCATTGTCCCAGGAAGGGGAAACTTTATTGACACATTCCTGGGGTCAGATACATCACATGATCACACTGACAGAACCACAGGCACATAGACACAGGCAACAGAGCATGCACAATGTCGGCACTAGTACAGTGTATAGCCACCTTTCGCAGCAATGCAGGCTGCTATTCTCCCATGGAGACGATCGTAGAGATGCTGGATGTAGTCCTGTGGAACGGCTTGCCATGCCATTTCCACCTGGCGCCTCAGTTGGACCAGCGTTCGTGCTGGACGTGCAGACCGCGTGAGACGACGCTTCATCCAGTCCCAAACATGCTCAATGGGAGACAGATCCGGAGATCTTGCTGGCCAGGGTAGTTGACTTACACCTTCTAGAGCACGTTGGGTGGCACGGGATACATGCGGACGTGCATTGTCCTGTTGGAACAGCAAGTTCCCTTGCCGGTCTAGGAATGGTAGAACGATGGTTTCGATGACGGTTTGGATGTACCGTGCACTATTCAGTGTCCCCTCGACGATCACCAGAGGTGTACGGCCAGTGTAGGAGATCGCTCCCCACACGATGATGCCGGGTGTTGGCCGTGTGTGCCTCGGTCGTATGCAGTCCTGACTGTGGCGCTCACCTGCACAGCGCTAAACACGCATACGACCATCATTGGCACCAAGGCAGAAGCGACTCTCACTGCTGAAGACGACACGTCTCCATTCGTCCCTCCATTCACGCCTGTCGCGACACCACCGGAGGCGGGCTGCACGATGTTGGTGCGTGAGCGGAAGACGGCCTAACGGTGTACGGGACCGTAGCCGAACTTCATGGAGACGGTTGCGAATGGTCCTCGCCGATACCCCAGGAGCAACAGTGTCCCTAATTTTCTGGGAAGTGGCGGTGCGGTCCCCTACGGCACTGCGTAGGATCCTACGGTGTTGGTGTGCATCCGTGCGTCGCTGCGGTCCGGTCCCAGGTCGACGGGCACGTGCACCTTCCGCCGACCACTGGCGACAACATCGATGTACTGTGGAGACCTCACGCCCCACGTGTTGAGCAATCCGGCGGTACGTCCACCCGGCCTCCCGCATGCCCACTATACGCCCTCGCTCAAAGTCCGTCAACTGCACATACGGTTCACGTCCACGCTGTCGCGGCATGCTACCAGTGTTAAAGACTGCGATGGAGCTCCGTATGCCACGGCAAACTGGCTGACTCTGACGGCGGCGGTGCACAAATGGTGCGCAGCTAGCGCCATTCGACGGCCAACACCGCGGTTCCTGGTGTGTCCGCTGTGCCGTGCGTGTGATCATTGCTTGTACAGCCCTCTCGCAGTGTCCGGAGCAAGTATGGTGGATCTGACACACCGGTGGCAATGTGTTCTTTTTTCCATTTCCAGGAGTGTATGTTTCTTCGCAGTTTTCATCCGAATCCTCAGGAAATTTGTCATTCTGCCTCCGAGGAGTAATTAAACATCTGTGGACAGTAGTTCACCTTTCCAGATTGAAACTGAAATACAAAAAAAAGGGTTCAATTCGGTATGAGCACTATGGGACTTCTGAGGTCATCAGTCCCCTAGAACTTAGAACTACTGAAACCTAACTAACCCAACGACATCACAAAAATCCATACCCCGAGGCAGGATTCGAACCTGCGACCGTAGCGGTGGCGCGGTTCCAGACTGAAGCGCCTAGAACCGCTTGGCCACCCCGGCCGGCCAGTCGGGTTTGAGCTGCAGTCAGCTTCGGGCAGCCGAGACTCTACCGATCGTTGCCGACACACATAACTTCAGTGGAGACGTCTTGGGTTTGTCGTTTGGTCGGTCGTCTCATCGGACGACGTGTATTTGGTCGGCGACCGCCTGAGGAAACTCTCTCTGTGTGTCGATTTCATTTGGCGTTGTTCCGCAGTGATTTTTTTTACGATGGTTCGAGTTCTTGTGCAAATGTGTTTGCGTGGGACTGTGTGTAGCTTCTGTGGTTCCCACTGAGCAGATAAATGTCTGTGTACTGGAGTAGTCAGAAGGTCGGTTGAAATAGAGCAGCGAGTGTGTCGGGTGGAAGGGAATTGATGGAGTTGATTAGGCTGTTGGTTGGTTCTTCAGCCGTCCCTAGGTCGTGTTGCCACGCGACTGTTTAGTGCTACGCTTGGCTGCCTGTCTCACCTGAACTGTTGTTGGAGTTTTCTCTCCAACCCGACCCTCGGGGGCCGGCAGCGGTGGTCTCGCGGTTCTAGGCGCTCAGTCCGGAACCGTGCGACTGCTACGGTCGCAGGTTCGAATCCTGCCTCGGGCATGGATGTGTGTGATGTCCTTAGGTTAGTTAGGTTTAAGTAGTTCTAAGTGCGAGGGGACAGATGACCACAGCAGTTGAGTCCCATAGTGCTCAGAGCCGACCCTTGGAACGCTTCCGAGCACCACTGTTTGTTAGAACTACTTAAACCTAACCAACCTAAGGACAGCACACACATCCATGGCCGAGACAGGATTCGAACCTGCGACCTTAGCAGTCCAGCGGTTCCGGACTGCAGCGCCTAGAACCGCACGGCCTCCGCGGCCGGCGAATAAAGTTGTATGTTCTTGTATAACTAACAGTAAATGATCTTGGCCCCTTTCCACAACCTGATCCGATTCTAATACTGGATCCCCAATCTCTTCTAAATCTTCTTGTATAACTAACAGTAAATGATCTCGGCTCCTTTCCACAACCTGATCCGTTCTGTCCTGCGAAACCACATTTCACAGACAGAAGGAAACGGAGGAGGCAAGACGGTATCGCTTACCAAAATACCCCAGATATACGGCTGTATAAATAGAACATAAATACTTGAACGCTAGTTGTAAATCTTCTCGTTAACAGTTATATAGTGTCCACTAGATCGGCCAACAGTACAACTAGCGACGTCGGTCCTAAATTTGAGCAAGTGCTTGCATTTAAAAAGTAATGAGGAAATGTGGCTATGTGAATCAGCGCACACGGGATAGCCGAGTGGTCTTGGGCGTCTTGCCACGGTTCGCTCGGCTCCCCTCGTCGGAGGTTCGAGTCCTCACTCGGGCATGGTTGTGTGTGTTGTCCTTAGCGTAAGTTAGTTTGAGTTAGATTAAGTAGTGTGTATACTTAGGGACCGATGACCTCAGCTGTTTCATAGGAACTTACCACCACCACCTATGTGAATCAGTGTTCGTGTAGTTTCCGAATCGGAATGTAACATGTATTATTTCTTGTAGTCTAATTATACACAATAATAAACTCAGCCTCCAACGCAAAATTTGTTTTTGGTAAAATTTTTGATGTTTCCTGGAGACCTGGAGCTAATGTAGGAAATGCTGTGAAGGCATTTGGGTCTACGGGAATTTTCCCCTTCAGTCCTAACAACATACCATCACGCAAATTCCTTCCTTCGTCCACATTCGTGAGTAATGAGTCGCGCTCTGTTCCCACAAAATTAGATGAAAATCCAGGCCCTGCAACACTTTCTAATCGCCCAAGAAGTTCGTAAAGTCAGAGCTCAGCAACATCATGATTATCATTTTCGTCTGTTTTGTGTAACACCTACGAAAACCAGCGGAGGAAAGATAAAAATTCAGCTTGCTTTCTGACGTCACCAGTTCATCTCAATTCTACGAGAGGGGAGTGAGTATTGCATTTTGAAAACTCCCAAAGAAAGAAGGTCAAGGGTTGCAGACATGCGCTGGATGTTCAGGACAAACATTGAAATCGAGAAAAGAATTCGCCTTTATCACCACCTGAAGAGGACTTGAAGGAATAAAATACAGCTTGTGGTTTCTGCAACATCAAATATTACGATCGTAGCCTTGTGAAGAAAGAGGAATGGACCAGGTGTGATAAGTGCATGAACTTTATACTGTGGCAGATGGTCGTAACCAATTCCGCTGTAGGAAATTTCTGTAAAAACTACTGAAACAGAATGAGATTTTCACTCTGCAGCGGAGTGTGCTGATATGAAACTTCCTGGCAGATTAAAACTGTGTGCCCGACCGAGACTCGAACTCGGGGCCTCTGCCTTTCGCGGGCAAGTGCTCTACCATCTGAGCTACCCAAGCACGACTCACGCCCCCGTCCTCACAGCTTTACTTCTGCCAGTACGTCGTCTCCTACCTTCCAAACTTTACAGAAGCTCTCCTGCGAACCTTGCAGAACCAGCACTCCTGAAAGAAAGGATATTACGGAGACATGACTTAGCCAGAGCATGGGGGATGTTTCCAGAGTGAGATTTTCACTCTGCAGCAGAGTGTGCGCTGATATGAAGCTTCCTGGCAGACTGAAACTGTGTGCCGGACAGAGACTCGAACTCGGGACCTTGGCCTTTCGCGGGCAAGCGCTCTACCATCCTTTTATTTTTTAATTTTTTTTTATCGTTGTGTTTGGTCATTGCGGACGTCAGGTGACATCCGTTAAGGTTCGTTTGTGGATCCTTCACTCAGTTTTTTATTACAGAGGTCAACCAGCTCTCTGAGCTACCATGTCGGCATGGTCGTAAACATTACCATCTGAGCTACCCAAGCAGGACTCATGCTCCGTCCTCACAGCTTTCCTTCCGAACTTCACAGAAGCTCTCCTGTGAACCTTGCAGAACTAGCACTCCTGAAAGAAAGGATATTCCAGACACATGGCTTAATAACAGCCTGGGGGATGTTTCCAGAATGAGATTTTCACTCTGCAGCGGAGTGTGCGCTGATATGAAATATCCTAGCACAGGAGGTACTGGCAGAAGTAAAGCTGTGAGGACGGGTCGTCAGTCGTGCTTGGGTAGCTTAGATGGTAGAGCACTTGCCTGCGAAAGGAAGAGGTCTCGAGTTTGTCTCCGTCCGTCACGCAGTTTTAATCTGCAAGGAAGTGTCAACTACTGAAACAGTTAAAAAGTGTAATCTTCCATACTGCATATCGTGCAAAAATTGGAGATTGACCCTAAATAATGAAAAGTATGAGATCATCCACATGATTGGTAAAAGGAATCCAGTAAACTTGTATTAGACGATAAATCAGTTAAATCTAATGGCCATTAATTCAACTAAATATCTAGGAATTACTATTACGTACAACTTACATTGGAATGAACACACAGAAAATGTTGACGGAAAGGCGAACCAAACACTGCGTTTTATTTATAGAACGCTTAGAAAATGTAACAGATCTACTACAGAGACTGCCTACACTACGCTTGTCTGTCCTCTTTTAGAATACTGCTGCGCGGTGCGGAAGCCTTACCATATAGGACTAACGGAGTACAACGAGAAAGTTCAAAGAAGGGCACCACGTTTTGTATTATAGAAAAATGGGGGAGAGAGTGTCACTGACATGATACAAAATTTGGGGTGGACATCATTAAAACAAAGGCATTTTTTGTTGCTGCGGAAGCTCCTCACGAAATTTAAATCACCAACTTTCTCCTCCGAATGTGAAAATATTTTGTTGATACCGACCTACATAGGGATTAATGATCATAATAATAAAGTAAGGGAGCTTCGGCAAGAAGAAAAATTTTTTTTTCGCTCGCTGTTAGAGTGAAACAATAGAGAATTGTTGTATAGGTGGTTCGATGAACCCTCTGCCAGGCGCTAAAATGTGATTTACAGAAACCGCGCTGCTGCTACGGTCGCAGGTTCGAATCCTGCCTCGGGCATGGATGTGTGTGATGTCCTTAGGTTAGTTAGGTGTAAGTAGTTCTAAGGGACTGATGACCTCAGATGTTAAGTCCCTTAGTGTTTACAGCTATTTGAACCATTTGATTTGCAGAATAGCCATGTAGGTGTGGATGTAGAAGTCTATTACAGTTCGCAATGAATCACGTAGCCCTATTTACGTCCCAAATAGCCCCACAGATTTTTAATTTTTTAATTTTTTAAGCATTTTAAATTTTGCTGTTTACAGTGAAGCAGAATAGAAGCCGTGTCCTGACGTCACTCCTGATGGCCCCCTACACCATAACGCCATTAGTACGTCGCATCGAGGAAGCAGCGCCGTATTTTTCTTGAATGTTAATCCCTACTTGGATCTTGTCCATTATTTCTATTCAAAAATGTTCAAATGTGTGTGAAATCTTATGGGACTTAACTGCTAAGGTCATCAGTCCCTAAGCTTACACACTGCTTAACCTAAATTATCCAAAGGACAAACACACACACCCATGCCCGAGGGAGGACTCGAACCTCCGCCGGGACCAGCCGCACAGTCCATGACTGCAGCACCTTAGACCGCTCGGCTAATCCCGCGCGGCTTTTTTCTATTAATCTACCCTGTCGAGACCCCAAAGAGGTGACACATACTCAAGAACCGGTTCAGCGAATGTTTTGTACGCCGCTTCTTTCGTGGATGAATTACATTTACTCAAGAGTGCAATAATGAATCTTAAAACTTTGAACATAGCTGCTAAGGTTCAGTGACCGTGTCAGAATTATATTAGAACAAATAAGCCCTCGGTCGCAAATATTAAGTCAAAATTGACCAGGTTTCGACGCTACCATGAGCGTCGTCTTCAGATTCAAACTAACTGTTCTAAAACATGTTGTGGTCTTCAGTCCTCAGACTGGTTTGATGCAGTTCTCCATGCTACTCTATCCTGTGCAAGCCGCTTCATCTCCCAGTACATCCTTCTGAATCTGATTAGTGTATTATTTTATAACCCTGTATTCACCTGACCAAAAGTTTTGTACCGGACTTCACTACTTCCCATTATATCTAACTTTAACCTATCCATTTCCCTTTTTAAATTTTCTAACCTACCTGCCTGATTAAGGTATCTGACATTCCACGCTCCGATCCGTAGAACGCCAGTTTTCTTTCTCCTGATAACGATGTCCTCTTGAGTAGTCCCCGCCCGGAGATCCGAATGGGGGACTGTTTTACCTCCGGAATATTTTACCCAAGAGGACGCCATCATCATTTAATCATACAGTGAAGCTGCATGTCCTCGGGAAAAATTACGGCTGTAGTTTCCCCTTGCTTTCAGCCATTCGCAGTACCAAAACTGCAAGGCCGTTTTGATTAGTGTTACAAGGCCACATCAGTCACTCATCCAGAATGTTGCCCCTGCAACTACTGAAAAGGCTGCTGCCCCTCTTCAGGAACCACACGTTTGTCTGGCCTCTCAACAGATACCCCTCCGTTGTGGTTGCACCTACGGTACGGCCATCTGTATCGCTGAGGCACGCAAGCCTCCCCACCAATGGCAAGGTCCATGGTTCATGGGGGGAGGTATATAATACATTAATAAAATAAAAGTTCGTACTGACTGAGAAAATATGCAGCACTTACAAGCCGGAAAGGCTTAGACTGTCTTGTTGCAACCCGTGTTCACTTAAGTACGACCAGCCCTTAGCGGCTCGCCATCTCATTTACAACTATTCGTGACGTCGCTTTTCCGGCTTAGATTTTTTAAAATGTGACTTGTAACTACTGCATCTCTTTCCAGTCAGTACAAGCTTCAATTTTATTAATGTATTATATACCTAATATGTTTTAGAACAGTTAGCTTAATTCTGAAGACGACGCTCATAGTAGCGTCGAAATCTGATCAATTTTGACTTAATATTTGTGACCGAGGGCTTATTTGTTCTAATATAATAATAGATCTGTTTGGAGTGTGCCTTGTCTGCGATTGGTTTTTGCGGTCATTTTACGTCAGATAGCTCCGTACACATATTGCCAGATATTTAACGAGTGTGACTGTCTCCAGTGATGGTTCTGCAACCGTGTGATCACACAATAGCGGTCACTTCCGTCCCTTCACGCTCAATACGACGGTCTGGAAAATGAAAATAAAGTGGTCGGAACATGCATACATTGGCTTGTACCGATAGCACCATACTATTTTCAAACAAAACTAATTTAATTCGCACTTGCAAACTTAAGGTGTGAAATAATCGTCTTGGTAGGGTTGGAAACTACTTTCGACGACTCTTTGGTATTCTGTTTACAATTTATATTTGGCCTTTTAAACTCTGTCCTTTATATTTACGTGAGTGCTCTGCAATTCACAGTCAAGCATTTGGCACAGGGCTCACAGAACCGCATCAAGCATTTCTCTACTGCTCCGCTCTTGAATATCACGTGAGAAAAATGAGCATCTAAACCTTTGCGTGCGAAGTCTGATTTAGCTTATTTCATTACGGCGTTCATTTGTCCCTATGTAGCGGCAGTCAAGAAAATGTTTTCGTATTCAAAGAATGAAATTGGTTACTGAAATTTCGTCAACAGATCTCGCCCGCAACGAGTAACGCCTTTGTTTTAGCGACTGACATCCCAACTGGCGTAACATATCGTGACACTCTCTCCTTTATTTTACGATAGCACCAAAACAGCTGCCTTTCTTGGAACTTTTTGGGTGCTCTCCGTCAATCGTATATGGTAACGATTCCACAGCGCACAGCAGTAGTCTAGCAGAGGCCGCGTAGCCGAAGTGTAGGCAGCAGCTTTAGAAGATTTCTCGGACCTTGCAATTGTTCTGACAGTGATACACACTCTTTGGCTGGCTTTCCTCACAACATTTTCTTTGTGGTAGTTCCAATTCAAGCTGTTTCTGTTTCTGATCCTAAGGTATTTAGTTGAATCTACAACCTTCAAATTTCTCTTATTTATCATCTAACCGAATTCTGACCAATTTGTTATTTATTTTTTAGTACTCATGTGGAAGACCTCGTACTTTTTCTTATTCACAGCTTACTCGCTTTTCTCACAATACAGAGGTCTTGTGTAAATAACTATGCGATTTGTTTTGTTCTTTTGACGACTTTGCTAGACGGTAAACAACAGCATAATCTGGAAAGAATCTAAGAAGTGCGCTCATCATGTCTCCCAGATCGTTTGCGTAGATTAGAAAGAGCAGAGGGCCTACAAAACTTCCCTGGCGAATGCCAGATAGCACTTCCGTTTCACGCTGTGACTCCCCGCCAATTAGTACGAAGAGTGACCTTTCTGACAGGAAATCACGGATGCAGTAACAGGATTGAGACGATGCTCCAGGGGTACGCAATTTCATTTGAAGTTCCTTGTGAGAAACGGCGTGAAAAGTCTTCCGGAAATCTGAGAATATGGAAGAAATTAGAGATCCCCTGTTTGTAGCATGTAGTTTGAATACTGGCGCACTTATGTTCCGCAAGAACGATATTTTTTAAATCGTTGCTGACTGATAAACACATTACATTTTTTATTCCAATTCCGTACCCAAACGCCGGCCGGTGTGGTCGAGCGGTTCTAGGCGCTACAGCCTGGGACCGCGCGATCGCTACGGTCGCAGGTTCGAATCCCGCCTCGGGCATGGATGTGTGTGATGTCTTTAGGTTAGTTAGGTTTAATTAGTTCTAAGTTCTAGGGGACTGATGACCTCAGAAGTTAAGTCCCATAGTGCTCAGAGCCATTTGAACCATTTTGAGCCTTACCCAAACATGTTTCGATGTCTATGACTTGCGAGTTAACATCCCAAAAATGTTCGGGTTAACATACGGTTCCTCTTCGTCGAAATGTCTTGGCTCAAACTCGCCTACATCTACATCTACATTCATACTCCGCAACCCACCCAACGGTGTGTGGCGGAGGGCACTTTACGTGGCGCTGTCGTTACCTCCCTTTTCTGTTCCAGTCGCGTATGGTTCGCGGAAAGAACGACTGTCTGAAAGCCTCCGTGCGAGCTCGAATCTCTCTAATTTTACATTCGTGATCTGCACGGGAGGTATAAGTAGGGGGAAGCAATATATTCGATACCTCATCCAGAAATGCACCCTCTCGAAACCTGGCGAGCAGGCTACACCGCGATGCAGAACGCCTCTCTTGCAGAGTCTGCCACTCGAGTTTGCTAAACATCTCCGTAACGCTATCACGCTTACCAAATAACCCTGTGACGAAACGCGCCGCTCTTCTTTGGATCTTCTCTATCTCCTAGGGGCTGAACCGCAAGTGTCGCATTACACGTCCTAAATTAGACACTTGTGACCCTTTGGTTAAATTGTCTAGTGGCAAGTTTGCGAAATACAAAGTTGAGATAGCACGTCATAACAGTAACAATAATATCGGGAACTAAATTATCGACCCAGAAATGATGTAGCCCACACAGTTGCGATCTGGTTAGAATGATGTTTATGCAGAAAGCAAACTAATAGGGAAAGTGGTCGTATTTAGAGTTACTGTTACACCTGCGTGCATATCCATTTGACACAGTCCGATCATTCACAGTCTCATCGTGAAACCCAAGCCCAATACTCCACCTACGCGAAAGGTTAAGAGTTCACACCAGCTCACCGCGATACCACACAACGCGACATTTTCTAAGTCGTTTCTCTTCCTAGCTGCCTAAAGACCGACTGTCCGCTTTCGCGTCTCTAGCCGAGCTGTCCCCTTTGGTGACTGGAGCAGAACTGCCTTCAGCCCGTGCCCGGCCGCGTTTGCCGTGCGCTGAGAATCCTCACTCGGCTGTCTAGCGCAGTCCCCTTTCCAGAAGCCGTCCATCTGGTTGGCTACAGCTTACTCTACGTTATTTTACATTTTCACGTATTTAATCAAAGCTTGACCACTTTCACGTTCTAAATATACAATTATATCCAATACATAATAAAGACTAAACTGTTTTACATAAAACCAATAGAATTTCCTTCTTAGCTCTGGATGGTACTGCTATTAGCCTCGCACCAATGCGCTTTCTGATAAATAAATACACTGCTGGAAATGGAAAAAAGAACACAATGACACCGGTGTGTCAGACCCACCATACTTGCTCCGGACACTGCGAGAGGGCTGTACAAGCAATGATCACACGCACGGCACAGCGGACACACCAGGAACCGCGGTGTTGGCCGTCGGATGGTGCACCGCCGCCGTCAGTGTCAGCCAGTTTGTCGTGGCATACGGAGCTCCATCGCAGTCTTTAACACTGGTAGCATGCCGCGACAGCGTGGACGTGAACCGTATGTGCAGTTGACGGACTTTGAGCGAGGGCGTATAGTGGGCATGCGGGAGGCCGGGTGGACGTACCGCCGAATTGCTCAACACGTGGGGCGTGAGGTCTCCACAGTACATCGATGTTGTCGCCAGTGGTCGCCGGAAGGTGCACGTGCCCGTCGACCTGGGACCGGACCGCAGCGACGCACGGATGCACGCCAACACCGTAGGATCCTACGCAGTGCCGTAGGGGACCGCACCGCCACTTCCCAGCAAATTAGGGACACTGTTGCTCCTGGGGTATCGGCGAGGACCATTCGTAACCGTCTCCATGAAGCTGGGCTACGGTCCCGCACACCGTTAGGCCGTCTTCCGCTCACGCCCCAACATCGTGCAGCCCGCCTCCAGTGGTGTCGCGACAGGCGTGAATGGAGGGACGAATGGAGACGTGTCGTCTTCAGCGATGAGAGTCGCTTCTGCCTTGGTGCCAATGATGGTCGTATGCGTGTTTGGCGCCGTGCAGGTGAGCGCCACAATCAGGACTGCATACGACCGAGGCACACAGGGCCAACACCCGGCATCATGGTGTGGGGAGCGATCTCCTACACTGGCCGTACACCTCTGGTGATCGTCGAGGGGACACTGAATAGTGCACGGTACATCCAAACCGTCATCGAACCCATCGTTCTACCATTCCTAGACCGGCAAGGGAACTTGCTGTTCCAACAGGACAATGCACGTCCGCATGTATCCCGTGCCACCCAACGTGCTCTAGAAGGTGTAAGTCAACTACCCTGGCCAGCAAGATCTCCGGATCTGTCCGCCATTGAGCATGTTTGGGACTGGATGAAGCGTCGTCTCACGCGGTCTGCACGTCCAGCACGAACGCTGGTCCAACTGAGGCGCCAGGTGGAAATGGCATGGCAAGCCGTTCCACAGGACTACATCCAGCATCTCTACGATCGCCTCCATGGGAGAATAGCAGCCTGCATTGCTGCGAAAGGTGGATATACACTGTACTAGTGCCGACATTGTGCATGCTCTGTTGGCTGTGTCTATGTGCCTGTGGTTCTGTCAGTGTGATCATGTGATGTATCTGACCTCAGGAATGTGTCAATAAAGTTTCCCCTTCCTGGGACAATGAATTCACGTTGTTCTTATTTCAATTCCCAGGAGTGTAAAAAACAAAAGTAACTATTACGCACTAAATATTCTATTACCTAATGATTCAATAAGGTGTCATGGTGCCATCTTTCAATGTGCTTTGTGTTTAGGAAACAATGATCTGATGCTTAACAGTAAATATTGATAATTTAATTTTACTATATCTTATACACCGATTAAGTTCAAATGGTTCAAAAGGCTCTGAGCACTATGGGACTTAACATCTTAGCTCATCAGTCCCCTAGAACTTAGAACTACTTAAACCTAACTAACCTAATGACATCACACAACACCCAGCCATCACGAGGCAGAGAAAATCCCTGACCCCGCCGGGAATCGAACCCGGGAACCCGGGCGTGGGAAGCGAGAACGCTACCGCACGACCGCGAGATGCGGTCTTCCATTAAGTTACAGAGTTGATATGTACAACGTTTGTCATTTTAATGATGCGCATCTGTATGAAATGTCGATCGTTAAGATCGACCAAAGCGTTCAGATTTTAGCGTTCCGGTCCTTGTTACAAAACTTGTTAATTTCACTTTCACATACACCCTACACCATTATAGATATGATCAATATTCAAGTTTTATTGGGATCATCATGAAATTTTATGGACATTAAAATTACTGTGGCTTCATTCCGGCCGGCCGCGGTGGTCTCGCGGTTCTATGCGCGCAGTCCGGAACCGCGCGACTGCTACGGTCGCAGGTTCGAATCCTGCCTCGGGCATGGATGTGTGTAATGTCCTAGGTTAGTTAGGTTTAAGTAGTTCTAAGTTCTAGGGGACTGATGACCACAGATGTTAAGTTCCATAGTGCTCAGAGCCATTTGAACCATTTTGTGCTTCATTCCCTGCATTACTACAGAATTAAATAGTTTCCACAAATGTTTCCCTTTATGGCCGATCTTCGGTACGCCATATTTAACACTGCTTCTTGGCCACAAAAGCCTTCTGCTGGGTTTCCCTATGACGTAGGTTCTCTCTCACTACAGCACTTACGCCTCAACAAATAATAGACGTCTGTGAGTTTCCCCATCTCGTGATGAATCTGCGCCCTTTCTGGCACGCGGCCCGGGATGGGAGGGTTCGTTTCACAATTCCTGTAGGCTGACTCTTTCGGCCACGTACTTAAATGAGAGAGCAATGCTCGTTAACTCATAGGCTCATCTTGAGTGAGTCTTGTTTTGTTCGTGTTAAGAAAAAAAGTACAAAGTTCGTAGTTGGTTTTGTAGTTTAGTCCTCTGTCGTCTGTGACAGAATTGCAAGATCGTCCCCAAATCTCAAAGTTTTTGTTTTTTCTCCCTCAGCTTTAATTCCTTTCAAGATTTCTCTTTTGTTTGACTCACAGCTTTCAACCAGTCACAAACAGGGATGTTATAGCAGTACTAATACGGCACGCCGCTGTCATCTGTGACTGACTTATAAGGCCATCCTTGTATCGTCTACAGTTTCAATCCCTTCCCTCTACCACACTAACGAACAAAAAAAATGGTTCAAATGGATCTGAGAACTATGGGACTTAACAGCTGAGGTCATCAGTCCCCTAGAACTTAGAACTATTTAAACATAACTAACCTAAGGACATCACACACATACATGCCCGAGGCAGGATTCGAACCTGCGACCGTAGCAGTCGCGCGGTTCCGGACTGCGCGCCTAGAACCGCGAAACCACCGCGGCCGGCCTAACGAACACTATTTTTCTCTTTTTTCCGTCTCCTCTGCTGCTACACCTCACGCCTCGCTCTGTTGACAGCAGCGCGAGTTTACGGGGCCCCCATTCAACAGCACACCCGCAGGCGACGCTTCGCAAGCATAACTGATGACCTTGAGTGCCTGGCATAGCTATTTCTCAATTTCCAGACCTGTGAAAGCTTCCTCGCGACCTGTTGAGGCGTAATTCGTTTGAGGTTGAACCTCTTCCCCATTCCTCCCTCAGACATGAAATTCTCATCGCTGCATTGGCGTAGCGAATGCTGATGGAGTCTCTAGCGGCATTCGAATCTTAAGCATTCTCCGAGCACTCACCTCACGCAGTTCGCTTGTGGAAGGCTGTTTGTTTGTTTGTAGCAGTTGCTAAAGTAGCACGACACACTTCTCAAAAGAAGCGCTGCTGACTGTAAAATATTTTCTGCCTTTTAGCATAAATGAATTTGACTAGAGATATTTCCGATTTTTAATCGTCAATAACCCTTACAGAATATTAAGATCGGCTTAGAAATACATTTAGCGAAGAAGTCCCAACTGGATCAACAATTTATAACTGAATGAGATTTTCACTCTGCAGCGGAGTGTGCGCTGATGTGAAACTTCCTGGCAGATTAAAACTGTGTGCCCGACCGAGACTCGAACTCGGGACCTTTGCCTTTCGCGGGCAAGTGTCCTACCATCTGAGCTACCGAAGCACGACTCACGCCCGGTACTCACAGCTTTACTTCTGCCAGTATCCGTTTCCTACCTTCCAAACTTTACAGAAGCTCTCCTGCGAACGCTTCTGTAAAGGAGAGATAAAGAGTCAACAGAGCACATTAGCCTTACTGCACCGTTACAGCGAAAGGAACGAAACTGCATCTTAAAATCCAGTTACATACATACATACATAATGTAACAATAAAGATATTCGCAAATTTTATTATTCCCTTCCGGCAAAAGATAGGACGCAGGGGGCAGTGTAATCTCCCCCTCCTTCCTAATTTCAGCTATCGTCCACAATAAGCAAAGTCTTTTATGAAAAATTTGAGAGGAGCGAAGATTGCAATAAACTTTCCAGTTTACTTAGCTTTTCGT
Source organism: Schistocerca gregaria (assembly GCF_023897955.1). NCBI lineage: Eukaryota > Metazoa > Arthropoda > Insecta > Orthoptera > Acrididae > Schistocerca > Schistocerca gregaria. The sequence goes on along the minus strand of NC_064930.1, from coordinate 104,567,179 downwards.
GTAGAGTTAGCTGCAGCTCTTCTTGTCTAGGGGCTGATTCTTAAGCTGAAATTCTCACATTTTAGGTCCTCATGGTTGAATTGACCTAAATAAATTTGGAGATGTTTCCAGAATGAGATTTTCACTCTGCAGCGGTGCGTGCGCTGATATGAAACTTCCTGGCAGATTAAAACTGTGTGCCCGCCCGAGACTCGAACTCGGGAACTTTGCCTTTCGCGGGCAAGTGTTCTACCATCTGAGCTACCGAAGCACGACTCACGGCCGGTCCTCACAGCTTTACTTCTGCCAGTATCTCGTCTCCTACCTTCCCAACTTTACAGAAGCTCTCCTGCGAACCTTGCAGAACTAGCACTCCTGAAAGAAAGGATACTGCGGAGACATGGCTTAGCCACAGCCTGAGCGATGTTTCCAGAATGAGATTTTCACTCTGCAGCGGAGTGTGCGCTGATATGAAACTTCCTGGCAGATTAAAACTGTGTGCCGGACAGAGACTCGAACGAACCTTGCAGAACTAGCACTCCTGAAAGAAAGGATACTGCGGAGACATGGCTTAGCCACAGCCTGGGCGATGTTTCCAGAATGAGATTTTCACTCTGCAGCGGAGTGTGCGCTGATATGAAACTTCCTGGCAGATTAAAACTGTGTGCCGGACAGAGACTCGAACGAACCTTGCAGAACTAGCACTCCTGAAAGAAAGGATACTGCGGAGACATGGCTTAGCCACAGCCTGGGCGATGTTTCCAGAATGAGATTTTCACTCTGCAGCGGAGTGTGCGCTGATATGAAACTTCCTGGCAGATTAAAACTGTGTGCCCGACCGAGACTCGAACTCGGGACAGGGTCGGTCCGCCACACAGTGCAGGAAGTTTCAAATTTGGAGATGGTTGTTACAGAATTTTTGTTGTTACGGTAATATATTTTGTCACGTTTTAGTATATCGTACAGTCTTTTGATTTTTCAAGTTAACAAAGCCGAAATTACACTGTTCGCACAAAATACAAAAATACATTGGATCACATCACAGGCATGCTTACTGCTACTTGACTCTGCGGCAATAACCATACTCCAAAAGGTTTACAGATTTTGTTGACAAACGAATTTCGATTAATTTTGATTATTATTTCATAAATGAGTCCAGAAGTCTACATAGTAAATAGTACTAGATTTCGTAATTAATGACAGAAATTTTAAGTATGTCAGATAATGAGTAATTTTAAATGTGTCTAAAAATAATTCTAATTGCACATTCAGAGCATGTACTTAACGATGTAACATCGAAAATAAAGTAATTACTTTTCATAAATTTTAGCATAAAATTTAAAATTATATGAAAGTTTACATAAAAGCAGCTGAGACAATACCGACATGTCCAGAATTCAAGAAATAATACTGGTATCGACAACTGCTGTTGAGGAAATGTAATGCTAGAGGACGATGTCCCGATACAGCAGATAATTTTGTTCCATGGTCCATGCCGATACGAGTAAGTACCGAGTGAGATGGGATATTCAAGCAAGCATGCTGGTTTTTTAAGAAAACGCTACACTTTTTAACGATATTTAAAAAGTATTGGAAAAAAACGAGTACCCAAGTAATGTGACGACTTTTAGGGTTAATATTCTTTGTAAATCTATCTGAGAAATGCCGTGAGAGTGAAAATTAAGCCAACCGTAATCGGCTATTGCGTTCTAAAAACCGTCAAATGGTGCTCCCGCGCCAGGGGACGTTGTTATACAGGGTGTTCCAAAAAGATACGGCCAAAATTTCAGGAAACGTTCCTCACACACAAAGAAAGAAAAGATGTTATGTGGACATCTATCCGGAAACGCTTAAGTTCCATGTTAGAGCTCATTTTAGTTTCGTCAGTATGTACTGTACTTCCTCGATTCACCGCCAGTTGGCCCAATTGAAGGAAGGTAATGTTGACTTCGGTGCTTGTGTTGACATGCGACTCATTGCTCTACAGTACTAGCATCAAGCACATCAGTACGTAGCATCAACAGGTTAGTGTTCATCACCAACGTGGTTTTGCAGTCAGTGCAATGTTTACAAATGCGGAGTTGGCAGATGCCCATTTTATGTATGAATTAGCACGGGGCAATAGCCGTGGCGCGGTATGTTTGTATCGAGACAGATTTTCAGAACGGAGGTGTCCCGACAGGAAGACGTTCGAAGCAATTGATCGGCGTCTTAGGGAGCACGGAACATTCCAGCCTATGACTCGCGACTGGGGAAGACCTTGAACGACGAGGACACCTGCAATGGACGAGGCAATTCTTAGTGCAGTTGACGATAATCCTAATGTCAGCGTCGGAGATGTTGCTGCTGTACAAGGTAACGTTGACCACGTCACTGTATGGAGAGTGCTACGGGAGAACCAGTTGTTTCCGTACCGTGTACAGCGTGTACAGGCACTATCAGCATCTGATTGGCCTCCACGGGGACACTTCTGCGAATGGTTCAGCCGACAATGTGTCAATCCTCATTTCAGTGCAATTCACCTTCTTTACGGATAAGGCTTCATTCCGACTTCATCAAATTGTAAATTTTCATAATCAACATGTGTGGGCTGACGAGAATCCGCACGCAATTCTGCAATCAAGTCATCGACACAGATTTTCTGTGAACGTTTGGGCAGGCATTGTTGATGATGTCTCGATTGGCCCCGATGTTCTTCCAACTACGCTCAATGGAGGACGTTATCATGATTTCATAAGAACATGTACATGTGCCTTTACAAGTACGACACAACATGTGGTTCATGCACGATGGAGCTCCTGCACATGTCAGTCGAAGTGTTCGTACGCTTCTCAACAACAGATTCGGTGACCGACGGATTGGTAGAGGCGGACCAATTCCGTGGCCTCCACGCTCTCCTGACCTCAACCCTCTCGACTTTCATTTATGGGAGCATTTGAAACCTCTCGTCTACGCAACCCCGGTACCAAATGTAGATGCTCTTCGTGCTCGTATTGTGGACGGCTGTGTTACAATACGCCATTCTCTAGGGCTACATCAGCGCATCAGGGATTCCATGCGACGGAGGTTGGATGCGTGTATCCTCGCTAACAGAGGACATTTTGAACATTTCCTGTAACAAAGTGTTTGAAGTCACGCTGGTACGATCTGTTGCTGTATGTTTCCATTCCATCATTAATGTGATTTGAAGAGAAGTAATGAAATGAGCTCTAACATGGAAAGTAAGCGTTTCCGGACCATTGTGCACATAATATATTTTGTTTCTTTGTGTGTCAGGAATGATTCCTGAAAGTTTGGTCGTACCTTTTTGTAACACCCTGTAATTACGCAAGGAGGAAGGTATAACGGAGTTGCTTGTATCGCAACCAGCAAACCTCACTATTCTTTAAAGAATATATAAAACGGTTTCAAACGTCTGATTGCCTTACAAATGGGTTAATGTGTTTGCTATTTGCCTTTAAGCCTGTGGAGACAGGAAAGGTTCAGGAAAGGTTTGAAAATGCGCTTAAAGGTTCAAATGGCTGGGAGCACTATGGGACTTAACATCTGAGGTCATCAGTACCCAAGACTTAGAACTACTTAAACCTAACTAACCTAAGGACATGACGCACATGCATGCCCGAGGCAGACTGAAGCGCCTAGAACCGCCGAGCTACACCGGCCGGCTTTGGCTTATCAGCAGTCGGTCAAACGTGAAATCGAAGTTTTCTCGCCTCCAGCCTAACTGTTATAATACTTGCAGTGGATCCTGATGTAGTTTGGAATTCCTGTGTCATGATCTGTATAGGTGTCTGCCTATTACACTGCCGGCGGTCTCTGTCAGTCAACAGACGAGATCGGCCTGTACGCTTTTGTACTGTACGTGTTCCTTCACATTTCCACTCCACTTTCACGTCAGAAACAGTGGACTACTGGACTTAGGGTCGTTGAGGAATGTGAAAATCTCGCGTACAGACGTGTGACACAAGTCAAGCCCGATCGCCTGACCAAGTTCGAAGTCCGTGAGTTGCGCTGAGCGCCCCATTCTGCTCTCTCACGATGTGTAATGGCTGCTGAGGTTGCTGATATGGAGTAGCTAGCAGTAGATGGCAGCACAATGCACCTAATATGAAAAAAGTATTGTTCTGGCCGTGTCTGGATGCTGTTCATCACATTGTGTACATCGTCCGTTAAGGACCACAAAGATAACAAGCGAGAAATTAGCGCTCATTCGGAGGTATGTACAGTCGTTTTCCCCTCGCTCTACTTGCGGATGGAACCGGAAAGGAAATGACAAGTAGCGGGACAGAGTACCCTCCGCCCCGCACCGTACGGTGACTCGCGGAGTATCTATGTATATGTAGTGGTCAACGTTTTCCCACTTGTCCTGTATGCAGCGTAAGTCGGTGCCTCTTGAGACACCAAACATGTCGGGTGCCGTGGTTACTAGGAGAAACCAGGATCTGCCAGCGTTCGAATTCACTCAGCTCCGACACAATGCACTCACGACTACACAGATCGCTGTTCTGACCGCGCCTGAGACTGGCAACGCATTGAGGACGTCGCGCTCCCGTGGTATCAAGCAACAGCTCGAGCTACAGGCGTGGCCGAGAAGTGCGTTTATATTGAAGCACGTATTTCTCGGGCTGTCTGAACATTGTTTACCAACCCATGCAGTTCTTTCAGAGCGCTGTATCATGTCTCCCATCACAGTTTCGCGACTCCCACTTCTCCTCCTATAGTATTGCTCACTTGAGTAATAATACACTACTCGGCATTAAAATTGCTACACCAAGAAGAAATCCAGATGATAAACGGGTATTCATTGGACAAATATACTATACTACAGTTGACATGCGATTACATTTTCACGCAATTTGGGTGCATAGATCCTGAGAAATCAGTACCCGGAACAACCATCTCTGGCCTTGATACGCCTGGGCATTGAGTCAAACAGAGCTTGGATAGCGCGTACAGGTACAGCTGCCCATGTAGCTTCAACACGATACCACAGTTCATCAAGACTAGTGACTGGCGTACTGTGACGAGACAGTTGCTCGGACACCATTGACCAGACGTTTTCAATTGGTGAGAGATCTGGAGAATGTGCTGGCCAGGGCAGCAGTCGAACATTTTCTGCATCCAGAAAGGCCCGTATAGGACCTGCAACATGCGGCCGTGCATTATCCTGCTGAAATGTAGAGTTTCGCAGGGACCGAATGAAGGGCAGAGCCAAGGGGCGTAACACATCTGAAGTGTAACGTCCACTGTTCAACGTCAATGCGAACAAGAGGTGACCGAGACGTGTAACCAATGGCACCCCATGCCATCACGCTGAGTGATACGCCAGTATAGCGATGACGAATACACGCTTTCAATGTGCGTTCACCGCGATGTCGCCAAACACGGATGCGACCATCGTGACGCTGTAAACAGAACCTGGATTCGTCCGAAAAATGACGTTTTGCCATTCGTGCACGCAGATTCGTCGCCGAGTACACCATCGCAGGAGCTCCTGTCTGTGATGCAGCGTCAAGGGTAACCGCAGCCACGGTCTCCGAGCTGATAGTCCGTGCTGCTGCAAACGTCGTCGAACTGTTCGTGCAGATGGTTATCGTCTTACTAACGTCCTCATTTGTTGACTCAGGGATCGAGACGAGGTCGCGCGATCCGTTACAGCCGTGCGGATAAGATGCCTGTCATCTCGACTGCTAGTGATTACGAGGCTGTTGGGATCCAGCACGGCGTTCCGTATTACCCTCCCGAACCCACCGATTCCATATTCTGCTAACAGTCACTGGATCTCGACCAACGCGAGCAGCAATGTCGCGATACGATAAACCAAAATCGCGATAGGCTACAATCCGACCTTTATCAAAGTCGGAAACGTGACGTTACGCATGTCTCCTCCTTACACGAGGCATGACAAGAACGTTTCACCAGGCAACGCCGGTCAACAGCTGTTTGTGTGTGAGAAATCGGCTGGAAACTTTCCTCATGTCAGCACGTTGTAGGTGTCGCCAACGGCGCCAACCTTGTGTGAATGCTCTGAAAAGCTAATCATTTGCATATCACAGCGTCTTCTTCCTGCCGGTTAAATTTCGCGTCTGTAGCACGTCATCTTCGTGGTGTAGCAATTTTTATGGCCAGTAGTGTAGTAGTAGTAAGTTCGTTCCGAGTAAGCTGCTGTGCAACGTGTGGGCGTGTAGACATCAGGATCGCTAGCCGTGGCTTCTCTCACCGACAGATGGCCTGACGGGAGTTCGGTGGGTCGAAGGTCAGAGCAGAGGGGATAACTCCGCAGATAAAGGCGACGGAAAGCGAGTCAGGGCACACGAAGATGCGGCAGTGCTCGTAAAAACATCGGGCGCCACACAGAGACGCAGGAACGCTGGTCAACTCGCTACTCTACTCTGCGACGCCCGGCTGTGGCGCGTGATGTCATATCCGCCATGGCGGGTGGGGGAAGGCTGTGAGATACATATGAGGGACGCAGTCGGTGTACAGATAAAGCCGCCACGGGTCGCATACTACTAGAATTCGTGAAAGTCTCCTCGGGTTTGCTGCCGGATCTTAAAACCGATTCGATATTTCGGCGATCCAAGTGGTCGCCATCTTCATTGAAATGCTGCTTCTCGCCGGGAAAGCTTACGAAGTCACATACTTTGTAAGGTTTCTATAATTTCGCACCTTACAAGCACTCACCCACATATTGTTGCATAAAAACACGAGAGAACTGCCAGATATTTCGGCGCAGAGTCTTCTGGCCATCTTCAGGTGAATGCTACTGTAGTAGTACTGTCGAGTAAGCGCTGAGCTCCGCTATTTATAGCCTTCTGAGGTGACACTGCGCATGCGCTGCACAGCGTGTGTGTTCATAACGGCTCCGTGCGCTGCGCCTCGCGTCCTGCACTGCCAAAGCCTGGCGTATCGGTGTCAGGTCGACTTCCATCTTTATGCAGATAACTACATCTACGAAGTTTCTCTGCAACAGGATTCCAAGCAGAGTTCAGCTGATAACCGCTATCTCGACTGATGAGAGTCTCGTTGTCAGACAGTCTTATTTCCACAGATTCATTGATAATAGAGCTCCAAAAGTTTGCTGTATGGGCCAACATTTTTGTGTCCTCGTAACTCACGGAATGGTCTGGGGAAGTACAATATTCGGCGATTGCTGACTTGGTGGGTTGGAGAAGGCGAGTATGCCGTTGGTGTTCCAGAATGCGTTCGTGCACAGTTCGTGTTGTCTGCCCTATATATGATTTGCCACATTCACACGGAATTTTGTAAACACCCTGTTTACGCAGGCTCAGGTCGTCTTTAACGAATCCCACCAGTGATGAAATTTTGGAAGGAGGGCGAAAGATGACTCTCACTTGATACTTTCTCAGAAGGCTTTAAATAGCGGAGCTCAGCGCGTACACGACAGTACTACAGCAGTGGCATTCACCTGAGGATGGCGAGAAGACTCTGCGCCGAAACATCGTGGCAGGACGTTACTGATATCCGGCAGTTCTCTCGTGTTTCTATGGAAGAATCAGTACGCCGGGAAAGCTTTAAACATCACACTCATCCACATACTTTGCCGTGAGCTACAACGACAATTAGATATCATTTGATAGGTTTTACATCGTATATATGAATATTTAAAGGAGACTATTGTCACGTTCGCCTTGTAAATAATTGTTAACGCTTATTGCATGGAAGGTGACGGAGTGGCTTTATTAACAGAACGGTGTAATGAATGATTGCCTATACTAGTAGAGCTTGGATTGCATGGAAGGTGACGGAGTGGCTTTATTAACAGAACGGCGCAATGAATGATTGCCTATACTAGTAGAGGTAGGAACGCCAGGGGAGATGAAATGGCAGGCAGAACTCAAGGTCTGGGTAGAAGGCCGGCACAGGTGTTGGTCCTGCTTAAACACTGGAAGTAGCAAGACGGACGTCATGGGACCTGAGCTCTGGAGCACAGTACGGTGACGGCCGGCCGCTATTGTAGTAGGGGCCGGAAGGATAGCCGGATAATACAGGGTGGTTCAAAAAGAATACCACAACTTTAGGAATTTAAAACTCTGCAACGAGAAAAGGCAGAGCTAAGCACTATCTGTCGGCGAATTAAGGGAGCTATAAAGTTTCATTTAGTTGTACATTTGTTCGCTTGAGGCGCTGTTGATGCTAAGATGGCGACCGCTCAACAGAAAGCTTTTTGTGTTATTGAGTACGGCAGAAGTGAGTCGACGACAGCTGTTCAGCGTGCATTTCGAACGAAGTATGGTGTTAAACCTCCTGATAGGTGGTGTATTAAACGTTGGTATAAACAGTTTACAGAGAATGGGTGTTTGTGCAAAGGGAAAAGTTCTGGACGGCCGAGAACGAGTGATGAAAATGTAGCACGCATCCAGCAAGCATTTGTTCACAGCCCAGGAAAATCGACTCGCAGAGCTAGCAGAGAGCTGCAAATTCCACAATCAACTGTATGGAGAGTCCTACGAAAAAGGTTAGTTATGAAACCTTATCGTCTGAAATTGGTTCAAGCACTGTCTGCAGCTGATAAGATTAAAAGAATCGACTTCTGTGATTTTATCCTTGCTCAAATGGAAACAGATGAATCTTTCGTTTCAAAGATTGTGTTTAGTGATGAAGCAACTTTCCACACTAACGGGAAAGTCAACCGTCACAATGTCTGTATATGGGGCACTGAGAATCCGTGGGAAACAACTCAGTATGAACGTGACTCGCCTAAGGTGAACGTTTTCTGTGCCATTTCAGCCAATAAAGTTTTTGGTCCCTTTTTCTTCGAAGGTGCTACTGTAACTGGACTACAGTATCTGGAGATGTTAGAGAATTGGCTGTTCCCTCAGCTCGAACAAGAAGCACAACAATTTATATTTCAGCAGGATGGAGCGCCACCACATTGGCACTTATCTGTCCGTAACTACCTGAACGTCAACTACCCGAGGCGATGGATCGGCCGCCAGGCAGCCCGTGACAGAGCACTTCATCACTGGCCTCCAAGAAGCCCTGATCTTACCCCCTGCGATTTTTTCTTATGGGGGTATGTTAAGGATATGGCCACCTCTACCAGCCACCATTGATGATTTGAAACGAAAAATAGCAGCAGCTATCCAAATTCTTACGCCTGATATGCTACAGAGAGTGTGGAACGAGTTGGAGTATCGGGTTGATATTGCTCGAGTGTCTGGAGGGGGCCATAATGAACATCTCTGAACTTGTTTTTGAGTGAAAAAAAACCTTTTTAAATACTCTTTGTAATGATGTATAAGAGAAGGTTATATTATGTTTCTTTCATTAAATACACATTTTTAAAGTTGTGGTATTTCTTTTGCATCACCCTGTACTTCCGAACTTGGGAAATTTTGGACGCAGGTGAGAGGAACGAAGAAGCGGCACCTCTGAAACCACGCAGGCTGGGTTATTTCCAAGGATTTTTACTCAGAACCGTACCATTGTACGAGTATAGGTTTTTCCTGGCAAATTTTCAGCGCTGGACGACAAAGGACCAAAATATGGTTGGGCGGCGTTGGGAAGAATCTGTAGAGAAGGAGAATAGTCCGTGGTTTCGGGAATATGATTCGTTTTCGGAATTACAATGGCGAGGAGCTGAGCCTTGCTATGGCCAGCGGTGGAGAGACGAGGTCTTTCGTTGTGAGCGCCCGTGTGTGACAGTCCCTCGACATCAGCTTTGTTAGTACAGCACACTTGCTGTCTTTGCTCTCAGGAGAGTTTATGGCTGTGAGCACTATGGGACTTAGCTTCTGAGGTCATCAGTCCCCTAGAACTTAGAACTACTTAAACCTAACTAACTTAAGTACATCACACAGATTCATGCTCGAGGCAGGATTCGAACCTGCGACCATACGGTCGCGCCATTCCAGACAGGAGCGCCTAGAACCGCTGGGCCACATCGGCCGAGACGTAGAGACGTTATCTGAACTCCGTCCTCATGGCAGGGAGTTCGCGTTTCTCGTCTGTAGAACACAGAGAGGAGAAGACAGTATTAGAGTGTATTAGGTAGAGGACCGCCTTCTGGCGTCCTAGTGTCTGAAAGAGTTTATTTGTGGCTGGACTCCTTCCGTCGTCGCAGACGAGTACAAGAACCATCACTTCGATGTACCAGACGCAGTACATACGGTGGTATCGTAAATTGCTTCGGCTTATTAGTTCTATAAAAGCTAAACACCGGTGATCTATTTCCACTGAGGTTCCACACCACCGTAGATCATCTTTGAAAGTAGTGTCTTCTAGTGTTTGGTAAGTAGATGATGTCGGTAATTTCGCGTTATTGAAATTAGATCGCGCAGTCATCATAAGGGGCGGAGTTCGGCAATTGATTAGTAATTTTACTTAGGAAATGTAAACTTTGTAATATAAAGGCTTTTTAATGTACAACAAACATATAAGCAGGAACAACATTTATCATTTAGTAGTATTAGTTGCGTTAATCCTTCATTTATGTTTAGGTTGTAATGTATATGTTTAAGTCCATTAAGAGATCCTAAGATCTGCCTCAGGGGGTAGACAGGGCCAAATCTTCATTCTAGCGTTTATTATTTTCCGTTGCGCACATTTATTTTTACACCCGCCTGGAGTAGCATCATGGATCTTGAATTCTTGGTTGTTTCGCTCATGAGGCCGGAGCATCTTCAGTTTGCGGAATTGCGGGTCATGTTTTGAAGATAAACAATAGAAAGTGGCAAAGAATCGGGCCACTTTTTTTAAAAAAATTCCCGTAGAGAAATGCTTGTAGTTAAGTTACCAAAAACCGCCGTTCGACCATTATAGGGGTGTTCCGGCGTAACATGAACCGCCGGCACGTCGGGATGGAACGTAACAGCAGAAAAGTCTGTGAGACGATGTCAGCCAATAGGACCCTACCACCACGGGAGCGGCTCCTACACGAAGAGAATACCGAGTGATGAAAAAGTCAGTATAAATTTGAAAACTGAATAAATCACGGAATAATGTAGATAGAGGGGTACAAATTGACACACATGCTTGGAATGACATGGGGTTTTATTAGAACCAACAAACAAATACAAAAGTTCAAAAAATGTCCGACAGATGGCGCTTCATCTGATCAGAATAGCAATAATTAGCGTAAAAAGTAAGACAAAGCAATGATGATGTTCTTTACGGGAAATGCTCAATATATCCACCATCATTCTTCAACAATAGCTGTAGTCGAGGAATAATGTTGTGAACAGCACTGTAAAGCATGTCCGGAGTTATGGTGAGGCATTGGCGTCGGATGTTGTCTTTCAGCATCCCTAGAGATGTCGGTCGAACACGATACACTTGCGACTTAAGGTTACCCCAAAGCCAATAATCGCACGGACTGAGGTCTGGGGACCTGCGAGGCCAAGCATGACGAAAGTGGTGGCTGAGCACACGATCATCACCAAACGGCGCGCGCAAGAGATCTTTCACGCGTCTAGCAATACTTTTTTTTCTAATAAAACTCCATGTCATTCCAAGCATGTGTGTCAATTTTTACCTCTCTATGTACATCATTCAGTGGTTTATTAAGTTTTCAAATTTATACTCATTTTTTGATGACCCGGTATAAACGCCGCTCCAGCTACCCGCGACCGCATTAGAAGACGAGTCGAGATATAAGCGATTTAGCCGTGCCTTCTAATCTATATCAATTGCTTCCATAGAAGTTGCATATATCGAAGGACATTGATTATTTGCATGTCGCCAATTGCCTGTGACAGCTCTTTGTAAAAAGGCAACGTTAAGTATTGGCAATTTAATTTACTGTACTAAACTCTAAACTCCATTGACATGATATGCTTGAACTGCTGTCTAGCTATCCGAGAAAACACTTCCTGGGCACCCTATATTACACGAGTCGGGGGGACACGACATAGGGGAGAGTCAAATGAAAACGAGACAAACAAAAAATGTTGCCCAGGTGTGATCAATGAGTGTTCCGAAGTGCTGTATCGCCTACTGCACTCTCCTCGTGAGCTGATTTCTAAACTGAAGGAAACACTCCACGGCATTCGCTTCAGAACTGCTACAAATTTGTAGGGCAATAGACCGCACCGCTCCAACTGGTTCAAATGTCTCTGAGCACTATGACACTTAACTTCTGAGGCCATCAGTACCCTAGAACTTAGAACTACTTAAACCTAACTAACCTAAGGACATCACACACATCCATGACCGAGGCAGGATTCGAACCTGGGACCGGAGCGGTCGGGCGGTTCCAGACTCCAGCGCCTAGAACTGCTCGGCCACCCGGGCCGGCAACACAACTGGCACTGCTAAGAGTATCCTATGACTTACACATCGCTGGCAACGGGCTATACACAATGCTAGTGACTACTTTGAAGGTCAGTTAAACTTTTAAACACGTATCTACACTACTGGCCATTAAAATTGCTACACCAGCAAGAAATGCAGATGATAAACGGGTATTCATTGGACAAATATATTATACAAGAACTGACATGTGACTACATTTGGCGGCCGCGGTGGTCTCGCGGTTCTAGGCACTTCAGTCCGGAACCGTGCGACTGCTACGGTCGCAGGTTCGAATCCTGGCTCGGGCATGGATGTGTGTGCTGTCCTTAGGTTAGTTACGTTTAAGTAGTTCTAAGTTATAGGGGTCTGATGACAACAGAAGTTAAGACCCATAGTGCTCAGAACCATTTGAACCTTTTTTTTGTGATTACATTTTCACGCAGTTTGGATGCATAGATCCTGAGAAATCAGTACACAGAACAACCACCCCTGGCTGTAATAAAGGCCTCGATGCGACTGGGCATTGAGTCAGAGGGAGCTTGGATTGCGTGTACAGGTACAGCTGCCCATGCAGCTTCAACACGATACCACAGTTCATCAAGAGTAGTGACTGGCGTATTATGGCCACCATTGACCAGACGTTTTCAACTGGTGAGAGATCTGGAGAATGTGCTGGCCAGGGCAGCAGTCGAACATTTCCTGTATCCAGAAAGGCCCGTACAGGACCTGCAACATGCAGTCGTGCATTATCCTGCTGAAATGTAGGGTTTCGCAGGGATCGAATGAAGGGTAGAGCCACGGGTCGTAACACATCTGAAATGTAAGGTCCACTGTTCAAAGTGCCGTCATTGCGAACAAGAGTTGAGCGAGATGTATAACCAATGGCACCCCATACCATCACGCCGGCTGATACGCCAGGATAGCGATGAGGAATACACGCATCCAATGTGCGTTCACCGCAATGTCGCCAAACACGGATGCGCCCATCATGATGCTGTAAACAGAACCTGGATTTATCCGAAACAATGACTTTTTGTCATTCGTGCACCCAGGTTCTTCGTCGAGTACACCATCACAGACGCTCCTGTCTGTGATGCAGCGTCAAGGGTAACCGCAGCCACGGTCTCCGGGCTGATAGTCCGTGCTGCTGCAAACGTCATCCAACTGTTTCGTGCAGATGGTTGTTGTCTTGCAAACGTCCCCATTTGTTGACTCATGTATCGAGACGTGGCTGCACGATCCATTACAGCCATGCGGATAAGATGCCTGTGATCTCGACTGCTAGTGATACGAGACCGTTGGGATCCAGCACGGCGTTCCGTATTACCCTCCTGAACCCACAGATTCCATATTCTGCTAACAGTCATTGGATATCGACCAACGCGAGCAGCAATGTCGCCATACGATAAACCGAAATCGCGATAGGCTACAATCCGACCTTTATGAAAGTCGGAAACGTGATGGTACGCATTTCTCCTCTTTGCACCACAACAACGTTTCACCACCCAACGCCGGTGAACTGATGTTTGTGTATGAGAAATCGGTTGGAAACTTTCCTGATGTCAGCACGTTGTAGGTGTCGCCACCGGTGCCAACCTTGTATGAATACTCTGAAATGCTAATCATTTGAGTGTCACAGCATCTTCTTCCTGTCGTCTGTAGCACGTCATCTTCGTGGTGTAGCAATTTTAATGGCCAGTAGTGTATTCTGTACGAGCTTAAATAAATACACTCCTGGAAATTGAAATAAGAACACCGTGAATTCATTGTCCCAGGAAGGGGAAACTTTATTGACACATTCCTGGGGTCAGATACATCACACGATCACACTGACAGAACCACAGGCACATAGACACAGGCAACAGAGCATGCACAATGTCGGCACTAGTACAGTGTATATCCACCTTTCGCAGCAATGCAGGTTGCTATTCTCCCATGGAGACGATCGTAGAGATGCTGGATGGAGTCCTGTGGAACGGCTTGCCATGCCATTTCCACCTGGCGCCTCAGTTGGACCAGCGTTCGTGCTGGACGTGCAGACCGCGTGAGACGACGCTTCATCCAGTCCCAAACATGCTCAATGGAGGACAGATCCGGAGATCTTGCTGGCCAGGGTAGTTGACTTACACCTTCTAGAGCACGTTGGGTGGCACGGGATACATGCGGACGTGCAATGTCCTGTTGGAACAGCAAGTTCCCTTGCCGGTCTAGGAATGGTAGAACGATGGGTTCGATGACGGTTTGGATGTACCGTGCACTATTCAGTGTCCCCTCGACGATCACCAGAGGTGTACGGCCAGTGTAGGAGATCGCTCCTCACACCATGATGCCGGGTGTTGGCCCTGTGTGCCTCGGTCGTATGCAGTCCTGATTGTGGCGCTCACCTGCACGGCGCCAAACACGCATACGACCATCATTGGCACCAAGGCAGAAGCGACTCTCATCGCTGAAGACGACACGTCTCCATTCGTCTCTCCATTCACGCCTGTCGCGACACCACTGGAGGCGGGCTGCACGATGTTGGGGCGTGAGCGGAAGACGGCCTAACGGTGTGCGGGACCGTAGCCCAGCTTCATGGAGACGGTTGCGAATGGTCCTCGCCGATACCCCAGGAGCAACAGTGTCCCTAATTTGCTGGGAAGTGGCGGTGCGGTCCCCTACGGCACTGCGTAGGATCCTACGGTCTTGGCGTGCATCCGTGCGTCGCTGCGGTTCGGTACCAGGTCGACGGGTACGTGCACCTTCCGCCGATCACTGGCGACAACATCGATGTACTGTGGAGACCTCACGCCCCACGTGTTGAGCAATTCGGCGGTACGTCCACCCGGCCTCCCGCATGCCCACTATACGCCCTCGCTCAAAGTCCGTCAACTGCACATACGGTTCACGTCCACGCTGTCGCGGCATGCTACCAGTGTTAAAGACTGCGATGGAGCTCCGTATGCCACGGCAAACTGGCTGACACTGACGGCGGCGGTGCACAAATGCTGCGCAGCTAATACCATTCGACAGCCAACACCGCGGTTCCTGGTGTGTCCGCTGTGCCGTGCGTGTGATCATTGCTTGTACAGCCCTCTCGCAGTGTCCGGAGCAAGTATGGTGGGTCTGACACACCGGTGTCAATGTGTCCTTTTTTCCATTTCCAGGAGTGTAGTTGCCACTATTAAAGTTCCATCCCTCGTATAAAATTGACAGGTGATAAAAGCATGAATTGTACACTGTTCTCACATTTTAATGTAAACTGCATCGTTAATCTATAAAAATTGTGTTATGTTGTGTACTCATTCATGTTAACGCTGATTGCAGTTTTTACAAGAATGAGTACACAACGTAACACAGTTTTTATAGATTGACGATGCAATTTACATTACGACATGACAATAGTGTATAATTCATGCTTCTACCACCTGACGATTATGATTTTATATTTCGGCAAACATGATGCTAGGAAAACTTTTATGAACCTAGTGCCTGTCAGATGACTGAAACCTGTTGTATAAATAATTTTACCAGTAGCTGAGGGCGGTAATATGACATCTTTCAGGTACACTCATACAGATTCAAAATTTAAATTAAAGACAGTTATAACATAAAGATATCTAAAATTTGTACAAACAAACTACACTTTATGTGTCCTATTCATCTTCTGAAGTCTTGTGGAGCTGTAAGCGAGAAAAGTTTAGAAAAGATTTGAAATGGTTTTAAATTTTATTGGAAGTCACTAAGTGGTCCCGTTGTCAAACACAGGGTGAGTATAGTCTGGGTCATTTACGCTCCGTTTAAGCAAAATCTAGCTTTTTTAACGCATCTCAGTTTTTGTGACGTTATATCCTCGGAACTCTTTTTCATACAGTGATATAATTCTGCACGTACATTCAGGAGTATATGTAGGTACTGGTTGGAAATTTGATAGCCAGTAGAGCTAGTAATAAAGAAGTAACAAATTAAAACGTCATGGCTGGTGCTGAAGTGTTATTGCATTTTCAGAGAAAATGTAGTAAGCCGTAAATGATGAAAGGGGAAAACTTTTCACCATTTTGTCGGGAGTATTACACACAAAAAGTTTCGAAATTATGAGTAATGTTTGTTAGAAGTCAGCAAGTGCTTGCTTTCTCAAATACTGGACGAATTTAATCTGGGGAATTTGCGCGCCCTGAGCTACACTGCAGCAGGACATTTTACGCAGTTTCTAACTTTAATCCTCACTGTGTTAGACCTTTAGTGCGAGATTGTAGTTCTTAATGAGGCGATTATGACAAGATTTAAAAATTTTAAATTAGGTTAGTAACTATATGAAAAGCTGAAAATCACAGTTTTGTCTCTGCTGGAAGCAGCAACTGCAACTCGCAACTGGGACTGTTTGGCCATTTTAGTCGATATTATTAATACAGTTGGCTGGTCCTCCCAGTGACGTCGATAATTCTGAAGGAACGTCGTGTTCTCGAGAGGCCTTTTTTCGGTGTAGGTCTTTCAGTATTCCGTAAAATTCGTGTCTAGTTATCATGCCTTCCGTCTTAGCCTCGTCGAATTACTCATGCTGTCCTTTAGACTTAGTGTCCCAGTAGGAACGCTCATTTGAACCACAAACGTAGAAATGTTTCTTATAAAATTAATCCTCGTCCAAAATTTACAAAAACTGAGATTTTGGAAGTTTGTTGTAAGATCTTATGCGACCAAACTGCTGAGGTCATCGGTCCCTAAGCCTACACACTACTTAATCTAACTTAAAATAACTTACGCTAAGGATAACACACACCAATGCCCAAGGGAGGACTCGAACCTCCGACGGGGGGAGGGGGGGGGGGGGAGTGAGGAGGGGGCAGAGCCCCGCGAACCGTGACAGGACGCCCTAGACCGCGCGGCTACAAAAACTGAGATATTAACACCGTCTATAGACTGAATGATGGGTACATGCGTATTGTGTTGTCAAATGAAGCCCAGGTGTTCAAATAAGTCCATATTCTACACACAAAAAACCCAAAAAACAGCCCTTTTTCATTAGTTTTCTACAAGAATGTCCTTTGTCAGTGTGTGTTTTTGTTGGAACCGCTGGCTGTTCTGAAAGACAAGAAGACTGCCTCGATTCCAAGAGTTAAAAGTCGCAGAAGAAAATCATGGTAATACGAAGATGTCCTCACGAGATAGAGAACTTGGCTGCTGAACGTATTAAGCCATTTAAAAAAAAATGAATACAATGTGTGTGAAATCTTATGGGACTTAAGTGCTAAGGTCATCAGTCCCTAAGCTTACACACTAGTTAACCTAAATTATCCTAAGGACAAACACACACACCCATGCCCGAGGGAGGACTCGAACCTCCGCCAGGACCAGCCGCAAAGTCCATGACTGCAGCACCTTAGACCGCTCGTCTAATCCCGAGCGGCTGTCATTTAAACGAAGAACGTCTCATTACTCAATCAGAGATAATCCATACAGCAAATACTTACCAGTAACACTAAATATTAACACAGTGAATACAATATTCCTTAAGATGTATCACACAAACATTCCATACAAGTTCTATTGCACCGTTCTTCTCAAAAGTTTCAAATTAAATTCGGAGTACGTAGGTCTGACACATGTACACTTTGTGACACTCTAAAGGCTAAAATTTGGTCACCACCTCTTGACAAAGCAACCAGGGAGAGGATGGAAGGGTTGGACCTCCGAAAAGTCGTAATGTTTCATTAAATGACAAAGAAACTGAAATAGAATGTTCGCAACAGAAAATGCTACGTAATTCCGTTTTGATTATATGCAGAATTTGCCTGTACCATCAATACAGGGTGTGGTAGATAAGTAATGAGACTGGCTGCCGCGCGGCGCCCCAGTCGCTCGCAGGGCGGTCTCCACCTGTACGTCACGTGGTGGGGGATCTGAGCTAACAATAGAACAGGTTCGCAGTCGCGTCGGAGCTCTGGTGCAGTGAGGATCGAGCTTCGCGTATTACGTTGTTTGTGTGCCCGTGACACTTGTGAAAACGCTGAAGATGGATCGCTCGATAGAACAGCGGTATGCAATCAAATTTCGCTTTCACTCGGACAAAACTGCTTCGGAAACTTTTGCTATGATTACGGAGGCCTACAAAGAAGACTCCCTATCGAGAGCTCAAGTGTTCCGGTGGTTTAATGAATTTAAAAACGGGAGGGAATCCGTTGAAGACATGGAACGATCTGGACGCCCTTCAACGAGTCGTGTGGATGAAACGGTGGCCAAACTGAAAGAACTCCTGGACTCCGACCGTCGTTTAAGTCTCAAAATGATCGCCGATGAGGTCTCCGTGAGTAAATTTACGGTTCACCAAATTGTTACGCAAGATTTCATGATGAGGAAAGTTTGCGCAAAATTCCCCGAGTGCTCACCGCCGAACAAAAGCAACAACGGGTGGACGTTTGCAGTGAGATGTTGAAAGATTTGGAAAATAATCCAGACTTTTTAGACAACGTAGTAACAGGCGACGAATCGTGGACAGTCCAGTACGACCCGGAGACGAAAGCCCAGAGCTCGGAGTGGCACACACAGGCATCCCCGCGGCCGAAGAAAGCACGAATGTCAAAGTCCCGCATCAAGACAATGCTGATTGTGTTTCTCGACAAGCGGGGGTTAATTCACAAAGAGTTTGTCCCGCAGGGGAAGACTGTCAATGCCGAATTCTACAAAGAAGTCCTTCAGCGATTGCACAGAGCCGTCAAACGGAAGCGACAGGACCTTGCTCAACGCTGGCGCCTCCACCACGACAACGCTCCGGCGTTCACAGCGTTCCTCGTGACCTCCTACTTGACCCGAATTGGAGTTGAAGTTCTGCCACAGCCACCATACAGCCCTGACTTGAGTCCTCCTGATTTCTTCCTATTTCCGAAGGTCAAAAGATGCCTGAAGGGTCGTCGTTTCGACGATATTCCGAACATCGAACGTGCTGTCACGAAGGCACTAACTGGAATAACTGAAACGGACTACAGTGGGGCCTATGAAGCTTGGAAAACTAGCTGGCAACGTTGTATCGACGCCCAAGGCGAGTACTTTGAAGAATATTAACGTTTTGTACAAATTGGATCAATAAATTTGTTTTTTTAGACTGAGTCTCATTACTTATCTACCACACCCTCTATGCACAAACCAGATATTTTATGGTCGACAGTTATGGCATTTTGTTTTTGGTATACACTGTTTCCATGATGGTAGCACATCTATAGGGATATAATATGGCAAACAAGAGATGAAACTTGGCTTTGGTTCAAAATCGTTCAAATGGCTCTGAGTACTATGGGACTTAACATCTGAAATCACCAGTCCCCTATAAATTAGAACTACTTAAAACTAACTAACCTAACGACATCAGACACATTCATGCCCGAGGCAGGATTTGAACCTGTGACCGTAGTGGTCGTGCGGTTCCAGACTGAAGCGCCTAGAACCGCTCGGCCACTCTGGCCGGCAACTTCATCGTCTCCGGATGTATGCAGGACCAGTTCCTAGCAATCGTGCAGGAAGGAATGATTTCCGAAGTCTGTATCCCGTATTAACATACAAGGGACGACATTTTCTTAACTCTCTTAGAAGACGTATCGTGTACAGTCGAAGGAAACAACAAGTTTACTTTTACCCGCCACTCTTTATTTATACCCACTGCGCGTTTCGAATGTTTAAACTTGCATCATCAAGTGGATTTACTTCTGTCAGTATGACATATGTGTGTGTTGTATTATGACTTTGGGTTAACTTATGGCAATGGTCACAAGCCCCTTTCTCAACCTTAACACATCACATGTAAACTGCCACGCTTTGTATTTTATAGACACAATTTACAAAGTATGACAGTTTATATGTGATGTGTTGTGACAGAGGAAGTATCCTGTGACCACTGGAGATATTGCACCAGGTTACCCTAAAGTCGTAACACAACGCACATACACATAATACTAACTCAAGTCCATCCATCTAATGAAGCAGGTTTAAACCTTCGAAATGCGTTGTGGATATAAGTAAACCGTGACTGGTAACAGTAAACTCGTTGTTTCTTTTGATATCAGCAACAGCCACGATAAAGCCTAACCTAAAATGTTGTCATTTAAAGTTGAACATGAAAAATGTTTGCACTGTTGAGTCAAATAATAGCAGCAGTGAAGAGTCACAATCGAAAAAGTGGAAAAGAGGAGTACGAAAAAATTTCCTTGTTCTAGATTGCTCAGTTGTGTTGTTATATAGAATACACTGAAGAGATAAAGAAACTGACACACCTGCCTAAGGCCCCCGCGAATACACAAGTGCCGCAACACAACGTGGCATGGGCCCGACTAAAGTCTGAAGTAGTTCTAGAGTGAACTGACACCATGAAAGCTGCAGAGCTGTCCATAAACCCATAAGAGTATGAGGGGGTGAAGATCTCTTCTGAACAGCACGTTGCAACGCATCCCAGATATGCTCAATAAGTTCATCTCTGGGGATTTTGGTGGCCAGAGGAAGTTTATGAATTCAGAACAGTGCTCTCGGTGCCACTTTGTAGCAGCTCTGAACTTCTGGGGTGTCGCATTGTCCTGCTGGAAATGCCCAAGTCCGTCGGAATGCACAATGGACATGAATGAATGCAGGTGATCAGACAGGATGTTTACGTACGTATCACTTGTCAGAGTCGTATGTAGACGTATCAGAGGTCCCATATCACTGCAACTGCACACGCCCACACCATTAAAGAGTCTCCACCAGCTCCAACAGTTCTCTACTGACATGCTAGTCCATGGATTCGTGAAGCTGTCTCCATCCCTGTACACGTCCATCCGCTCCATACAATTTAAAGCTAGATTAATCCGACCAGGCAACATTTTTGCAGTCTCCATTGGTCCAATTTCGGTGTTGCGGAGCCCAGGCAAGGCGTAAACCTTTGTGTCCTGCAGTCATCGAGGGTACACGAGTGGGCCTTCGGCTCCCAAAGTCCATATCGATTATGTTTCGTTGACACTTGTTGATGACACTTGTTGATGTCCCACCACTGAAATCTCTAGCAGTTCGCGGAAGGGTTGCACTTCTGTCACACTAAACGATTCCATTCAGTCGGCATTGGTCCTGTTCTTGCAGGATCTTTTCCGGCCGCAGCGATGTCAGAGATTTGATGTTTTACCAGGTTCATGATATTCACGGTACACTTGTGAAATGGTCATACGGGAAAATCCCCACTTCATCGCTACCTCGAAGATACTGTGTCCCATCGCTCGTGCGCCGACTATACCACCACGCTCAAACTCACTTAAATCTTCGACAACCTGCCATTGTAGCAGCAGTAACCGATCTAACAACTGCGCCAGACACTTGCTGTCTTGTAAAGACGTTGCCGACCGCAGCGCCGTATTCTGCCTGTTTACATATCTCTGTATTTGAATACCCATGACTATGGCTCTGAGCACTATGGGACTTAACATCTGTCGTCACCAGTCCCCTACGACTTAGAACTACTTAAACCTAACTAGCATAAGGACAACACACACATCCATGCCCGAGGCAGGATTCGAACGTGCGACCGTAGCAGACGCGCTTCCGCACTGAAACGCCGGCCGTGGTGGCCAAGCGGTTCTAGGCGCTTCAGTCTGGAACCGCACGACCGCTACGATCGCAGGTTCGAATCCTGCCTCGGGCATGAATGTGTGTGATGTTCTTCGGTTAGTTAGGTTTAAGTAGTTCTAAGTTCTAGGGGACTGATGACCTCAGCAGGTAAGTCGCATAGTGCTCAGAGCCATTTGAACCATTTTTGAACCGGACTGAAGCGCCTAGAACCGCTCGACCACCGTGGCCGGCACGCATGACTATATCAGTTTCCTTGGTACTTCAGTGTATTAATACAAGGAGAGCTATCAAACAATATAACTTCTTCTTTCTCATTAAAACAACTTGTTTTCTGTGGTTTTATTACAGAAACAGCCCATGCTTTCGATAGTTAGACCCATTATATCTGGGTCGTAATGAGTGAGGAATAAATCTATTCTTGGGTTAAAATATAGCTTTAATACTGTGTTATGGTATAATTAAAGGGAATCTGAAACTAACTTCAAATCATATGGACGTCCGAATGGTTTCGGAGATGGGATAGATTTAACGTAAATAATTATTTATGGAACTGATGGCTTTGCATAAGATTGATTTGAAACATACGTAACAAAATGAATACAAGAATGTGTGCTAAATAATGCACTGTCGGTAAGGTCGAAATTTTCAGTGCTTGGAGAGAAATTATAAAGGGAATCCCACAAGGTTCTACTCTTTCGGCAGAAAGAAATCGCGAACAATGAGATTGAAAGCGGAGAGATAGCTCGGTCAGAGTACAGCTTCAAAGAGGTTGGGTAAGCAAGACACACATTTGCGCGCAACACATTAAATGTGTTCAATCTCAGTAACAATTCGGAAAAGGGCTTATGGCCGTAGGAAGCTTTCTGCTTGAAATGAGCGTTCCTGTCATATCGTTGAATATTGACCGTTCCTTCAAGGAAATTCTGTATACACCACTGGCCATTAAAATTGCTACACCACGAAGATGACGTGCTATAGACGCGAAATTTAACTGACGTGTAGAAGATGCTGTGATATGCAAATGATTAGCGTCTCAAAGCATTCAGACAAGGTTGGCCCCGGTGGCGACACCTACAACGTCCTTACATGAGGAGTTACCAAGCGATTTCTCATACACAAACAGAAGTTGACCGGCGTTGCCCGGTGAAACGTTGTTGTGATGCCTCGTGTAAGAAAGAGAAATGCGTACCAGCACGTTTCCGACTTCGATACAGGTCGGATTGTAGCCTAACGCGATTGCGGTTTATCGTATCGCGACATTGCTGCTCGCGTTGCTCGATATACAATGACTGTTAGCAGAATATGGAATCTGTGGGTTCGGGAGGGTAATACGGAACGCCGTGCTGGATCCCAACAGCCTCGTATCACTAGCAGTCGATATAACAGGCATCTTATCCGCACGGCTGTAACGGATCGTGCAACCTCGTCTCGATCCCTGAGTCAACAGATGAGGACGTTAGTAAGACGACAACCATCTGCACGAACAGTTCGACGATGTTTGCAGCAGCACGGACTATCAGCTCGGAGACTGTGGCTGCGGTTACCCTTGATGCTGCCTCACAAACAGGAGCGCCTGCGATGGTGTACTTGATGACGAACCTGGGTGCACGAATGGCAAAACGTCATATTTTCGGATGAATCCAGATTCTGTCCATAGCATCATGATGGTCGCATCCGTGTTTGGCGACATCGCAGTGAACGCACATTGGAAGCGTGTATTCGTCATAGCCACACTGGCGTATCACCCGGCGTGATGGTATGGGGTGCCATTGGCTACAGGTCTCGGTGACGTCTTGTTCGCATTGACGGCACTTTGAACAGTGGACGTTACATTTCAGATGTGTTACGACCCGTGGCTCTACCGTTCATTCGATCCCTGCGAAACCCTACATTTCAGCAGGATAATGCACGACCGCATGTTGCAGGTCCTTTACGGGCCTTTCTGGCTACAGGAAATGTTCGACTGCTGCCCTGGCCAGCACATTCTCCAGATCTCTCACCAATTGAAAACGTCTGGTCAATGGCGGCCGAGCAACTGGCTCGTCACAATACTCCAGTCACTACTCTTGATGAACTGCGGTATCGTGTTGAAGCTGCATGGGCAGCTGTACCTGTACACGCCATCCAAGGTCTGTTTGACTCAATGCCCAGGCGTATCAAGGCTGTTATTACGGCCAGAGGTTGTTGTTCTGGGTACTGATTTCTCAGGATCTATGCACCGAAATTCAGTGAAAATGTAATCATATGTAAGTTCTAGTATAATATATTTCTCGAATGAATGCATTTCTTCTTGGTGTAGCAATTTTAATGGCCGGTAGTTTATTACTGTGCACCAAACAGGCAGCAGCACTGTTAAGTCGCCAACGTAAACTGGGCCAAAAACTGCCCAGCTTGGCGTCCCCAGCAAGGAGGGTTGCGGTTTAGCGTGCAGATCGCCTCGCAGAAGTCCGTCCAGTATAGCGTTGAGCTCAGTGCGAGAAGCGCGCGTGCGCACACACACACACACACACACACACACACACACACACACACACACACACCGCGGCACCAACACTCGCCGACGCGATAAATCCTTCGGCAATACAGTGGAGTACCTGTAAACACGGCTTACGCCGCCGTCAGGCACGTTTGCGCTCTCGCATACCCTCTCTGACAGGCGCTTACAAACTCACTGTGCCGACAGACGTACACATGTGCCGTAGTGTGGCGTCACTTTACATTGTTATCTTTGTGCGCAGAAGCCACATTGCGCCGTTGTAGGCGAAATGAAAAAAAAAAAAAGTTTATCTATACACTGAGGCGACAAAGGTCATGGGAATAGAGAGATGCAGATATACAGACGGCGGTAGTAAATGAAAAGCACTAGTTTGCTTTAGTTCTACAGCACATTACTATTATTGTGTTAACCGCTTTTCGGCTTACAAGGCCATCATCAGGCATTTACTGAGCGTTGTCATCAAAGAAATTACAATGTTTGTAAACAAGAATGGAAGAAAAGGTACATGTCGACAATGGAGCAGAAAAATACAGTAAGTAACAGATTGGACAGTGTGTTGCTAAAGCGATATAAAAAGTAATTTTTTTTAACAGTAAATAAATAAAAACGGAGTAGACACAAAATAGGAAAATCATGCCTACAAAACATTTTCTATTAATAAATAAAACTAATAAAACTTCCTGGCAGATTAAAACTGTGTGCCGGACCGAGTCTCGAACTCGGGACCGTTGTCTTTCGTGGCTCAAGTGCTCTACCAACTTTTATTATTATTATTTTTTTTAATCTCATGTTGTTCGCATGTGTTCGTTGTATCTGCTCGGGGCGGACGTCGTAAGACATCCGATTTAGTTCGTTGATGATCGATTAACTCAGGTTTTTTTTTATTACAGAGCGTACGTAACCCTCTGACAGAACACGCTGAGCTACCATGCCGGCTTGAGCTACCTAAGAAGGACTCACGGCCCGTCCTCACAGCTCAGTTGGTAGAGACTTGCCCGCGAAAGGCAAAGGTCCCGAGTTCGAGTCTCGGACCTTCACACAGTTTTAATCTGCCAGGAAGTTTCATATCAGCGCACACTCCGCTGCAGAGTGAAAATCTCATTCTGAAAACTAATAAAATAGAATAAAATTAGTGCTTGACAAGGCTTCTTCAGGAGGTATAAAACATGGAGAGTGATACACAAACCAAGACTTATCAGTGTAACTACAGAATATATAAGGAACGTAAGTAATATCAGTAATATGACCAGAAATGAATAAATGCAGGTAATTGGTGAAGGAAAGCACTGCAAATGCAATCTTTGAGGGTGTGGTGGTACTGCATTTTGAAATGTAAAAAAGGCTGGACAATACAAAAATACAAAAGGAGAAAACAGGAAAAACATTAACATTATACCCAGAACTGTGACTATATAACAGTCTGCACTAATTAATTGAACCAAGTAAAATAAAAACAATATTTGGTGAGACAGCTACAAGAGGTATCAAGTTAGAAGAGTACCAGTTAGAAGAAAGCCTTAACAAGTGAAACTACATTTTATATGGATTACATAGACAGTTTCAATAAAATAAAAGAACTTAAAGAATAAAGGAAAATTGGAATATGTATTAATGGAAGTAATGAAAAGCAGAATGATAACCCACAGTTATAAAATTGCTACTGCTATCCATGCCAGTGCCGAAGTTAATACAATGCAATACAACCCTGGAATATGTGAAAATTATTGGATGACGTAGGTGAACGACATGTGTAGATTATTTTTGTCCTTCAGTGCTTCTGAGACGTAGGGACTGTTTCCCCCCTAGAAACGAGGCTACTTCTTGCTAACCATAGAGCACATACAGTTTATTTTATTTATTTCTTACTCCATCGATCCAACTGTGATAAACTCACAAGGATGTAGTGTGTGTCAGTAAACAATCAGTACAAAGGTAGAAGTAAAGCAGTCAATCAGACAAAAGTAATACTACATGTTTGCTATACACATATGTGGTAAGAGTGGCAGATTACATCAAACATTACACGTAGAAAGTGAAAACAAATTAATGTGAAGTTTAGGAGAGGGGAAGTGTTGAGCTGTATGTTCACGATTAGATCAGGACTGTGAGCAAGATGTTCCAGAGCTTCCAGCAGGTTAAGTTCATGGCCTTTGTTTGCTAAGTGAAGGACATGGAACTCTGGCCTGGTAGTTATGACCCTTACTCAGTACATTCTCAGCAAATGCAGAGTCTGAATTCTGCAACCTCCATCTGTGTTCGTATTCAGCCATCCTAGTTGTTATGTATCTGCCTGACTGACTGAGGTAAAATTTATCACAATCAGAACAGGTAATTTTGTTTCCCCTGTTGGCTAATAACTGGATCTTATCTTTGGTATTGAAAATATCCGCCAGGTTAGCCAAAAGCGGTATGTGCTGCTTCCTGGACTCCGGTAGGTGCGCCAGCCCCAGATGGAATCCCCCGGTGGATTGACGGCGTCGGTGGGCCGGCCAGTTTGCATGTAGTTTTTAGGCGGTTTTCCACATCCCATTAGGTGAATACTGGGCTGGTCCCTATGTCCCTCCTCAGTTACATGGCTCGCAGACATCTGAACACGTCCACACTATTTCATAGGTTACACTAGTTGCAGACTATTGGGATACACTAATTTGGTGCTCGGCGGGTACAGGGTGGCGGCAGCAATTGCTATTTAAACTACATTGGTCTGCCGCGTTCTTAACATAGAAGGAAAGCCTATACTTTCAGACTTTCAGTGCTTAGGCTACAATCTGTGATACCTCTGCTAGATATGGTAATGTTCACCATTTATTCCAGGCTGTGGATGGGGCAGCAGGTGGGGCATAGAGGTAGGGTATAATTTTCTGTTTTTGTTTGCTGTACAAGACGTGGCCAATAAGGACTGGACTGTAGACATTGTCTGTGGTAATAAATTTTATTGTATCTAACTCTGCTTTAAAATCATGTGTGGACATGGAGACAGATATGGGATGGTGTACCAATGAGTGAAAAGCTGCATATTTGTGAGCTATGGGGTGTAGTGAGCAAGAAAGTATTACTATGCCTGTAGTTGTAGTTTTTCTATAAATTTTGAATTGATATGTCTGTGTAGAGATGTCACTGGTGAGATCTAAGAAGTTTATGGATGTGTTGCCAATCTTGTAAGCCGAAAACCGGTTAACACAACAACAGTAATAGACCTGTTGCGTTGTCAGGTGTTCTGCCGGATATCAGCGTCGTACTTGCACGATATTTCGGTCACATAGCTCGCAACCTTCATCAGGTGCGATCTGAGACTGCTCCTTGAGTGGACCTGGACCAGGTCCACTGGAGGAGCAGTCTCAGGTCGCACCTGATGAAGGTTGCGAGCTATGTGACAGAAATATCGTGCAAGTACGACGCTGATATCCGTCAGAACTCCCGACAACCCAAGATGTCATTAGATCGCTGGGAAATCCTGAAGAGTTACAGTAATAGACCTAATGTAAAACAAAAGCAAACTAGCGCTTTTCATTTATTTTAATGTTGTTCTACCAAGAACTGAATCAAGAGTGTGCCGAGAATACCAAATTTCAGGCGTTGCCTCTCACCACAGACAATGCAGTGGCCGACGCCCTTCACTTAACGACCGAGAGCAGTGGCGTCAGTGATAACAGACAAGCAACACTGGTTGAAATAACCGCAGAAATCAATGTGGGACGTAGGACGAACTTATCCATTAGGACACTGCGGCGAAATCTGGCGTTAATGCGCTGGGCTGGGTGGAGTGGCCGAACGGTTCTAGGCGCTCAGTCCGGAACCGAGCGACTGCTACAGTCGCAAGTTCGAATCCTGCCTCGGGCATGGATGTGCGTGCTTTCCTTCGGTTTGTTAGGTTCAAGTAGTTCTAAGTTCTAGGGGACTGATGACCTCAGCAGTTAAGTTCCACAGTGCTCAGAGCTATTTTGTTAATGACCTATTTCAGCAGACTACCGACGCTAGTGGCTGTGCTAACAGCACAACATCGCCTGCAGCGCCTCTCCTGGACTCACGACCATTTCGGTTGGAAAGTGTGGCCTGGTCAGATGTGTCCCGGTTTCAGTTGGTAAGAGCTGACGGTAGGGCCCGAGTGTGGTGCACATCCCACGAACCCATGGACCACAGTTGTCGCAAGAAGCCACTGTGTATACTGGTGGTGGCTGTGGGCTGTGTTTACATGGAATGGTCTGGGTCCCCGGTTATGTTCGGCTACTTAGAGACCGTTCACAGGACATTCATGGACGTCGTCTTCCCAAGCAACGATGCAATGTTTGTGGATGACAATGTGCTGTGTCACCGGGCCACAACCGTTCGCTATTGGTTTGAAGAACATTCTTGTCAAGTCGCGCCCACCCAGGTCGCTCGAAGTGAATCCCACCTAACATTTCCCGGCCGGGGTGGCCGAGCGGTTCTAGGCGCTACAGTCTGGAACCGCGCGACCGCTACGGTCGCAGGTTCGAATCCTGCCTCGGTCATGGATGTGTGTGATGTCCTTAGGTTAGTTAGGTTTAAGTAGTCCTAAGTTCTAGGCAACTGATGACCTCAGAAGTCACATAGTGCTCAGAGACATTTGAACCATCTGACATTCATGTGACATAATCGAGAGGTCGGTTTGGGGTCAAAATACTGCACCGGCAACACTTCCGCAATTAGGAACGGCTGGAGAGGCAGCGTGGCTCAATATTTCTGCAGGAGACTTCCAAGGACTTGTTGAGTCCATGCTACTGGGGCTAAAGGAGGTCCGACATGATATTAGGAGGTATCTCATGACCTTTTCCACTTCAGTGTACTGGTAATAGAACTGTAAAGGTCTGCAGCTCGGGGTCTATTGGCTAGTGTTGTTGCCTCTGGATCACGGGGGCCCAGATTCGATTCGCTGCCGGTTTGGAGATTTTCTCAGCCTGGGGACTGGGTGTTTGTGCTGTCCTCATCATTTCACCATCATCATCATCATTCGTGACAGTGGCTAAATTGGACTGAGTAAAGAAACTGGACTGTGAAAAAAATTGGGGCTTTGTATGGGTGCTGATGACCGCACCGTTGTTCGCTCCACAAACCCAACGCCACCATCATCAGAACCGTAAAAACCACCGTGTACCTCTGTTTGTATGTTAAAACACTATAATCTCCAAAACTACGAGACGTATTTTCAGCCGGCCGGTGTCGCCGAGCGGGTGTACAGTGTGTTAACTGTAAGACAGAGTTGTGCGGGGAGGGGAGTACGGAGAGAGGAGGAAGCAAGCATTGGCTGGCGAGGGGAGGGGAGGGAAGTGGAGTGGAGGCGGGGGGGGAGGGGAGTGGAGTGGAGGCGGGGGGGGGGAGGGGAGTGGAGGCGGGGGGGGGGGGGCTGGCGACAAGGCACGCGTACCGCTTTAAATGTTGTTCGTAAACGAAACTGAAAAAGTCATGTACATTAAAATCTATGTGTGTTTGTCTACTATGCGCTCACAAACCATTCATCCGATTGCAATGAAACTTAAGTGAGTTGTTCTCCGAACGCCCGAAAAGAGTAATGAACAATGTTTCAACAATTAGATGACTGGAAAATGCGTGGCGCCATTGATGAAGTAGAGGCTTGTCATGCACCGGACCCGGCGTTCGGTTCCTGCTGCTCGCAATTTTTTTTTTCATTTTATATCATGCCTTCGCAATGTTAAACTATTAATTATAAAATTTAAATATACTTAAACAGGTCATATAGTATAACGTAACTGTCAATCTCTGTATATAGAAATGAATTTATGTCTGTCTGCCCTCTGTGCGTTCCCAAACCATTCATCCGATTGCGATGAAATTTTGGTGATTTGTTCTCCGTACGCCCACGAAGGTTCCTAGCCGAAAAAAAAAGAAATACGACACATTCTTGAGGACATATGACGTCATAAACAATGAGACGCCACAGCGGGAAAATACCCAGATTTATGCATCCACTGTTTGAGAATGACAGCACTTTGCGACTAGCAACAAACGTTACACACAATTTCAAACCTTTACGAAAAATTTTCTCTCTTGCCCCCCCCCCCCCCCCCCACAAAATAATGAAACGAAAAAAGGTTGTCGCTTACTACATTTTCTCAGTACATACCGTAAATCTGCCGCAGTAGGCATGACGTTTAATGTATTATTTCATTACTATTAACTCTAATCGCAACGTATTTCGCATACAGTATGCACATATATCAGTAAATGCGCCGGCATATTTATGTCTCTTTACGACTCATAATTCAGGAGATATGACGTGGTAAACATCGAGATGCGTGAAAAAGTGCCGCGTCAGGCATGACATTTTGTTCTATTATTTCTTCACTACTAACACTATTCGCAAACGTGTTAAAAAAAAAAGTGTATAAAACCACGGGAGTATTCCTAAAAAACGTAGTGCCAAAATTTTAAATCAATCGGTCAACAACTTTCGAGGTTTCTTCCGTTGCGAAGCACGGGCGTACAGCAGATGGGCCAGCAACTGCCTCTTCACTCATTTTGATAACGTTTAGCACAACTGCACAATAAAAACACGCAGAACAGTACAGCGCAAAACAATAACGAAGCAGACGCCAATGGCTACCTTGTACGACACAGTCAGCTACGTAATGTTAGGCAGCCGTCGAAACTGCGTGTCTACCGAAGCCTCCCGACGTTTACCGATTCAGGACTAGGGAGAGGTTTGTCATCTAAAGGTTTACACACTGTAGGCGCTTCAGCCGGGAACCGCGCGACCGCTACGGTCGCAGGTTCGAATCCTGCCTCGGGCATGCGTGTGTGTGATGTCCTTAGGTTAGTTAGGTTTAAGTAGTTCTAAGTTCCAGGGGACTGATGACCTCAGATGTTTAAGTCCCATAGTGCTCAGAGCCATTTGAACCATTTGAACGTATTTTCATGGGGTTTTCACAAGTAACTTCAGGATAGCTTGGGGCAGCGTAAAGGCTTTAGTTTTTCAAAATCGGGTCACAGACGAATTGGTTAGGTGCGCGTAGAACTCGATCACAGATGAGGTATCTACATCTACATCTACATCCGTATTCCGCAAGCCACCTGACGGTGTGTGGCGGAGGGTACCCTGAGTACCTCTATCGGTTCTCCCTTCTATTCCAGTCTCGTATTGT
Source organism: Schistocerca gregaria (assembly GCF_023897955.1). Lineage (NCBI taxonomy): Eukaryota > Metazoa > Arthropoda > Insecta > Orthoptera > Acrididae > Schistocerca > Schistocerca gregaria. The sequence continues at coordinate 104,535,775 of NC_064930.1, read as the reverse complement.
ACGTGGAAAGAAGGATTGTCGGTATGCTTCTGTGTGGGCTCTAATCTCTCTGATTTTATCCTCATGGTCTCTTCGCGAGATATACGTAGGAGGGAGCAATATACTGCTTGACTCTTCGGTGAAGGTATGTTCTCGAAACTTCAACAAAAGCCCGTACCGAGCTACTGAGCGTCTCTCCTGCAGAGTCTTCCACTGGAGTTTATCTATCATCTCCGTAACGCTTTCGCAATTACTAAATGATCCTGTAACGAAGCGCGCTGCTCTCCGTTGGATCTTCTCTATCTCTTCTATCACCCCTACCTGGTGCGGATCCCACACTGCTGAGCAGTATTCAAGCATTGGGCGAACAAGCGTACTGTAACCTACTTCCTTTGTTGTCGGATTGCATTTCCTTAGGATTCTTCCAATGAATCTCAGTCTGGCATCTGCTTTACCGACGATCAACTTTATATGATCATTCCATTTTAAATCACTCCTAATGCGTACTCCCAGATAATTTATGGAATTAACTGCTTCCAGTTGCTGACCTGCTATTTTGTAGCTAAATGATAAGGGACCTATCTTTCTATGTATTCGCATCACATTACACTTGTCTACATTGAGATTCAATTGCCATTCCGTGCACCATGCGTCAATTCGCTGCAGATCCTCCTGCATTTCAGTACAATTTTCCATTGTTGCAACCTCTCGATACACCACAGCATCATCTGCAAAAAGCCTCAGTGAACTTCCGATGTCATCCACCAGGTCATTTATGTATATTGTGAATAGCAACGGTCCTATGACACTCCCCTGCGGCACACCTGAAATCACTCTTACTTCGGAAGACTTCTCTCCATTGAGAATGACGTGCTGCGTTCTGTTATCTAGGAACTCCTCAATCCAATCACACAATTGATCTGATAGTCCGTATGCTCTTACTTTGTTCATTAAACGACTATGGGGAACTGTGTCAAACGCCTTGCGGAAGTCAAGAAACACGGCATCTACCTGTGAACCCGTGTCTAAGGCCCTCTGAGTCTCGTGGACGAATAGCGCGAGCTGGGTTTCACACGATCGTCTTTTTCGAAACCCATGCTGATTCCTACAGAGTAGATTTCTAGTCTCCAGAAAAGACATTATACTCGAACATAATACGTGTTCCAAAATTCTACAACTGATCGACGTTAGAGATATAGGTCTATAGTTCTGCACATCTGTTCGACGTCCCTTCTTGAGAACGGGGATGACCTGTGCCGTTCCAACGTAATTACGTATATAGTCAGTTCATCCAATCCCTGTTATCGACATTGATACCGGCAAGATATCAGTCTCAGGGTCCGCCCCCGTTAACTAAGTGGTATGCCACGCCCAGGGACCCGGGTTCGTTTCCCGGCTGGGGCAGGAGATTTTCTGCTTTCAAGGACTGGGTGCTATGTTGTCCTCATCATCACTTCATTCCCATCTCCGACGCACAAGTCGCCGAATGTGGCGTCGAATGCAATAAGTACTTGCCCTCGGCGACCGATCTTCCCCGAATTTTGGACTCCGCAGAGGTGGGGGGTGGGGGTGGGGGGGGTGGGGAAGGGGGAGGTTGGCAGCGGGGGGCAGTTGCCCCTAGCGAGAATTCATTCAGTTGACGAATATAAAAAATACCTGTAACGTTAGGGCTCAGTTATGTGTGATATAAAATACCTGTAAAATTACCACTAAAATAACCGGAAAATGTCGATAAAATGACGTAAACATGATATAAAACATATGTCAACAGAATTATAAGATGAACAAAAGCAATGAAAAACTTTAAAGGAGAATCGAACTAAAATTAAAAAATGATGATAAATTTAGAAATTGTATGTTTTTATTTAAGAAATCTCGTTCGTTGAAGATGTGCAAAATTGTTATATATCCGCCTTAGAGTTATTCCCTACGAAGTATCTTTATTTTTATTTCTACACCCACACGTGGTAGAAATTAACGACAGCAAGTGAGGCAACAATTGGAATAATCAAATGAACCAGCAGTTTATTGTTAACTTTTACAAACGCATTCTTGAGCAACATTTAAGCGTTTTCCCTGAAGGCACCCCCAGTGTTCGTTCTTTACATATTAAAAGAATCAGTTGTGTCATAAAGGGACGTTAAACACAAACGTAAAAAAATGATATGGTCCTTGAAAAGTAATCTACGATGCAGTATCTATATGACGAAAAATACAAAATTAAAGATAGATATCTATAGCCGGAATATTCGAGATTTTAGTAACTGTAAACAATGCATATCTGATAAGGAAAGATCGTTTACATGTTAACAGACTCTGGGCATTGCTAATAAGCTGTAATAAAATAAAGCGAATCTGCCGATCGACAAACTACTACATGTGTACGTGGTCCCATGGTGAGAGTTCCATCTCGAAAATGTTGACGTACAGGGTACTAAAATGTCACCCTCTCTGTTCCCACCTCACTAGGTACAAACCTCTACATAACACAACGAAACACACTCGGCAAAATTTTATTCTTTCAAATTTCAAATAATGGTTAACAATTATCAGGCGCTAATTTAAATTAGCGTATTGTATTATGTTCCTTTTCGTTCGCTGAAGAAGTGTTCGAGGGGTACTGTGTGGCCACTAATATCGCTACTTGTCTGTAGAAGTAGGCAATATTCGTCATTGGAACTACTGTCAACGGACGTGATCTAGCAGGGTGTGGCGTGAGCTACCTTCATTTCCGGAACGTTCTAGGTGAGTCTTGCTACGTTCTAATAGGAACATCATCCAATTAATTTAAGAAGAGGGGAGGATGCAGCTTTCTAAACGTTGTTTGAAGGGAAGGATGGCAAGATATCCTTCAGTTACTCCCGATTGTCGATTTTTAATAGCAGGAAAACAAGTACTTCAGAGAGGAAAGGCTTAGGACAGGACCAAACGAAAATGGCGGCAAAAATTACAGTCTGCTAATGTAAAAACAGGTTTTACTATAGTTATAATGTTAGTTTTTTATGTTCATAACTCTGGCATGGTACTAAAAGTGCATCATTATTTCCAAATTGAATAAAAGGGGAAAACATCTGGCTGATCATGAAACGACAAATGCTCTTCAGAGAACAATAGTACTTCAGTAAGCATATTAGAATGCGTAGGCCTATTCCAAAATAGAGCTGTATCACATGAAAGAATCGTTCTTAGTACACTACGCAGCTGCAGAACGCTATTGTTAAGTGCATAAAAGAAGCTTTCACAGTAATGTAAGTGAATTTGACCAGGTTTACACAGCTGAGTGTAGTGAACCGTTTTTTTCTGGACTGTTAATTTAAATCCATGAGCAGTGTTTTTAAGCGCTTATTACAATTATTAGTGGTAAGAAAACAATTTATTGGCAGAATACGATTCAGAAGTATATATATATATATATACTCCTGGAAATGGAAAAAAGAACACATTGACACCGGTGTGTCAGACCCACCATACTTGCTCCGGACACTGCGAGAGGGCTGTACAAGCAATGATCACACGCACGGCACAGCGGACACACCAGGAACCGCGGTGTTGGCCGTCGAATGGCGCTAGCTGCGCAGCATTTGTGCACCGCCGCCGTCAGTGCCAGCCAGTTTGCCGTGGCATACGGAGCTCCATCGCAGTCTTTAACACTGGTAGCATGCCGCGACAGCGTGGACGTGAACCGTATGTGCAGTTGACGGACTTTCAGCGAGGGCGTATAGTGGGCATGCGGGAGGCCGGGTGGACGTACCGCCGAATTGCTCAATACGTGGGGCGTGAGGTCTCCACAGTACATCGATGTTGTCACCAGTGGTCGGCGGAAGGTGCACGTGCCCGTCGACCTGGGCCCGGACCGCAGCGACGCACGGATGCACGCCAAGACCGTAGGATCCTACGCAGTGCCATAGGGGACCGCACCGCCACTTCCCAGCAAATTAGGGACACTGTTGCTCCTGGGGTGTCGGCGAGGACCATTCGCAACCGTCTCCATGAAGCTGGGTTACGGTCCCGCACACCGTTAGGCCGTCTTCCGCTCACGCCCCAACATCGTGCAGCCCGCCTCCAGTGGTGTCGCGACAGGCGTGTATGGAGGGACGAATGGAGACGTGTCGTCTTCAGCGATGAGAGTCGCTTCTGCCTTGGTGCCAATGATGGTCGTATGCGTGTTTGGCGCCGTGCAGGTGAGCGCCACAATCAGGACTGCATACGACCGAGGCACACAGGGCCAACACCCGGCATCATGGTGTGGGGAGCGATCTCCTACACTGGCCGTACACCTCTGGTGATCGTCGAGGGGACACTGAATAGTGCACGGTACATCCAAACCGTCATCGAACCCATCGTTCTACCATTCCTAGACCGGCAAGGTAACTTGCTGTTCCAACAGGACAATGCACGTCCGCATGTATCCCGTGCCACCCAACGTGCTCTAGAAGGTGTAAGTCAACTACCCTGGCCAGCAAGATCTCCGGATCTGTCCCCCATTGAGCATGTTAGGGACTGGATGAAGCGTCGTCTCACGCGGTCTGCACGTCCAGCACGAACGCTGGTCCAACTGAGGCGCCAGGTGGAAATGGCATGGCAAGCCGTTCCACAGGACTACATCCAGCATCTCTACGATCGTCTCCATGGGAGAATAGCAGCCTGCATTGCTGCGAAAGGTGGATATACACTGTACTAGTGCCGACATTGTGCATGCTCTGTTGCCTGTGTCTATGTGCCTGTGGTTCTGTCAGTGTGATCATGTGATGTATCTGACCCCAGGAATGTGTCAATAAAGTTTCCCCTTCCTGGGACAACGAATTCACGGTGTTCTTATTTCAATTTCCAGGAGTATATATATAATGTGTGTGTGTGGTGAAACTTTTTTGCCCCTACTGAGACAAAAACCTTGCGAGCGCCCACAATGCCGTAGCGTACGCTCATTTCCATCATTAGTCCCAGGGATTCTAAGATTTGCAAGAATGTTTTAATTTAAATAATATAAGTGTAACATAGTCGTGCACGAGGTAGGTGACCATTATTATAATAATCAGTAGTTCCGCGTGCACCCTGACTGGGTCGCAGTGGTAAAAGCTAAACATCAGCCAACGAATGACTTTGTCGCTCAAAGTGAAGCGTTTCGGAATTTATCCATAATCAGATACCCAAGAGGGACTACTGCACTTAGATATGGCGTTTCAAGTAGTGCGCGAAACATCCACTGTCAACAGATGTTCAAAGCCACTGCGCCAGGCTGGCTTAAAAGAGTAGTTTTTGAGGATTTTTTTCTTCCTTAACTTCCAAGGGGAGGACTCCTGGGTCTTTTTTCTCTTCTAGGGGGCCGCCCCAACCAAAAAGAATTCACTAAGTCGCCCCTGCGCCATAGCATAGCGCTAGCTTGCCTCCGCTGATTTTCAGTACAAACTTTTTTTTATGGTGTGATATTCGATAATCTGCAACAAGATTTGTAGACATCTTTTACATCTGTTTTCAAGAGAAATGTGTTGCACAGTTGCAACCCTCTAAAATGTTCTGTACCTACAGACTGGAAAATTGCGCAGGTCGCACCAGTGTTTAAGGAGGGTAGTAGGAGTAATCCATCGAACTACAGACCTATATCATTGACGTCGGTTTGCAGTAGGGTTTTGGAGTATATACTGTATTCAAACATTATGAATCACTTCGAAGGGAACGATCTATTGATACGTAATCAGCACGGTTTTAGAAAACATAGTTCTTGTGCAACGCAGCTAGCTCTTTATTCGCACCAAGTAATGGCCGCTATCGACAGGGGATCTCAGGTTGATTCCGCATATCTATATTTCCAGAAAGCTTATGACACCGTTCCTCACAAGCGACTTGTAATCAAGCTGCGGGCCTACGGGGTATCGTCTCAGTTGTGCAACTGGATTCGTGGTTTCCTGTCAGGGAGGTCGCAGTTCATAGTAATAGACGGCAAATCTTCGAGTAAAACTGAAGTGATATCAGGTGTACCCTAGGGAAGCGTCCTGGGACCTCTGCTGTTCCTGATCTATATAAATGACCTGGGTGACAATCTGAGCAGTTCTCTCAGGTTGTTCGCAGATGATGCTGTAATTTACCGTCTAGTAAGGTCATCCGAAGACCAGTATCAGTTGCAAAGCGATTTAGAAAAGATTGCTGTATGGTGTGGCAGGTGGCAGTTGACGCTAAATAACGAAAAGTGTGAGGTGATCCACACGAGTTCCGAAAGAAATCCGTTGGAATTCGATTACTCGATAAATAGTACAATTCTCGAGGTTGTCAATTCAACTAAGTACCTGGGTGTTAAAATTACGAACAACTTCAGTTGGAAAGACCACATAGATAATATTGTGGGGAGGGCGAGCCAAAGGTTGCGTTTCATTGGCAGGACACTTGGAAGATGCAACAAGTCCACTAAAGAGACAGCTTGCACTACACTCGTTCGTCCTCTGTTAGAATATTGCTGCGCGGTGTGGGATCCTTACCAGGTGGGATTGACGGAGGACATCGAAAGAGTGCAAAAAAGGGCAGCTCGTTTTGTATTATCACGTAATAGGGGAGAGAGTGTGGCAGATGCGATACGAGAGTTGGGATGGAAGTCATTAAAGCAAAGACGCTTTTTAACGCGGCCAGATATATTTACGCATTTTCAGTCACCAACTTTCTCTTCCGAATGCGAAAATATTTTGTTGAGCCCAACCTACATAGGTTGGAATGATCATCAAAATAAAATAAGAGAAATCAGAGCTCGAACAGTAGAGAGATAGTATGATTGTGGTTCGATGAACCCTCTGCCAAGCACTTAAATGTAAATTGCAGAGTAATCATGTAGATGTAGATGTAGATGTTTCTGAAATTCGTACAGGTAGTTTTAAAATCCTTTTAAAATTCATAGAAGAGTTTTTGAAATATTTCTTAGAAAGTGGTATTAACAACACATACACTACTGTTTGTAAAAAGTGAAACACTCTGAAGCTCAGTAGCACATTTAGATTGTCAGTTCACATTCCCAGGCTTGTATTTATGGTAATACACAGACAAGTAAAGCCAGTTCACTTACAAAGCTTCCTACAAAAAATTGTATGTTAGAAAACTGAATATCTTGGTTTCAAAAACTTTCTCCTCGTGTAACGTATACTTTAGGTATCGTATTCAATTGCTGAGCGAAACTGATCGCTCATTGGCTGCTGTGTGTTGCTCATGCGAATATTGAAATAAAGGAAGCGAATTACATGCTAAAAGAAACTAATTGTGTGCTCAGCGAAAATTATAACTAAAACTCAGTACCGAACTACATTACAAAAGTTGCGTGATGTGAATGGAATGCTTGAACTAGAATATCCACAAAAATAGATTACTGCTCCACTTGTTTTAAATTTCTGTTTTAAATTACCAACACTGTTCACCGAAAATTAACGTGCTTGCTGGTATGACACCTACATACTGTTTCCTCATAAGAATTAAAGGTGAGATCTGCCCCGAAATAAAAGAGACTTACCTCTTGCACAGCTCCCTGTTATTGCGTCTGGGTACTGCCGTTCTCGAAGGCAAATACAAATCAGCAGCTGCAACAGCTGAAGATAAATAGCCCATAAACATGAGCACAAACACTCGACCGCAAAAAATATTTATTTTGTGGTAGCCGGTTTCGGCCAGTTTTTGACCATCTTCAGACCTCATACCATGGTAATAGGCTATGGCGGTAAACGCGCCTGGTATAACTCCACGAACGTCAACTGAGACTATTTGTGCTCAATTTTGAAGTACTTTTAGCCGGACCGATATTCTCCACTAGTCATGTCCTCAAGAATTATGCCGCGTGTGGTAGCCGTGTAGTCTGGGGCGCCATGCCACGGTTCGCACGGCTCCCGCCATCGGAGGTTCGAGTACACTCTCGTGCATGGGTTGTGTGTTGGCCTTAGCTTAAGTTAGTTTAAGTTAAATTAAGTAGTGTGTCAGCCTAGGGACCGATGACCTCAGCAGTTTGGTTCGATAGGTACTTACCACAGATTTCCAGTTTCAAAAATTATAAGTAATGTGCTCGCTCTAAATTTGTTTATGAGAAACAAGCTGTGACTTGACCGCATCTCGTGGTCGTGCGGTAGCGTTCTCGCTTCCCGCGCCCGGGTTCCCGGGTTCGATTCCCGGCGGTATCAGGGATTTTCTCTGCCTCGTGATGGTTGGGTGTTGTGTGTTGTCCTTATGTTAGTTAGGTTTAAGTAGTTCTAAATTCTAGGGGACTGATGATCATAGAAGTTAAGTCCCATAGTGCTCAGAGCCATTTGAACCAAGCTGTGACTTCGTGTGGTGTAAAGTGCAACGCACGCCCCAAAATCTTCACAACTTTGCTATAAAACATGGAGGTTGGTTCTACATGAAAGAAAATCGTTTGTAAGACATCAAACTCTGATTATTGACAAAATGACGGCTCAACATAAGAAGACTTTAACAATTACAAAATTCTCTTATAACAAAGAAAAACTACAAACATTTCAATCAATTGCGTTATTTGTGACGTAACGAAAAAGATCGAATTAACACTAATCATGAAGGTTATTAGACGTCTGAGGGTCAAGGATTTCCTAGAGTTAAAAGTTCTGACAAACATTGCTTTTTTGCGCATGTCTTCGTTAGGTTCAAAATTCGTCCAAAATCTTCTCCACCGATATGAAGACAATAAAGCTTGAAAGGTGGCTACACTGAGTCACAGCGCCAGAGATTGCGCCACAGATTATTATTCCGCCTCCTCCACTGGTGCAGCAGTAGTTCAGAGGATGTCTAGTGCAGTTGTTCTGTTGCGCGAGAGAGTAGATGCTGTTCGGTTGGTGTAATGTATAGATGGATGATGTTGTAATTATCACAGTGTATTTGAGAAAGGAGATGGGCTTTGATTTATGATGGTGGTGTAATGGAAAATTTTCGTCAATATATAATGAAGTAAAAGGTATTAGTTTTCTTTAATAACAATCCCTCTTGCTCGCAGGTACAGTCAACAAAACATCTGGCTCGAGTTCATTTATTAGACTTGTAATTTTGGTTTCTATGTGCAATTATAGTATTTCTGGTCTTTCAATTAGTTCATTGTAAATGGTATTTAAAATCTTTTGTCGTATTGAGAAAGAGCTGAGCCAGATACAATTAAGTCCCCTGCAACTATAAAAGCTACGAAACAACAAAGCACAAGTGTAACTGTTCTGTGTGTGGTAGTGTGGTTCAACGTACTGGTATCTGGCTCGGTTCTTTCTCAATACGACAAAATATTTTAAACACCATTTACAATGAACTAATTGGAAAATTGCTCATAGAAACCAGAATTACAGGTCTAATAAATGAACACGAGCCAGATGCTTTGTTGACTGTACCTGTGAACAAGAGGGATTGTCATTAAAGAACACTGTAATACCTTTTTACATAATTATATATTGACGAAAATATTCCATTACACCAGCATCATAAATCAAAAGGCCTTTCTCAAATATATTCTGACAGTTGCATCTTCTTTCATCTATACATTACACCAACCGAACAGTACAACATTTCAGTCAACACTCAGACCGTCTATTCTCTCGCCCAACAAAATAACGAGTGCTCTCGACATCCTCTGAACTACTTCTGCGTCCAGTGGAGGAGGCGGAATAATAACTTTTTAGGGCAATCTCTGGCGCTGTGACTCAGTGTAGGCACTTTTCAAGCTCTCCAGATAGCTTCTCCCCGATTCACATAAAAGAGGTCTCTTTCTCTGACAAACTCAACTGCTCGGTGTTACGCTACAATAAGAATAGCCCAAGCTGAACAGCTGTCCCCGACAGCTAAGTGTTGCTGGCACGGTAGCTCAGCGTGTGTGGTCAGAGGGTTAGCTGCCCTCTGTAATAAAAAGAAACTGAGTTAACCGATCAACGACGAACTTCAACGGGTGTCTTACGACGTCCGCTCCGAGCCGATACAACGAACGAAAGCGAACAAAATGAGATTTAAACAAAAGTGGCTTTGATCCCCAACTACGCGCAAGTCGCCGAAGTGGCGTCAAATCGAAAGACTTGCACCCGGCGAACGGTCTATGCGACGGGAGGCCGCAGTCATACGACATTTACATCTGACTTTTGTATGAGGCCCCAGTGGATACGGAGATGGAATGAGCTGCCAGAATAGTAGCTCCCTGTGATGCGATTCGAAACACACCATGGATAGTTCTCAGGGTCTGTCAGAATCTAGTTCGCCGATGTCGTGCTTGCGTTGAAGTTGATGGTCGTCGGTTTCAGTACATTTTGTAAGATACGGTACAAATGGTACTTTCATTGTGTCAGTGATGGTATTTGCAGTTAACTAATGTAAATGAAAAAGTACACACTAATGTGATTTTATTCCTACTACCTTCTCATTCTGGCTTCTCCGATCCCAGTTTCACTACCTCAAATTCTACAGCGGAGCATCCTCTATGTCCTGTCAAATTTTTGCACGCTCTTACGGAAACACCCTGTACAATTAAATTACTGTGCCGACTTTATGAACGATGCGTGACGTGAAGTGCTTTGGTCGGCTTGGGATATCCACAAAAATAAATTAATGCTCTGCTCGGAGGAAAATAACTGTTTGAAATTACCAGTTCTGTTTGCTGGAAATTAATCTGTTTGATAGGACAACACTTAAGGATTCCGGCTACACACTGTTTCTTCGAGAATACAAGGTAAGATCTACCCTGAAATAAAAGTGACTTACCTCTTGCTCGCATTCGGGAGGACGGCGGTTCAATCCCGCGTCCGGCCATCCTGATTTAGGTTTTCCGTGATTTCCCTAAATCGGGATGGTTCCTTTGAAAGGGCACGGCCGACTTCCCTCCCCATCCTTCACTAATCTGATGAGACCGATGACCTCGCTGTTTGGTCTCCTTCCCCAAACAACCCAACCCAACCCCTCTTGCTCAACATGTTTTTGTGTCTGGAATACTGAAATTCTCGAAGCCAAATACAAATCAGCAGATGCAGCAGCTGAAGATAAATAATCTCGTCACTACTAATTTCTTCCTTATTTTCGTCAAAAACATTTAGTGACTTCGTGTGGCGTAAGGTGCAATGCACACTCGACAAAATATTCAAAAGTGAACTGTGAATCATTGAGGAGGGGCTTGATTTAAAGAAAATCGTTCTTGACAAATCAAACTTGGATCAACAGCGAAAAAGCTGCACAACGTAAGAAGAGTCTGTTGTTGTTGTTATTGTTGTGGTCTTCAGTCCTGAGACTGGTTTGATGCAGGTCTACATGCTACTCTATCCTATGCAAGCTTCTTCATCTCCCAGTACCTACTGCAAACTACATCTTTCTGAATCTGCTTGGTGTACTCATTTATTGGTCTCCCTCTACAATTTTTACCCTCCATGCTGCCCTTCAATACCAAATTGGTGATCCCTTGATGCCTCAGAAGATGTCCTACCAACCGATCACTTCTTCTGGTCAAGTTGTGCCACAAACTCCTCCCCAATTCTATTCAATACTTCCTCATTAGTTATGTGATCTACACATCTAATCTTCAGCATTCTTCTGTAGCACCACATTTCAAAAGCTTCTATTCTCTTCTTGTCCAAACTATTTATCGTCCACGTTTCACTTCCATACATTGCTACACTCCATACAAATACTTTCAGAATGAATTCCCGACCCTTAAATCTTTACTTGATGTGAACAAATTTCTCTTCTTCAGAAACGCTTCCTTGCCATTGCCAGCCTACATTTTATATCCTCTCTACTTCGACCATCATCAGTTATTTTGCTCCCCAAATAGCAAAACTCCTTTACTAATTTAAGTGTCTCATTTCCTAATTTAATTCCCTGAGCATCACCCGAGTTAACTCGACTACATTCCATTATCCACGTTTTGCTTTTGTTGATGTTCATCTTATATCCTCCTTTCAAGACATTGTCCATTCCATTCAACTGCTCTTCCAGGTCCTTTGCTGTCTCTTGACAGAATTACAATGTCATCGGCGGGCCTCGAAGTTTTTATTTTTTCTCCATGGATTTTAATACCTACTCCGAACTTTTCTTTTGTTTCCTTTACTGCTTGCTCAATATACAGATTGAATAACGTCGGGGATAGGCTACAACCCTGTCTCACTCCCTTCCCAACCACTGCTTCCCTTTCATGTCCCTCGACTCTTATGACTGCCATCTGGTTTCTGTACAAATTGTAAATAGCCTTTCGCTCCCTGTATTTTACCCCTGCCACCTTCAGAACCTGAGAGAGAGTATTCCAGTCAAAATTGTCAAAAGCTTTCTCTATGTCTACAAATGCTAGAAACGTAGGCTTGCCTTTCCTTCATCTAAGAACACTCTAAATGTTACAGAATTCTCTTATTCCAAAAAAGGTACAGACATTTGGACCATTTGCGTTATTCGTGATATAATGAAAAACAAAGAGCACAAATTATCGCTAATCATGGCGGTTATTAGTTATCTGAAGGACAAAGATTTCCTTCCATTAAAAGTTCTGAAAAACAAATATTTCATTCTTGCGCATGCCTTTGTTACCTTTAAAATTCCTCCAAAATCTTTTACATCGATATAAAGAACGAGAAAGCATTACAAATGAGTTTTCATTCCCTTAGTAAAGTATTCCAGATAATTTCCCACAGATTCACAGAAAACAGATTTCGTTCTCTGAAAAACTCAACTGCACGCTGCTGCGCCTCCAATGAGAATGCTCCAGCGCTGCACAAATGACTGACTAGCAAGCAAACCAGAGATACAACTATACGCAGTCAGAGATGTTATGTACTATTAGAGTAGTGCGCTCATTCATCTTTGTCCCAGTACAGTAATGGTGGAAATATTTACAATAGTGGAAAACATGTGAGAACCTTTCTGTCTCGAGTTCTCTACAAGGAAATGTTGACTGCAACCGCAAAATCTACATCTACATCTACACTCCGCAAGTCACCCAGCGGTGTGTGGCGGAGGGCACTTTACGTGCCACTGTCGTTACCTCCCTTTCCTGTTCCAGTCGCGTATGGTTCGCGGGAAGAACGACTGTCTGTTAGCCTCCGTGCGCGCTCGAATTTCTCCAATTTTACATTCGTGATCTCCTCTGGAGGAATAAGTAGGGGGAAGAAATATTTTCGATACCTCATCCCGAAACGCACCCTCTCGAAACCTGGCGAGCAAGCTGCACCGCCATGCAGAGCGCCTCTCTTGCAGAGTCTGCCACTCGAGTTTGCTAAACATCTCCGTAACGCTATCACGCTTACCAAATAACCCTGTGACGAAACGCGCCGCTCTTCTTTGGATCTTCTCTATCTCCTCCGTCAACCCGATCTGGTACGGATCCCACACTGATGAGCAATACTCGAGTATAGGTCGAACGAGTGTTTTGTAAGCCACCTCCTTTGTTGATGGACTACATTTCTAAGGACTATCCCAATGAATCTCTACCTGGCACCTGTCTTACCAACAATTAATTTTATATGATCATTCCACTTCAAATCGTTCCGTACGCATACTCCCAGATATTTTACAGAAGTAACTGCTACCAGTGTTTGTTCCCCTATCATTTATTCATACAATAAAGGATCCTTCTTTCTATGTATTCGCAATACATTACATTTGTCTATGGTAAGAGTCAGTTGCCACTCCCTGCACCAAGTGCCTCTCCGCTGCAGATCTTCCTGCGTTTCGCTACAATTTTCTAATGGTGCAACTTCTCTGTATACTACAGCATCATCCGCGAAAAGCCGCACGGAACTTCCGACACAATCTACTAGGTCATTTATATATATTGTGAAAAGCAATGGTCCCATAACACTCCCCTGTGGCACGCCAGAGGTTACTTTAACGTCTGTAGACGTCTCTCCATTGATAACAACATGCTGTGTTCTGTTTGCAAAAAACTCTTCAATCCAGCCACACAGCTGGTCTGATATTCCGTAGGCTCTTACTTTGTTTATCAGGCGACAGTGCCTAAGGATTCTTCCAATGAATCTCAGTCTGGCATCTGCTTTACCGACGATCAACTTTATATGATCATTCCATTTTAAATAACTCCTGATGCGTACTCCCAGGTAATTTATGGAATTAACTGCTTCCAGTTGTTGACCTACTATATTGTACCGAAATGATAAAAGATTTTTCTTTATGTGTATTCGTAGCACATTACACTTGTCTATGTTGAGATTCAATTGACATTCCCTGCACCATGCATCAATTCGTTGCAGCTCCTGCATTTCAGTACAATTTTCCATTGTTACAACTTCTCAATGTATTACAGCATCATCCGCAAAAAGCCTCGGCGAGCTACCGATGTTATCCACAAGGTCATTTATGTGTATTGTGAATATCAACGGTCCTACGACACTCCCCTGCGGCACACCTAAAATCACTCTTACTTCGGAAGACTTCTCTCCATTGAGAATGACGTGCCGCGTTCTGTTATCTAGGAACTCTTCAATCCAATCACACAATTGGTCTGATAGTCCACATGCTCTTAGTTTGTTCATCAAACGACTGTGGGGAACTGTATCGAACGCCTTGCGGAAGTCAAGAAACACGGCATCTACCTGTGAACCCGTGTCTATGGCCCTCTGAGTCTCGTGGACGAGTAGCGAGAGCTGGGTTTCACACGACTGTCTTTTTCGAAACCCATGCAGAGTAGATTTCTAGTCTCCAGAAAAGTGATTATACTCGAACATAATTCGTGTTCCAAAATTCTACAACTGATCGACGTCAGAGATACAGGTCTGTAGCTCTGGTTGCGAAATCCATTTTGTGATGCAGCACGGTGATTGGCGGAGTGCCGATTCGTAAGTAGATGTAAACTGCCCTCGTTGCCTACTCGGTATGAGCTGACGGCGCTGTGCGGCTCCGGTGAACCTGGCGATTGGCAGATAAGGGCTGTGACGCGGCTGTTTGCAGCGGAGCAAGCGTCCAGTTACGTCATCGGTGGTCGTCACCGCAAAGCACTACCGAGAACGAGCGCTTTATCGTAGGCCAGTGTGGCAACGTTTCCTTTCCGACTTCAAGAGTCCCTCCGCTTCGACATTGTGGTCATTAAGAGGGGCAGCACGAAAGTTCGCACGTTTGTTTGAGCCGTTAGTAGCGACAGGAAAAAAAATCGTTTCGTCTTATGGTGAAAGTCGGCGTTATTTTTTGCCAATTCGATTTTACTTCTTCTCAAATTCAGCATTATTTCTGCAATGTTATTTGTTATTTTTACCAAATTCTTTGATTTTTTTTTACCAAATTTGGTGTCGATTTTTGGTTACATTCAGTGCAATCTCTTGCCAAATTAGGTGTTTTTTAACCAGATTCGCTGACCTTTTCCCCCAAATTCGATGTAGTTCATTTGCCGAATCCGGTGTTGTTGTTGCCAAAGTCATTGTTTTTGTCAAATACGGTGTAACTGAAATATCAGGTACGCTCTGGCACATTTGATGTTGATTAGGTAGGATGAAAAAGATTTGCTTCCGTGAAATAGTAAATTAGTATCATTATTTTTACAGATCTGAAGATGGTTCTGAATGAACCGAAACCGGTCGTAAGAATAAAAAAATTTGCAATCAAGACGGTTTTTAAGGAACATTATAAATTCGGTGTCGGTTTTGCCAACTTCTTTGTTTCTTGCCCAGTTCTGTGTTGTTTATTTTTGCCAAATTCGGTGTTATCTTTTCCGAATTCATTGTAATTTTTTGCTAAATTTGGTACTATTTTTTTTGCAAATTTAATATATACTTTTTTTAAAAATTCGATGTGATTTTTTTCCGCTCTTGTAATTTTTTTTTTCCAATCTTCAGTGATAAGTATTTTTGCCAATTTCTCTGGTTTTTTTTGTCAAACTCGGTAGCGTTTGATTGCCAAATTCGTCGTTGATTGTTGCCAAATTCGCCATCGTTTATTGCGAAATTTAGTGTTATTTCTTTCTAAAATTCAGTGTTTTGGCAAATATCGTGATTTTTTGACAATTTCGATTTTTTTCGGAGCTAATTTTTTTTGCCAAAAACCGTTTTAGGTTTGGCCAAATTTGGTGCTATTTTCGTCGACACATCAAGTTTGTTCCTCCGAAAATGAACCATTGCTTCAAAAATATATACAAAGCATAGCTTTAAACAGAGTAGGAGACAAAATGCAGTTTTAACATTCATTAACAGTGAGTTGTGGCCGGCCGGAGTGGCCGTCCGGTTCTAGCCGCTACAGTCTGGAACTGCGCGACCGCTACGGTCGCAGGTTCGAATCCTGTCTCGGGCATGGATGTGTGCGATATCCTTAGGTTAGTTAGGTCTAAGTAGTTCTAAGTTCTAGGGGACTGATGACCTCAGCAGTTTAGCCCCATAGTGCTCAGAGCCATTTGAATCATTGTCAGTTGTGATTACTAGTAAACTGGCACCCTTAGCATTATAGAATTTTTGTAGGGCAAAATTACAACTTTTGCTATATCTCTTAAAAAACACTGATTTCGCGTTACTTTGCTAAAAGAGATAATTTTGCGTTTTTTTTCGTGCTATCACTTTCTCGAACTTTTCCTGTCCCTACCAATAAAGGAGCGTACAGAGATGCTGAAAGAACTGGACTGGCAGACGCTTTGCAGATAAACGCCAACTACGAGGGACGATCAATAACTAATGCAATACATTCTTTTTCTCTGCGAATTTTGGTTGAAAAAACACGGAATTTGCTGTGGGACAGTGTTTGCAACGGAGGCGCATTCTAAACGGAGAGCTGTCATTGAGTTGCTTTTGGCGGAATACCACAGCATCGCAGACGTCCACAGGCGCTTGCAGAATGTCTGTGGAGACCTGGCAGTCAACGAAAGCACGGCGAGTCGATGGGCGAAGCGTCTACTGTTATGCGTGCTGGGTTTCTCGCCGCCTAACAAAAGATCATAAGGAGCAACGAGTTTGAGCCAATGAAGGATGAACTCCGCGGGAAGCTGTACGTGGATGATGGGGAGTTTATTGGCGCAGTAACACGTCGTCCAGTTGAATGGTACCATACAGACCGTCTCGGGAAGCTGGCGTAAGGCCGTCGCATTGAACGGTGACTATGTTGTAAAATCCAAAAGAGATGCAGTAATTCGATATGCTGGAAACCTGAATAAAACCAGTCTGCTTTCAGAAAAAAAGTGTGGTATTACTTATTGTACGCCCCTTAAATCACGAGAAAGTTTGCTCTTTCCAACAGTACATTGTTGACGCTCATATCTCAAATGACATAATAGTTATGCTTTTTCAAATCGGATGATTCTTTTTGATACACCCTGTATATTCCTGGA
Source organism: Schistocerca gregaria (assembly GCF_023897955.1). NCBI lineage: Eukaryota > Metazoa > Arthropoda > Insecta > Orthoptera > Acrididae > Schistocerca > Schistocerca gregaria. The sequence continues at coordinate 104,518,560 of NC_064930.1, read as the reverse complement.
GTCATCATTTGAAGCCAGTTCTTGAAACTTTGTCAATGGTTTCTCAGAATAATTTACATCTATCTTCAAGCGTCTTCCAATTCAGTTTGCTTCAGCATCTCTGTGACACTGTCCCACTGGTTAAACAAACCTGTGATCATTCGTGGTGTCTTTCTCTGTATACTTTCAGTATCTCCTGTCAGTCACATCTGGTATAGGTTCCACACACTTGGGCAGTATTCTAGAACCAATCCCACATTTTTAAGGAATCTCCTTTCTAGACTGATTGCATCTACATCTACATGACTACTCTGCAATTCACATTTAAGTGCTTGGCAGAGGGTTCATCGAACCACAATCATACTATCTCTCTACTATTCCACTCCCAAACAGCGAGCGGGAAAAACGAACACCTAAACCTTTCTGTTCGAGCTCTGATTTCTCTTATTTTATTTTGATGATCATTCCTACCTATGTAGGTTGGGCTCAACAAAATATTTTCGCATTCGGAAGAGAAAGTTGGTGACTGAAATTTCGTAAAAAGGTCTCGCCGCGACGAAAAACGTCTATGCTGTAACGACTTCCATCCCAACTCGTGTATCATATCTACCACACTCTCTCCCCTATAACGTGATAATACAAAACGAGCTGCCCTTTTTTTGCACCCTTTCGATGTCCTCCGTCAATCCCGCCTGGTAAGGATCCCACACCGCGCAGCAATATTCTAACAGAGGACGAACGAGTGTAGTGTAAGCTGTCTCTTTAGTGGACTTGTTGCATCTTCTAAGTGTCCTGCCAATGAAACGCAACCTTTGGCTCACCTTCCCGACAATATTATCTATGTGGTCTTTCCAACTGAAGTTGTTCGTAATTTTTAACACCCAGGTACTTAGTTGAATTGACACAATAAACCGAAGTCTCCCACCTGCTTTAACCACGACTGAATCTATGTGATCATTCCATTTCATATCCCCACAAAGTGTTACACCCAGGTATTTGTATGAGTTGGCCGTGCCCAGTAGTGACTCACTGATATTATAGTCGTAGGACACTAAGTTTTTTTCGTTTTGTGCCGTACACAGTTTTAGCGGTTCCCGTGAGATCACCGAAGTTTAGAGCTGTCGGTCGTGTTCGGCACTTGGATGGGTGACCATCCAGGCCACCGAGCACGTCAATTGAGGAGCTACTCGACCGAATAGTGGTGGCTTCGGTGAAGAATACCTTCATAACGACCGGGAAAGCGGTGTGCTGACCCCACGCCCCTCCTATCCCCATCCTCCTCTGAGGATGACACGGTGGTCGGATGGTTCCAATGGGCCACTTGTGACCTGTAGACGGAGTGAAGTGGACGTACACAGTTTTTGCATTTCTGGACATTTAAAGCAAGTTGCCAATATTTGCACCACTTCGAAATCTTATCAAGATCTGACTGCATTACCTACAAAAGTCTCAGATTCTATTAATACTGTCTGCAAGGTCATTAATAAACAACGTCAACAGCAATGGTCCCAACACACTTCCTTGTGGGCTATCTAAAATTACTTCTACCTCTGACGATCACTGCCTGTCCAATATAACATGCTGCGCTCTCCCTACCTAAAGGACCTCAATCCGGTCGTAAATTTCTCTTGATACCCTGTATGACCGCACTTCTGTGGTATTGAGGCAGATGCTTTTCGGAAATCAAGCAATACTGCACCTACCTCAGCCGGCCGCTGTGGCCGAGAGGTTATAGGCGGTTCAATTCGGAACCACGCGGCTGCAACGGTCGCAGGTTCGAATCCTGCTTCGGGCATGGACGTGTGTGGTTTCCTTAGGTTAGTTAGGTTTACATAGTTCTAAGTCTAGGGGACTGATGAAAAAAAATGGCTCTGAGCACTATGGGACTTAATAGCTGTGGTCATCAGTCCCCTAGAACTTAGAACTACTTAAACCTAACTAACCTAAGGACATCACACACATCCATGCCCGAGGCAGGATTCGAACCTGCGACCGTAGCAGTCGGGACTGATGACATCAGATGTTAAGTCCCATAGTGCTCAGAACCATTTGAACCATTTTTTAGCACCTACGTCTCTGCGTTCATCCAAAGCTTTTAGTATGATTTAATATAACGTGGCAGAAAATGTTTTTGTGGTGAAGTTTCGGATGTCCACAAGAAACACAATATACCACGTCTTATTACGGATATCATCCACAAAAAAAAAAAATAGTACGTATCTTGTGTAATCCGGGTTCTAGCTTCTTGATGCTTCCACAGGTTCATTCACAAATAAACTCAGATACTCCAGCACTGCAGAACTGTCTCACTAACAAGTCAACCACAGATAAAACTAAACACAAAAGGCTGGGATCGTATTCACTACACATGCAGTGCTCTCATTCATATTTGTCCCAATACAGTAGAGGTGAATTATTTACAATAGCAGAAAACATATGCGAACGTTAGAAAAGAAGCTGGTGTTGCTAATTTCCTGCAGATTTTCAGACTTTTTTCAGCACAGATTTTGTGCCCTTGATTCATTGGTGTAACTTTTGTGTTAGCAGAAGAGTCAACACCGTGTTACAAGTGGAGGCCGAAATGCACGTGTTTTAGCTCACGCAGGCTGGTGTGAGGAGGGAAGAACTATAGTGACGTGAGGTCTGAACATGACAAGGAATGAGAATTCAGAACGCTGACGTAATTAGTTTGATACTTAATCCATTAACGATGGACGTCGCCCCTTATGGTACATGAGTGTCAATATTATCTGTTCACATAGTACTTATAGTAACTGAATATGGCGCCTTGCCAGGTCGTAGCAAATGACGTAGCTGAAGGCTATGCTGACTATCATCTCGGCAAATGAGAGCGTAGAAGTCAGTGAACCATCGCTAGCAAAGTCGGCTGTACAACTGGGGCGACTGCTAGGGAGTCTCTCTAGACCTGCCGTGTGGCGGCGCTCGGTCTGCAATCACTGATTGTGGCGACACGCGGGTCCGACGTATACTAACGGACCGCGGCCCATTTAAAGGCTACCACCTAGCAAGTGTGGTGTCTGGCGGTGACACCACAGAAAGTATTTACAATGCCATAACTCATAGTGAACAGAGAAATGCACAATAGAGTGAGCAGTTCCAGTGATCTCTACTCCCAAAGACTGCCTAATGACACATTTTGTAACATTTTGTACAACTTTGTGTAATTTTGTAAAATGTTTTTGTATTGCCATTCTATCCTGAGGATGATATCTGAATACCTCGAAACACCTCACTTCATTGAATAATTTAAGTAGTCAACAAATATTGTGACTGTTGGCAATGTGTGATAAACCTATTGATGTTTTGGAAGCAGTCACGGTCAATGTGTTTTAAACTATTTTCCGTGTTGACAGAATCTAGCCCCCATAGATTTAGCAGTAACAAGATGGTCCAATGGATAGTGTGTCAAAAACTGAACACAAAATGTTGAAATGTGTGTGAAATCTTATGGGACTTAACTGCTAAAGTCATCAGTCCCTAACCTTACACACTACTTAACCTGAATTATCTTAAGGACAAACACACCCACGCCCGAGGGAGGACTCGAACCTCCGCCGGGACCAGCCGGACAGTCCATGACTGCAGCGCCCTATACCGCTCGGCTAATCCCTGACGGCAACTGAAGACAGATCAAGCATGAAAACAGGAAGAAGGGATACTGAACCGTGAAAGAAGAAGCAAAATAAGAACAGTGAACGGCCCAAGCTTAGAACAGCGAACGATCCAAGCTTGACCAATGCAACATTGAGTGAAGTAGTAGAGCTACGGCTGGTTAAGTTGTCACGATGTTGAACTACAAAGTGGACAAACTGTGTTCGAAATTCCCTCGTGCCTGTTTATTCTTTTTTTTTCCACCAAACTGTGTACTGTCCATCTGGTCATTGCCCTTTCTGTAGTCTTGGCAGCTGTTGTATTATACATTGGTCATAGTATATTACTCATGTGGTATGGATGCATTACCGTCGCAAGTAAACGTGATGAATAGTAAGAGCAGGCGAGATACCACATAGAAGTCTCACAGAAATGAAAACAACAAATAATCGCATCTGACCTGCTACAACTAAGGAGTTCAAGAATCAAACAATGGAAAATCCAGGATGGAATGTAACAATATTATGAAAAGAAAATATGCTACTCACCATATAGCGGAGATGTTGAGTCGTGGACAGGCACAACAAAGGGACTGTCACAAATAAAGCTTTCGGCCAGCGAGACATTCCTCGAAAATAGACGATAGGCACACACACTCACGCAGACGCAACTCACACACACATGACTGCAGTGGAGACTGTGGTCATGTGTGTGTGTGTGTGTGTGTGTGTGTGTGTGTGTGTGTGGTTAGGATTAGATTAGATTAATACTAGTTCCATGGATCATGAATACATTTTCCAATACATGACATAATTAAGTTAATTTAACAACAAAATTAAGTTAATATAACAACTTTTTATTTTTTGTTTTTTTTTTTATTTTATTACTTTTTAATATATTTCTTTTCTTAATTTATATCAAAAAATTTCTCTATAGAGTAGAAGGAGCTGTCATTCAGAAATTTTTTTAAAAATCTTCTTAAATACTTGTTGGTTATCTGTCAGACTTTTGATACTATTTGGTAAGTGACCAAAGACTTTAGTGGCAGTATAATTCACCCCTTTCTGTGCCAAAGTTGAATTTAACCTTGAATAGTGAAGATCATCCTTTCTCCTCGTACTGCAGTTATGCACACTGCTATTACTTTGGAATCGGGTTTGGTTGTTAATGACAAATTTCATAAGAGAGTATATATACTGAGAAGCTACTGTGAATATCCCTAGATCCTTAAATAAATGTCTGCAAGATGATATTGGGTGGACTCCAGCTGTTATGCTGATTACACGCTTTTGTGCAATAAATACTTTATTCCTCAGTGATGAATTACGTCAAAATATGATGCCATATGCAAGCAATGAGTGAAAATAGGTGTAGTAAGCTAATTTACTAAGATGTTGCAATGACCCTTATTGCATAAGAAGCTGAACTCAAACGTTTCAGCAGATCATCAATGTGTTTCTTCCAATTTAATCTCTCATCAATGGGCACACACAACAATTTTGAATATTCTAACTTAGCTATATGCTTCTGGTTAAGGTCTATATTTATTAATGGCGTCATACCATTTACTGTACGGAACTGTATGTACTGTGTCTTTTCAAAATTCAGTGAGATTCCGTTTACAAGGAACCACTTAGTAATTTTCTGAAAGACATTATTGACAACTTCATCAGTTACTTCTCGTTTGTCAGGTGTGATTACTACACCTGTATCATCAGCAAAGAGAACTAACTTTGCCTCTTCATGAATATAGAATGGCAAGTCATTAATATATATTAAGAACAACAGAGGACCCAAGACCGACCCTTGTGGAACCCCATTCTTGATAGTTCCCCAGTTTGAGGAATGTCCTGCTCATAGCATATTACGAGAACTGCTTATTTCAACTTTCTGCAGTCTTCCAGTTAGGTACGAATTAAACCATCTGTGCACTGTCCCACTCATGCCACAATACTTGAGCTTGTCTAGCAGAATTTCATGATTTACACAATCAAAAGCCTTTGAGAAATCACAAAAAATCCCAATGGTTGGTGTTCGGTTATTCAGATCAAAATTTGATTGGTGAAAGCATATATGGCATTCTCTGTTGAAAAACCTTTCTGGAAACCAAACTGACATTTTGTTAGTACTTCATTTTTACAGATATGTGAAGCTACTCTTGAATACATTACTTTCTCAAAAAATTTGGATAAAGCTGTTGGAAGGGAGATTGGACGGCAATTGTTGACATCAGATCTATCCCCTTTTTTATGCGTCTGCGTGAGTGTGCGTGTCTATCGTCTATTTTCGAGGAATGTCTCGCTGGCCGAAATCTATATTTGTGACAGTCCTTTTGTTGTGCCTATCTGCGACTCAGCATCTCCGCTATATGGTGAGTGGCAACTTGTAACGATTCATGTTGAATGTTACTTGAGTTTCTTCTGCCTGGTCCATTGATGAATGATTGCGAAATTTTCATGCTTCACAAATTTTATTCACATTAATTGACATCCGAACTGCATACTCGTCATGTAGACAAAGCTCAGACAGACTTCACTGATCTCATTGACTTCCAAAAGTAGCTTCTACACTGACTCTTCACTGCATCGCTTCCAAAATAAAACATTATTAATTTTGTATAATGTTGATGTTACAATTAAAATTTCAAAACGTAAAGAAACTGATGTTAGAACCGAATAAGGTATGAAATACCATATTCAGTGACAATCTTTTAATGTAATATCTTTGGTTTTCTATAAGAAAATCATTCTGAACTTTAATTACAGTAATGTCTCTCGTATTATTTTAGTTATATAATTAATTACAGTTTGGATTTGGTTACTAATATTTAATGGTAGTACAGGCCTCGTGCTTTATCCGATTACATACATAAAATGCACAAATAGGGCCTCAGTTCTGGAAATTGGAAAACTGTGAGATGTAAACAATTGGAGAGTTAATTAGAAATGTAATTACAAAGAATATTAATTACAGAGGAAATAAATGACAAACGAAAATAAATCGCTTGGTAATAACTTTTAAGCTGTTTCTCAAGATAGTGAGGTCTTTTGTTACTGGATTACTATTTTGTTAATTAGAAGCATTGATTTTTCATGTTAACATCTCTACAGTCTCTAGTTATTTATTTCTAAGGAATTATTACTTCAATTTCTTAATTAGTTACATAATTTAGTGTGTGTATATAATTTTATCAATGACAACAATCCACCGATAATTATGACAACGCACGTCCTTCCAGAACATTCCATCTGCTTTCGCAGTGAATATCAAATTTATTATCAAATGGGACAAAATGATATATATAAAGACACGCATACAGTGCCTTAGGAAGAACTCAATTGTCCGATAACTATCCGGGTGCTTATAAAGAAAAGGTTTTGCAGTGAACACATAGTGTGTAGTGGGGCGATCACCCTGTTGTAGAAATAATTCAAAAGCCAAGATCGCTTAAATACTGTTTACTGGATGACCTGTTTCAACACACCAAAGGTGCCATCATCGGATGATTTCGTAACGTGGCGCTATAGAAGAATGCTGAAGATTGGATGGGTAGTTCACGTAACTAATGAGGAGGTATTGAATAGAATTAGGGAGAAGAGAAATTTGTGGCACACCTTGACTAGAAGAAGGGATCGGTTGGTAGGACATGTTTTATGGCATCAAGGGATCACCAATTTAGTATTGGAGGGCAGCGTGGAGGGTAGAAATCGTAGAGGGAGACCGAGAGATGAGTACACTAAGCAGATTCAGAAGGATGTAGGTTGCAGTAGGTACTGGGAGATGATGAAGCTTGCACAGGATAGAGTAGCATGGAGAGCTGCATTAAACCAGTCTCAGGACTGAAGACCACAACAACAACAATAAGTCCTAGGGGACTGATGACCTCAGAAGTTATGTCCCACAGTGCTCAGAGCCATTTGAACCGTTTTTGAATACAGCGAGCAGCTCCGTATTAGCCTACGATGCACTTCTTGTGGATGGCCCGTTTACTATTTCTTTTTTTTTTTTTTTTTTTTTTGCAATTCATTATACCTTCTTCCTGTTTTCAGGCTTGATCTGTATTCAGTTCAGAGCTGCCCTCTGGGCCCTCTACCACTAAATCTGAGCTGGGTGCGCTGGGGAGTTTCCCTTGTCAGCAAAAGACAGTGACAACTACATACAGATGAAGGAGCAACAGGGTAGCGTACTGGGAGAAATCCATAGAGTAAATATCTCTGGAGTAAGCTTTCACATGCGCAGAACAGACTTTGTGCTGTCAACATACATTGTCGGCCTGGTCACGTGTTCTCGGGACGTCGTGCGTTTGTCCGTATAGCGCCTTGTATATTTAGAATGTCACTACATCCCTAATACAGACGGATTCTTTTCGTACGTGTCGTGGATTATTTATATATGTTGCGCAGACATTTTAACAGTATCCATTTGATACCGGCAATAAGCCACCTACGTAACTTTTAAGGGCAAGTGATATTAAAAATGGTTCAAATGGCTCTGAGCACTATGGGACTTAGCATCTATGGTCATCAGTCCCCTAGAACTTAGAACTACTTAAACCTAACTAACCAAAAGACATCGCACAACACCCAGCCATCACGAGGCAGAGGGCAAGTGATATTACATCCTGCTTCTTTGCGTCACAGTTCAGATGCAACCGATTTTTGGTAGTTTTCGGTATGATGCGGCACTTCATAGTATTACAGAGCCTGACGTACATTTTTGCAGTGGTAGTCTTGCAAAACGACTTGACAGTACGCTAGTACTTTTGCAAGTGTCCGAAAAACACCGAATTTGCCACACATTAGCGATTATATCCGTGCTAATTCGTCCTTTTTTCAGCTATTTCTGCGTATTTATTTTCTCGTTTTTGCGACCTAAAGCACAATTTTTCCTACTGGTGACACTTTGAAGTTTTTATTTAACGCATTTTACGTACTTGCTCCCAGTTTATTAAATAAATAGTAGACTGAGTAATCTACACTCCTGGAAATGGAAAAAAGAACACATTGACACCGGTGTGTCAGACCCACCATACTTGCTCCGCACTCTGCGACAGGGCTGTACAAGCAATGATCACACGCCAGGCACAGCGGACACACCAGGAACCGCGGTGTTGGCCGTCGAATGGCGCTAGCTGCGCAGCATTTGTGCACCGCCGCCGTCAGTGTCAGCCAGTTTGCCGTGGCATACGGAGCTCCATCGCAGTCTTTAACACTGGTAGCATGCCGCGACAGCGTGAACCGTATGTGCAGCTGACGGACTTTGAGCGAGGGCGTATAGTGGGCATGCGGGAGGCCGGGTGGACGTACCGCCGAATTGCTCAACACGTGGGGCGTGAGGTCTCCACAGTACATTGATGTTGTCGCCAGTGGTGCGGAAGGTGCACGTGCCCGTCGACCTGGGACCGGACCGCACCGACGCACGGATGCACGCCAAGACCGTAGGATCCTACGCAGTGCCGTAGGGGACCGCACCGCCACTTCCCAGCAAATTAGGGACACTGTTGCTCCTGGAGTATCGGCGAGGACCATTCGCAACCGTCTCCATGAAGCTGGGCTACGGTCCCGCACACCGTTAGGCCGTCTTCCGCTCACGCACCAACATCGTGCAGCCCGCCTCCAGTGGTGTCGCGACAGGCGTGAATGGAGGGACGAATGGAGACGTGTCGTCTTCAGCGATGAGAGTCGCTTCTGCCTTGGTGCCAATGATGGTCGTATGCGTGTTTGGCGCCGTGCAGGTGAGCGCCACAATCAGGACTGCATACGACCGAGGCACACAGGGCCAACACCCGGCACCATGGTGTGGGGAGCGATCTCCTACACTGGCCGTACACCTCTGGTGATCGTCGAGGGGACACTGAATAGTGCACGGTACATCCAAACCGTCATCGAACCCATCGTTCTACCATTCCTAGACCGGCAAGGGAACTTGCTGTTCCAACAGGACAATGCACGTCCGCATGTATCCCGTGCCACCCAACGTGCTCTAGAAGGTGTAAGTCAACTACCCTGGCCAGCAACATCTCCGGATCTGTCCCCCATTGAGCATGTTTGGGACTGGATGAAGCGTCGTCTCACGCGGTCTGCACGTCCAGCACGAACGCTGGTCCAACTGAGGCGCCAGGTGGAAATGGCATGGCAAGCCGTTCCACAGGACTACATCCAGCATCTCTACGATCGTCTCCATGGGACAATAGCAGCCTGCATTGCTGCGAAAGGTGGATATACATTGTACTAGTGCCGACATTGTGCATGCTCTGTTGCCTGTGTCTATGTGCCTGTGGTTCTGTCAGTGTGATCATGTGATGTATCTGACCCCAGGAATGTGTCAATAAAGTTTTCTCTTCCTGGGACAATGAATTCACGGTGTTTTTATTTCAATTTCCAGGAGTGTATTTCAGAGCCTGACGTACATTTTTGCAGTGATAATCTTGCAAATCGACTTGACAGTAGGCTAGTACTTTTGCAAGTGCCCGAAAAACACCGAATTTGCCACACATTAGCGATTATATCCCTGCTAATTCGTCCTTTTTTCTGCTATTTCTGCGTATTTATTTTCTCGATTTGGCGACCTAAAGTACAATTTTTCTTACTGGTGACACTTTGAAGTATCTATTGAACGCATTTTACGTACTTGCTCCCAGTTTATTAAATAAATAGTTACTTGTCGATTATGTGTATAGATTACTTAAAGTCACTGATAAATGGCCGGTCGGTGTGGCCGTGCGGTTCTAGGCGCTTCAGTCTAGAACCGCGCGACCGCTACGGTCGCAGGTAGGAATCCTGCCTCGGGCATGGATGTGTGTGATGTCCTTAGGTTAGTTAGGTTTAAGTAGTTCCAAGTTCTAGGGGACTGATGACTACAGATGTTAAGTTCCATGGTGCTCAGAGCCATTTGAGCGATTTTGATCTGATAAATGCATGGAGGATAGTATTTGCTGAAACAACTAACCATTGCCTTTGCTGTTCAACTAGCAAATTTACGACAAGAAGCGATTGTTGGTAAACTTTTGTACGAGCCGTAATAACTATTATTTAGTCATAAAATCGTAGAAAAATAGGTCTACAGAATCAAGCCTTAATTATAATGCGTCTCGAAATTTTTAAACATATACAGTGTCTCTTACTAACATGGTGACTATAATTACAGCTACATGATATGTACCCATGAAAAGTTACTAACCCTCCATTCATATATTTTTCTTTGCATCCGTAGCAACAACAGCCGGCCGGGTTGACCGAGCGGTTCAGGGCGCTACAGCCTGGACCCGCGCAACCGCTACGGTCGCAGGTTCGAATCCTGCCTCGGGCATGGATGTGTGTGATGTCCTTAGGTTAGGTTTAAGTAGTTCTACGTTCTAGGGGACTGATGACATCAGAAGTTAAGTCCCATAGTGCTCAGAGCCATTTGAACCATTTTTTCGTAGCAACAACAGTAATTCACCATCGCTATTACACTAACAACAAACGGTGAAACACAACTTAAACTCTTGATATCATAAACCTCAAGCGCTGCAGACAGCACACACGCACAGCGAAGTCTCGAAAACACGTGACAGTCCTGGTTTAAATGTTGACAACATGCACAGAACACAATGCTCACTCCAGAGATATTTACTCTATGGAGAAATCTGTAGGGACAGGCGAGAATCTGCGAATGGCCACGGAAGGTGGAGAGCAGGGAAGAAGAGGACAGACAGACGCGCGTCCATGCGTGTGTGCGTGTGTGTGTGTGGCTTGGCTAGCGCAAGAGACCGCATCAGCTGTTGCTACTGGCTGAGTCATCGGCGCGGAAATCGCGTGTTCGTCTGCCGGCGAAGGATGGCAAGGAGGGGGGGGGGGGAGGAGGAGGAGGAGGCGGGGAGGGAGGGAGAGAGAGAGAGAGAGAGAGAGAGAGAGAGAGAGAGACTGGCACACACGTGCTCTGCCAGCATGCTACGCACTATCCTTCCAATGCCAGAGCGCCTCGCAGCGTGAAAACTTTCCGTTTCAGTAGCAACCTTTTTATTCTCTCCGCGCTACACAGAAGCGCACGTTCCTTCTCAAACGCTCAGAGATTCTGAACAAAGACGACAAACCACAGCCAACTGTTCCTAATGAATATACGCTTGCTCGTTGTCTGAGAGTCTGCTATCCTTTTAGAACACTTTATTGCCTGAATCGCAAGTATTATTACATAGACAACCAGTTTCAGACAGCCGAACGGCCAGGGCTGTGAAGGTTTACAACAAAATACAGGTCAATACATCTTATACAAACGAAAAATGTAGCAATACATTTGTAGCTACATTAGTCACTCATGCTCCAATTACGATGACAGAGGTACCAGATGATATTTTGTAACCGAGACCGGTACTACAATAAAACAACCAAATAAGTTTTGTGTTAGGAATTTTGTGAAATGCAATACAATTAACATAGTCTATCACTTAGAAGGTAATATCAGTTCTGTTAAGTAACTCATCGTATCTTTGTGTTTTACGGAACTGATCCGAATTCATATGTAACGTGCACTATGTGATCATAAGTATCGGGACAACCCAAAATACACTCCTGGAAATTGAAATAAGAACACCGTGAATTCATTGTCCCAGGAAGGGGAAACTTTATTGACACATTCCTGGGGTCAGATACATCACATGATCACACTGACAGAACCACAGGCACATAGACACAGGCAACAGAGCATGCACAATGTCGGCACTAGTACAGTGTATATCCACCTTTCGTAGCAATGCAGGCTGCTATTCTCCCATGGAGACGATCGTAGAGATGCTGGATGTAGTCCTGTGGAACGGCTTGCCATGCCATTTCCACCTGGCGCCTCAGTTGGACCAGCGTTCGTGCTGGACGTGCAGACCGCGTGAGACGACGCTTCATCCAGTCCCAAACATGCTCAATGGGGGACACATCCGGAGATCTTGCTGGCCAGGGTAGTTGACTTACACCTTCTAGAGCACGTTGGGTGGCACGGGATACATGCGGACGTGCATTTTCCTGTTGGAACAGCAAGTTCCCTTGCCGGTCTAGGAATGGTAGAACGATGGGTTCGATGACGGTTTGGATGTACCGTGCACTATTCAGTGTCCCCTCGACGATCACTAGAGGTGTACGGCCAGTGTAGGAGATCGCTCCCCACACCATGATGCCGGGTGTTGGCCCCGTGTGCCTCGGTCGTATGCAGTCCTGATTGTGGCGCTCACCTGCACGGCGCCAAACACACATACGACCATCATTGGCACCAAGGCAGAAGCGACTCTCATCGCTGAAGACGACACGTCTCCATTCGTCCCTCGATTCACGCCTGTCGCCACACCACTGGAGGCGGGCTGCACGATGTTGGGGCGTGAGCGGAAGACGGCCTAACGGTGTGCGGGACCGTAGCCCAGCTTCATGGAGACGGTTGCGAATGGTCCTCGCCGATACCCCAGGAGCAACAGTGTCCCTAATTTGCTGGGAAGTGGCGGTGCGGTCCCCTACGGCACTGCGTAGGATCCTACGGTCTTGGCGTGCATCCGTGCGTCGCTGCGGTCCGGTCCCAGGTCGACGGGCACGTGCACTTTCCGCCGACCACTGGCGACAATATCGATGTACTGTGGAGACCTCACGCCCCACGTGTTGAGCAATTCGGCGGTGCGTCCACCCGGCCTCCCGCATGCCCACTATACGCCCTCGCTCAAAGTCCGTCAACTGCACATACGGTTCACGTCCACGCTGTCGCGGCATGCTACCAGTGTTAAAGACTGCGATGGAGCTCCGTATGCCACGGCAAACTGGCTGACACTGACGGCGGCGGTGCACAAATGCTGCGCAGCTAGCGCCATTCGACGGCCAACACCGCGGTTCCTGGTGTGTCCGCTGTGCTGTGCGTGTGATCATTGCTTGTACAGCCCTCTCGCAGTGTCCGGAGCAAGTATGGTGGGTCTGACAGACCGGTGTCAATGTGTTCTTTTTTCCATTTCCAGGAGTGTACATACGTTTTTCATGTTAGGTGCATTGTGCTGCCACCTACTGCCAGGTACTCCATATCAGTGAACTCAGTAGTCATTAGGCATTGTGAGAGAGCAGAATGGCCGGCCGAAGTGGCCGAGCGGTTCTAGGCGCTACAGTCTGGAGACGCGTGACCGCTACGGTCGTAGGTTCGAATCCTGCCTCGGGCATGGATGTGTGTGATGTCTTTAGGTTAGTTAGGTTTAAGTAGTTCTAAGTTCTAGGGGACTAATGACCTCAGATGTTAAGTCCCATAGTGCTCAGAGCCATTTGAACCATTTTGAGAGCAGAATGGGGCGCTCCGCGGAACTGACGGACATCGAGCGTGGTCAGGTGATTGGGTGTGACTTGTGTCGTACGTCTGTATGCGAGATCTCCACACTACTAAACATACCTATGTGCACTGTTTCCGATATGATAGTGAAGTGTAAACATGCAGGGACACGTACAGCACAGAAGCGTACAGGCCGACCTCGTCTGTTGGCTGACAGGGACCGCCGGCAGTTGAAGAGGGTCATAATGTGTTATAGGCAGACATCTATCCAGACCATTACACAGGAATTCCAAACTTCATCAAGATCCACTGCAAGTGCTATGACAATTAGGTGGGAGGTGAGGAAACTTGTGTTTCACAGTCGAGTGGCTGCTCATAAGCCACACATCACGTCCGTAAATGCCAAACTACGCCTCGCCTGGTGTGACGAGCGTAAACACTGGACGAATCACGGTACAGAGTGCGGCGATCCGATGGCAGGGTTTGGGTGTGGCGAATGCCCTGTGACGTCACCTGCCAGCGTGTGTAGTGCCAACAGTAAAATTCTGAGGCGTTGGTGTTATGGTGAGGTCGTGTTTTCCGTGGAGGGGGCTTGCACCCTTTGTTGTCTTGTATCACAACACAGGCCTACATTGATGTTTTAAGCACCTTCTTGGTTCCCACTGTTGAAGAGCAATTCTCGGATCGCGATTGCATCTTTCAACACAACAACCGAGCACCTGTTCATAATGCACGGCCTGCGGCGGAGTGATTACACGACAATAACATCCCCGTAATGGACTGGCCTGCACAGAGTCCTGACCTGAACCCTATAGAACACCATTTGGATGTTTTGGAACGCCGACTTCGTGCCAGGCCTCACCGACCGAAATCGATACCTATCCTCAGTGCAGCATTCCGTGAGAAATGGGCTGCCATTCCTCAAGAAACCTTCCAGTACCTGATTGAACGTATGCCTGCTAGGGTGGAAGCCGCCATGAAGGCTAAGGGTGGCCCAATACCATATTGAATTGCAGCATAACCTATGCGCAACGAACTTGTAAGTGATTTTCAGCCGGATACTTTTGATGACATAGTATACCTGCAACAAATAAAGCTTATGTTCGTGTGTGAAAATGGACTCGATAAGCAACCTGAGCTATCGGTAATCGGAATCTAACCTGCATAACACTGTGTGCGTGTTGTATGAGCGTCAGCTTGACTGTCATTTAAGCCCTCAACAGATCATTACATGACAAACCTAAAAACTAACATTTGGACAACCTGACTGCGTATATGAACATGAAAAATTACAGGAACAAATGAACCTCTAGCAGTGAATACCTAATCTACCTGCTTATTTTAATAAGAATTTACAAGTAATACAGAATATGCCTTTTTCTACGATGAGTCGCTCGCTGAACTTCTCGGTGAAGTGACCAACTTTAGTCCCCCATCATGTTGGTGTTCCGGTGGCCTTGGTAGCGGAATTCCATTACTTTAATCTCCTGGTGAAAACGCTTTCCTTGCTCCTCACTAAGATCTCCCACACAGTCCTGGAAGTAATCAAAGTGGCTGTTCAAAAAATGAACTTTCAGCCTCATTAAACACCCTAAACTTTTAAAGTTCTTTAACATTGTAGCTGTAATAGAATCATATTCTGGGTCTTTTTCCATGTCCTAAGAACTTTGTAACGACTTGATTGAATGATAACCACGCTCCTTTCTCATTTAAGGTCATTGTGGATCCAAAGTTAACATAAAACATCAATTTTCTATTGTCAGGTCCGAAAAGACGCCTTCTTTTGGTTTAGCTTCTGAAAGCTAAACTACAACGTGGTCCATCCTTAAGCAAAGCCTTTACAAACTGTTTAATTAGGCCTAACTTTATGTGTAGATGTGGTAGGAGTACGGTTTTTGGATCTACAAGGTTTTTTTCGTAGAATGTTCTCACCAGGTTTAAAAGACTCCAGTGTTCATTCCTAGCCCTACTGACCCATTCACACAAGAAACATGGAAATTTGGTGAAGCCACCTTGCTGACCAAAGAGCAGGCATGTTACGTTTAGACCCCCACATTTCATCCAACCATGAGCAGAATAGCCTATTTTATTTAACACTATTTCTAGGTTGTCATAGCTTCCTTACGCACAGAATGTCCAACAGGTATAGATACATACATGTTACCATTGTGTAATAAAACAGCCTTTAAACTAGTTTTGGATGAATCAATAAACAGCCTCCAATCTTTCTTTTTGTATTCAATACCAAACTAATTCATCAGAGCAGGAATGTCTGAGCAGTACACTAAATCAACTTCTTGCTGAAAAAACTTGGAAAAATGGTGCTCTCTCTTTATATACATGTATATGCTGCTTCCAACTGCCAATAAGTTCTTTTCTTTTAATCTAGAGGCAAGCAATTCAGCTATCTCTTTTGTTAAGCCCAGATCGCTAACCAAATCGTTAAGCTCGGTCTGAGTAAACAATTTGGGCTCAAGACTTTCTTTGTTGCAATGGAATTCATCATCATCAGGTTCATGTAAATCAGATTGTACACCAGAAAATACTTCTGTTGGAATAGAATATAAATCATCTGGTGGTTCAGGAACCGGCAAATCTACACCGTGCCCTACTGGTTGCATGGCAGGTGGAAGGTTAGGGTAGCTTGTCTTGTTTTTCGAATTATGACCAGTAATATCAAAATTGCAAAAGTGGCAATCATGAGAATGATTTCTTGGATCCCTCCTTATCACGGGAACAGTAAATCTAAAGGCTTCTTTCTTCTTTTCGGACCATCTTCTCAGATCTTAAAGACATACATATGTAACACACCTTATCTGGTGCCCAAGATTTATCTTGATCACCAAGTTTAGAGCCAAAGTATGGTAGATAAACCTTGTTCACAGTCTGTAATGTTTCTTTGGTGTTTATTAATCATAAATTCACCACAGAAAAACTGTCAGCAGCGTTTTTAAAACCACAATTAGACATTGTACAGAGCACATGTACAGGAAACAGGAAAGTGAGGTTAGGTTGACAGTAAACGAAACACCATCTGTTAACACAAAAATAGAATCGACCTTTTCTGCCAGCAAATGTTTTACAGCAGTGCTGCCAACGTCATCTACATTCATTACACCTCCTTTTTAAATATTATAACGATATAAAAGCTGTTAAATTCTTTAAAAAATAGCTTAATTTAATAAATTAAACTGTATAATGTGAAGAAACGGTGGACGATGCAATTTTGTATGTATCGTAATTGGATTTCCCACCCTAAAAAACATAAGAATAATTTATTTTCAGCAAAAAGTTTTTCCATCGTTGGCCTGTGTTATTGTTATTTGGAGGAGAAGGAGACTTGTTTAACTGACAAGCAAAACATGGGATAGTTGCAAACTCGGCCTAACAATAACAAGCCTAACCCTGTCACTGAACTTTACGCTGTGCTTGCGAATTTTACCTTGAATTCCGTCCTCAAGCCATCTAAACCTCTCGTGACTATGTAAATGAAACCAGGCCTTGAGATCTGCCGTCATCGACGTGAGGGCAGCATCACACATCTTCTGTCTCCGAGCTCTCGACCAACACTACTGAAATGTTACTCTCGCAAATAGATCTCGAGTCTCAACAATGCTTAGAAGCATGCTCCCATGTTTCACCCTCAGATTGTTACTATCCATATATGAGTGGTTATTTATTTCCATAGAGAACTGCAGAATCTTACACAATGCAAACAATAGCCTTAAGTTGGCTATATTGTTCTCGATACTCATTGGAATGTTTAATCAATGTAATGGAAAGTTCTGACACAGTCCTTACAATCATTAACGTAAAACAATTGTGCTATTCGTACATTACCCACCTATTATGACAGAACTTGCAACATACGCTGGCGAAAAAATGTTGTATTCCTGGAAAGGCGACGTCGATTTTGATCCAATGAGGACATATGACTACCTGGTTGGGTAGCCAATGTACTACGAGGGGGGGGGGGGGGGGGGGGGGACCAAAAGAAACCGGACTCCGAGGGCGCTGTCACTCATAGCCTTGGTGCAGGGTTCTCACGCTAGATGGTGTTAGTAGAGACCTTTATGAAACAGCCGTGCAGACGGCGTCAGTGTAGAGCTGAGCGTGCAAGCGTGGTATTGTGTTTCTCTGACTGTTGGCGGGTTACCTCTGCGAAATCGTTATGGCAGCTTTAAAAGAACAAAGAGCGCGTGTGAAATTTTGTTCCCTGCTTAAAGAAACTGCAACGGAGACACACCGAATGCTTCAGGAAGCTTTACAGGAGGACGCCATGAACCGCACGCAGGTTTTCGAGTGGTTTGGGCGCTTTAAACGTGGTGAGATGTGTGTTGAAGACCGAGCTCGTTCTGGACGCCCTTCAACATCGCAAAATGGGGAGAACATTGAAAAGGTCCGCCAAAAGATGAACGAGGATCGTCGCCAAACGATCGACCAAATTTCAGCAGAGACAGGAATCAGTTAGGGCTCGTACCAACGGATTTTGAGTGAGGATTTGCACACGAGACGTGTTGCTGCTGAATTTGTTCCGCGCCTTCTCACACAGGAGCAAGAAACAATCCGCATGAATGTGTGTCAGGACTTGAAAACGGAGATTGCACATGATCCAAACTTCTTGAACAAAGCCCAGGTTCCCGGGTTCGATTCCCGGCGGGGTCAGGGATTTTTTCTGCCTCATGATGACTGGGTGTTGTGTGCTGTCCTTAGGTTAGTTAGGCTTAAGTAGTTCTAAGTTCTAGGGGACTGATGACCATATAAGTTAAGTCCCATAGTGCTCAGAGCCATTTGAACCATTTCTTGAACAAAGTTATTGCAGGGGATGAGAGTTGGTGTTACGGGTATGACCCAGAAACCAAGCAAGCGTCAATCCAGTGGAGGACTCCCAACTCTCCCAGACGAAAAAACAAGGCAAGTGTGGTCAAATGTGAAAACGATGATCATTGTCTTTTTTTATGTTCGTGGAATTGTGCATAGGGAATTCGTACCCCCTGGCCAGACTGTTAACCAGCACTTTTACTTGGATGTTTTAAGGCGTCTGCGAGAGGATGTGAGGAGGAAACGCTCGGAACTTTGGCGATCAGGTGACTGGTTTCTGCATCACGACAACGCTCCAGCAGACACGGTCTTACGAGTGACCCACTATTTGGCATCTCAGAGATGGTCTACCGTTCCCCACGCTCTGTATTGGCTGGACCTAGCCCCGTGCGACTTTTTCCTATTTCCACGAATGAAAAAACGCTAAAAGGGGAGCGTTATGACGATGTCGAGGCGGTAAAAACAGCTTCGCAAAGGGCACTGGACAATATCAAACATGCTTCCAACAGTGGGAAAAGAGACTTGACAAGGCCATCGCATGTCATGGAGAGTATTTTGAAGGTGACTGAAGTAATTTTGTAAAAAGGTTTTATGACAACAATCCGGTTTCTTTTGGGTCCCCCCTCGTACTAATGGCTTGAACATCGCCCGCAAATAGATAGCGTAGAGGCATAGCTACCACGATGTCATCTGTGTCTACCGTTAAACACGGAATGGTCACAGCCAGAAGGCTCAGTGTGGTGCAAACGTGTGAAGCAAGCATTGAATCCTGCCACAGAGATGCACTTTTACTTCCTACAGCCAACTGACCGGGATTGAAAGGGGCCAAGTTGTGACCTTCCGAGTGGCAGGATGGTCCTTTCGGAGAACTGCCACAGAAGCTGGACGTGCGGCGTCAGTTGCGCAACGATTCTGGCATCAGCGGTCACGTGAACATTCCCACACCCGTAGAAGAGTTTATGGACGTCCATGCTGCACAGACGCCAGCCAGGATCGTCTTATTGTAAGGGCAGCAGTGGCAGATCGTACAGCCAAAATAGCACAGATGACTCGTGAGCCAAGATGTGCAAAGACGGACTGTTCTGAACTGGTTATTAGCAGAGAGACTACTGGCACGCTCGCCTCTAGCCCCTCCTCCACTCCCACCATAGCACTGATGTGATGGGGTAGACTAGTGCCGTCAGAGGATCAGTTGGAAGTTGGAATGGCTCGCCGTGGTCTTCAGCGATGAAAGTAGATCCTGGCTGCATGCAAGTCATGGTCGTCTGAGCGTACGGCGTCGGTCTGGTGACCGTTGCTCCGTGGAGTGTATTTGCTCAAGACATACTGGCGCCGCATCTGGCAATTTTGGTCTGGCGTGCGATAAGGTACAACTCTCGTTCACCTCTCGTGTTACTGGAGGAGACGCTAACCGGAACTCGGTACGTGCAGAATGTTGTTGGACCTCTTCACCCACCGCATCCCATGGCTGAGGCAGGGACATTGTGTTTTGAACCAATGCACGCTACAAGACAGTGCTCACCAGGTTTAGGTCACATTCGCAAACGACCATCACACTGTGCACACAGGATCCGCTTTCATCACTGAAGCCCACTGTGCGCCATTCCAAGTGATTCTTGATGGCACCAGTCGAACTGTGCATGGGGTGAGCAGAAGATGGACAACAGGTATGCATGTCCATAGTCCCATTGGAAGGAAAATCAGCATTGGCGGTATTCTACTGTTTTATCGTTAGCAAAATCGATTTTCGTCACTTAATGACCACCCTCAGGGCTGTAACATACAATTAAAATTAGGCACTGGTATCAAGCTATAACCACAAGCTTACCAGTGCCTACCAATTTTAATTCTTTATTACAGCACTGAGGATGGTCTTTGAGTGACGAAAATCGATTTTGCTGACAATAAAACATCAAAGTACGCCGGCCCGTGTGGCCGAGCGGTTCTAGGCGCTTCAGTCTGGAACCGCGCAACTGCTACGGTAGCAGGTTCGAAACCTGCCTCAGGTATGGATGTGTGTGATGTCCTTAGGTTAGTTAGGTTTAAGTAGTCCTAAGTTCTACGGGACTGATGACCTCAGATGTTAAGTCCCATAGTGTTCAGAGCCATTTGAACCCAGCCAACCAACAAAATACGGCCAGTGCTGATTTTCCTTCCAATTCTATCCACTATTTGGTCGTGGTGCACACAACACACCATGTGATCGCCAATCAACATAGGCCCATTGCTAACTAACAGCTGGCAACAGGAAGGTGATGTGTTGTTCCAACAGGATAACGCTCGGCCGCACACTGTTCGTGAAACTCGACGTGCTCTGCGAGACGTGTAGCATCTTTCCTGGCCAGCACACTCATCGGACTTGTCTCCAACCGAGCACGTCTGGGGTATGGTGGCACGAGAAGTGACCTATAAGACTTATGGAAAAGAAGGAAAAGAACTACGTGAACAGGTGGAGCAAACGCGGAATAACGTATCCCAGGACAGTATACACCATCTGTACGATCGATTGCATGCAACATTCAGCGCCTGCATTGGCGCCCATGAAGGCTACACCACTTACTAAAATGTATGTTGCAGCTTTGGTCTATATGTGGTATATCAGAACTGCTTGTGCTATTGATCTGTGAATGTAATCATTTCATCTACTCGATAGCACTGTCGCAGCAATAAATCTTGAGTGAGCTGGAAGCCTCTAAAAGGATGCACTAATTCTTTTTCGGGCATTGTGTATTAGTTATTGTATAGAGTGTCGAGCACCCTTACATAGCGCAATAAAAGAAATTGCTGCAAATTGTCTTGCGTTTCATTATCTTACCAGCAGGTAGTAGCACAGTATCACACATCTAACTTGTGAAGTTACACCACGGCATATTCCGTTAAAAATGAAATGAAACACATCCGTTATCTACACCCATGCTCATAAATTAAGGATAATTGCAGAATGCTGTGCCACACAACGTGGCACTACACAAAACTGGCGCTAGTAGCATAGGCATATAGGGAACACACACGACACATTATTGGTTAAGTTGAGAAAACCGTCCCGAAACACATGTGCTACAAAACGCCACTGTTTCCTACGCATGTGCATCACCATGCACACATACACAGGCCACACAATGGGCTCGCTTACTCTGTATCAGGTGGTCGAGCAACTGCTGGGGTATAGCCTCCCATTCTTGCACCAGTGCCTGTCGGAGCTACTGAAGTGTCGTAGGGGTTTGAAGACGTGCAGCGATACGTCGACCGAGAGCATCCCAGACGTGCTCTATGGGGTTTAGGTCTGGAGAACAGGCAGGCCACTCCATTCCCCTGATATCTTCTGTTTCAAGGTACTCCTCTACGACGGCAGCTCAGTGGGGCCATGCGTTATCATCCATCAGGAGGAAGGTGGGACCAACTGCACCCCCAAAAAGGCGGACATACTGGTGCAAAATGACGTCCCGATACACCTGACCTGTTACAGTTCCTCTTCCAAAGACTTGCAGGGGTGTACATGCACCAATCATAATTCCACCCCACACCATCAAACCACGACCTCCATACAGGTCCCTTTCAAGGACATTAGGGGGTCAGTATCTGGTTCCTGGTTCACGCCAGATGAAAATGCAGCGAGAATCACTGTTCAGACTACACTGGGACTCGTCCATGAACATAACCTGCGACCACTGTCCAATTACCACGTACTGTGTTCTTGTCACGAGGCTTTACGGGCTCTCCTGTGACCAGGGGTCAGTGGAATGTACCTTGCAGGTCTCCGGGCGAATAAACCGTGTCTGTTCAGTCGTCTGTAGACTGTGTGTCTGGAGACAACTGTTCCAGTGGCTGCGGTAAGGTCCCGAGCGAGGCTACCTGCGGTACTCTGTGGGCACTGATGATGAGATATCGGTCTTCTTGTGGTGTTGTACATTGTGGACATCCCGTACTGTAGCGCCTGGACACGTTTCCTGTCTGCTGGAATCGTGGCCATAATCTTGAGATCACACTTTGTGGCACATGGAGGGCCCATGTTACGACCTGCTGTGTTTACCAGCCTCAAGTCGCCCTAGTTTTGTACCCCTGATAACGTCATCAATATATGTTCTTTGAGCCATTTTCAACACACAGTCACCATAAGGACGTCTGAGAACGTCTTCACACTTACTCGGTGCACCGTACTCTGACATGCACCAACACACCTCTGCTGCCAGCGCCACCGTGCGACGACGGCAGGTCAGATACACCGCCTGGTCATACCCTAGGTGATTTAAACCCGCAAACCGCCCACCAGAGCGTTGTTTCACCATGTATCAACATTATCCTTAATTTATGAGCATGAGTGTAAAATCTACCAGAAGCCATTAGATTATATGTCAAATATGGCACTATATAACAGAACATAAAGGACCTTGTACGTACGTTTAGATAATTGAAACATGTTATTTGTTCATCTGGTCTCCAGCATCTATCGACTATTTAGTCATATAAATTGACATTCATACAAAAGCCCGGGCACCCACTGCGAGGGGAAGGGAGAGAGAGAGGGTGGGGGAGTTGCCAGTGGAGACAGCTGCCCCTAATGATAATTCATTAAGGAGTCTCGGAATATGAAAAGCGATCTGTAATCGCAGGGCACCCGGACTTTTGCCACCTAAAGTGCCTGGAAAATTATCACTGAAATAACATGGAAATGTCGATACAATGTTTCAAAATTGTATTTAGAAATATGTTTCTATATTTTCTTAAATTACTGGAACTTTCACTTTGATATTTTCCTTTAGTTTTAAAAACGAAAACAACGTACGGATGTAGACAATTTGCATATGGACCTTGCGTTTGGTATAGTATCGGTGTTTTCCTTTCAGTACCCACTCGTGGCACAAGGTGAGAAGATTAAGTGACGCGACGATGGTTCAAATGGCTCTGAACACTATGCGACTTAACTTCTGAGGTCATCAGTCGCCTAGAACTTAGAACTAATTCAACCTAACTAACCTAAGGACACCACACACATCCATGCCGGCGGCAGGATTCTAACCTGCGACTGCTGCGGTCGCGCGGCTCCAGACTGAAGCGCCTAGAACCGTTCGGCCACAGAGGCCGGCATTAATGTCAAGGACATGGGCAACAGAAATAATGCAGCATCAATTCAATTGAAAAGCGTTTAATGTGCTGCTATGGTACATCATACCATTACATAATGGTACCATTAGAGCTAGAAAAGGGGCTCAATATGGCGCCCATCAGTGTCCAGATGAGTCTGCAAGCGCAGGATTCTATTCTGCACAGCGGAAAGAAGCATGTCCTTAGCTATGCTGCGCTTCAGATCAGCATATCTGTTAATGTTCCGCGGGTAAAGCCAATCCTTCAGGTAGCCCCACAACCAGAAATCACAGGAAGTGAAATCCAAGCCCCTACCACGCCGTAACGGAGAAGCGAGGCAACTGTCCCCCAACTGAAGCAGCTGATCGCCGCCATTTGCAGGGATGAATCTTAGTACTGGGGTTGTGATTTGAAGTATATGAGGCGCAACAAGAGCAAATTGAAGCACAAATTAAACACATGTTTGTTTAAAAAGTACTGAGTATTCCAGTCTATTTTTTAAAGTATACTTAAATGAATGAAGTTTCCTAATTTCCGAAATACGTCTGCACAGAGACGCGAAATTTAAAAATGTAAGGCTCTTTCCTGACAAGGTGGAGCGAGTTTACATCGAGTTATTTGCATTAGATAATTACATAAAACTTTTAAAGTAGCAGACAGTACGATTATTATTTAACTCACGTAGTTTTCCTCTCAGGTCCTGATTACTTTTGCCGACTACTGTGTACCTTTTTCACGCTTACTTTTGTTTAGCACAGTATTGTCTACACTCGAATTTTGGTTTGATTAATTGTAATAATCCATATCACTTTAAATACCGTAGGAATTTCATTCGCACATTAGTTTTTGACACTGATAGAACTTCTGAAAGTGGTTGAGTTTGCAACATTTAATCAAATATATGACCATTTACGAAGTATAATCACCACCTGACAACACATGTTAATTATTCGACCTACCTCTGATTCATACTTAATATATATATTTGGTTGCCTTGGTAACCTGGAAAACGAACGTTCAAAATTATACACACTCACAGTATTTCCACACTATTTAACCCAGGCCTATATTTCACGATTTCCAGGACACTATACCTTTTTTTCAAATGAGTTGGAAATCTAAATACTGTCGGTATATCATCGTCTTTCAGTTGACGTCTATTTACATAATTTTCCATGTAACAATTCTCTCCAAAATGAAGAGAGCACAGCAAATGATTTGATGTCAGCTCGAATTTTTCTATCCGCGTACCAACTATCCATTTCCG
Organism: Schistocerca gregaria; assembly: GCF_023897955.1. Lineage (NCBI taxonomy): Eukaryota > Metazoa > Arthropoda > Insecta > Orthoptera > Acrididae > Schistocerca > Schistocerca gregaria. The sequence continues at coordinate 104,493,539 of NC_064930.1, read as the reverse complement.
ATTTAGAAAATCGTTTGTAAGGGGAAATCTAAACAAAAACAAACGCTCATGATGTATTATTTATCCATCAAAATACTATATACAAGGAATATTAAGTAACAAACAACCAGAAATGCCTGACCTGTGGAATGCAACATTGTTTCCGTCTTCGTCTTTGCTTCCATTATACTGTTACAATTATAAGCAGCACACGAACGAACCATGTTTAGGCACTGTTTCCCTGCAAATGGCGGCTTCTATCACGTTCAATGTGGGGACGCGACACTAACGCCAATGCGCGGTCTAGTTTTTATTTAGTAAGTCTATGGTGAAGTCAGGTGATGGTGCCGAGCTAGCATTTGGAAATGATCGCCTGAAAAATCGAACGTTTCCAAATGTGTTTTGGAGAAGCATGCGAACCTCACGAGCGATGTACGGTGGGGCCCCATATTGCATGAAAACTGTTGAGCTCAGTGCGTCTCTCTCTCCTGTAGAGCGGCTATGACATGCTGGCGAAGCATGTCGCTGTATTGCTGGCCAGCCTCACCGCACGTTTTTGGTCCTTGAGCGCCAGCCTGTTAAAAAAAAAAAATGACCCAATGATGAATGCAGCAGTGAAGCCACACCCCATACAGTGGCACTTTCACCATACAGAGGACGTTCATGCACAGTGACTGAAGGTGAAGATCCCCACACTCAAAAATTCTGTGTCTTCACCTCACCAGTCAGAAAAAAAATGAGCTTCGTCTGCGCATAGGATGGTCCAGGGCCAGCTTTTGTCAACTTCTTGTCAGAAAGTGAAGAGCGAAGTCAACACGTCTTTGTGCGTCCTGTGATGCAAGCTGCTGTACGATATGGATCTTGTACGGGTACCATTTGAGAATGGTTCGGAGCACCTTCCGTACAGTGGACCACGGGGTGTTCAACTGCCCTGACACAGCACGCGCACTGCCTGACGATCTGGAATTGTCTCCCACAGTTCGTGCTGGACGTGCAGACCGCGTGAGACGACGCTTCATCCAGTCCCAAACATGCTCAATGGGGGACAGATCCGGAGATCTTGCTGGCCAGGGTAGTTGACTTACACCTTCTAGAGCACGTTGGGTGGCACGGGATACATGCGGACGTGCATTGTCCTGTTGGAACAGCAAGTTCCCTTGCCGGTCTAGGAATGGTAGAACGATGGGTTCGATGACGGTTTGGATATACCGTGCACTATTCAGTGTCCTCTCGACGATCACCAGAGGTATACGGCCAGTGTAGGAGATCGCTCCCCACACCATGATGCCGGGTGTTGGCCCTGTGTGCCTCGGTCGTATGCAGTCCTGATTGTGGCGCTCACCTGCACGGCGCCAAACACGCATACGACCATCATTGGCACCAAGGAAGAAGCGACTCTCATCGCTGAAGACGACACGTCTCCATTCGTCCCTTCATTCACGCCTGTCGCGACACCACTGGAGGCGGGCTGCACGATGTTGGGGCGTGAGCGGAAGACGGCCTAACGGTGTGCGGGACCGTAGCCCAGCTTCATGGAGACGGTTGCGAATGGTCCTCGCCGATACCCCAGGAGCAACAGTGTCCCTAATTTGCTGGGAAGTGGCGGTGCGGTCCCCTACGGCACTGCGTAGGATCCTACGGTCTTGGCGTGCATCCGTGCGTCGCTGCGGTCCGGTCCCAGGTCGACGGGCACGTGCACCTTCCGCCGACCACTGGCGACAATATCGATGTACTGTGGAGACCTCACGCCCCACGTGTTGAGCAATTCGGCGGTACGTCCACCCGGCCTCCCGCATGCCCACTATACGCCCTCGCTCAAAGTCCGTCAACTGCACATAAGGTTCACGTCCACGCTGTCGCGGCATGCTACCAGTGTTAAAGACTGCGATTGAGCTCCGTATGCCACGGCAAACTGGCTGACACTGACGGCGGCGGTGCACAAATGCTGCGCAGCTAGCGCCATTCGACGGCCAACACCGCGGTTCCTAGTGTGTCCGCTGTGCCGTGCGTGTGATCATTGCTTGTACAGCCCTCTCGTAGTGTCCGGAGCAAGTATGGTGGGTCTGACACACCGGTGTCAATGTGTTCTTTTTTCCATTTCCAGGAGTGTACACCTGAAACTTGGCTAGTACTTTCTCAATGCGATCCGTGATGTTATGGATGAAGGGAAGAAATCCTTTCCAGCTGATGGTTGTTGCTGTCTCCTATTTTTAGGCATTTTTCTACTTGGGTGAAGTGCTCGGTTAATCTCGTTTTTCGTGTAACCATTTTTCGCAAAAGCCATTCGTAAATGATTTAGTTCTTCTTGTAAGTAGCCTGGTTCACAAATATTATTGGCCCTATCCACTAGCATTTTTATGACCCCCCTCTTTTGCCTAGGGTGGTGGTTTGAGTTCTTATGGAGGTATCGATCAGTATGTGTACCTTTCCTGTAGACCTTGTGGCCTAAGGTCCCATCCGCCCGTTTGATAACTGATACATCCATAAAGTTAAGTTTTCCATTATTCTCTTTTTCCATGGTAAATTTGATCTTTGGGTTGATGCTATTTAAGTGCACCAGGAAATCATTCAAGTCCTCTTCCTCATGATTCCATATTGCAAAGGTATCATCCACATACCGATACCATTTCGAGGGGCTTTTTGTTGCCGACTGCAGTGCTTGATGTTCAAAATATTCCATGAATAAATTCGCAATTGCGGGGCTTAGGGGGCTTCCCATGGCTACCCCATCAATCTGTTCATAAAATTCACCATTGTATTGAAAATAGGTCTAGGATAGACAGTGTTGGAACAAGGCCACTATATCAGTAGGGAACTTATCGGCTATATGAGAGAGAGCCTTCATCTACTGGAACCATAGTGAACAAAGACACCATATCAAAACTGACAATGATGTCATTCGGACCGACAATAATTTTCCTCAATTTCTCAATGAAGTGTAGAGAGTTTTTAGTATGACTCTCAGTTTTGCCTATGTAAGGTTGTAACAAAGAGGCAAGGTGTCTGGCTAGATCTTGGGTAGGAGCTCCAATTGCGCTGACTATCGGTCTCAAAGGAACATCAGGCGTATGTATCTTTGGTAATCCATATAATCTCGGAGGATAAGCCTCCGTTTTACAAAGATACTTTTTAACTTCTGTAGGAAGAAACAAAAGAAACTGTCGCTTGGGACGTATCGACAAATCGGCAGTAGCGGAACATGTTTTTAAGGATGGAGATCACGAAATAAAATTTGATGAAACAAGCGTTCTAGCTAGGACATCGCATTATTATACACGTATGTATAGAGAGGCAATTAAAATCCACCAATACAATTTTAATCGTAAAGAAGAAGGATTAAAATTGGATAAAATATGGCGGTCGACGTTGTGGCGCCCTCTACGATCTCCATATAAGCGGCGGCCCCAGCTCCTAGCAAGCAGTCGCCGACTCACCTCGGAAGATGTTCTCCGTAGTTGAGAACGACACGTCAGGGAGAAGCCTACAGATCGACCACGGCAATTTAGCCCGTAAGTGTTTACTGATGAATTCTTATGTGACTTAACTGCTAATGTCATCAGTCCCTAAGCTTACACACTCCTTAACCTAAATTAACCTAAGGACAAACAGACACACCCATGCCAGAGGCAGGACTCGAACCTCCGCCAGGACTCTCCAGTTGATTCGAACTTCTTCTTCATGCACCGCACAGTAGGTGGAGGAAGAGGACCCTTTGGTAATCCTTTCAGTCGGCGATATTCCCGAAGTGCTGCTGCAGCATTACAATCGTTTTGATACCAGAGCTCCACCAATAATGCGCTGCTCATTTTGTCCAAGCTCGTGTTGACACACCAAGAAGTGCACTGCTATTCCTCAGGTGTGCGAGACTAAGAATCGCGATGGCTGATCACGGCACCTGGTGGCCATATTTGGAACTGGAAGGAGGCGCTGTGATGCATGGAAATCATGCGCCCCATACTCTGGACATTAATGCTATCACGTTTGGTACTCGTACAGTAATTAGTTTCCATGTTATAACGTGTTGAATAGGGAAAGTTTAATTATAGCCACCTGGTGTCACTAGAAAGGTTTTATAAAGATACTAACTGACTAATACGAGGGCTATCCACAAAGTAAATTACGTTTTGGAATTAAAAATAAACAAAGCATTGGAGATTTTTTTATTATATACAGGTGAAAGCCACACTTAACTACTACTTTTCTACATAGTTGCCATTTAAATTAAGACATTTATCGTAGCGATGGACGAGCTCGGAAATTCCTTCGTCGTAAAATTCGGCCGCCTGCGACTTCAACCACGTGGTTACCTGCATAGCCAACCGCTTCTTCATTGCTGGGAATAAGTGGAAGTCGCTCGGTGCCAGGTCGGGACTGTACGGCGTATGAGGAAACGACTCCCACTTAAAAGATTCGAGAACTCCACGAGTGGCATTTGCCGTGTGGCCCGGACGTTGTCGTGAAGCGGCAAGGTCTTTGAGCCCAACTTTCCCCTGGCTTGTTTTTTATTGCTCTTCTGAGGTTGTGCAGAGTATGGCAATACCTTTGAGAGTTTATTGTAGTGCCTCTTTCCAGGAAATCCAGAAAAATCACACCTTTTCTGTCCCAAAATACAGTCATTACGTGGTTGAAGACGCAGGAGGCCGAATTTTACGACGAAGGAATTTCCAAGCTCGTCCATCGCTACTATAAGTGCCTTAATTTAAATGACAACTGTGTAGAAAAGTAGTATTTAAGTGTGGCTTTCATTTGTATGTAATAAAAAAAATTCCAATACTTTATTTATTTTTAATTCCAAAACGTAATGTACTATGTGGATATCCCTCGTATACCGGATGATCAAAAAGTCAGTATAAATTTGAAAACTAAATAAATCACCGAATAATGTAGATAGAGAGGTACAAATTGACACACATGCTTTGAATGACATGGGGTTTTAATAGAACCGAAAAAATACAAAAGTTCAAAAAATGTCCGACAGATGACGCTTCATCCAGAATAGCAATAATTAGCATAACACAGTAAGACAATGTAAAGATGATGTTCTTTACAGGAAATGCTCAAAATGTCCACCATCATTCCTCAACAATAGCTGTAGTCTAGAAATAATGTTGTGAACAGCGCTGTATAGCATGTCCGGAGTTACGGTGAGGCATTGGCGTCGGACGTAGTCTTTCAGCATCCCTAGAGATGTCGGTCGATCACGATACACTTGCGACTTCAGGTAACCCCAAAGCCAATAATCGCACGGACTGAGGTCTGGGGACCTGGGAGGCCAAGCGTGACGAAAGTGGCGGCTGAGCACACGATCAACGCCAAACGGCGCGCGCAAGAGATCTTTCACGCGTCTAGCAATATGGGGTGGAGCGCCATCCTGCATAAACATCGTACTTTTCAGCAGGTGTTTATCAGACGGACTGGGGATGATGCGATTCTGTAACATGTCAGCGTACCTCTCACCCGTCACGGTAGGAAAACCAGAATCACGCATTTACCCGAAGAAACAAGGCTCCATAACGGTAGATGTGGTAAAGCCAACCCATACCGTGAGTTTCTCATCGTGCAAGAGAGTTTCCATGACAGTTCTAGGATTTTCGGTTGCCCAAATTCTGCAGTTGTGGGCGTTGAAATACCCTCGGAGCGTGAAATGAGCTTCGTCGGTCCACAACACGTTACTCAACCAATCGTCATCTTCCGCCATCTTCTGAAACGCCCACACCGCAAATGCCCTCCGCTTCACTAAATCGCCAGGTAACAGTTCATGATGCCGATGGATTTTGTACGGATGGCATCGGAGGGTACGCCTCAGTGCTAACCAAACAGTAGTGTACGGAATGCCGGTGCGACGTGCGACTGCACGAGCGCTGACTTCCCCGTGCAGAGACGAACCCGCTACAGTCTCCATTTCTTCCTGAACTGCCTCAGCAGCATTACGCCTTGTGCTCGGTCGGCCGCTACGGGGTCCATCGTCTGAACAACCCGTGGCTTCGAACTTCGAAATCATTCTCGCCACGGCTGCATTTGTCAACGGACCTTTACCCGTTCGAATCCCCTTCCTATGGCGACAGGATCGTAACGCTGAACAACATTCCCCATTCTGATAATACAGCTTCACTAAAAGCTCCTCTTCAGGTAATGTCAACATGCTGCGACTGCTGGCTCATCTGATTCTCTCTCTCATTACAGCTCCTTTTATACACGATTGTCATGCGCAGTCACTGACGTTTTGCTGTCAAGCGCCATCTGTCGGACATATTGTGAACTTTGTTTTTTGTTGTTGTTCTAGTAAAACCCCATGTCATTCCATGCATGTGTGTCAATTTTTACCTCTCTCTATCTACATTATTCCGTAGTTTATTAAGTTTTCAAATTTATACTGACCTTTTGCTCACCCGGTAGATTTCAAATTAGCACATACGAGGATCGCTACGATGCTGGCTTGCTGATTACGTCACCGCACGGGTTCCCAGCTCACTATTAAGTGTATTCCGCTAGTGAACAGGCAACAAATTAAGTGCAGGAGCCCTAGCCAACAACAGCTGGTGGTCTAACGGGCTGCGCTCAAGCTTCTGACTGGCTCGCAGCAGAACAGCGTATTTTCGATTTCATTCCGCGAATAGCGCTCCCGTGGAATTGCAGCTCCGGTCCCTGTAGCTTGTTACCGGATCAGGTGGTCGCTAATGGCACGGTCGTGGACAGCGCCGCCGCACCTGAGCCCTCATTACTTCGCCACCCGACATGTCGGCTGTTCCCCGTTCCCGGGAAGGTTCCTTTTTTCCCTTCACTTTCCTATTCCCTCACCCCCCCCCCCCCCCCCACACACACACAGGTAATTTGAGGGAATGTTGGAAGAGAATCATATGACAAGCGCCAGGCGTGTCGTATTTCTTACGTCCGACCACTGTGCAAGTAAACGGTCTGCTTCTAATTGGTACAAAAAGTAACACTTCTAAAAAGAAAGACCAACGGGAGGAATAGCAAATGTTTTAGGAAGCGATTGTGAAGAGTAATACAAATAAATTTTCTATATAACATATACCCGGCAAAGCTACATTTCTAGCATTTGTAGACTTAGAGAAAGCTTTTGACAATGTTGACTGGAATACTCTTTTTTCAAATTCTGAAGGTGGCAGGGGTAAAATACAGGGAGTGCAAGGCTATTTGCAATTTGTACAGAAACTAGATAGCAGTTATAAGAGTCGAGGGACACGAAAGGGAAGCAGTGGTTGGGAAGGGAGTGAGACAGTGTTGCAGCCTATCCCAGATGCTAGTCAGTGTGTATATTGAGCAAGCAGTAAAGGAAACAAAAGAAAAGTTCGGAGTAGGTATTAAAATCCATGGAGAAGAAATAAAAACTTTGAGGTTCGCTGATGACATTATAATTCTGTCAGAGACAGCAAAGGACTTGGAAGAGCAGTTGAACGGAATGGACAGTGTCTTGAAAATAGGGTACGAGATGAACATCAACAAAAGCAAAACGAGAATAATGGAATGTAGTCGAATTAAGTCGGGTAATGCTGAGGGAATTAGGTTAGGAAATGAGACACTTAAAGTAGTGAAGGAGTTTTGCTATTTGGGGAGCAAAATAACTGATGATGGTCGAAGTAGAGAGGATACAAAATGTAGACTGGCAATGGCAAGGAAAGCGTTTCTGAAGAAGAGAAATTTTTGACATCGAGTATTGATTTAAGTGCCAGGAAACCGTTTCTGAAAGTATTTGTATGGAGTGTAGCCATGTACGGAAGTGAAACATGGACGATAAATAGTGTAGACAAAAAAGAATGGAAGCTTTCGAAATGTGGTGTTACAGAAGAATGCTGAAGATTATATGGGTAGATCACATAACTAATGAGGAGGTATCGAATAGAATTGGGGAGAAGCGGAGTCTATGGCACAACTTGACTAGAAGAAGGGATCGATTGGTAGGACATATTTGAGGCATCAAGGGATCACCAATTTAGTAATCGAGGGCACGGTGGAGGGTAAAAGTCGTAGAGGGAGGCAAGAGATGAATACACTAAGCAGATCCAGCAGGATGTAGGCTGCAGTAGGTACTGGGAGGTGAAGAAGCTTGCACAGGATAGAGTAGCATGGAGAGCTGCATCAAACCAGTCTCAGGGCTGAAGACCACAACAACAACATGTGCCCAGCGCTTATTGCTGAAGGGAGCGGTGGCCGAGCGGTTCTCGGCGCTATAGTCGGCAAAGGCGCGACTGCTATGGTCGCGGGTTCGAATCCTGCGACGTGCATGGATGTGTGTGATGTCCTTAGGTTAGTTAGGTTTAAGTAGTTCTAAGTTCTAGGGGACTGATGACCTCAGATGTTAAGTCCCGTAGTGCTCAGAGCCATTTGAACCACTTTTTGAGGACTCGAACCTCTGGTGGGAGAGGCCGCTTCCTGATCGAAGTATCCGGGACAGCTGTTAGTGGGCATAAGTATGGGGCGTGTCCAGCCTTCACCTTTATGCTGACCTGACCTCTGCTGGTGACACTGAATGTCTGTGGAGGAACGGCAGTGCTTTCTTACTCAGAGCTGGTGGTGATGTAGCAGACTGGGGTTCTGGAGCTGTCAAGAAGAGGTCTCCGGCAGCGAGATGGACATTTTGAAACGATCTATATGGTGGAGTCCAAATTTAAAGGAACAAACAATAATTTTGCAAGATTGTCTTTATTTTGGCACAAAAAATCACAGATAGCTGATAGAAAAGTATGCAATACATAAACAACTACGACATGCATAACGATAGGCAAAAATGTTCCAACTTAACGGATTTGGACACACACGACTGGTTAATGTGCTCAGCATGGCGGGTGACCACATCTGGAAAGACTACAGGCGCGGCGACGACGGGGCATCCTGTGGAAGATGTTGAGGCGGTAACGCCCATTCTTGCTGCAGAGCTGCTCACAAGTCTTGAAGAGTAGTTCGTGGATGCTGAGGCGGTGCAACCTGTCTCCCCGGTGCATGCCAGACATGCTAAGTGGGATTCAAATTGAGAGAGCGAGAAGGCCACGCCATGCGTGGAATATATTCCGTTTCCAAAAAAGGTCATCAACCACCTGTCCTCTATGTATTGTATTGTATTTTAACCTGGGACCTAGAAACGACGGAGAGGCTCCGTCCCCGCCGCAGCCGCAGTGGTCCACAACCCCACGACGACTACCGCAGTCAACTTCACCCCTCCGCCACCCCACACCGAACCACTCTTTCAAGGTTATTGTGCGGTTCAGCCCCCGGTGTACCCCTCCAGGGAACGTCTCACACCAGACGAGTGTAACCCCTATGTTTGTGTGGTAGAGTAATTGTGGTGTACGCGTACATGGAGAACTTGTTTGTGCAGTAATCGCCGACATAGCGTAGCTGAGGCGGAGTAAGGGGAACCAACCTGTATTCGCCGAGGCAGATGGAAAACCGCCTAAAAACCATCCACAGGCTGGCCGGCTCACCGGACCTCGACCCAAGTCCACAGGGCTTCTCTCTGTGACGACACGCCACCGGTTAATAGACAGCCGGCCGGGGTGGCCGAGCGGTTCTAGGCGCTACAGTTTGCAACCGCGCGACCGCCACGGTCGCAGGTTCGAATCCTGCCTCGGGCATGGATGTGTGTGATGTCCTTAGGTTAGTTAGGTTTAAGTAGTTCTAAATTCTAGGGGACTGATGACCTCCGTAGTTAAGTCCCATAGTGCTCAGAGCCATTTCAACCATTTTTGGTCAATAGTCAGCAAGTCTCTAAAAAGGCCACTCTGCCGAAGTCTTCCGTACGCCGCTTGCGTCTGGCATTACGTCGATTCGAAAGCAGATGACGAAAACGGGCGGATTTCTTATATTTTTACTGCATATGAACACATTCCACATTCTCCCGTGGAACGTGGCTGCTAGACCTCCCTTAATGAAGAATCTTAAGGTCCTAGCTCATGTCCAAGGCACGAAAGCCGGCTAAAAAGTCAATAATCGATAATTAAAACTTGAATTGTACTGCATCTTACTGGCTATTACATCAACTTAGAAACTTCTTCTGTGTTCTACTATTGTGCTTTTAGTGTCTCCGCATATCGCAGCACGCGACATAGCTTTGCACGCGATAAATGTAACCGTTTCAGAGAGAAGAGCGGTCAATATTACGATTTGACATTACGTCGATTCGAAAGCAGATGACGAAAACGGGCGGATTTCTTATGTTTTTACTGCATATGAACACATTCCACATTCTCCCGTGGAACGTGGGTGCTGGACCTCTCTTCATGAAGAATCTTACGGTCCTAGCTTATGTCCAAGGCACCAAAGCCGGCTAAAAAGTCAATAATCGATAACTAAAACTTGAATTGTACTGCTTCTTACTGGCTATTACATAAACTTAGAAACTTCTTCTGTGTTCTACTATTGTGCTTTTAGTGTCTCCGCATATCGCAGCACGCGACATAGCTTTGCACGCGATAAATGTAACCGTTTCAGAGAGAAGAGCGGTCAATATGACGATTTGACATTAAGTCGATTCGACAGCAAATGACAAAAAGTGGCGGATTTCTCAGGTTTTTACAACATATGAACACTTTTCACATTCTCCCGTGCAACGTGGGTGCTACGAGGTTAGATTCCAGTTGTCGTGCAGTTTTAAGGCGGTACCGTCGTATCCTTAGAGCCAAATAGCTGTCCACTCTTTCTGATGTCACACGTGGTCGGCCATTCAGGTTATAGATTCGGTCTTTGCAATCTATCACCACACACGAGAAACAAGAGAACGATACACACTAAGCCATCGTACCACATCAGTTTGCGATTGTTCTGCTCCCATTTTTTCTGTGAACTCCATCACAGAGAGTCTGGTAGGTGTCTTCTCTGTGTCATACTGCACCCTCTGTGACTGTGTACTGGCGTGGTTGTCCGTTGGTCGGAATGCCATCATCCGTCCAGAGCGTGATCGTAACGACAACAGTTTACAGTTTCTATGATTATATCGTGAATCGGACACAGGACGGGGAAGTAGCAGTGTGTTGCTTTAATTTTGGACAGCATTGGAGCACGCTGATGGGCGCTCGTTTAATAGCCATCGGCCAAAAGGAAATTTGGAATTTTACGTCACGCTCAGTAGTATGAAAAGAGAGGGTTTTGTAGACTGGTTCTGCGGTGTAATGGGTAGGGTAAGGCATTCAATGAGCTGAAGGTTGTGGGTTTGGACATTGTCAGGTGCTTTAAACTGTTTCATTTTTAAATCTTTACTTAAATGCTTTTCATCATTATTCAGTTAATTGATTTAAATGTAATTTTTTTTATTTCTATTTCTTTGTCACATCATTTTAATCATCGTAAGAATTTTTTTCGTTTTTCTCTATACTATTCTTTTTCCATTTGGAATTTTTGTGAATGTGAAGTTAATTATATTGATACAATATAATATTTAAATATGTGAGATTTCCTATTTATCAGTTAAAAAAGAATAGACGAAATAATTTTTTTATGTTCATTGTATAGTTTTCTTCACAAGATGCAGTTCTTTTTTTTAACACTAATTGCTGTAAAAAACATTTAAAACATGCCTAAATTCGTGGTGCACCAAGGACAGATTAACACGGATGAGGATTTAAACGAAAGGAGAGATTATCAGCAAAACGACATTCAAGAAAAATGAGAAATACAAATATTAAATGCAATTACATCAACAAAAAAACAGACTGACAAAACGAAACAAATTAAATCGTAATTAATACCTAAAATTAATTAAACTTACGTGAAACAAGATCTGAAGTGGGAAAAGAATGATAGGAAAACGAGAGCAAATGAAGAATTTGATGCGATGATTAAAATAGTATGGCAAAGGAATAGAAATAAAAAATTACGTTTAAACCCGTTAATAAAAATAATGAACAAAGCAATTTCGACAAAAATTTTAAAAAAATTTCAGGTACCTGGCGAGATTCAAACCCACGACCTCCTGCACATCAAGACATTACCTTATCCATTGCAGCATGCAATCAGCGACTACGATACTACTTTTTTAAGGCCATTGAACGTTACGCCGATTTCAGAAAAATCTTTTTCTGTCAATAAGTCTCAAACTAGGACCCACCAAGGTGTGTGGCTACAACGTGTGACAGCTGGGACTATAATCTCCATCACTGTATAGATGGTTTCAAAAGTCGTTCCTACCGCTTGTGGACCTCTCTTTGTAAGTAGGCGTTCTAAATCATCGGAAAGATATTTCATAGAAGTCTGGCCAGGCCAGTCCATTTCAGAAGCGTTTCTTTCTAGAAACCAGAGCTTCACAGATGCAGCTTTGTGACACAGACCATTGTCATCGATTCACAGCTGCTCTGCTGTACGCATTACACAACGCCATGAAATGTGTTCACATTCTACCACCAACCCCGACATCGGACTGTTGATGACTGGGAATAAATTGCCTGGCCCGACGACACCCGTTCCAAATTGTATCGACCGGATCGACGTGTACGGGTTTGGAGACAACCTCATGAATCCCTGAAACCCCGCGTGTCTACTAGGAACTGTTCAAGCTGCTGGAGGATCTGTAATGGCATGGGACGTGTACAGTTGGAGTGACGTGGGAGCCCTGATACGTCTAGATACGACTCCTGACAGGTGACACGTACGTAACCATCCAGTCTGATCACCTGCATCCATGCGTGCCCGTGGTGCATTCCGACGGACTTGGCCAATTCCAATAGGACAATGCGCAATGCCCCACACGTCCAGGATTGCTACAGAGCGGCTCCAGGAGAACTCTTTCCCTGGCTAACAGAGTCCCCAGACATAACATTGTTGAGCATATATGAGATACCTTGCAACATACTGTTCCGAAGAGATCTCCGTCCCGTTCGTACTCTTAAGGAGTGTTGCGGCACTTCTGCGTACTCGCCCTACACGATATTACGCAGGTGTACCAGTTTCTTTGCCCCTTCCGTGTATGTATTGTATTTTTTATTTTTGTCACTTTGGCCTGTAATGTATCGTACATGTGACGAATCTCCTAGAATTGCCTAGATTACCATTAATTTTTATCACCGTCTTTATCCATCGTTCATTCATTTTACGTATATACCATTGCCTTGCTGCCTCAAAACGTCACATATTGTCACATACTTGAGAGTTATTTAGCCTATCGGCGTACCGCGGATCGCTCGTATTCTGTTATGTCTTTAAATGAAGTATGGTAAGAGCTAGGAGCAGTGAGCCCAGGTTTTCTATATCACCGCGAAATGTCCCCTACCTTTCACGAATGACTTACCTCACAAAAATCTTCGTTACTCGAACTACTGCAATACAGCGAGCGCCACTACTGCCAGCTAAATAAAAGATTCAAACTACTAAAGGCACTAACTACTGATAGGCATAGTTAGCAAGTGAAAGATTTTGATAGAGAACAAACAATGTATTTACCTTAATAGTGTTCAAAAGTCACAATATACAGGGTGTTACAAAAAGGTACGGCCAAACTTTCAGGAAACATTCCTCACACACAAAGAAAGAAAATATGTTATGTGGACATGTGTCCGGAAACGCTTAATTTCCATGTTAGACCTCATTTTATTACTTCTCTTCAAATCACATTAATCGTGGAATGGAAACACACAGCTACAGAACGTACCAGCGAGACTTCAAACACTTTGTTACAGGAAATGTTCAAAATGTCCTCCGTCAGGGAGGATACGTGCATCCACCCGCCGTCGCACGGAATCCCTGATGCGTTGATGCAGCCCTGGAGAATGGCGTATTGTATCACAGCCGTCCACAATACGAGCACGAAGAGTCTCTACATTTGGTGCCGGGGTTGCGTAGGCAAGAGCTTTCAAATGCTCCCATAAATGAAAGTCAAGAGGGTTGAGGTTAGGAGAGCGTGGAGACCACGGAATTGGTCCGCCTCTACCAATCCATCGGTTACCGAATCTGTTGTCGAGAAGCGTGCGAACACTTCGACTGAAATGTGCAGGAGTTCCATCGTGCGTGAACCACATGTTGTGTCGTTCTTGTAAAGGCACATGTTCTAGCAGTACAGGTAGATTATCCCTTATGAAATCGTGATAACGTGCTCCATTGAGCGTAGGTGGAAGAACATGGGGCCCAATCGAGACATCACCAACAATGCCTGCCCAAACGTTCACAGAAAATCTATGCTGATGACGTGATTGCACAATTGCGTGCTGATTCTCGTCAGCCACACATGTTGATTGTGAAAATTTACAATCTGATCACGCCGGAATGAAAACTCATCCATAAAGAGAACATTTGCACTGAAATGAGGATTGGCACATTGTTGGATGAACCATTCGCAGGAGTGTACCTGTGGAGGCCAATCAGCTGCTGAAACAACTGGTTCTCCCGTAGCACTCTTCATACAGTGACGTGGTCAACGTTACCTTGTACAGCAGCGACTTCTCTGACGCTGACATTAGGTTTATCGTCAACTGCGCGAATTGCCTCGTCCGTTGCAGGTGTCCTCGTCGTTCTAGGTCTTCCCCAGTCGCGAGTCGTAGGCTGGAATGTTCCGTGCTCCCTAAGACGCCGATCAATTGCTTTGAACGTCTTCCTGTCGGGACACCTTCCTCCTGGAAACCTGTCTCGATACAAACGTACCGCGCCAAGGCTATTGCCCCGTGCTAATCCATACATCAAATGGGCATCTTCCAACACGGCATTTGTAAACATTGCACTGACTGCAAAACCACGTTCGTGATGAACACTAACCTGTCGATGCTACGTACTGATGTGCTTGATGCTAGTACTGTAGAGCAGTGAGTCGCATGTCAACAGAAGCACCGAAGTCAACATTACCTTCCTTCAATTGGGCCAACTGGCGGTGAATTGAGGAAGTACAGTACATACTGACGAAACTAAAATGAGCTATAACATGGAAATTAAGCGTTTCCGGACACATGTCCACATAACACCTTTTCTTTATCTGTGTGTCAGGAATGTTTGCTGAAGGTTTGGCCATACCTTTTTGTAACACCATGTATATAGCAGGTCATGGCATCCCATATTACAAATTTACTCTTTATGTTGGACAGACGTCCAGATCGTCCGCTCCAAAAACTCCGCCATGTCTCTGCCCACATCCACCACTGCTGGCGGCTCACCTCCAACTGCGCAACGCTATGCGCTGTTCACATCCAACTGCCCAACACTACAATAGCAAATTCCAACAATGCCCACCAGCCACAGGCTGCACACAGCACAGCCAGTGATTTTCATACAGAGCGCTACGTGGCCTTACCAACATAAAAACCTAAACAGCCTACTTACAACCGCTGATGAGGTTTGCCTCCGGACCTTCGGCGTGGCCCTCCACTCAAAAGGGCGAGCCCTCAGACACGGCCAACCGATTCGTCTCAAATTTTGCAGGTCGCTTGTGTTCAACCTAAAACGATGGAATCTAAGATGTTTTGGGTCAACACCCCGGCAATTTTGAGACAATCCCCCTTAAATGTTTTATGTACTGTATATGATAAGATACTGTCATCCCCCTTCTCTACTGTGTGAGAGGATGAATGAGCAAATGTATTTCTCGTTGCATGTTTGATGGTAGCAGACAAGCCTGTCTGCCAGAGAACAGTAGGACCACCGTCGGAGCAGGTAGCTACGCTTTCTAAAAGCACAGAGGTTTCTATTCTTAGTATGGTCCTGTCCGTCCCTTGTCATGTTGATATAGGGAGCTGCCTCTCTGGTCACTTCCGTTTGTATCTGTTAAGCACGCTCAGGAAGAGACCACGGCGGTCTGTCCGCGGCGAGCGTCTGAGTCTCCGGCTAAGCGCTTGTCTGCTAAGTCCGTAGGACAATGGATTTCTTAAGTGCAGCCTAACTGAAAATTTAATCACCTTTATTTCAGGTTTAGCTCTGAAATATATAATGTTGTCTTAAATTGCAACGTAGTGTAATTCGAGTGTGAAGTTCAGAATATCTTCCGGTAGTTGATTTGTCACTACTTTGTGAGTAAAGTGGAACCACGTGTTGATCAGTAACTCTAACAAAGATCATCAATCTTAAATGCGAATGTGCGTGAGATTATAACGTCACGTCTTGACAATATTCTTCAACATAGCAACTTTTCTTTATGTTCAGCCCACGTGGGGTGTACTTTGTGAGAGCAGTACCACGTGCTTATACAATTGTTTGACCCATCAGGTTAATAGTAAGACGATAGTAACCAGTTCGAGGGTTTTCTTTTGTAAATTGCTTTTCGATCTAATTTATTTTAATTATCAAAATTATTGTGGAGTTACACTCTTTGTGTAGACCAAGTTGACCACGTGAAGCATGTGGTGTAAACATCAAAGCAGCCCTCAGCTATTCTTTTCGGGAAGATTTCACAGAGTATAAATTTAGTATACCAGTGTGTGGTAATTTGAAGACGGACAGGATTTCGCTACGAACGTAACTTCTTTGGGTGAAAATTGAATCGGTTGGTTGTGGCTAATTTCCTCTTGCATATGTTTCAACATTCTTCGTGTGTTATTTTATGAATGCAGTGTTGTATGTAGTCTCCCAATCTTGGCTCCCTATTTGATGTGTCCCGTAAGATTACAAACTCACATTTTCACAATATATATATATATATATATATATATATATATATATATATATATATATATATATATATATAACCGGTTTTCGTAAGATGAGTACTAAAAGATTATAATTAATGTTAGTCTGGTTGGGAATTTGGTAAGCTAGACTGGATACCTGGTGACACAGTTGCGCAGTAATGCAAGGTTAACTTCCTCAGATTGCTCACAGCTTTTAACCCACTTGTATGGTCTTGAAATATCAGCACCGCTTTCAGAACAAAGTAATGCCACAACATTACACAGTAGTTGGCTCTGAGCACTATGGGACTCAACTGCTGTGGTCATCAATCCCCTAGAACTTGTTGTTGTTGTTGTGGTCTTCAGTCCTGAGACTGGTTTGATGCAGCTCTCCATGCTACTCTATTCTGTGCAAGCTTCTTCATCTCCCAGTACCTCCTGCAACCTACATCCTTCTGAATCTGCTTAGTGTACTTATCTCTCGGTCTCCCTCTACGATTTTTACCCTCCACACTGCCCTCCAATGCTAAATTTGTGATCCCTTGATGCCTCAAAACATGTCCTACCAACCGATCCCTTCTTCTAGTCAAGTTGTGCCACAAACTTCTCTTCTCCCCAATCCTATTCAATACCTCCTCATTAGTTACGTGATCTATCCACCTTATCTTCAGTATTCTTCTGTAGCACCACTTTTCGAAAGCTTCTATTCTCTTCTTGTCCAAACTAGTTATCGTCCATGTTTCACTTCCATACATGGCTACACTCCAAACAAATATTTTCAGAAATGACTTCCTGACACTTAAATCTATATTCGATGTTAACAAATTTCTCTTCTTCAGAAACGCTTTCCTTGCCATTGCCAGTCTACATTTTATATCCTCTCTACTTCGACCATCATCAGTTATTTTACTTCCTAAATAGCAAAACTCCTTTACTACTTTAAGTGTCTCATTTCGTAATCTAATTCCCTCAGCATCACCCGATTTAATTGGACTACATTCCATTATCCTCGTTTTGCTTTTGTTGATATTCATCTTATATCCTCCTTTCAAGACACTGTCCATACCGTTCAACTGCTCTTCCAAGTCCTTTGCCGTCTCTGACAGAATTACAATGTCATCGACGAACCTCAAAGTTTTTACTTCGTCTCCATGAATTTTAATACCTACTCCAAATTTTTCTTTTGTTTCCTTTACTGCTTGCTCAATATACAGATTGAATAACATCGGGGAGAGGCTACAACCCTGTCTCACTCCTTTTCCAACCACTGCTTCCCTTTCATGCCCCTCGACTCTTATGACTGCCATCTGGTTTCTGTACAAATTGTAAATAGCCTTTCGCTCCCTGTATTTTACCCCGGCCACCTTTAGAATTTGAAAAAGAGTATTCCAGTCAACATTGTCAAAAGCTTTCTCTAAGTCTACAAATGCTAGAAACGTAGGTTTGCCTTTTCTTAATCTTTCTTCTAAGATAAGTCATAAGGTTAGTATTGCCTCACGTGTTGCAACATTTCGACGGAATCCAAACTGATCCTCCCCGAGGTCCGCATCTACCAGTTTTTCCATTCGTCTGTAAAGAATTCGCGTTAGTATTTTGCAGCTGTGACTTATTAAACTGATAGTTCAGTAATTTTCACATCTGTCAGCACCTGCTTTCTTTGGGATTGGAATTATTATATTCTTCTTGAAGTCTGAGGGTATTTCGCCTGTCTCATACATCTTGCTCACCAGCTGGTAGAGTTTTGTCATGACTGGCTCTCCCAAGGCCGTCAGTAGTTCTAATGGAATGTTGTCTACTCCGGGGGCCTTGTTTCGACTCAGGTCTTTCAGTGCTCTGTCAAACTCTTCACGCAGTATCGTATCACCAATTTCGTCTTCATCTACATCCTCTTCCATTTCCATAATATAGTCCTCAAGTACATCATCCTTGTATAAACCTTCTATATACTCCTTCCACCTTTCTGCCTTCCCTTCTTTGCTTAGAACTGGGTTGCCATCTGAGCTCTTGATATTCATACACGTGGTTCTCTTCTCTCCAAAGGTCTCTCTAATTTTCCTGTATGCAGTATCTATCTTACCCCTAGTGAGATAAGCTTCTACATCCTTACATTTGTCCTCTAGCCATGCCTGTTTAGCCATTTTGCACTTCCTGTCGATCTCATTTTTGAGACGTTTGTATTCCTTTTTGCCTGCTTCATTTACTGCATTTTTATATTTTCTCCTTTCATCAATTAAATTCAATATTTCTTCTGTTACCCAAGGATTTCTAGCAGCCCTCGTCTTTTTACCTACTTTATCCTCTGCTGCCTTCACTACTTCATCCCTCAGAGCTACCCATTCATCTTCTACTGTATTTCTTTCCCCTATTCCTGTCAATTGTTCCCTTATGCTCTCCCTGAAACTCTGTACAACCTCTGGTTCTTTCAGTTTATCCAGGTCCCATCTCCTTAATTTCCCACATTTTTGCAGTTTCTTCAGTTTTAATCTACAGGTCAGAGTCCACATCTGCCCCTGGAAATGTCTTACAACTTAAAACCTGGTTCCTAAATCTCTGTCTTACCATTATATAATCTATCTGATACCTTTTAGTATCTCCAGGGTTCTTCCACGTATACAACCTTCTTTCATGATTCTTAAACCAAGTGTTACCTATGACTAAGTTGTGCTCTGTACAAAATTCTACTAGGCGGCTTCCTCTTTCATTTCTTAGCCCCAATCCATATTCACCTACTATGCTTCCTTCTCTCCCTTTTCCTACACTCGAATTCCAGTCACCCATTACTATTAAATTTTCGTCTCCCTCCACTATCTGAATAATTTCTTTTATTTCATCGTACATTTCTTCAATTTCTTCGTCATCTGCAGAGCTAGTTGGCATATAAACTTGTACTACTGTAGTAGGTGTGGGCTTCGTATCTATCTTGGCCACAATAATGCGTTCACTATGCTGTTTGTAGTAGCTTACCCGCATTCCTATTTTCCTATTCATTATTAAACCTACTCCTGCATTACCCCTATTTGATTTTGTGTTTATAACCCTGTAATCACCTGACCAGAAGTCTTGTTCCTCCTGCCACCGAACTTCACTGATTCCCACTATATCTAACTTTAACCTATCCATTTCCCTTTTTAAATTTTCTAACCTACCTGCCCGATTAAGGGATCTGACATTCCACGCTCCGATCCGTAGAACGCCAGTTTTCTTTCTCCTGATAACGACATCCTCCTGAGTAGTCCCCGCCCGGAGATCCGAATGGGGGACTATTTTACCTCCGGAATATTTTACCCAAGAGGATGCCATCATCATTTAATCATACAGTAAAGCTGCATGTCCTCGGGAAAAATTACGGCTGTAGTTTCCCCTTGCTTTCAGCCGTTCGCAGTACCAGCACAGCAACGCCGTTTTGGTTAATGTTGCAAGGCCAGATCAGTCAATCATCCAGACTGTTGCCCCCGCAACTACTGAAAAGGCTGCTGCCCCTCTTCAGGAACCACACGTTTGTCTGGCCTCTCAACAGATACCCCTCCGTTGTGGTTGCACCTACGGTACGGCCATCTGTATCGCTTAGGCACGCAAGCCTCCCCACCAACGGCAAGGTCCATGGTTCATGGGGGGGGGGGGGGGGGGCCTAGAACTTAGAACTACTTAAACCTAACTAACCTAAGGACATCACACACATCCATGCCCGAGGATTACACAGTAGCTGCGACAGGACGGCCCGAGCGTGGCTGATCGTGGGGCTCTGTTTCTGCATTCCCTGGGGCTGTGACTTTGTTTGCCCATCGCCCAGCTGCACTTCGATCAACTGCAGCATCGCCACACACTGCATCCAAACGTTTATGGATGTTCACCCCAGTTTCTTTTTCTCCACACAAGAATTAGATAACAGCACGTTGCTTGTGACGTCAGTCGTACAAGCCCCTACCACGCCGTAGCGGGGAAGCGAGACAACTGTCCCCCAACTGAAGCAGCTGATCGCCGTCATTTGCAGGGATGAATCTTAGTACTGGGGTTGTGATTTGACGTGTATGAGACGCAACAATAGCAAATTGAAGCACAAATTAAACACATGTTCATTTAAAAAAGTACTGAGTATTCGAGTCTATTTTTAAAGTATACTTAAATGAATGAAGTTTCCTAATTTCCGAAATACGTCTGCATAGAGACAAATTTAAGAATGTAAGGCTCTTTTCTGACAAGGTGCAGCGAGTTTACATCGAGTTATTTGCATAAGATAATTACATGAAACTTTTAAAGTAGCAGACAGTAAGATTATTATTTAATTCACGTAATTTTCCTGTCAGGTCCTGTTTGCTTTTTTCCGACTACTGTGTACATTTTGCACGCTTACTTTTGTTTAGCACAATATTGTCTACACTCGAATTTTGGTATGATTAATTGTAATAACCCGTATCACTTTAAATACCGTAGGAATTTCATTGGCACATTAGTTTTTAACACTGATAGCACCTCTGAAAGTGGTTGAGTTTGCAACATTTGATCAAATATTTGACCATTTACGAAGTATAATCACCACCTGACAACACATGTTAATTCTTCGACCTACCTCTGATTCATACTTAATATATATTTGGTTGCCTTGGTAACCTGGAAAACGAACGTTCAAAATTATACACACTGACAGTATTTCCACACTATTTAACATAGGCCTATATTGCACGGTTTCCAGGACACTATACCTTTTTCAAATGAGTTGGAAATCCAAATATTGTCGGTATAGCATCGTCCTTCAGTTGACGTCTATTTACATAATTTTCCATGTAACAATTCTCTTCGAAATGAAGAGAGCACAGCAAATGATTTGCTGTCGGTTGGAAGTTCTCTCTCCGAGTAGCAACTATCCATTTCCGATTTAGAAAATCATTTGTAAGGAGAAACCTAAACAAAAACAGACGCTCATTATGTATTATTTATCCACGAAAATACTATATACAAGTAATATTAAGTAACAAACAACCAGAGATGACTGACCTGTGAAATGTAACCTTGTTTCCGTCTTCGTCTTTGCTTCCAAATGGCGGCATCTATCACATTCAATGTGGGGACGCGACACCAGCGCCAATGCGCGGTCTAGTTTTTATTAAGTCTATGGAGCCATTTTGACGCTGTACTACGGCTGTGCCATCTGCCAGAATGGTAGAAACTTCACCGGCGCACAGAACAAATGCCGCGTGGAATTAGCCGAGCGATCTAAAGCAGAGGTCTCCAAACCTTTTAGTCCGCGGTCTCACATTGACTCCACAACGAAGTCATAAGGGCCAAGATCGACCAAGTGCGATTAAAGCACCCTAGCACTCCTTGATCACCGTAATGTAAGGTTAAAGGAAAGATAAAATCGCAAAAATCTACTACCAACATGATGGATGTCCGGCACATAGCTCGCGTGCGGTTGAAGCGTTATTGAATAGGATATTTCATGACAGCTGGATCGGTCGTCGAAACACCGTACCATGATCCGCAAGTTCGCCGGATCTGTCGTCTCCGGATTTCTTTCTGTGTGGAAAGTTGAAGGATATTTGCTATCATGATCCACAGACAACGCCTGACTACATGCGTCAGCGCATTGTCAATGCATGTGCGAACATTACGGAAGGCGAACTACTCGCTGTTGAGAGGAATGTTGTTACACGTATTGCCAAATGCATTGAGGTTGACGGACATCATTTTGAGCATTTATTGCATTAATGTGGTATTTAGTGGTAATCACGCTGAAACAGCGTGCGTTCTCGGAAGTGATAAGTTCACAAAGGTACATGTATCACATTGGAACAACCGAAATAAAATGTTCAAACGTATGTGCGTTCTGTATTTTAATTTGAGAAACCTAACTGTTACCAACTGTTCGTCTAAAATAATGAGCCATATATTTGACTATTGCAGCGCCACCATTGCAAAGCGAAAAAAAGTGGTCCAACTAAAGCATTCATATTCCTTTACGTACTGCACGAATATGTAAAAAATATGGGGTTCCTATTTAAAAAAAACAAACGCAGTTGATATCCGTTTGACCTATGGCAGCACTATCTATGGGGGCAACCATAGCGCCATCTGGTTTCCCCCTTCAAGCTAGACAAGTTTCGTTCTTTGTAGTTTTTTCGTTTGACGCCTATTTCGTGAGATATTTGTGCTAGTCACAATCAATGGAGCACCGTGCGTATGTTTTATGTATCAAACTATTCTGGAAGATGTGCGTTACAAAATAGGCATGTTTTTGAAAACGGATTTTTTAAAATTTTTGACGTCCTACCCCCTTAATAGAGCCAATATAGGAATTTTACGCCGTGAACAGTGTGATGTGCGAGCCAGATATAGCGGACAGCTGCCGCTGGACAGCGCTGCGATCGCGCCTACTACGTTGGGCCCCACGTACCGCGTGCACGAGTCGCGTCGTTTCGGCAGCACGCTGGACTTGTTACGCTCGTTGTTGACGTTCGAGAGCACGGACCGTGTGCCGTCGGCTCGGTACAGGTGCCTTTGCTGTTGTGAGCCCTTTGTTTCCCGTACGATGCAGCGGCGGGGCCCTGCAGCCGGCGGCCCGCAGGAATTTTCTGGATCGGCGGTGATTGAGACACTTGGAAAGAGCCGGCCGGCCACACGAAGGCGATAAGGGCGTGTTTACGTTTCGCCGGCAGTCCAGTTCGCTCGAGTGCTGCAGATAGCACCACCTCCCCTCCCCTCCCCACCCCTCCCCTCTCCATCTACCCGCCGCTCCCCTCCCCCCTGCCCCTCGCAACCACTGGCACACCGGATATCTGAGGCAGCGACTCGCCTTGGCCAGAACAGGAGGTGGCTACCGCTCACCGTGAGAATAAACCTCATGTAAACATTACACAATGTTCATTAACTTTCGGGCATGCAGCCGCGCAAATAAAATTTCCTCCACTGATTTTTCGGCCGCGTATCGTCCGACCATCCTCAGAGTGGGCTACAAGACTCACAGAACAAGAAAAGAGAAGCGCAACTCCTGTGTTAAAAGCAAAGACCTTGAAAAAAAATGACTCACTGGTGGCGCTGCAGTCGCGGGATAATTTGAACCTTCGGCTGGACTCCATTATAGTGGTTGTAGTCTCATGTGTTGTGTAGTATTGTTGTTTATGAAGACCCTGATTCAACGTTGCATATTTGTTGGGGCGTACATACAGTATTTGTTACGCGTAATTCTACTGTCTGTACGTTCCAATCAAAAGATGTACAATGGTGAAGAGTTGTGCAGCGATTAATTGTACAAATAAATTCGAGAAAGGAACGAATATTACATTTCACAGGTATGTGAATATTTTAAGTTGTTTTGTATGTCAGTGCACTTGCTTAATAAATGTTTTTGTAGCATGGTATTAGCATAATGTGTGTGCATCTATTTACATGTTTCCTTTCTCAAAACCACAGCTGTTACAAAAATGCTTACACGCTGTCAGGAGGCAAGATTTCCGACCGAAAGAATACCATTTTATACGTTCCGATCATTTTGAAGAAAGTTGGCTGATCGGTAGTGTTTTCATGGTCTAGGTTAGGTTGAAACTTGATAATTTGGTCGTGAGTTGCCAAAGCACTATGCCATATACACTCCTGGAAATTGAAATAAGAACACCGTGAATTCATTGTCCCAGGAAGGGGAAACTTTATTGACACATTCCTGGGGTCAGATACATCACATGATCACACTGACAGAACCACAGGCACATAGACACAGGCAACAGAGCATGCACAATGTCGGCGCTAGTACAGTGTATAGCCACCTTTCGCAGCAATGCAGGCTGCTATTCTCCCATGGAGACGATCGTGAGACGCTGGATGTAGTCCTGTGGAACGGCTTGCCATGCCATTTCCACCTGGCTCTTCAGTTGGACCAGCGTTCGTGCTGGACGTGCAGACCGCGTGAGACGACGCTTCATCCAGTCACAAACATGCTCAACGGGGGACAGATCCGGAGATCTTGCTGACCAGGGTAGTTGACTTACACCTTCTAGAGCACGTTGGGTGGCACGGGATACATGCGGACGTGCATTGTCCTGTTGGAACAGCAAGTTCCCTTGCCGGTCTAGGAATGGTAGAACGATGGGTTCGATGACGGCTTGGATGTACCGTGCACTATTCAGTGTCCCCTCGACGATCACCAGAGGTGTACGGCCAGTGTAGGAGATCGCTCCCCACACCATGATGCCGGGTGTTGGCCCTGTGTGCCTCGGTCGTATGCAGTCCTGATTGTGGCGCTCACCTGCACGGCGCCAAACACGCATACGACCATCATTGGCACCAAGGCAGAAGCGACTCTCATCGCTGAAGACGACACGTCTCCATTCGTCCCTCCATTCACGCCTGTCGCGACGCCACTGGAGGCGGGCTGCACGATGTTGGGGCGTGAGCGGAAGGCGGCCTAACGGTGTGCGGGACCGTAGCCCAGCTTCATGGAGACGGTTGCGAATGGTCCTCGCCGATACCCCAGGAGCAACAGTGTCCCTAATTTGCTGGGAAGTGGCGGTGCGGTCCCCTACGGCACTGCGTAGGATCCTACGGTCTTGGCGTGCATCCGTGCGTCGCTGGGGTCCGGTCCCAGGTCGACGGGCACGTGCACCTTCCGCCGACCACTTCCGACAACATCGATGTACTGTGGAGACCTCACGCCCCACGTATTGAGCAATTCGGCGGTACGTCCACCCGGCCTCCCGCATGCCCACTATACACCCTCCCTCAAAGTCCGTCAACTGCACATACGGTTCACGTCCACGCTGTCGCGGGATGCTACCAGTGTTAAAGACTGCGATGGAGCTCGGTATGCCACGGCAAACTGGCTGAGACTGTCGGCGGCTGTGCACAAATTCTGCGCAGCTAGCGCCATTCGACGGCCAACACCGCGGTTCCTGGTGTGTCCGCTGTGCCGTGCGTGTGATCATTGCTTGCACAGCCCTCTCGCAGTGTCCGGAGCAAGTATGGTGGGTCTGACACACCGGTGTCAATGTGTTCTTTTTTCCATTTCCAGGAGTGTATAACGCACTTTTCGTCATAAAATCTAAAGCAAGGTGGAGTCAGAAAATATCTATTAATATAGTGGGCAAATCTTCGAGTATTTTTATGCATTTTGCGTACATCTATCGTAAATGAACTACGAAAAGTGCTAAGGGTCCAGTACATAACTTTTAGCTACGGTAGATTCCATGTAGTACATAAGATAAAATTCATAAACAGTGACTAGTTGGTCTTTGTTCATAAATTAAAAAGTATGTTGTAGTAACGTATTTAAATGAGGTATTATGTTTGTGACCTAACTCAGGGGAAGGCATTTTATAACCAAAAGCGATGTATAAACATTCGAACTCAGCGCGTCAGTTTACGACTCTAATGGCTGCCGCCCAGCTATTCAATTTGTCCGCTCTTCACAGTCGACCATTCTTGCTGTTGTGGGGGCCTCGTTAAAAGAGGGAAACACTGACCGACAGCGCCTCTAGTGGTGTGGAGATGAACTAAAAAGGATAGACATTGCGGGTTGCATACCTCCTAGCTTATGTATGCTGTTTTTTTTTTTTCTTTTACTTTTCTTATCTCAGTTTTCTGGGCGTGCTATGTAATTATTTTGGCTAGCGTCATACTAAAATAACTGAAACACGGCTGTAGCACATTGCAATAATACAGTGACAAACCTATTATTCAGGAATATTTGTAGTCTCATTTAGTTGTAACAATTTTATTTAGCTTCAGCTCTTTAAGCTACAAGCTTGTTTCGACTTACTGTCAGTTTCAAGTGTTGCGTCTAGTTTTTATGACACACAAAACGTCCCCAGCTTTTGTATGTCGATAGAAATCAGTATAAGTGCGTCAGTTTAGAAGTCTATTTTTGACGTTTGCGTCTTAGAGTCGCTGCTCCTGTGATGTTTTCTTGAGCAGGAACTGTCAGGAGCGAACATCAAGAACAGACTTGCAAACTGACACATTTATATTGATTTCTATCAACATATAAAAGCACCAGGGTGTTTTTTGCGTCACAAAACTAGACGCAACACTTGAAACTGACAGTAACTGGAAACAAGCTTCCAGTCTAAATAAATGTCACAAGCTAAATAAAAATTGTTGCAGCTAATTCCTGAATAATTTCATACTTTGACATCTTATGAACTATGGGGCCAATGGAGAAAAAAAACTATAATTAAGAGAATAATCAGCAGTTAAAGAGGTTCAATTAAGAAATCTTTATCGCAGTATTAATTAATGAAGAATTGTAAGACTGTTACAACTATAATGCAGGACTGTAATTTCTGAGTAATTGCCCAGGAAACTGGCACTACCGACCATTAATTTCTTAAAAAACATTTCTACATCTTACGATTGTAAATGCTTCAACACAAAAAAGAAGAGATAAATACTAAGTACCAAAAATAGGAAAGGTGGATAAAAACAGTGAAATGAAAACAAAACTTACTTCTTATTTCTCAAGCAGACAATAACAATTTCACTATGAACAACAGTTTCACTTGATTCACTAGTGATATTAGAAATTTCACATGGAACACCTGCCACATGTTTCCGAAACACATTCCTGTTTAGCCTATGCCTAGTTTTATCCATAGAATATTCCTCGAAAAAATTATCTTCACAAACAAAATAAGTAGCACAATTTACATTAGGTGACAGTTCACAAACACTTTTCCTTTTTAGAAGCAATTCTTGAAGTTGTTTTGGAAACCTGTAGAAATGCTTGTTGCTAACTTTCTCCATTGAACCAACGTAATATCCAGATGAACTGTCTGAGAATTTATAGGGGTATTTCAACGTCAATTTGTATTGAATAATCTAAAAAAAAACATAGAATTCCTCGTTAAATAAAAGTAGTACTGATATATCAAAGTTATTTAAGTAAGCAAATGGAAATCACATAGCTTCATTCACGATAGAAGAGAATACTTTTCATTTATAGGTTTTCGAGATTATTTACTGAAAATTAAATGTTTTCCCTTAGGATTAATTGCGGAAATTTTTTCAGCAGGAAATGTCTTCAATTCCATGGTGAATTTTATGAAATTTGAGGTAAAAAACCTGTTTATAATGAAGATGAGTAGCATGTAAATATGAAACATACACAAAGAAGACTGTAACCGCAGACTTCAGTACAGAGCAAGACGATATAATATCAACAACCGCCATTGCGACAGCTGTCATTGGTCAATTCCAGCTTCGTTTGACTCTTAGCGCCTCTAGTGGTCTGGAAGGAACTACCTTGCTTGTTGCCTCTTCTACCATGTTTCACTACCATACAATGCTGTACTCCAGACGTACATACTCAGAAATTTCTTCCTCAAATTTTGAAGCTACTGAAGGTATTACAGCCAGTCATCTGGTAATCCTTGAACTTCTTCCACATCGGACTCCAGGAATACGGTAAATTTTAGTACCGCTACTCTGATAACGAGGCGATCAACAACAGAATCCAAAGCCACCAAAAAGTCCACATTTCCTCTTCCTCTTTTATGACGTACTGCTCTGCATTTCGTCATCGTTTGGCAGTGACGTGTCACAAAGCTTCAAATGTGTGTCAGATCTTATCGGACTTAACTGCTAAGGTCATCAGTCCCTAAGCTTACACATTACTTAACCTAAATTATCCTAAGGACAAACACACACACGCAGCCATGCCCGAGGGAGGACTCGAACCTCCGCCTGGACCAGCCGCACAGTCCATGACTGCAGCGCCTGAGACCGCTCGGCTAATCCCGCGCGGCTCACAAAGTTTAGCGCATTAGTTCCTGTATGTTTACCGGCTCAAATGTCGTTGTTTTTCTTTTTTTTTTTCTCGTGACAAATCCCTTAACTTGGCTCCAGATCGATTCTATTGGCTTCACATTGCAGTATTACGGTGACAACTGTGAAACTACAACATTCGTGACGGTGTCTTCGACGCCGTGAAAATTGTTTTCTGTGTTTCTACGACACCTTATCACTCTGACTCGTGTGAGAGCACTTCTGTCTTATCAAACTGCGGGAGGGGGGGGGGGGGGTGTTATTGAAACAAAGAGTATTTGATTCTTCATATTACGCCAAGAAATTTAGTTGTGTAATGTTTTCTCAACTTCAAGATCTCTAACAATCTTTTATAATATATCGATAATTATAACATGTACTTGCAATGAAAACCAGAATTCTGCGTGTGATGTGTCACTAGAAACGAGAACAAATATCATATTTAAATGTTCAAACGAAACAAGGAAAAATTGTAGACAACTATGGGTTTCGAAACACCAGCCACCAGCCCACGCGATTATTAACCAAAGATGCTACCGATTACGCCAAGATTACAATAACAAGTGAGAGAAATTAATATAAATTCTTTTATATTTATTCCATCATGTTTCTCAAAAAACGTCAAAGCTCATTTTTTTCTGTGTAATGCTGTGAGAAACATTAAGAATAAGTTATTTCTCGCCATTGACGGTGTTTCACTAGGAAGCAAGAAACAGTGTCATCCATAGTACGGTATGCGTGAGGAATGAATCAATTCTTAACATCTGAAGTCATCAGTCCCCTAGACTCAGAACTACTTAAACCTAACCAACCTAAGGACATCACACACATCCATGCCCGAGGCACGATTCGAACCTGCGACCGTAGCGGTTACGCGGTTCCAAACTGAAGCGCTTAGAACCGCACGGCCTCACCGACCGGCGTTCCGAAAGTAATGACTGCTGTTTTTATTCGTGGAAACTACAGGAGATACATCATTCACACCAGCACGGCTAAATACAGCAAGAGTTCTGCTGCAGACTGTCATTTTCCCATATAGTCACCACCATTCGTTATCGACTTGTGCCAACAATGAACCAGAGCCTGCATTCCGCGCTGAGCTGAGGCAAACCTGTTTCCTTACAGCTTTGAAAAAAGTATCCGTGTCTCGCAAATGTTCGACACATAGTCCATCATTCAGAGGCCGATGGAAGTCTGAAGGCGCTAAATCGGTACTGTACGTCGTATGTGGTAACGCAGTCCAGCCGAATTTTACAGTGAGTTGCGTAGTCGCAAAACTGGTGTGGGGGCTGGCGTTATCAGGTGAAAGATAGTCTTCTTCTCTGGCCTTACACTGCAAATTCGGGCTATCAGCTTAATGTCGTCTTGTAGCGTTCTGAATTGACAGTTTTTCCAGGCATACAGCGCATCCAAAAGCATCACGCCCTTACTAACCCAGATGAGTGTGCACATCACTTTGGCAGCAGACGGCTGTGTCTCGAATTTCTTCTTTGTCGGAGAATTCGCATGTCGCCCTGCCGTGGAGTGTGTTTTGGATTCCCGCTCGTCGTGGTGGCCCGTGGTCTTGCGGTAGCGCTCTCGCTTCATCTACATCTACATCTACATGATTACTCTGCAATTCACATTTAAGTGCTTGGCAGAGGGTTCATCGAACCACAGTAATACTATCTCTCTATCATTCCACTCCCTAACAGCGCGCGGGAGAAACGAACACCTAAACCTTTCTGTTCTAGCTCTGATATCTCTTATTTTATTCTGACGATCATCCCTACCTATGTAGGTTTGGCACAAACAAAATATTATCGCATTCGGAAGAGAAAGTTGGTGACAAATTTTCGTAAATAGATCTCGTCGTGACGTAAAACGTCTTTGCTTTGATGACGTCCGTCCCAATTCGCGTATCTGCCACACTCTCTCCCCTATTACGTGATAATACAAAACGAGCTGTCCTTTTTTGCACCCTTTCGATTTCCTCCGTCAATCCCACCTGGTAAGGATCCCACACCGCGCAGCATTATTCTAACAGAGGACGAACGAGTGTAGTGTAAGCTGTCTCTTTAGTGGACTTGTTGCATCTTCTAAGTGTCCTGCCAACCTCACACTTTTCGTTATTTATCGTCAACTGCCACCTGCCACACTGTACAGCAATCTTTTCTAAAT
The DNA here is from genome assembly GCF_023897955.1 of Schistocerca gregaria. Lineage (NCBI taxonomy): Eukaryota > Metazoa > Arthropoda > Insecta > Orthoptera > Acrididae > Schistocerca > Schistocerca gregaria. The sequence continues at coordinate 104,463,120 of NC_064930.1, read as the reverse complement.
CGCTTTGCAACTGATACTGGTTCTCGGATGACCTTACTAGACGGTAAATTACAGCATCATCTGCGAAAAACCTAAGAGAACTGCTCAGATTGTCACCCAGATCATTTATATAGATCAGGAACAGCAGAGGTCCCAGGACGCTTCCCTAGGGAACACCTGATATCACTTCAATTTTACTCGATGATTTGCCGTCTATTACTATGAACTGCGACATTCCTGACAGGAAATCACGAATCCAGTCGCACAACTGAGACGATACCCCATAGGCCCGCAGCTTGATTAGAAGTCGCTTGTGAGGAACGGTGTCAAAAGCTTTCCGGAAATCTAGAAATACGGAATCAACTTGAGATCCCCTGTCAATAGCGGCAATTACTTCGTGCGAATAAAGAGCTAGCTGCGTTGCACAAGAGCGATGTTTTCTGAAACCATGCTGATTACGTATCAATAGATCGCTCCCTTCGAGGTGATTCATAATGTTTCAATACAGTATATGCTCCAGAACCCTACTGCAAACCAACGTCAATGACATAGGTCTGTAGTTCGATGGATTACTCCTACTACCCTTCTTAAACACTGGTGCGACCTGCGCAATTTTCCAATCTGTAGTTACAGATCTATCGGTGAGCGAGCGGTTGTATATGAGTGCTAAGTAGGGAGCTATTGTATCAGCGTAACTTGAAAGGAACATAATCGGTATGCAATCTGGACCTGAAGACTTGCCCGTATCAAGCGATTTGAGTTGCTTCGCAACCCCTAAGGTATCTACTTCTAAGAAACTCATGCTAGCAGCTGTTCGTGTGTCAAATTCTGGAATATTCCATTCGTCTTCCCTAGTAAAGGAATTTAAGAAAACTGCGTTCAATAACTGCGCTTTAGCGGCACAGTCGTCGGTAACAGTACCATCGGCACTGCGCAGCGAAGGTATTGACTGCGTCTTGCCGCTTGTGTGCTTTACTTAAGAGAAGAATTTCTTCGGATTTTCTACCAAATTTCGAGACAATGTTTTGTTGTGGAACCTATTAAAGGCATCTCGCATTTAAGTCCGTGCCTAATTTCGCGCGTCTGTAAATTTTAGCCAATCTTCGGGATTTCGCGTTCTTCTGAACTTCGCATGCTTTTTCCGTTGCCTCTGCAACAGCGTTCGGACCTGTTTTGTGTACCATGAAGGATCAGTTCTATCTCGTACCAGTTTATGAGGTATTAACCTCTCAATTGCTGTTGCTACTATATCTTTGAATTTGAGCCACATCTCCTCTACATTTGCATAGTCAGTTAGGAAGGAATGGAGATTCTCTCTAAGGAAAGCTTCTAGTGTCACTTTTCTAGTGTATTCGTTATCGCCATACTAGCGTATGTTTTGTTGTGGAACCTATTAAAGGCATCTCGCATTTAAGTCCGTGCCTAATTTCGCGCGTCTGTAAATTTTAGCCAATCTTCGGGATTTCGCGTTCTTCTGAACTTCGCATGCTTTTTCCGTTGCCTCTGCAACAGCGTTCGGACCTGTTTTGTGTACCATGAAGGATCAGTTCTATCTCGTACCAGTTTATGAGGTATTAACCTCTCAATTGCTGTTGCTACTATATCTTTGAATTTGAGCCACATCTCCTCTACATTTGCATAGTCAGTTAGGAAGGAATGGAGATTCTCTCTAAGGAAAGCTTCTAGTGTCACTTTTCTAGTGTATTCGTTATCGCCATACTAGCGTATGTTTTGTTGTGGAACCTATTAAAGGCATCTCGCATTTAAGTCCGTGCCTAATTTCGCGCGTCTGTAAATTTTAGCCAATCTTCGGGATTTCGCGTTCTTCTGAACTTCGCATGCTTTTTCCGTTGCCTCTGCAACAGCGTTCGGACCTGTTTTGTGTACCATGAAGGATCAGTTCTATCTCGTACCAGTTTATGAGGTATTAACCTCTCAATTGCTGTTGCTACTATATCTTTGAATTTGAGCCACATCTCCTCTACATTTGCATAGTCAGTTAGGAAGGAATGGAGATTCTCTCTAAGGAAAGCTTCTAGTGTCACTTTTCTAGTGTATTCGTTATCGCCATACTAGCGTATGTTTTGTTGTGGAACCTATTAAAGGCATCTCGCATTTAAGTCCGTGCCTAATTTCGCGCGTCTGTAAATTTTAGCCAATCTTCGGGATTTCGCGTTCTTCTGAACTTCGCATGCTTTTTCCGTTGCCTCTGCAACAGCGTTCGGACCTGTTTTGTGTACCATGAAGGATCAGTTCTATCTCGTACCAGTTTATGAGGTATTAACCTCTCAATTGCTGTTGCTACTATATCTTTGAATTTGAGCCACATCTCCTCTACATTTGCATAGTCAGTTAGGAAGGAATGGAGATTCTCTCTAAGGAAAGCTTCTAGTGTCACTTTTCTAGTGTATTCGTTATCGCCATACTAGCGTATCATGCAGCGTGATGGTATGGGGTGCCGTCGGTTACACGTCTCGCTCACCTCTTGTTTGCATTGACGGCAATTTGAACAGTGGACGTTACATTTCAGATGTGTTACTACCCATGGCTCTACCCTTCATTCGGTCCCTGAAAAACCCTACATTTCAGCAGGATAATGCACGACCGCATGTTGCAGGTCCTGTACGGGCATTTCTGGATACAGAAAATGTTTGACTGCTGCCCTGGCCAACACATTCTCCAGATCCCTCACCAATTGAAAACCTCTGGTCAGAGGTGGACGAGCAACTGACTCATCCAAAATACGCCAGTCACTACTCTTGATGAACTGTGGTACCGTGTTGAAGCTGCATGGGCAGCTCTATCTGTATACGCCATCCAAGCTCTGACTTAGAGGTCTGGCGTATCAAGGCCGTTATTGCGGCCAGAGGTGGGTGTACTGGGTGCTGATTTCTCAGGATCTATGCATCTGCATTTCTTCTTGGTGTAGCAATTTTAATAGCTAGTAGTGTAGATTACGAAATGAGACTGTTAAAGTAGTAAAAGAGTATTCCTATTTGCAGAGCAAAATAACTGATGATGATCTAAGTAGAGAGGATATAAAATGTAGACTGGCAGTGCCAAGGAAAGCGTTTCAGAAGAAGAGAAATTTAGCTAACATTGAGCATAGATTTAAAGGTCTGGCAGTCGTTTCTGAAAGTATTTGTGTGAAGTGTGGCCATGTATGGAAGTGAAACATGGACGATAAATAGTTTGGACAAGAAGAGAATAGAAGCTTTCGAAATGTGGTGCTACAGAAGAATGCTGAAGATTAGATGGGTAGATCACGTAAGTAATGAGGAGGTACTGAATGGAACTGGGCAGAAGAGGAATTTGTCTCATAACTTGACCAGAAGAAGGGATCGGTTGGTAGGACATGTTCTGAGGCATCGAGGGATCACCAATTTAGTATTGTAGGGCAGTGTGGAGGGTAAAAATCATAGAGGGTGACCAAGAGATGAATACACTAAGCAGATTCAGAAGGATGTAGGTTGCAGTAGGTACTGGGAGATGAAGAAGCTTGCATAGGATAGAGTGCATGGAGAGCTGCATCAAACCAGTCTCAGGACTGAAGACCACAACAACAACAACAATAAAACCTCCACTTGATGATGAGCATTCAGTGGCTCGAAAACGTGTTCATGGTTGAATAAGTCGTAAAAAAGCGACTGGTTACAAATTTTGTTATAGATCGCCACAATGAGAAATACAGACATCAAAAAAAGTTTTGCATCACCCCAATTCCCAGAGCTCCTGACGATAGACGTTGACTGTGGATATTGTATCACAGACACAGTCCCTTTGTTCAGAGATAACACTAAACCCGCCCAAAGATGTAAACAACCATGCATGAGCAGCGCCTATTAGACGGACAAATTCAAAAGTAAAGTTCTATCTACTGACATGGCAGAAAATCCTAAGAAATTTGGGTCTTATGTCAAAGCGGTAGGTGGATCAAAACAAAATGTCCAGACACTCTGTGTCCAAAATGGTACTGAAACAGAGGATGACAGACTGAAGGCCGAAATACTAAATCACTTTTTCCAAAGTTGTTTCACAGAGGAAAACTGCACTGTAGCTCCTTCTCTAGATTGTGGCACAGATAACAAAATGGTAGATATCGAAATGGACGACAGAGGGATAGAGGAACAATTAAAATCGCTCAAAAGAGGAAAGGCCGCTAGAGCTCATGGGCTACCAGTTCGATTTTACACAGAGTTCGCGAAGGAACTTGCCCCCCTTCTTGCAGCGGTGTACCGTAGGTCTCTATAAGAGCGTTGCGTTCCAAAGGATTGGAAAAGGGCACAGGTCATTCGCGTTTTCAAGAAGGGACGTCGAACAGATGTGCAGAACTATAGACCTGTATCTCTAACGTCTATGACTTGTAGAATTTTGGAACACGTATTATGTTCGAGTATAATGACTTTTCTGGAGACTAGAAATCTACTCTGTAGGTATCAGCAAGGGTTTTGAGAAAGACGGTCGTGTGACACCCAGCTCACGCTATTCGTCCGCGAGACTGAGAGGGCTATAGACACGGGTTGACAGGTAGATGCCGTGTTTCTTGACTTCCGCAAGGCGTTCGATACAGTTTCCCACAGTCGTTTAATGGACAAAGTAAGAGCATGTGTACTATCAAACCAAATGTGTGATTGGATTGAAGAGTTCCTAGATAACAGATCGCAGCATGTCATTGTCAATGGAGAGAAGTCTTCCGAAGTAAGAGTAATTTCAGGTGTGCCGCAGGGGAGTGTCGTAGGACCGTTGCTATTCACAATATACATAAATGACCTTGTGGATGACATCGGAAGTTCACTGAGGCTTTTTGCAGATGATGCTGGGTGTATCGAGAGGTTGTAACAATGGAAAATTGTACTGAAATGCAGGAGGATCTGCAGCGAATTGGGGCATGGTGCAGGGAATGGCAATTGAATCTTAATGTAGCGAAGTGTAATGTGCTGCGAATACATCGAAAGAAAGATCCTTCATCCCTTAGCTACAATATAGCAGGTCAGCAACTGAAAGCAGTTAATTCCATAAATTATCTGGGAGTAGGCATTAGGAGTGATTTAAAATGGAATGACCATATATGCATTGAAAGAAACCTAAGGGAATGCAATCCGAAAACAGAGGAAGTACGTTTACAGTACTCTTGTTCGCCCACTGCTTGAATACTGCTCTGCAGTGTGGGATCCGTACCAGATACGATTGATAGAAGAGATAGAGAAGATCCAACGGAGAGCAGCGCGCTTTGTTTACAGGATCATTTAGTAATCGCGAAAGCGTTACGGAGATGGCAGATAATCTCCAGTGGAAGACTCTGCAGGAGAGACGCTCAGTAGTTCGGTACTGGCTTTTGTTGAAGTTTCGAGAACATACCTTCGCCGAGGAGTATAGCCGTACATTGCTCCCTTCTACGTATATCTCGTGAAGAGACCATGAGGATAAAATCAGAGAGATTAGAGCCGACACAGAGGCATACCGACGATCCTCCTTTCCACGAACCATACGAGACTGGAATAGAAGGGAGAACCGATAGAGATACTCAAGGTACCCTCCGCCACACACCGTCAGGTGGCTTGCGGAGCATGGATGTAGATGTACACCGCCGATCAGCTCCAGTCATTCCACCAGGAATCTAAATCAGCATCGAATGTTTGTCGACATCGCAAATCACAAATGCCGATCTCAGCAATTTTTTTTTCTTTTTTAAAAAAAAGAAGATTCTTTTAAGGGGGCATAGTGTACTGTGTGTAGCACTGTGGCACGTGGCGGTCGCTAGCGATTCCGGAGCGCATGCAACACAGAACAAAGCTCCGCTGTGGAGACCGCAGAAACCATTTCCGCCGCCGCCTTGCTGCGCCGAGATTGGCGGAAACCGCGACGCATCCGCCGCTGATGGCACGGCAGTGAGGTGAGTTGCCCCACCAGCTGGTCACTCTCCCCCCACAGACACTCACACAATTTCTGCCGGAAAAAGTAAGCAGCGCCCTCGCGGACAAGGCAATTTTATTGACGAGTGAGGTGACAGGCAATGTTAAAAAATATATCGGCTCAACCACTTGTTTATAGTGTAAAACACTAAGATTGAGGCGTTTCGGTAGTCAAGCTTCCATCATCAGAGTAATAAGAAGTAAGTGAACCTGTCAAACTCGCTAAAATCGAACATGCACCAGGCACAATAAAATTGATGATAAAATTAAAACATCGTGGCTACTTCCTTTGTTGCAGCCGTGTCTTCCAAGGTGCATCTCCACACAGTCGTCAAAATATAAAAAAAACCTCTAAAATGGTGTCTCCTATGGTGTTCAACATCTAACCATATGGCTCTCTCCTCTATCGTCGTAAACCGCCCGTGCGTCTTCGTTGATACCACACAACACGTAGCCAAACACGACACTCAAACGCGAGTGAGCTCACGCGCAAGTAAACAAGGAAGTCACAGAGATGTCTATAGAAACAGATCACGTATACATGTTCCAAGGACCTAATGAAATGATGGTATCCTGCCAATTGCTAAAAATGTAGCTACAAAAAAGAAACCAGTGAAATATTTGAAAAAGTTATTTGTATTCATTCCGTGTGTTCTGATTATCCACGCCATGTATCGTAATTTCCAGCTGTTCTACTAGATCCAGCATTTTGCCTTTGTCCTGTCTATGTAAAATAACGAGATCCTGATCATTTCCCACCATGGGGTGTTCCGTTTCCCAGATATGCGTGGCTAGAGCTGACGTTTCGGAATTTTTAAGCCGGGAAGCATCGCTATGTTCTTTGTAACGTACTTTAAAGGACCTACCAGTTTGGCCTACATACAGGGTGTTTCAAAAACACGGCAATAAAAACTAAACGAGCAGCGATAGAAATACACCGTTTGTTGCAATATGCTTGGGACAACAGTACATTTTCAGGCGGACAAACTTTCGAAATTACAGTAGTTACAATTTTCAACAACAGATGGCGCTGCAAGTGATGTGAAAGATATAGAAGACAACGCAGTCTGTGGGTGCGCCATTCTGTACGTCGTCTTTCTGCTGTAAGCGTGTGCTGTTCACAACGTGCAAGTGTGCTGTGGACAACATGGTTTATTCCTTAGAACAGAGGATTTTTCTGGTGTTGGAATTCCACCGCCTAGAACACAGTGTTGTTGCAACAAGACGAAGTTTTCAACGGAGGTTTAATGTAACCAAAGGACCGAAAAGCGATACAATAAAGGATCTGTTGAAAAATTTCAACGGACTAGGAACGTGACGGATGAATGTGCTGGAAAGGTAGGGCGACCGCGTACGGCAACCACAGAGGGCAACGCGCAGCTAGTGCAGCAGGTGATCCAACAGCGGTCTCAGGTTTCCGTTCGCCGTGTTGCAGCTGCAGTCCAAATGACGCCAACGTCCACATATCGTCTTATGCGCCAGAGTTTACACCTCTATCCATCCCAAATTCAAACGAGGCAACCACTCAGCGCCGCTACCATTGCTGCACGAGAGACATTCGCTAACGATATAGTGCACCGGAGTGATGACGGCGATATGCATGTGGGCAATATTTGGTTTACTGGCGAAGCTTATTTTTACCTGGACGGCTTCGTCAATAAACAGAAATGGCGCATATGGGGAACCGAAAAGCCCCATGTTGCAGTCCCATCGTCCCTGCATCCTCAAAAAGTACTTGTCTGGGCCGCCATTTCTTCCAAAGGAATCATTGGCCCATTTTTCAGATCCGAAACGATTACTGCATCACGCTATCTGGACATTCTTCGAGAATTTGTGGCGGTACAAACGGCTGCCTTAGACGACACTGCAAACACCTCGTGGTTTATGCAAGATGGTGTCCGGCCACATCGCACGGCCGACGTCTTTAATTTCCTGAATGAATATTTCGATGATCGTGTGATTGCTTTGGGCTATCCGAAACATACAGGAGGCGGCGTGGATTGGCCTCCCTATTCGCCAGACATGAACCCCTGTGACTTCTTTCTGTGCGGGCACTTGAAAGACCAGGTGTACCGCCAGAATCCAGAAACAATTGAACAGCTGAAGCAGTACATCTCATCTGCATGTGAAGCCATTCCGCCAGACACGTTGTCAAAGGTTTCGGGTAATTTCAGTCAGAGACTACGCCATATTATTGCTACGCATGGTGGATATGTGGAAAATATCGTAGTATAGAGTTTCCCAGACCGCAGCGCCATCTGTTGTTGACAATTGTAACTACTGTAATTTCGAAAGTTTGTCTGCCTGAAAATGTACTGTTGTCCCAAGCATATTGCAACAAACGGTGTATTTCTATCGCTGCTCGTTTAGTTTGTATTGCCGTTTCAAATATACCTGTCATTTTTGAAACACCCTGTAGCTTGCCTTGCACGTGTTACAGTGAATTTTATAGACCGCAGCTGTCTCATATTTACCGCTTTCCTGCTGTAAATTATTTCTTAGTTTAAACCGCAGCGTATTATTGGTCTGAAAAGCGGTATCAACTTTTAAAGGTTTGAAAATGTTAGCCACATTTTGCGAAATATCACCGTAGTATGGTATAGTGACTCTCGTATTATTATTTGCGGTATTGTTTCTTGTATTCGCGCGCTGTTTCTGTCGTATTATTTTATTGAAAACGTTTTCGTGATATCCGTTAGCTCTGGCTAGTTGTTATTTTACATAGATAGGAGAAAGGCAAAAAGCTGGATCTAGTAGAACAGCTGGAAATTACGATACATAGCGTGGATAATCAGAACACACTGAATGAACAGCTAACTGGTGATACAAATAACTTTTTCAAATATTTCACTGGTTTCTTTTTGTAGCTATATTTTTAGCAATTGGCAGGATACCATCATTTCATTAGGTCCTTGGAACATGTATACGGGATCTGTTTTTATGGACATCCCTGTGACTTCCTTGTTTACTTGCGCGTGAGCTCACTCGCATTTGAGTGTCGTGTTTGGCTACGTGTTGTGTGGTACCAACGAAGACGCACGGGCGGTTTACGACGATAGAGGAGAGAGAGCCATATGGTTAGATGTTGAACACCATAGGAGACACCATTTTAGAGTTTTTTATATTTTGACGACTGTGTGGAGATGCACCTTGGAAGACACTGCTGCAACAAGGGAAGTAGCTACGATGTTTTAATTTTACTATCAATTTTATTGTGCCTGGTGTATGTTCGATTTTAGCGAGTTTTATCAGGTTCTTTCACTTTTTATTACTCTGATGATGGAAGCTTGACTTCCGAAACGCCTCAATCTTAGTGTTTTACACTATATACAAGTGGTTGAGCCGATATGACATTCACAACCACGACCTCTCATCCAGTATGGATAAAATCAGAAGTGACAGGCAGTTCATCATTGTACTGTATTGTATTGTACGTTAACCGGGGGGGGGGGGGGGGCTAGAAACTACGGAGAGGCTCTGTCCCCGCCATAGCCGCAGTGGTCCACAACCCCACGACGACTACCGCAGTCCACTTCGAAAGCGGGACATTTGCCACGTCGGACATTTGGCACACTTGCCCCTTCGCCAGGTAGCGATCCCTCAGGTAAGGGAGCCGTTTCTCGTCCCTCTTCTCTCCGCTTTCAAACCGCCGTCTCCACATCTTACTCGGTACAACCAGTTCGTAAGGGACCTTCTTCTTCGACATCTTGGAGAAACACAGAGCTTGTAATTGTACTTGAATTACCTAGCCATTACGGCACCTCACCTCAACCTCTCGATACCAGCAATAACCTACTGTGTTTCTGTAAAGTAGTAAACATATTTCTGAGACAACATTCAGATTTGATTTCATTAATGTAGAGGTACTTTGATACATCGGTGCGTTTATATATTGCAATGATATTATTCTTATGTGAATTCTTTCTTTTGTCACTATGATCTTTGACTTACTCGTAACTCTGATTTCTGGGCGCGTAAGCGGTTATTAGAGAGTAAAGTCTTGGTCGTTATGTTGAAAAGACGCAAATTGTAGTCAGTTTATAAAATGTGAACAGTGAGGAAGGTATTTTCAAGTATGTTTTATATTGTGAAGTGATGATTTGTGAGTTACGTGATATTGCAACAAAAGTAATAAAACAGAAGTGTAACTTAAATTCGGAGTGCTGAGTACTTTTTTACATTGTGCTAACTTGCAAAAGGTTTATCTTCAAGAATGGTTTATGAAACACATCTATAAAACTTTTGAATATCGCAGAATAACACCTAGGCCTCTTTGCATCCGAGCTTGAAATCATCATCTCGCAGATTTTCGACGATTGAGCCATGAGTTCATAACGAGACCAGCGTGGGAAGCACGAAAAGATGAGTGCCTAGTTTATACATTATTTCATGAAATGACTTTATTAATTGTGCTCTAATGACACCTGCCACATAATATAACTTTGTTGTTGCCCGAAAATGCAATATTTAGCAGCGTGAGCAACACTACAAATCATAATTAATTCTTTACCTTTGTTGTGGTAGGGTTGTTAGAAGCTTCTTTTCCGAAATCGAAATATTTGTAACTTTTGGGAAACGAAAGCAATACCGACGATAAGGGCAGTATGTAATTAGTTCTGCCAAGTATAAATACAGATCCCTCTGTCTGTACGGTAGCTTCCTTTCACGCTTACTGATCGCGATAGAAAGAGTACATCGCCATGGGAGCAACAAGAAAGGATCGATGTAAACAGAATGCGAATGTACGCTAATCATTTCTTTTTGATCACTGCATTTGTGCCTACTTTAATTAGTACAACTGCATGCCCAAAAGACAATAAGGAAGGAAGAAGCGGGAATGTGAATGTTTGAAAAGAAGAACGACATACTCCATACTAATTTACTCTCTAAAATGCGATGAATGACATTAGTTAATTATGTGTAGCGGGAGAATGTTCAAAACATGATTGAAAAATACGTTCACTAAATAGAGATAACAACATCTGTGATTGACATGTCATCTAAAGTCGACGTACAATTTTAATATGTTAGAAATAAGGAAATGAAGTAATACAGAATGCTATGCTTGTAACGTACGTTGTTGTTCTACATTGTTTAGTTAGCTCTGGCCGAGCGGTCTCAGGCGCTGCAGTCATGATGGAATGATCATATAAAGTTGATCGACGGTAAAGCAGATGCCAGACTGAGATTCATTGGAAGAATCCTCAGGAAATGCAATCCGACAACAAAGGAAGTAGGTGACAGTACGCTTGTTCGCCCACTGCTTGAATACTGCTCAGCAGTGTGGGATCCGTACCAGATAGGGTTGATAGAAGAGATAGAGAAGATCCAACGGAGAGCAGTGCGCTTCGTTACAGGATCATTTAGTAATCGCGAAAGCGTTACGGAGATGATAGATAAACTCCAGTGGAAGACTCTGCAGGAGAGACGCTCAGTAGGTCGGTACCGGCTTTTGTTAAAGTTTCGAGAACATACCTTCACCGAGGAGTCAAGCAGTACATTACTCCCTACTACGTATATCTCGCGAAGAGACCATGAGGATAAAATCAGAGAGATTAGAGCCCACGCAGAAGCATACCGACAATCCTTCTTTCCACGTACAATACGAGACTGTAATAGAAGGGAGAACCGATAGAGGTACTCAGGGTACCCTCCGCCACACACCGTCAGGTGGCTTGCGGAATATGAATGTAGATGTAGATGTAGATGGACTGTGCGGCTTGCCCGGCGGAGGTTCGAGTCCTCCCTCGGGCATGGGTGTGTGTGTTTGTCCTTAGGATAATTTAGGTTAAGTAGTGTGTGAGCTTAGGGAGAGATGACCTTAGCAGTTAAGTCCCATAAGATTTCACACACATTTGAACATTTTTTGTTTACCTCGTGTATTTACAGGGTCACAGAGAAAGCATCCTAGGTTTTGGAGGGAAAATGACCTGCAGTACAACAGAAAAAAGAAACACAACTTAAGAAAAAATAATGTAATGTGTGTTTCAGCTCCCAAGCGACATTGAAGCAGATAGTTGCTGTGACTTAGCATGGGCAGAGGTTATATTCGACAACCGGAATAAATTAATAACTGGCTTCTTTTACCGACCCCTGGTCTCAGATAAAACAGTTACTGCACAGTTGAAAGAAAACTTGAGTCTCATCACAAATAGGTACTCTACTCATACAATTATAGTTGGCATTGACTTCAATCTACCTACCGTATGTTGACAAAAATAGATTTTGTAGATACAAAAAAACTTCCGTAATTGTTCTAAATGCTTTTTAAAAAAAATTATTTTGAACAATTAGTTCAGCAGGCCATTCAAATGGTAAATGGTTACAAAAACACACTTGTCCTGTTAGCCACAAATACTCCTGAGCATCACGACGGGCACAGGGTTTAGTGAACACACAGTCGAGCGAGGCTCAATTCCATAACAAAGGAATTCACCAAAACTAAACGCGAAATATATATATATATATATATATATATATATATATATATATATATATATATATATATATAAACAGGTAAAAATTCGCTTGACGTCTTTGTAAGAGATAGTCTCCAATACTTCCAAACTATGTAAGTGAAGACCATATGTGGCTTCAGTCCAAAAAAATACACTCCTGGAAATGGAAAAAAGAACACATTGACACCGGTGTGTCAGACCCATCATACTTGCTCCGGACACTGCGAGGGGGCTGTACAAGCAATGATCACACGCACGGCACAGCGGACACACCAGGAACCGCGGTGTTGGCCGTCGAATGGCGCTAGCTGCGCAGCATTTGTGCACCGCCGCCGTCAGTGTCAGCCAGTTTGCCGTGGCATACGGATCTCCATCGCAGTCTTTAACACTGGTAGCATTCCGCGACAGCGTGGACGTGAACCGTATATGCAGTTGACGGACTTTCAGCGAGGGCGTATAGTGGGCATGCGGGAGGCCGGGTGGACGTACCGCCGAATTGCTCAACACGTGGGGCGTGAGGTCTCCACAGTACGTCGATGTTTTCGCCAGTGGTCGGCGGAAGGTGCACGTGCCCGTCGACCTGGGACCGGACCGCAGCGACGCACGGATGCACGCCAAGACCGTAGGATCCTACGCAGTGCCGTAGGGGACCGCACCGCCACTTCCCAGTGGGACACTGTTGCTCCTGGGGTATCGGCGAGGACCATTCGCAACCGTCTCCATGAAGCTGGGCTACGGTCCCGCACACCGTTAGGTCGTCTTCCGCTCACGCCCCAACATCGTGCAGCCCGCCTCCAGTGGTGTCGCGACAGGCGTGAATGGAGGGACGAATGGAGACGTGTCGTCTTCAGCGATGAGAGTCGCTTCTCCCTTGGTGCCAATGATGGTCGAATGCGTGTTTGGCGCCGTGCAGGTGAGCGCCACAATCAGGACTGCATACGACCGAGGCACACAGGGCCAACACCCGGCATCATGGTGTGGGGAGCGATCTCCTACAGTATCCGTACACCTCTGGTGATCGTCGAGGGGACACTGAATAGTGCACGGTACATCCAAACCGTCATCGAACCCATCGTTCTACCATTCCCAAACCGGCAAGGGAACTTGCTGTTCCAACAGGACAATGCACGTCCGCATGTATCCCGTGCCACCCAACGTGCTCTAGAAGGTGTAAGTCAACTACCCTGGCCAGCAAGATCTCCAGATCTGTCCCCCATTGAGCATGTTTGGGACTGGATGAAGCGTCGTCTCACGCGGTCTGCACGTCCAGCACGAACGCTGGTCCAACTGAGGCGCCAGGTGGAAATGGCATGGCAAGCCGTTCCACAGGACTACATCCAGCATCTCTACGATCGTCTCCATGGGAGAATAGCAGCCTGCATTGCTGCGAAAGGTGGCTATACACTGTACTAGCGCCGACATTGTGCATGCTCTGTTGCCTGTGTCTATGTGCCTGTGGTTCTGTCAGTGTGATCATGTGATGTATCTGACCCCAGGAATGTGTCAATAAAGTTTCCCCTTCCTGGGACAATGAATTCACGGTGTTCTTATTTCAATTTCCAGAAGTGTATTATCAACAGAACTCTAGAGATTCATACCAAATAATTTAATAAGAGACGGAACTGATCCCCCATGGCACACAAAATACGACAGAAAGCTGCTGCAGGAGCTCCGAACAAGGCACGTATAATTTAGACGAACGCAAAAACTCCAAGATTGTCGAAGTTTTACTGAGGCTCGATTTTTGGTGCGGATTTCAATGCGAGATGCATTTAACAGTTTCCATAACGAACGTCTCTCTAGAAATGTGGCGGAAAATCCGAAGAGATTCCGGTCCTATGTTAAGTAAACCAGCGGAAAGGCTCAGTAAGTACCTTTACTGTGTGACAGCGATGAGAAGGAGGAGGGGAAGACAAGGGTCCCAACCCTTCGGAGCAGGTAAAACCGTGGCAGGCCCCACACCGATCCCAGGGTTATTGTGCTGTTCGGCCCCCGGTGGACCCCCCAGGGAACGTCTCACACCAGACGAGTGTAACCCCTATGTTTTCGTGGTAGAGTAATGGTGGTGTACGCGCACGTGGAGAACTGGTTTGGGCAGCAATCGCCGACACAGTGTAGCTTAGGCGGAATAAGGGGAACCAGCCAGCATTCGCCGAGGCAAATGGAAAACCACCTAAAAACCATCCACAGACTGGCCGGCTCACTGAACCTCGACACAAGTCCACAGGGCGGATTTGCGCCGGGCACCAGGCGCTCCTTCCCAATCGGGAGTTCATCATTGTACGAATATGTGACGAAAGGATCGGACCAATTGAAGCACACACGTCTCACAAAGGAAGTCTCTTGGTTCGAACAGGGATTTTTCAGTGTCCATCCGGATCTACATCTACATGGATACTCCGCAAATCACACTCAAGCGTCTGGCAGAGGTTTCATCGAACGAACTTTACAATAATTCTCTATTATTCCAGTCCCTATATCTTTCTGCCGGCCTTGGTGGCCGAGCGGTTCCAGGCGCTACAGTCTGGAGCTGTGCGACCGCTACGGTCGCAGGTTCGAATCCTGCCTCGGGCATGGATGTGTGTGATGTCCTTAGGTTAGTTAGGTTTAAGTAGTTCTAAGTTCTAGGGGACTGGTGACCTCAGCAGTTAAGTCCCACAGTGCTCAGAGCCATCTGAACCTATATCTTTCTGTGCGAGCTTTGATTACCCTTATTTTTTTATGATGATAGTTTCTCCCTATGTAGATCAGAGTCAACAAAATATTTTCGCATTCTGAGGAGAAACTTGGTGATTGGAATTTTGTGAGAAGATTCTGCCGCAATGAAAAACGCCTTTGTTCTAATGATGTCCACCCGATACCCTGTATCATAGCTGTGACACTCTCTCCCTCATTTTTCGATAATAAAAACCGTGCTGCCTTTCTTTGTACTTTTTCTATGTACTCCGTCAGTCGTATCTGGTAAGGACCCCACACCGCGCAGCAGTATTGTAAAAGAGGACGGACAAGCGCAGTGTAGGCAGTCTCCTTAGTAGATCTGTTGCAATTTCTAAGTGTTCTGCCAACAAAACACAGTCTTTGGTTTGCCTTCCCTACAATATTAACGACGCGTTCTTTCCAATTTAAGTTGCTCGTAATTCTAATTCCTAGGTATTTATCTGAATTTACAGCCTTTTTGCATTTGACTGATTTATCGTCTGAAGTTTAACGAGTTCCTTTGAGCACTCATGTGAATGACCCCACAATTTTCATTATTTAGAGTTAATTGCCAGTTTTCGCACCATTCAGATAGCTTTTCTAAATCGTTTTCTAGTTTGTTTACACGTTCGCATGATTTTACTAGACGATAAACGACAGTCTGTATATTGAGCAAGTAGCGAAGGAAACAAAAGAAAAGTTCGGAGTAGGTATTAAAATCCATGGAGAAGAAATAAAAACTTGGAGGTTCGTCGATGACATTGCAATTCTGCCAGAGACAGCAAAGGACTTGGAAGGGCAGTTGAACGGAATGGATAGTGTCTTGAAAGAAGGATATAAGATGAACATCAACCAAAGCAAAACGAGGATAATGGAATGTAGTCGAATTAAGTCGGGCGATGCTGAGGGAATCAGATTAGGAAATGAGACACTTTAAAGTAGTAAAGGAGGTTTGCTATGTGGGGAGCAAAATAATTGATGATGGTCGAAGTAGAGAGGATATAAAATGTAGACTGGCAATGGCAAGGAAAGCGTTTCTGAAGAAGAGAAATTTGTTAACATCGAGTATAGATTTAAGTGTCAGGAAGTCGTATCTGAAAGTATTTGTATGGAATGTAGCCATGTATGGAAGTGAAACATGGACGATAAATAGTTTGGACAAGAAGAGAATAGAAGCTTTCGAAATGTGGTGCTACAGAAGAATGTTGAAGATTAGGTGGGTAGATCACGTAACTAATGAGGGGGTACTGAATAGAATTGGGGAGAAGTTTGTGGCACAAATTGACTAGAAGAAGGGATCGGTTGGTAGGACATGTTGTGAGGCATCAAGGGATCACCAATTTAGTATTGGAGGGCAGCGTGGAGGGTAAAAATCGTAGAGGGAGGCCGAGAGATGAATACACCAAGCAGATTCAGAAGGATGTAGGCTGCGGTAGGTACTGGGAGATGAAGAAGCTTGCACAGGATAGAGTAGCATGGAGAGCTGCATCAAACCAGTCTCAGGACTGAAGACCTTTCACAACAACAACAACAACAAACGACAGCATAATCCGCAAAAAGCCTAAGACGGCTGCTCAGATTGTCTCATAAGTCGTTTATATAGGTATGGAACAGTAAAGGTGTCAACAGTAGCCTAGCGAACGCCACTTCCGTTTTACTCGATGACTTTCCGTCAGTTACTACGAACTGTGACCTCTCTGACAGGAAATCACAAGTCCAGTCACGTAACTGAGACGATATTCCATAAGCAAGCAATTTTACTAAAACCTGAATGTGTGTACAGTGTCAGAAACCTTCTGGAAATCTAGAAATACGGAATCAATTTGAAATCCCTTGTCAATAGCAGTCAACAGTTCGTGTGAGTAAAGAGCTCCTTGTGTTTCGCAAGAACGACATTTCATCTATCCGTGTTGGCTATGTCTCAGTAGACAGTTCTCTTCGAGGTAATTCATAGTATTCGAACACAATAAATGTTCAAGAACCCTGCTGCATATCGACGTTAACGATATGGGCTTGTAATTTACTAGATTACTCCTATTACCTTCCTTGAATATTGGCGTGACCTGTGCAACATTCCAGTCTTTGGGTACGGATTTTTCTTCGAGTGAACGGTCTTATATGATTGTTAAGTATGGAGCTAATGCATCAGCATACTGCGAAAGGAACCTAATTGGTATACAGTCGGGACTGAAGACTTGCTTTTATTAAGTGATTTAAGTTGGTTCACTATTCGGAGGATATCTGCTTCTACGTTACTCATGTTGGCAGCTGTTCTCGATTCGAATTCTCGAATATTTACTTCGTCTTATTTGGTGAACCCATTTCGGAAGGCTGTGTTAAGTAACTCTGCCTTAGCAGCAGTCTCCTTTACAACCTTTACATACCACTGCGGTTAAGATGGTGGAAAAATTTGATTGTGTTACTCTTGGTCTGCTCTGTACTGGGCCTTATAAAAATGTAGAAGAGTTTCCTAAAGAGTACGTGTGAAACAATATGCAGAACCACAATAGGCACGTGTGGCGAAACCATTATCTGGACAACGCTCAGAATCACATTCTTCACCTGGAAAATTCTACTGCCACTGGACTTACATTTTTGAGTTCAGCAACATGTGCGGGAGTATTGTCTAAATTTTCTCATTTCGAGGAGACCAAAGGAGCGACTGCTTCACTATCAACATTCAACAGCCAAAATCGCAAAATATATGTTTATTTAAAACCACCACTTTCGACAAACTATGTTTTTTAA
The DNA here is from genome assembly GCF_023897955.1 of Schistocerca gregaria. Classification (NCBI taxonomy): domain Eukaryota; kingdom Metazoa; phylum Arthropoda; class Insecta; order Orthoptera; family Acrididae; genus Schistocerca; species Schistocerca gregaria. The sequence goes on along the minus strand of NC_064930.1, from coordinate 104,445,326 downwards.
GATCTGAAGATGACAGCAAAGTTTGTCAAAACCGGTTGTTTTGAATAAAGAAGTGCTTTGCCATCTTGGGTGCTGAATGTTGTTATCCGGGAATACTGAGGCATGACTGATACTCTGGTGCAGACAACTGGTTATCAGTAATACGAGTGGAATAAATTTTCATTATAAAAATTCTATTTCCTAATTTATACTAGAAGTCACTGCAGAGAGTGCTTTGCGATCTTGGGTGTTGCCGGCCGCGGTGGTCTCGCTGTTCTACGCGCGCAGTCCGGAACCGTGCGACTGCTACGATCGCAGGTTCGAATCCTGCCTCGGGCATGGATGTGTGTGAGTCCTTAGGTTAGTTAGGTTTAAGTAGTTCTAAGTTCTAGGGGACTGATAACCGCAGCTGTTAAGTCCCATAGTGCTCAGAGCCATTTGAACCATTTTTTGATCTTGGGTGTTGAATGTTATTATCCGGGAATACTGAGGCATGACTGATACACTGGTGCAGACAACTGGTTATCAGTAATACGAGTGGAATAAATTATCATTATAAAAATTCTATTCCCTAACTTAGACTCGAAGTAACTGCAGAGAGTCCGTATAAAGTCTGTTATTCTTCTCGCATATACTTCATATTGCCAGAAGAAATATGCATCCAAAAGCTGTGCGTATCTTGTTGTTTTTCGCGGAATAATCAGTTATTGTTTTACCAGCAAATCATTTACAATTGTTGTGTCCTTATGAATGCTCCAAGAACCACAACGTACTCTGCATTAGGGATGCGGAAAAAAATACACTCCTGGAAATGGAAAAAAGAACACATTGACACCGGTGTTTCAGACCCACCATACTTGCTCCGGACACTGCGAGAGGGCTGTACAAGCAATGATCACACGCACGGCACAGCGGACACACCAGGAACCGCGGTGTTGGCCGTCGAATGGCGCTAGCTGCGCAGCATTTGTGCACCGCCGCCGTCAGTGTCAGCCAGTTTGCCGTGGCATACGGAGCTCCATCGCAGTCTTTAACACTGGTAGCATGCCGCGACAGCGTGGACGTGAACCGTATGTGCAGTTGACGGACTTTGAGCGAGGGCGTATAGTGGGCATGCGGGAGGCCGGGTGGACGTACCGCCGAATTGCTCAACACGTCGGGCGTGAGGTCTCCACAGTACATCGATGTTGTCGCCAGTGGTCGGCGGAAGGTGCACGTGCCCGTCGACCTGGGACCGGACCGCAGCGACGCACGGATGCACGTCAAGACCGTAGGATCCTACGCAGTGCCGTAGGGGACCGCACCGCCACTTCCCAGCAAATTAGGGACACTGTTGCTCCTGGGGTATCGGCGAGGACCATTCGCAACCGTCTCCATGAAGCTGGGCTACGGTCCCGCACACCGTTAGGCCGTCTTCCGCTCACGCCCCAACATCGTGCAGCCCGCCTCCAGTGGTGTCGCGACAGGCGTGAATGGAGGGACGAATGGAGACGTGTCGTCTTCAGCGATGAGAGTCGCTTCTGCCTTGGTGCCAATGATGGTCGTATGCGTGTTTGGCGCCGTGCAGGGAGCGCCACAATCAGGAATGCATACGACCGAGGCACACAGGGCCAACACCCGGCATCATGGTGTGGGGAGCGATCTCCTATACTGGCCGTACACCTCTGGTGATCGTCGAGGGGACACTGAATAGTGCACGGTACATCCAAACCGTCATCGAACCCATCGTTCTACCATTCCTAGACCGGCAAGGGAACTTGCTGTTCCAACAGGACAATGCACGTCCGCATATATCCCGTGCCACTCAACGTGCTCTAGAAGGTGTAAGTCAACTACCCTGGCCAGCAAGATCTCCGGATCTGTCCCCCATGTTTGGGACTTGATGAATCGTCGTCTCAAGCGGTCTGCACGTCCAGCACGAACACTGGTCCAACTGAGGCGCCAGGTGGAAATGGCATGGCAAGCCGTTCCACAGGACTACATCCAGCATCTCTACAATCGTCTCCATGGCAGAATAGCAGCCTGCATTGCTGCGAAAGGTGGATATACACAGTACTAGTGCCGACATTGTGCATTCTCTGTTGTCTGTGTCTATGTGCCTGTGGTTCTGTCAGTGTGATCATGTGATGTATCGGACCCCAGGAATGTGTCAATAAAGTTTCCCCTTCCTGGGACAATGAATTCACGGTGTTCTTATTTCAATTTCCAGGAGTGTAGATATATGAAAACGTCGACATGGCTTCAAATTGATATAGATATATGCCGTCTGTATTCAATTTATCTTTCCGTTATTTATGCGATATTTAATGCTTCAATCGAAAGCGATATTTTTATTGTCTCTCTTTTCTTGATTCATATGCACTATAGTTCTCATCGGCCGATTTTTTGTCCATTCCAGTTACTAGAAACGTTTGCAATCTGACAGTAAATTTCTTAACAGTGAGTTTAATTTAATTTCATATTCATTACTACAAATGAGCACCAGATTTGCTCATGAATGTATCTATGCTGTATATTCACGAATGCTTATTACTTCCTTGTGTCGCTCCTACCATTGCAAGAGTGTTCTTAACGTAAGTTAGTTTAAGTAGTGTGTAAGTCTAGGGACCGATGACCTAAGCAATTTGGCTCCTTTGTAATTCACACACATTTGAACATTTGAACCATTGCAAGTAAAAGGTGCAAGGCGCAAAATACACACGATTGGTGGCAGCATTTTTAGCGCGTTTGACAGAGAATTAGAGCTCAGAATTTCGTGTGTGACTGAGCTGACAACAGTTTTTCATGCTTTGTCCAAATTAAAGGCTTCCTGTGTCACTGAAGCTCTTTGTTCAGATGACAATTGCCTATGTTTTGAACGAATTTCCTTAGTTAATTGCACTATTGCAGCTGATACTGCGAGTGGAGAGTCAAAGTCAGTACGCTTGGACCGAGGAGACGAAATTGTAGCTGTGGCAAGAAAAGTATTTCTTTCCAAAGGTAGTATTCTGTCTAATAGTCCTGCAAGTGGGAACTTTTTACAGGCACTCCTAAACGAGTATACAACGCATGGTCCATTTCGTGTCGAAGTAGGTTTGTTATGGGAAGGCATAAGCTTGCAGTCACGTTGTTAGCGTCACTAACCTCTTCAGTGGCTCGTTTGAAAGGTGCAAGAAGGTCAACGAGATCTCTTATCACATTAAGCTGCGATGTTGCAACCATATCTCGTGCACTCCCATTTGACCGAATTCTTGTCGCCTCTCCTGTTTCGTGCGAAAGCGTGGCTTCCTTACTAAATTTGGTAGTTCCAGATAACAGAAGCACACTAACAGGGGAACACACTAAACAAGGAATTCTGTTAATGTCTGTTGGTGATGATTATTGGTTTCATTAATTAGTTTTTCGTAAACAAGTGGTTTTATAGTACAGTCATGCTCATAAATAAAAGATAATTGCAGAATGTGGTGCCACATAACGTTTCACTACACAAAACTGGCGCTAATAAATGGTTTAAATGGCTCTGAGCACTATGGGACTTAACATCTGAGGTCATCAGTCCCCTAGAACTTAGAACTACTTAAACCTAGCTAACCTAAGGAGATCACACACATCCATGCCCGAGGCAGGATTCGAACCTGCGACCGTAGCAGTCGCGCGGTTTCGACCTGAAGCGCCTAGAACCGATCGGCCACCGCTGCCGGCTGGCGCTAATAGCAAAGGCACATAGGGAACACACACGACACAGATCTGTAAGTCCACGGTATTGGTCATAAGTAGAGAAAACCGTCCCGAAACACATGTGCTACAAAACGCCACTGTTTCGTGCGCATGTACCCCAACATCAGTATGGGATATGATCACCATACACATGTACACAGGCCGCACAACGGGTTTGCATACTCTGGATCAGGTGGTCGAGCAGCTGCTGGGGTATAGCCTCCCATTCTTGCACCAGTGCCTGTCAGAGCTCCTGAAGTGTCTTAGGGGTTTGAAGGCGTGCAGCGATACGTCGACCGAGAGCATCCCAGACGTGCTCGATGGGGTTTAGGTCTGGAGAACAGGCAGGCCACTCCAGTCGCCTGATATACTCTGTTTCAAGGTACTCCTCCACCATAGCAGCTCGGTGGGACCATGCATTATCATCCCATCACGAGGAAGGTGGGACCCACTGCACCCCTGAAAAGCGGACATACTGGTGCAAAATGACGTTCCGATACATCTGACCTGTTACAGTTCCTCTGCCAAAGACTTGCAGGGATGTACGTGCACCAATCATAATCCCACCCCACACCATCAAACCACGACCTCCATACAGGTCCCTTTCAAGGACATTAGGGGGTCGGTATCTGGTTCCTGGTTCACGCCAGATGAAAACCCGGCGACAATCACTGTTCAGACTATACCTGGACTCGTCCGTGAACATAAACTGGGACCACTGTTCCAATGATCATGTACTGTGTTCTTGACACCAGGCTTTACGAGCTCTCCTGTGACCAGGGGTCAGTGGAATGCACCTTGCAGGCCTCCGGGCGAATAAACCGTGTCTGTTCAGTTCTCCGTGGCCGTCTGAGGGCACTGATGGTGAGATGTCGATCTTCTTATGGTGTTGTACTCTGTGCTGTCACCGCCAGACACCACACTTGCTAGGTGGTAGCCTTTAAATCGGCCGCGGTCCGGTAGTATACGTCGGACCCGCGTGTCGCCACTATCAGTGATTGCAGACCGAGCGCCGCCACACGGCAGGTCTAGAGAGACTCCCTAGCACTCGCCCCAGTTGTACAGCCGACTTTGCTAGCGATGGTTCACTGACTACATACGCTCTCATTTGCCGAGACGATAGTTAGCATAGCCTTCAGCTACGTTATTTGCTACGACCTAGCAAGGCGCCAGTATCAGTTTCTATTGATATTGTTAATCATGTACCGTCAAGAGCGACGTTCGTCATTAATGGATTAAAGTTAAGTATTCCACCAGCTACGTCCATTTTTCTCCATTCTAATTCCCTTGTCATGTTCCAGACCTCACGCCAGCCTGCGTGAGCTAAAATGCGTGCATTTCGGCCTCCTCTAGTAACCCTGTGTTGGCTCTCCTGCCAACCACAACATACACTGTCGACGTCCCATACTGTAGCGCCTGGACACGTTTCCTGTCTGCTGGAATGGTTACCGTATCTTGAGAACACACTTCGTGGCACACGGAGGGCCCGTGCTACGACCTGCTGTGTCTGACCAGCCTCCAGTCGCCCTAGTATTCCACCCTTCATAACGTCATCAGAATGTGTTCTTTGAGCGATTTTCAATTCACAGTCACCATTAGCACGTCTGAAACCGTCTTCACACTTACTCGCTGCACCGTATTTTGACATGCAACGCAGGTCAGATGCACCTCTTGGTGATACCCCGAGGCGATTTAAAGCCGCAAACCGCCCACCAGAGCGTTGTTTCACCATGTATCAGCATTATCCTTCATTTATGAACATGAGTGTACACTGTAAGTCTTTTCTTGGTTAATCTTGTAACAAAGTATTAGTGAAGTTTTAAGCTCTTGTTAATCATTACTGTGACTCTGATCAATTTCTTAAAATATTTCCGTAAACATTGCAGATGTTTGTCGATATTTCGAAACATCGACATATTTGTCTCGATAGTAGCGATATCCTTTAAAAATATCGACGAGATATGTACTGATATTTAAAAAATTTTCCCGTTCCTGTTCTGCATTTCTGGTTATTCACGACTTTGGTTACATTACAGAAGTAACGGGTAAGGCGAACTCTAGATTGCGGTTTATTGGTAGAATCCTGAAGCGATGCAGTCCTTCAACAAAGGAAACACCTTGCAATACGTTAGTTCGTCCAGTCTTAGAGTATTGTTCGTCTGTATGGGAGTGAGATGGGTCTGATTCAAGTGATTGAGAAGGTCCAAAGAAGAGCGGCAAGATTCGTGACTGGTACATTTAGCCACCGCGAGAGCGTTACAAATCTCATAGAAAGTTTGAAGTGGGACACACTTTCAGACAGACGACGCGTTAAACAGAAGGAGCTGCTCAATAAATTCCGAAATCCAATCTTCGCCCAGGATGTAGAGCATATATTATTACCACCAAATTTCAAATCGCGTAATGATCACCATTCGAAGATAATGGAAATTAGAGCTCGTACTGAGGCGTCCAGACAGTCCTTTTTCCCTCGCGCGATCAGCGAGTGAAACAGAGGGGGGGGGGGGGGGGGGGTGGAGAGGGGGGGGGGGATATGACTTGGCGCGAATTGTGTCCTCCGCCACACACCGCTTGGTGGCTTGCGGAGTATATATGTAAATGTAGATCGTCTTTAACAACCCGCATCTGCATAGTAAGCAGGAGACCCGTGTTCGAATCTCATCGCTGGTACAAATTTTAATGCATTGCTTCAGTGTACATTATTGTCGAACATTTCTCTTGATAGTTTGTGACTGGATTTCACACGATCGACGTTTCCGCAATCTACGCCGTTTGGCATATAGGAGGCCGTGCTGCTCGAGATACCTCGTTACGTTTGAGCTCTCGAGATGTTCTAAGACGTCAGGGATACAGGACGGTAATTTAGCTGAACAGTATTATTTACCAGTCACTCGACACTTTTTTTGCTTCGACAGATATACGATAGTTAACGATTGAAAGAATGGCTAACCCAGCACAGTTTCACTCGGCACTGCAGCCGAGCTGTCTCGTGTACTGACAAGTACGATAATAGGGGTACGTTCTGTGCTGTGCGTTACGCGCATATCGACTTAGCGATAATACGGGACAACAGCTTTAGCGGCGCATTTGACTTGGACAGCACTGGCCGGTCAGCTGGTACAGCTAGCCTGCAGGTGCGTGGCCAGCTGCAGTTCACACGTAAAATGGGACGAGCAGAGGAGCCATACAGCTATAAGCAGAATGAACACTGCAAATCTCCGATAATATTTTTACTATTCTAACTGGAAATAAGAATGATGAAAATCCCTGATTTAAGCACAGGGTAATTTTTCTGCACGAGCTGTGTGTAACGTAAGCGAGTATTGATGGCTTTCACCGTACAGTTAAATATTGAAGCCAGTGAAGGTATAACTTAGCCGTCTGGTAATCTCTTAGCTCCTTCCTTATCCGAATCCGAGAAATACATTTCAGTTCTGGAAGTTTCACCTGCTACGTTGATAACGAGCCTACCAACAACAGAACCCAAGAAGCCAACCACGCGCAGCATTTTCTCTTCTCCTTTTATGACGAGCCGTTCTGTATGTCTCGCCAGCGTTCGGCAGTGACGTGTGAAGAAGCTGCGTGCGTTAGTTCCGGTACGTCTGGCAGCTTAACAGTCTTGTCACTGCTCGGGCCAAATTCCGCACTTTCGCTCCAAATCACTTCTGTTGGGTTCATATTGTAACGGTACAGTAGCAAATGTAAAAAGCCAGCATTCGTATGATGTGTCTCTAAGCTGGTCGTAGTTTGTGTTCCAAAAATGAACAGCGTAGAGACAAAAGTGATGACACATTCTGCAGGACCTGACCATCATTTTGCAGGACAATGCTCAAGCACGTTCGGTGCAAGCTGCTACTGATACATCAAAATATCCACGGGTGTACTGCCGGTCTACAGTGTCCAACGGGCACAATATTTCGGCGATCATACATGTCGCCATCATCAGGTGAACTGACGGACCGAGCTCCTGTGAACGTGCCGGCAAGGAGATCCGTACGCTACGGCTGCTCAGAGGGAACTGGGTTCGGTCTCGGCGGAGGCACTCCCGGTACTCAGAGTGGCAGATTCAACGTGCTCTCCGCCCAACCACTGCAGCACAACCTGTGGAGATGGATGAAGTCACGAGGGAAGAGGCAGGCACTGCGTTTATTCCATACACAGGCGCACTCTCGGGGAAAATCGCCCGCATTCTGAAGAAACACCGGGTCGGAACTGTGTTTTGTCCTCCGAATAAAACTCGTGCACTGGTGGGGAGCGCCAAAGATGACCTCGGTCTGAGGAAGGACGGCGTGTACCAGATTCCGTGTCAATGTGGGAAGTCGTATATTGGTCAGACGATGCGTACCGTCGAGGATCGATGCCGTGAACACCAGAGGCACACTCGACTGATGTATCCGAGCAAGTCGGCGGTCGCTAAACATTGTTTGTCGGAAAATCGCGCTATGGAGTATGACCGCACGAGGATTCTGGTACAGGCGTCGAGATACTGGGACAGCGTTGTTAGAGAGGCCATCGAAATTCGCACCAATGACGACCTCATAAACCGTGACTGTGGCTATAATCTTAGCAAGGCTTCGGAACCAGTGATTGGGTTAATCGAGAGTAAATCGAACAAACGTATAGATGTGACGACCAAGGCGGACAGAGCCATCACACCGACGTCATCTCAGACGCCGTCGCAATCTGTTCCACCGCGGGGCGCGGACGGCGGAGGGAGCGCGCCGCGGGCGGAGGGTATTTAAATCGGCCGCCGCCGCGACCGAACCCAGTTCCCTCAGAGCAGCCGTAGCGTACGGACCTCCGTGCCGGGATGTTCACAGGAGCTCTGTCCGTCAGTTCACCTGATGATGGCGACATGTATGATCGCCGAAATAGTGTGCCCGTTTGACACTGTAGACCGGCAGTGCACCGGTGGATATTTTGATTATCAAATACGCCGGGAGAAACTCAAGAATCACTGTTACTGATTTGTTTGACTGATGAGGCCCCTAAATGCTTTATCACTTACTGCTCTCCTCTCGTGAGTTCAACTCGATCTCTAAACTGATGGAAACACTTCACGGCATTCGCTTCAGAACTGCTACAAATTCGTTGGGCAATAGACCGCGCCGATCGAACTGTCAACACAACTGGCCCTGCTAAGAGTATCCTACGACTTCCACATCGGTGGCAACGGCTTGAACACGATGCTGGTGACTACTTTGAAGGACAGTAAAACTTTGAAACACGTATCTACTTTGTGCGAACTGTAAATAAATACTTGCCACTATTAAAGTTCCAACCCTCGTATAAAATCGTCAGGTGATAAAAGCATGAATTATCACGGTATCATCCCCGAAAAGCCTCATGGAACGTATGACGCTAAGTCATTTATTTTATGAATGTCCATCTTACTGCATAATTATCAAGAGTTTTGAGAAGAGGGCCTTTTCAATCCATGGAGATAGTGTGTACAAAATCGAGTAGTTCACGTACAGTTGCAATGAGTCGATGATTAGCCCGTACCAGGTTGGTTTCACTTTTACTGTTAGGTTCTCACATCATGTACACACCTTTGGCCCTACGTCTTTAAACATTAATCAACATTTTTAGTTGGATCAAGTCTGATATTTGGGACCCTTTGATAAATTTATAGCCGTTGTACATTTTGTTGTTTTAATCATTTGATTTGTAAGAAACGAAAGTTGCCTTCTGTTGTCGTTGTTGTGGTCTTCAGTCCTGAGACTGGTTTGATGCAGCTCTCCATGCTACTCTATCCTGTGCAAGCTTCTTCATCTCCCAGTACCTACTGCAGCCTACATCCTTCTGAATCTGCTTGGTGTATTCATGTCTTGGTCTCCCTCTACGATTTTTACCCTCCACGCTGCCCTCCAATGCTAAATTGGTGATCCCTCGATGCATCAGAAAGTGCCCTACCAACTGATCCCGTCTTCTAGTCAAGTTGTGCCACAAACTCCTCTTCTTCCCCAATTCTATTCGATACCTCCTCATTAGTTATGTGATCTACCCATCTAATCTTCAGCATTCTTCTGTAGCACCACATTTAGCAAGCTTCTATTCTCTTCTCGTCCAAACTATTTATCGTCCATGTTTCACTTGCATACATGGCTACACTCCATACAAATATTTTCAGAAAAGACTTGCTGACAGTTAAATCAATACTCGATGTTAACAAATTTCTCTTCTTCAGAAACGCTTTCCTTGCCATTGCCAGTCTACATTTTATATCCTCTCTACTTCGACCATCATCAGTTATTTTGCTCCTCAAATAGCAAAACCTCTTTACTACTTTAAGTGTCTCATTTCCTAATCTAATTCCCGCAGCATCTCCCGACTTAATTCGACTACATTCCATTATTCTCGTTTTGCTTTTGTTGATGTTCATCTTATACCCTGCTTTCAAGACACTGTCCATTCCGCTCAACTGCTCTACCAAGTTCTTTGCTGTCTCTGACAGAATTACTATGTCATCGACGAACCTCAAAGTTTTTATTTCTTCTCCATGGATTTTAATACCTACTCCGAATTTTTCTTTTGTTTCCTTTACTGCTTGCTCAATATACAGATTGAATAACATCGGGAAGAGGCTACAACCCTGTCTCACTCCCTTCCCAACCACTTCTTCCCTTTCATGCCCCTCGACTCGTATAACTGCCATCTGGTTTCTGTACAAATTGTAAATAGCCTTTCGCTCCCTGTATTTTACCCCTGCCACTTTTAGAATTTGTAAGAGAGTATTCCAGTCAACAATGTGAAACACCTCTAAGTCTACAAATGCTAGAAACGTAGTTTTGCCTTTCCTTAATCTAGCTTTTAAGATAAGTCGTAGGGTCAAATGGTTCAAATTGCTCTGAGCACTATGCGACTTAACTTCTTAAGTCATCAGCTGCCTAGAACTTAGAACTAATTAAACCTAACTAACCGAAGGACATCACACACATCCATGCCCGAGGCAGGATTCGAACCTGCGACCGTAGCGGTCTCGCGTTTCCAGACTGCAGCGCCTAGAACCGCCAGGCCACTTCGGTCGGCTCGTAGGGTCAGTGTTACCTCACGTGATCCAATATTTCTACGGAATCCAAACTGATCTTCCCCGAGGTCGCCTTCTACCAGTTTTTCCATTCGTCTGTAAAGAATTCGCGTTAGAATTTCGCAGCCGTGACTTCTTAAGCTGATAGTTCGGTGATTTTCACATCTGTCAACACCTGGTTTCTTTGGGATTGGAACTGTTGTATTCTTCTTGAAGTCTGAGGGTATTTCGCCTGTCTCATACATTTTGCTCGCCAGATGGTAGAGTTTTGTCATACCTACATCTTCTATAAATCGTTTTGCAGTTCGTCTTGATCTGCCGGATTTTTATTTCCTTATTTAGTTACGTTCCTTCACATATACCTGCAAGAAGAAATTCGGATGGGGGTCATATCTGGCGATCTTGGAGAACACAAATGCAAGGCGAAAGGTACGGTCGTTACTTTTTTGAGATAATCGAAGTGACTGGGATGAGCTACCTTCAAATGGTGCAGAATTGGCTTTTTGCACAACGTCAGGTGTACTGCGATGACTTCGTTGTCCAACATAATGCAGCTCGGCCACAATGGCACAACAAGGTGCTTCAGCTTCTCACCGACACTTTGCCTCAAAGGTGGAGTCGGCACACGTGACCACGAGACACTGCCCAGCGTTCTCGGCCTCCTAGACCGCCAGACAACACACTGTGCGATTTGTTCTTGTGGGGATATGTGAAGGAAAGTGTGTTCATCTCGCCTTGGTGACGTAGAGGAAGTGAAGGAAGAATAACACCCGCCATAACTTCTGTGAAAGTAGGTACGTTGTGTACATCAGGGCCTGCCAAACGCTGCACGGTGTGCAGACGTGCGGAAGTGCTGCACATGTGCGCACGTGACGTCTGTTATTAGACATGTGTCCTAAATGAACGGCGGCGGCTCCACTTCCCTGTGGTACAAGCCAGAGCGCAACGTATACAGTCTCGTTTAACCCTGGTGACCGTAACCTTAACAGAGAAGTACTGAGAAATGGCAAGTAATGTGAAAAAGCAAAGGACGGGAGATCTATGCTCTCAGTAGTTTAAAAGTGACTGGGAACTGCAATTCTTTTTTGTAGCCGCTGGTGAAAACTCACAGTGTTTGCCATGCCGCCGAATAATAGGCGTCCAGCGTAAGTTTTCAATTGAAAGACTTTACAATGCATATCAGAAAGACGAGTATAGTGCCCGCATCTCGTGGTCGTGCGGTAGCGTTCTCGCTTCCCACTCCCGGGTTCCCGGATTCGATTCCCGGCGGGATCTGGGATTTTCCCTGCCTCGTGATGGCTGGGTGTTGTGTGATGTCCTTAGGTTAGTTAGGTTTAAGTAGTTCTAAGTTCTAGGGGACTGATGACCATGGATGTTAAGTTCCGTAGTGCTCAGAGCCATTTTAAACGAGTGTAGTGTACTCCTCAGTGAAGAACGGCAAGCAAAACTAAATGTCCTTAAGAAAATGGACGAGACATCAACTCGATTTTACTCTACGTCAAAGTAACTGATATTTCTTGAACTCTTACTTTGTTGTGTTACATTTATGTCTGTTTTACTGTAAGCTGTACAATGTACTGTTTTGAATTTCCCAGAGTGACAACCACACTAAATCTTCACTGCGAGCAAGTTTTAAAATCGCATTAAGAATTGCACAATCTGGGACACCCTTTTCCGAAGGGGAGTTTGTGAAACGGTGTCTGATTGATGCCGCAGAACTCGTGTGTCCCACGAACGTTAGCAGGTTTCAAGGAATCAGTCTATCCAAACAAACAGAGACAAGATGTATCAGTGCAATGGCAGGCGATCTGCACAGGCATCTAATAAATAAGGCTACATACTTTGTTGTTTATCTTTTGCACTCGATGAAGCAACGGATCTTACAGTTACAGCCTAGGTTGTGATATACATACGAAGTGTCGATAACGCACTTTGTGTAACAGAGGAGCGACGTCAGCGCGTAGAAACATGCGCTACGTGAACGCTGACGGCTGCGGCGTGCCCGCTGTGACCCGGAAGTTGCACATGTGCAGGAGCATCGCACGCGTGCAGAATTCCTGGCCGGCCCTGGTGTACAGTTTACGACGAAATTAGCTATCGTCTAGATGAGGGCTTCCTAAACCGTGGTCCGCGGACCCCTTAGTGGTACGCCGGCTCTTTCTACGGGGTCCGCGGCTACCTTTCACCAAATCGTGTAAAATAATGAGTAAAATTATTGAATAAAAATGTGAAAATCAAATTCATCACTATTTTTTCCGTGTGTAAAACATGTGTACTTTTACTTCAGGTCGTATTCCCAAGCAGCCTTTGCGGTTCCTAAGTGAGAACGCATACACAGTTTAGTGCGGCTTCTCGTATCGACTGTTTAGCAACAATACGGGGGTCGTTTGTGCCGCCGGCTCACGGCGCTAGATGCGCATGCGCAGAGCGATCCTTGTCGACCAATCACAGCGCTCGCTGGCACGTATGCGGCCCCAGGCATCATTAAATGTTAAACTTGCTTTGTCAGTGCACTACTTATTTCATAAGTCGATTTTTGACCAGTTTATTAATTCTAACATGGATCCGTGGCTGAAGTCAGGATCATTGAAAAAGGCTGCAGTTTCTCCATCGCCTTTACAACAAGGGAAGTTTCCAGTTCAAATGGATGAGGAGGGAGGACGGTCAAAGAGAGACTTTACATACATTTGAACATTTTTCTTCGTATTTCACAAAAACACACACAACTGTTACGAAATATGCAAGCTCTTTACACAACAGTAGCCAAATACACACACACACACACACACACGACTGTTACGAAATATGCATGCTCTTTACACAACAGTAGCCAAATACATACGCACGCGACTGTTGCGAAATATGCATGCTCCTTACACAACAGTAGCCAAATACACACACACACACACACACACACACACACACACACACACACACACGACTGTTACGAAATATGCTTCCTCTTTACACAACAGTAGCCAAATACACACACACACACACACACACACACACACATGCGACTGTTACGAAATATGCATGCTCCTTACACAACAGTAGCCAAATACACACACACACGCGCGCGATTGTTACGAAATATGCATGCTCTTTACACAACAGTAGCCAAATACACACACACACACACACACACACACACACACACACACACACACACACACACACACATGCGACTGTTACGAAATATGCATGCTCTTTACACAACAGTAGCCAAATACACACACACACACACACACACACACACACACGACTGTTACGAAATATGCATCCTCTTTACACAACAGTAGCCAAATACACACACACACACACACACACACACACACAACTGTTACGAAATATGCATCCTCTTTACACAACAGTAGCCAAATACACACACACACACACACACACACACACACACACACACACACACACATGCGACTGTTACGAAATATGCATGCTCCTTACACAACAGTAGCCAAATACACACACACACACACACACACACACACACACACACACACACACACACATGCGACTGTTACGAAATATGCATGCTCTTTACACAACAGTAGCCAAATACACACACACACACACACACACACACGACTGTTACGAAATATGCATCCTCTTTACACAACAGTAGCCAAATACACACACACACACACACACACACACACACACAACTGTTACGAAATATGCATCCTCTTTACACAACAGTAGCCAAATACACACACACACACACACACACACACACACACACACACACACACACACATGCGACTGTTACGAAATATGCATGCTCCTTACACAACAGTAGCCAAATACACACACACACACGCGCGCGACTGTTACGAAATATGCATGCTCTTTACACAACAGTAGCCAAATACACACACACACACACACACACACACACACACACACACACACACACAAACACATGCGACTGTTACGAAATATGCATGCTCTTTACACAACAGTAGCCAAATACATACGCACGCGACTGTTGCGAAATATGCATGCTCCTTACACAACAGTAGCCAAATACACACACACACACACACACACACACACACACACACACACACACACACACACGTCACGAAATATGCATGCTCTTTACACAACAGTAGCCAGATAAAGGAAGGGAACAGACCATAAGCGACAGCTTGTCAACAGCGAACAGTTAGGACGTGGCGTTGATTGCTCTTGGAGGAAGCCGGCCGCGGTTGGGCGAGCGCTTCTGGCGCTGCAGTCCCGAACCGTGGGACTGCTACGGTCGCAGGTTCGAATCCTGCCTCGGGCATTGGTGTGTGTGATGTCCTTAGGTTAGTTAGGTTTAAGTAGTTCTAAGTTCCAGGGGACTTATGACCTAAGATGTTGAGTCCCATAGTGCTCAGAGCCATTTGAACCATTTTTTTCTTGGAGGAAGAAAGCTCCATCGTGTCAAATTTCAATTACCAAGTAATTTCAATCAGGCTATAGTGTGTTGAACAAATGGAGTAAATCCACTAGCAAGTGTCTGGATACAGTGGGAATTCAAATTGGATTGTTAATTTCAAGTTGCTTTCATTCATCTCTAAACCAACTTCGGAAGGGGGGGGGGGGGGGTTAATTGGGAACATGGTACTTGCATTAAGAAGCTTTCAGTTCCCATTGGCTTCGATCTGAAATTTGAAGTTACTGTGCTCTTGACTGACTAGGGGTCCGCCATGGATTTTCGACAGAAGTTGAAGAGGTTGGGAAGCCCTTGTCTAGATCTTGATCTTGTTGGTGGTGGTGGAAACACAGAGCATTTTTAATGGGATAGCTGTTGCAATTCATGCCATGTTTGTAATATGTTTTATCCATAAATGTTGAATTTTGAAAGCGGGTCACTGTTTTTAAAACACCCACTATACGGAGTGTTTCACGAGGAACGGTAAATATTTTACGAGGTGGTAGTACAGACGAATTACAATAAAAAAATGCCGTATAACGTGTGTCCAGTTTCTCCGCGTACAGAGATACAGCCGAGTTCAATGTGTTTTCGTTTCGTGTTTTGGTACACCGGTTGCTGTGGGCGTCTTTATCGAATGTCAGCAGTAGAGTGTTGTTGACGTTGTGAAGTTGTGCTTCAGTTTGCATCGAACTTTTCAGTGTGATTTGTTGGCCAAGTCTGCCCGTATTTGCACGTGCTGAATATGTCGATACGGTATTTGTGTATGGGTGCTGCCGCTGCTTGTAGAGAATATGGAATACGATTTCCTAACCGCACACTACCACATTCAAGAGTATCTTCTCGTCTGAAACCTCCTGGCAGATTAAAACTGTGTGCCGGACCGAGACTCGAACTCGGGACCTTTGCCTTTCGCGGGCAACTGCTCTACCATCTGAGCTACCCAATCACGACTCACGCCCCGTCCTCAGAGCTTTAATTCCGCCAGTACCTCGTCTCCATCTTTCCAAACTTAACAGAAGCTCTCCTGCGAACCTTGCAGAACTAGCACTCCTGGAAGAAAGGATACTGCGGAGACATGGCTTAGCCACAGCCTGGGGGATGTTTCCAGAATGAAATTTTCACTCTGCAGCGGAGTGTGCGCTGATATGAAACTTCGTGGCAGATTAAAACTGTGGCGCCGGACCAGACTCGAACTCGGGACCATTGCCTTTTGCAAGAAAGTGCTCTACCACTGAGCTACCCAAGCACGACTCACGCCCCATCCTCACAGCTTTACTTCCGCCAGTACCTCGCCTCCTACTTTCCTGCAAGGTTCGCATGAGAGCTTCTGTAAAGTTTGGAAGGTGGGAGACGAGGTACTGGCAGAAGTAAAGCTGTGAGGACGGCGCGTGAGTCGTGCTTGGGTAGCTCAGATGGTAGAGCAGTTGCCCGCGAAAGGCAAAGGTCCCGAGTTCGAGTCTCGGTCAGGCACACAGTTTTAATCTGCCAGGAAGTCTCATATCAGCGCACACTCCGGTGCAGAGTGAAAATCTCATTCTGTCTTCTCGTCCGTTCAATGCACGCACGACACTGGTACAGTGCCCAGCAGCCATACTGCATCTGAAAGTGTAAAAGAACACGTGTGGATCAAGTAGAAAACATTATTCAGTCGGTAGAAGGTAGTCTTTCAACGAGAACAGGTAGAATTTCTGCACGTGTCGGCCTTCAATAAGGTGCTGGGGAATGGAAGCCCATTCTTCATGGAGTGTTTGCACTGAGGAGAGGTATCTACGTCGGTCGGTGAGGGCTGGCACGAAGTTGGCGTTCCAAAACATGCCAAAGGTGTTCTATAGGATTCAGGTCAGGGCTGTGTGCAGGCCAGTCCATTACAGGGATGTTATGGTCGTGTAAGCACTCCGACACAGGCCGTGCAGAACGAACAGGTGCTCCATCGTATTGAAGGATGCAATCGCCATGCCCGAATTGCTCTTCAGCAGTGGGAAGCAAGTAGGTGCTTAAAACGTCAGTGTAGGCCTGTGCTGTGGTAGTGTCACACAAAGCAACAAGGGGTGCAAGCTCCCTCCATGAAAAACGCGACATCGCCGTAACACCACAGACTGAATTTTACTGTTGGCAGTACACACGCTGGTAGATGACGTTCAGCAGGCATTCGCCATAGCCACACCCTGCCATCGGATCGCCACATTGTGTACCGTGATTCGTCACTCCACTCGACGTTTTTGCCACTTTTCAGTCGTCCAATATTTTCGCTCCTTACCCCAAGCGACGCGTCGTTTGGCATTTACAGGCCTGATGTGTGGCTTATGAGCAGCCGCTCGACCGAGAAATCCAAGTTTCCTCACCTCCCGCCTAACTGTCTTAGTACTTGCAGTGGACCCTGATGCAGTGTGGAATTATTGTGTGATGGTCTGGATAGATGTATGCCTATTACACATTACGACCCTCTTCAACTG
Organism: Schistocerca gregaria; assembly: GCF_023897955.1. Lineage (NCBI taxonomy): Eukaryota > Metazoa > Arthropoda > Insecta > Orthoptera > Acrididae > Schistocerca > Schistocerca gregaria. The sequence continues at coordinate 104,427,730 of NC_064930.1, read as the reverse complement.
TCGGCGGTCTCAGTCAACAGACGAGATAGGCCTGTACGCTTTTGTGCTGTACGTATCCCCTGACGTTTGCACTTCACTATCGCATCGGAAACAGTGGACCTAGGGATGTTTAGGAGTGTGGAAGTCTCGAGTACAGACGTATGACACAAGTGACACCCAATCACCTGACCACGTTCGAAGTCCGTGAGTTTAGCAGAGCGCCCCATTCTGCTCTCTCACGATGTCTAATGACTGCTGAGGTCGTGGACATGGAGTACCTGACAGTAGGTGGCAGCACAATGCCCCTAAAATGAAAAACGTATGTATTTTGGGTTGTCCGGATACTTTTGATCACATAGTGTATGTGGAAAACATTGACGAGGAGAAGGGACAGGATGATATGTCATCTTTTGAGACATCAGGGAATGACTTGAATGGTACTAGAGGGAGCTGTAGAGGGCAAAAACTATAGAGGAAAACAAAGATTGGAATACATCCAGCAAATAATGGAAGATGTCGGTTGGAAGTGCTACTCTGAAATGAAGAGGTTGTCACAGGAGAGGAATTCGTAGCGGGTCGCATCAAACCAGTCAGAATACTGATGAATCAAAAAAAATTGCAGAACAGTATCGGTATTTACTGTATCATTGTCTGTTTCAGTGCCATTACGTTTACGCAGCGTCTGGACAGACGGCTTCGTTCTGTTCACTGATTTACTTTTAATTCGCCACAGACAGTTGAGTGTACGCACACGAGGAAGGGATTGGCCTTTCGGAATTTCGTGCGGTGGAAAAAAAAAGGAGTACGCTGGCGGCCCCTACAAAGGCCATACTAAGGAACACGGACTGGGAAAAGACAGTGGACTGTGTGTGTGACGTAATGCCGCAGTCTGTGACGCGCCAGTAGTGGCCGCGTGGAGTGTGTGTGTGGCCGGTAGCCGCTAGATAAGATAACGGCAGCAGCTGCGTGTGTGTGTGTGTCCGTGTTTGCACGTGATGGGCGTGGCGAAGCACGCACTTCAGAAGCACTGCGGAGCTACTCCCACTTATCACATTCCACCTCCCGAGACAGTTCCTCTTCATTAAGGGAAGCTCCAGACCCGTCACTGCAAAATTACAAAATTACGAGGTCTGATAAAAAAAAGAGCACTCGAATTTTTATTTCATTGTTTTTGTTTTTCAGGGAAAATATGATACATCAATGTTATGTCCTTCAAAACAGTCTTAATTGGATACTACCAGTAAACTCCATCCAGCCCCGATTCTATAAGGAATCGCTCGCATGTATAAATCAGCTTCGAACGTCTGATTACTTTATAAGTGAGTTAATCTCTACATACTGGATGTTTCAGAGGAATACTAAATACGAGGGCTATCCACAAAGTACGTTACGTTTTGGAATTAATAATAAATAACGTATTGGAATTTTTTTTATTGTATACAGATGAAAGCCACACTTAAATGCTACTTTTCTACATAGTTGCCATTTAAATTAAGGCACTTATCGTAGCGATGGACGAGCTCGGAAATTCCTTCGTCGTAAAATTCGGCCGCCTGCGCCTTCAGCCACGTGGTTAATCAGTAACCCGGTAGAAATACGATTTTTGTGGATTTCCTGGAAAGAGGCACTACAATAAACTCTCAAAGGTGTTTCCAAACTCTGCACAACCTCAGAAGAGCAATACAGAACAAGCGCAGGGGAAAGTTGGGCTTGCCGAGCGAGGTGGCGCAGTGGTTAGCACACTGGACTCGCATTCGGGAGGACGACGGTTCAATCCCGTCTCCGGCCATCCTGGTTTAGGCTTCCCGTGATTTCCCTACATCGCTTCAGGCAAATGCTGGGATGGTCCCTTTGAAAGGGCACGGCCGATTTTTTTCCCCATCCTTCTCTCACCCGAGCTTGCGCTCCGTCTCTAATGACCTCGTTGTCGACGGGACGTTAAACACTAATCTCCACCTCCTGATTCACGACAACGCCCGGGCCCACACGGCAAATACCACTCGTGGAGTTCTCGAATCTTTTAAGTGGGAGTTGTTTCCCCATCCGTCGTACAGTCCCGACCTGCCACCGAGCGACTTCCACTTATTCCCAGCAATGGAGAAGTGGTTGGCAGTGCACCGTTTTGGAGACGACGCACAGCTTCGAGAAGAGGCAACCACGTGGTTGAAGGCTCAGGCGGCCGAATTTTACGACGATGGAATTTCCATCGCTACGATAAGTGCCTTAATTTAAATGGCAACTATGTAGAAAAGTAGTGTGTTAGTGTGGATTTCATCGGAATATAATAAAAAAATTCCAGTACTTTATTTTTACTTCCAAAACGTAATGTACTTTGTGGAGGTGGTAGTATAGACGAATTGAAAAAAAAAAAAGCCACATAACGTGTCTCCAATTTTTATTGAATATTGAGTAGGCAGATACAGATGTTGGTATGTAACACAAACAAACTTAAAGCAAGGGCAAATGAGGACGCTCACAGCTGATTTTCAAAAATTTCACCGCCAGCTTCAGTGCACTTCTGACTTCTTGACAACACCACGTGCAGGAGAGCTGCGCTACTGATTATCCGAACGATAAAATCGGCTCTTACTGTTACTTTTTCTTTGCAGACTTCACCTTTCAGCCATCCCCACTGACAAAAATCGAAAGCGGTAAGGTCCGGGGACCACGTGCCCATATCTACCGGACCACCTTCCGGGAAATGTTATGTTTAGATGTTGTGTCACCTGACGACTACAACGCGCAAGACCCCCGTTAAGTTGAACATACGCATTCTTTTAGCCAAACTCTAACTATCTCTTTAATTATTCTTATTTAAACACTGACCAACAGAATTTTTCCTGACAAAGACAACTCAAACTTAACCTGTTCATTTGTCACCAACAACATACGAGTCCAACGCAATCTGACTAGTATACATTGACAACATGACTTCCGATAATTAACACAGTAGAATGGCCCTGAATTGCAAGAAATCCTAACAATCATACAAATCCAAAAAATATGAAATTAAAGAAATATGAAACTACCTCCAACTTTGTTAATTGCCTAAACTCATTTCAGTCACGAGTCCCATCAGTGCAAACCCCATTCTTTGTCATAAGTCACTTACCTCACAGAAAATCTTTATACTGCAGCAATTACAGCATGTAGCAGCTGCAGCCAGATGAGTGAAAAGATTTCAACTAATGTAGATTCTAGCTACTAGGAGGCATATGGTTAGTGATAGATTTTGTTGAAGAGCAAACAATGTATTTTGGAAATTTTTCCTGATGCATGTGACAACCAGTTGCAAAAATTGTGTAGTTGACAATAATTCTCTGCCCAAACATTATCAACAAAGCATCCATCACCATGCATTTCATTGCGTATTTCCTCGTAAACACGTCATTCCCCCTCACTTTACAATGCATGTCCTGCCAACTCGGAGTCTCCACTAAGAACGTCATGACCATACACTTCCCTATCCAATAGCTAACTGCTGGTCCGTCCAACCACAGAATCTCTTGCCGAGGGTGCAGAGCGGTGTCAGCGATATTAACACGGTCTAACAGCGCCGCAAATATACAAACAGGTTACTTACAGAAAGAAACTAAAAAAAATGCTGGAAGCTCGTTTTCATGAAAGTGCAAACAGTGGGGTCCTGTAAGACGCTGCTCTAACACAACAGGCCAAATCAACTTATTATCTATCAGTCCACACCACACATTTTCAGAGAAGCGTCCTAGAAAATGTGTCTCCACAGTGGCACGTGGGTTCTCTTCAGACCGCTGATGTGAATTACGGGTGCTGTTGATGCCGCCACGACTGAAAGTCGCTTCATCAGTGCAGAGTACAAATGGGATTACCTCCCGATTTTCAAATATCCAATGACAAAATTTCCAATCGTCCATCTTCATCTCCTGCTCGATGGTGTCGAATGAGCTGTAAATGATACAGATGGAAGCCGTGCATACGTAATGTCCGCCATAGTCTTGCGTGTGGAACGCCGATACGTGCAGAAATTCCACCTGTGCTTGTTGAAGCTCTACATTGCACCGACTGAATAAAGTCTTCTACTTCATCCACAGTCTATCCATTTACAGGTCCAGATACAATATAACTGCTGGGCACTATACCAATGTCACGCAGTGTATTGAACAGGCGAGAAAACACTCCTGAATCTGGTAGTCTGCTGTTAGGAAATCGTATGCCGTATTCTCTACAACCGGACGGCTGGTGTGGCCGAGCGGTTCTAGGCGCTACAGTCTGGAACCGCGCGACCGCTACGATCGCACGTTCGAACCTGCCTTGGGCACGGATGTGTGTGATGTCCTTAGGTTAGTTAGCTTTAAGTAGTTCTAAGTTCTAGGGGACTTATGACCTCAGCAGTTAAGTCCCTTGTGCTCAGAGCCATTTGAACCATCTTTTTCTCTACAACCAGCCGCAGCATCCGTACTCAACTACCGTATCATCATACTCAGCCATGTCTAAATACGTGCGGCGTATATACACTCAACACTACGGTAGACTTGGCCAACAAATCATAATAAAAACACCAATGTAAACTAAAGCATAACTTCACTCTACCGCTGGCGTTCGAAAAATACGCCCATAGCAACCTGCGTACCACCACACTAAGCGAAAATGCATTGAACACAGCTGTATCTCTCTACTCAGTAGAAATTGGGGACGTATGTTACGATAATCATTCAATAATTAAAGAGACAAGCTGTTCTGGAGAGAAAAGCGTTCATTTTTAAATAACAATACTTTTTCTGCTTTTCAACACAATCCCCTTGAACATTTATGCACTTCTTCCAACGGGCTACAAGCTTTTCTATTCCGGCTGCAAAGACCTCTTTATCATGATGTTTGAACCAATATCCCACAAACTTATCACGTCCTCGTCCTGAAGACTCTTCCCAATTAATCCGTGCTTCAGTGCACTAGGTGTTACATGAGGACTGTAAGGGGGGATGAGGCACTACTTCCAAGCCAATTTTTTCGATGGTTTCACGGGTTAGTTGATTAATATGAGGACTTGCGCTGTCTTGCTGGAGAATCACACCTCTCTGAGTTTTGCGACGTCTCTCATGTCCGGTTTTACCTTGTTTGTTAGCTGAACACTAATTTCTGCCCAATTAATCGATTCACACAATTTGCTTGGGTGCCAGCTCCGGTTCGTCGTTCGAACCTCGCTTAACATACCATATTGTATTGTATTGTATGTTAACTGGGGGCCTAGAAACGACGGAGAGGCTTCGTTCCCGCCGCAGCCGCAGTGGTCCACGACGACTACCTCAGTCCACTTCACCCGCCCGCCGCCCCACACCGAACCCAGGGTTATTGTGCAGTTTGGCCCCCGGAGGACCCCCAGGGAACGTCTCACACCAGACGAGTGTAACCCCTGTGTTTGCGTGGTAGAGTAGCGGTGGTCTACGCGTATGTGGAGAACTGGTTTGCGCAGCAGTCGCCGACATAGTGTAGCTCAGGCGGAATAAGGGGACCCAGCCCGCATTCGCCGAGGCAGATGGAAAACCGCCTAAAAACCATCCGCAGAGTGGTCAGCACTTCGGACCTCGACACAAATCCGCCGGGCGTAGGTAGATGCCGTGTATCTCGACTTCCGCAAGGCGTTCGATACAGTTCCCCACAGTCGTTTAATGAACAAAGTAAGAGCATATGGACTATCAGATCAATTGTGTGATTGAATTGAGGAGTTCCTAGATAACAGAACGCAGCATGTCATTCTCAATGGAGAGGAGTCTTCCGAAGTAAGAGTGATTTCAGGTGTGCCACATGGGAGTGTCATAGGACCGTTGCTATTCACAATATACATAAATAACCTGGTGGATGACATCGGAAGTTCACTGAGGCTTTTTGCAGATGATGCTGTGGTGTATCCAAAGGTTGTAACAATGGAAAATTGTACTGAAATGCAGGAGGATCTGCAGCGAATTGACGCATGGTGTAGGGAATGGCAATTGAAAATGTAGACAAGTGTAATGTGCTGTAAATACATAGAAAGATAGATCTCTTATTATTTAGCTACAAAATAGCAGGTCAGCAACTGGAAGCAGCTAATTCCATAAATAATCTGGGAGTACGCATTAGGAGTGATTTAAAGTGGAATGATCATATAAAGTTGATCGTCGGTAAAGCAGATGCCAGACAGAGATTCATTGGAAGAATCCTAAGGAAAAGTAATCCGAAACAAAGGAAGTAGGTTACAGTGCGCTTATTCGCCCACTGCTCGAATACTGCTCAGCAGTGTGGGATCCGTACCAGATAGGGTTGATAGAAGAGATAGATAAGATCCAACGGAGAGTAGCGCGCTTCGTTACAGGATCATTTAGTAATCGGAAAAGCGTTACGGAGATGATAGATAAACTCCAGTGGAAGACTCTGCAGGAGAGACGCTCAGTAGCTCGGTACGGGCTTTTGTTAAAGTTTCGAGAACATACCTTCACCAGAGACTCAAGCAGTATATTGCTCCCTACTACGTATATCTCGCGAAGAGACCATGAGGATAAAATGAGAGAGATTAGAGCCCACACAGAATCATACCGACAATCCTTCTTTCCACAAACTATACGAGACTGGAATAGAAGGGAGAACCGATAGAGGTACTCAAGGTACCCTCCGCCACACACCGTCAGGTGGGTTGCGGAGTATGGATATAGATGTAGATGTAGACCAGGCGCTCCTTCCCGCTCTGGAAAGCCGTGCGTTAGACCGCACGGCCAACCGGCCGGGCTTAACATACCGTAACACAGCTACAGTAAGAGAGATGTTAGAATGGCTGTGGAAATGGCAGCTGGCGCGGGCTCAACCAAACACTTTTCACCCCTATGGTTGTAGCTCACACAGGAACCGAACACCAACACCCCTCGTCCCCGAACGGCGACTGTGCGGGCGGCCTTTCCATAAAATCATATTTGTTGCAGTTCTTCCGCGCTGTAACGATTATAACTTTTGAGTAAGGTAGAAATTAGATGTTTTTAATCCTTGAAGTTATCCTGGCGTACTGAATATTCTATGACGTTTCGGGATTGCAGCCGGATTATATTGACTTTTTGCAACAATATGACACTTTTGTAGTGTAGGACAATGTCACGCTTCTTGCAACACCTAAATTCAATCCAGAGTACGGCTTGCCGGTTTTGGATGTACTGGTTACTAGGACAGCGGGTGGGTGCTTAGGACATTATGTCTACCGTAAGCCCACACATACAGATCTCTATCTGCAAGCTGAAACGTGCCCTTAGAAAAATTTATGAATTACTCTGCTGATAAACCTCTTACATTATTTGAGCAAAACTGAACGTACTCAGACATTTCGCTCTTTACCTATTCTGATCAACACTAAACTGACACACAATATTTTTACCGCAACGCAATCTGACTTTCAATAATCTCTACAAAAGAATGGCCCTGACTAACATTAGCCTATACGTTTCACAAATCACTTACCTCACAAAAATCTTGGTTACTCAAGCTACTGCAATACAGCGAGCGCCACTAATGGCAGCTAAATAAAAGATTCAAACTACTGAAGGCACTAACTACTGATAAGCAGAGTCAGCAAATGAAAGATTTTGATAGACAACAAACAATGTATTTACCTTAATAGTGTTCAAAAGTCATTATATATATAACCAGTATTACAAATTTACTCTTTCTGATGGACACGCGTCCAGATCGTCCGCTCTCAAAACTCCGCCATCTCTCTCCCCACATCCACCACTGCTGGCGGCTCACCTCCAACTGCGCAACGCTACGCGCTGTTAACAGCCAACTGCCCACCACTACAATAGCGAATATTCCAACAATGCCACTCAGCCACAGACTTCACACAGCACAGCCAGTGATTTTTCATACAGAGCGCTACGTGGGCTTACCAACATAAAAACCTAAACAGGCTACTTACAAAGCTACGAACTACCATCACCGTTCACAAACTACCAGCGTCTTTAGAACGTTGGTGCACCGGGCTCACGTTGTATGTGATGAAGACAGCCTTATGAAGTAGCTAGACCATCTACAATCGGCGTTCAAAGGTAACGGTTACTCTGCAGTTTCGTTAGCGCTGAGGAGGAAGAATTGTGACCACCCACAACATCAAGAAAATATGGAGCTGTTCAAGTCCAGGGCGTTTCCTTCATACGTAGGCAGGGCTCTAACGAAACATCAAATTAAAGAAATCTTCAGACCACCGGCGGAGATTAGAGCTCTTGGTAAAGGACGATCTGGTTCTCTGGAAGGCAGGGATTCACAAAATCCATCGCCAGCTTAGCAAAGCTTACCACACAGGTCAGACGATGCGCACAATACATGCAAGATGCATTGGACAAACGGTTCAAATGGCTCTGAGCGATATGGGACTTAACATCTCAGGTCATCAGTCCCCTAGAACTTAGAACTACTTAAACACCTAACTAACCTAAGGACATCACACACATCCATGTCCGACGTAGGATTCGAACCTGCGATCGTAGTATTCGCGCGGTTCCGAACTCAAGCGCCTAGAAACGCTCGTCCACCGCGGCCTGCTGCATTGGACACGAGCACCACACAGCCCGGTAAGTGAGTCATAGCTGAACAGGACACACTATGGATTGTCCTGACACAAAAATCTTGGCCCCGGCGAGATCCTTTTGTGATTCGGTAATTAAAGAATCTGTGGAAATACACTACCTGATCAAAAGTATCCGGACACCCACAAAAATATACGTTTTTAATATTAGGTACACTGAGCTGCCACCTACTGCCAGGTACTCCATATCAGCGACCTCAGCAGTCATTAGACATCGTGAGAGAGCAGTATGGGGCGCTCCACGGAACTCAAGAACTTGGAACTTAATCAGATGATTGGGTATCGCTTGTGTCATACGTCTCTAAGCGAGATTTCTGCACTCCTAAACCCCTAGGTCCACTGTTTCCAATGTGATAGTGAAGTGGAAACGTGAAGGGACACGTACAACACAAAAGCGTAAAGGCCGACCTCGTCTGATGGATGACAGAGACCGCCGACAGTTGAAGAGGGTCGTAATGTGTAAGAGGCAGACATCTATCCAGACCGTCACGCAGGAATTCCAAACTGCATCAGGATTCACTGAAAGTACTGTGACAGTTAGACCTCGTGAGAAAACTTGGATTTCACGGTCGAGCGACTGCTCATAAGACACATCACTCCAGTAAATGCCAAAACGCGCCTCGCTTGGTGTATGGAGCGTAAACATTGGACGATTCAACAGTGGAAACACGTTGTGTGGAGTGACGAATCACGGTACACGATGTGCCGATCCGATGTCAGGGTGTGGGTATGGCGAGCGCCCTGTAAACGTCATCTGCCAGCGTGTGTAGTGGTGTAGTGACAACAGTAAAATTCGCAGGCGGCGGTGTTATGGTGTGGTAGTGTTTCTCGTGGAGATGGCTTTCACTCCTTGTTTAGCGTGGCACTACCACAGCACAGGCCTATATTGATTTTTTAAGCAGCTTCTTGCTTCCCACTGTTGAAGAGCAATTCGGGGATGGCGATTGCATCTTTCTACACGATCGAGCACCTGTTCATAATGTACGGACTGTGGCGGAGTGGTTACACAACAATAACATCACTGTAATGGACTGACCTGAATCCTATAGAAGACCTTTGGGATGTTTTGAAACGCCGACTTCGTGCCAGGCCTCACTGACTGACATCGATACCTCTCCTCAGTGCAGTCCGCGAAGAATGGTCTGCCATTCTGCAGGAAACCTTCCAGCACCTGATTGAATGTACGCCTGCGAGAGTGGAAGCTGTCATCAAGGCTAAGGGTGGGCGAACGCCATTTTGAATTCCAGCATTACCGATGGAGGGTGCCACGAACTTGTAAGTCATTTTGAGCCAGGTGTACGGATACTTTTCATCACATAGTGTATGCCTAGCACAAAGTCGTCAAGGCGGTTTTCAATTGGACAAGGCTTGGGACCCGGTGATCTCTTTCATTTCTTGTGAGAGAAAACATTTCATTTGTAATGAGACATCTGGTGACATCTGACGTTTGTTTTTAACCAGACGAGCTTCCCAACAGAGGTTGGAGTATAGTTTCACCGCTGGCCGTTGTGGCCGAGCGGTTCTAGGCGCTTGAGTCCGGAACTGCGCTGCTGCTAGAATCACAGCTCCGGATCCTGCCTTGGGCATGGATGTGTGTGATGTCCTTAGGTTAGTTAGGTTTGAGTAGTTCTAAGTCTAGGGGACTGATGACCTCAGATGTGAACTCCCATAGTGCTCAGAGCCATTTGAACCATTTATAGTTTCACCACTGCACCTGCGCGCCACAAGTGGAACAGTCTTTGTAGAGGGCGCGTGTTTCGTTAAATGACGCTCCTGTGACGGCTGCCATTGTGCACGCGTTTCTATGCCAGTTTTTCCCATATGGTGGGTATTGTGAACTAGCAGTGCTCCACGAATTGCCAACTGTGTTTTTGAACTTTATGTCGACTGAACTGTCCCACAATGGATGTCTCAACGTCAGTGTATGTTTTAACCCCCATTGGCTCCACTTGCTATGTTCTTATGTCCCTCTTTTTATCGCTTTTTATATGTATGGTTTCCTCCTTTTATTATCTGTGATGTCACTCGGTTGAAGAGCGGCGGACTGTGCCGCCGCCAACCCTCCCCTGCCCATAAGGATCAGGGGACCCCCCCCCCCCCCCAAAAAAAAAACTAGCACTCTCCAATGCGGGCCTGAAGATGGCTGGACAGTTCCCAGCAGAAAATCGTGGCAAGAAGTCAACGTGATCCGACTGCAATCCTGAAACCTCATGTGAGAAGCTGAATATCTACCTGAGTAATTGTCCTACCAGCACTTTGTTTGTCGTTATAGAAAATACACAGACAACTAAACGACTTCACTGTAAGTCCGTGACCTGGGTTCGTATCTCTCACGTCACACCGTCCTTGACATCCAGGGTAGACACATTCTTTTTAAAGGTTCTGTAGTCGTGTGGTCCGGTCGCAGTAACCAGCTAATTCTACGCCTCTCTGTTTCAGGTAAGCCACGCCCCACCTGCTCATTGATGAAACCGAAGCTCGTCGCTTGCGACGCCAGAGTATAAGGTAAGACCAGCGAGAGTCTGTATTTGGGAAAAAAAATCTTCCAGGCTTGCATCAGCTGACAGTAGAAGCCATCCTCAGTGGTTTCGAAGCCTGCTGTGGTTTTTGTGTGCGGTATCCATTGGCTTTTCTGCGCCCTCTTATTGAACCGGCGACGTAAGTTTTCAATCTGAGCAACGCTGTAGCAGCAAGGCAATGTTCCGTGGAATGCAAAACTGTGACACGCACATAATTGAAAATGTGCTCTGTGGTTCATGCAGCACTCACGCAGAAGCCACACACAGAACGAGCAAAACACGTTGAAACCGTTCAAGATGCCAAACGCAGTTAGATCACATACCAGTAACCCAGCGCTCATTCTTAAAAGAAATGAACTCCCACAAATGATGTAGCATCAAACGCCACTTTACTTTGCAAATAAGTGTTAAGTATTTGACATTAAGATCATAAAACTCGTTTTAAAGAATGCAATTTTTTCAGTCGCTATCCTTGTGACATCATTATTGTATGTAGTGTATGTGGATACTGTCTGTAAAATATGTTGCGTATCGAGTTACTAGTAAAGAAGTGATAAATTAAAATGAAGCGACTGGTAAAGCGAAAATATGCTAAGCTATAAACATTCCCTTTCAGTATTTGCAGGGGGCAGAGGGTATGTCAGTGAGATTTTTTTTTGTAGAAGCTTGAAATTGTATGTAAAGTTTGTTGGAGATCAATAAGTACTGTCTTTTTCATAGAATACGTACTGTCTTTTTCTCGGTCCGGCACACAGTTTTAATGCGCCAGGAAGTTTCATATCAGCGCACACTCCGCTGCAGAGTGAAAATCTCATTCTGCAATCCAGAATTGTTGAGACATTCTATCACTGGTGATGAAAGTTGTTTTTTTCAGTACCATCCAGAGTCAAAACGCCAAAGATCGCAACGGTGCTCGAAGAGATCACACAGACCAAAAAAGCTGGCTCGTCAAAGTTAAAAGTGAAATACATGTTTGTATGCTTCTTTGATTCCAAAGTAATTGTTCATAGGGAGGTGGGTTACTCCTGCACAAACAGTTAACTAATATTACTAGAAAGAAATTTTAATCTGCCAGGAAGTTTCAATTCTGGATTGATTTCTGTTTGCTCTAACAGATCGGCTACCACATTTTTCCGTGTTTCTTGCTGTTGTGTCAGATTTCTGGGGACCATTTATGCACAAATCTTTCTCATGCCAAGATCTTTAGTTATTATTAGACTAACCGTTTCTCGATTGATGTTAAGTTCTTCTGCAATCGTTTTCACAGATAACCTTGGATCAGATCGTACGGGTACCATCAGATCGTACCCTGGACAAGTTGACATCCATCTGTCAGGTTGATGGTCCTCCGCTGCGGTGTTTATCTTCAGCATTCGTTCTGCCTTCACTACACATTTTATTGCAACGAAAAACTTGAGCTCTTGACATAGCCTCCTCTCCAAACGCCTTCTGAAGCTTACCGTAAGTTGTCGTCTCGTTTTCACCCAATTTAACGCAAAAGAAATGGCATACCTACATCCATACTCCACAAGCCACCTGACGGTGTGTGGCGGAGGGTACCTTGAGTACCTCTATCGGTTCTCCCTTCTATTCCAGTCTCGTATTGTACGTGGAAAGAAGGATTGTCGGTATGCTTCTGTGTGGGCTCTAATCTCTCTGATTTTTCCTCATGGTCTCTTCGCGAGATATACGTAGGAGGGAGCAATATATTGCCTGACTCTTCGGTGAAGATATGTTCTCGAAACTTTAACAAAAGCCCATACCGAGCTACTGAGAGTCTCTCCTGCAGTGTCTTCCACTGGAGTTTATCTATCATCTCCGTAACGCTTTCGCGATTACTAAATGATCCTGCAACGAAGCGCGCTGCTCTCCGTTGGATCTTCTCTATCTCTTCTATCAACACTACCTGGTGCGGATCCCACACTGCTGAGCAGTATTCAAGCAGTGGGCGAACAAGCGTACTGTAACCTACTTCCTTTGTTGTCGGATTGCATTTCCTTAGGATTCTTCCAATGAATCTCAGTCTGGCATCTGCTTTACCGACGATCAACTGTATATGATCATTCCATTTTAAATCACTCCTAATGCGTACTCCCAGATAATTTATGGAATTAACTGTTTCCAGATGCTGACCTGCTATTTTGTAGCTAAATGATAAGGGACCTATCTTTCTATGTATTCGCATCACATTACACTTTTCTACATTGAGATTCAATTGCTATCCCGTGCACCATGCGTCAATTCGCTGCAGATCCTCCTGCATTTCAGTACAATTTTCCATTGTTGCAACCTCTCGATACACCACAGCATCATCTGCAAAAAGCCTCAGTGAACTTCTGATGTCATCCACCTGGTCATTTATGTATATTGTGAATAGCAACGGTCCTATGACACTCCCCTGCGGCACACCTGAAATCACTCTTACTGCACAATATTGTGCAGTTCCATTTCCGTGACGAAAGACACAAAACACGTGTTAACTTATTGCAGCACAACTCACGACTGAGCAGTTGCATCGATGTGCTGCTTGGAGTAGAAGCGGCTTATAGACCAAGGTCAAAGGTATTGTGCCTACGCAAGCCTGCAGGGTTGCCACATCTTCAAAAGAAAATCAGTCTTATTATTTTATTGTGTACATTTACATCTACATTTATACTCTAGAAGCTACCCAACGGTGTGTGGCGGAGGGCACTTTACGTGCCACTGTCATTACCTCCCTTTCCTGTTCCAGTCGCGTGTGGTTCGCGGGAATAACGACTGTGTGAAAGCCTCCGTACGCGCTCGAATCTCTCTAATTTTACATTCGAGATCTCCTCGGGAGGTATAAGTAGGAGGAAGCAATATATTCGATACCTCATCCAGAAACGCACCCCCCTCGAAACCTGGTGAGCAAGCTACACCGTGATGCAGAGCGCCTCTCTTGCAGAGTTTGCCACTTGAGTTTGTTAAACATCTCCGTAACGGTATCACGCTTACCAAATAACCCTGTGACGAAACGCGCCGCTCTTCTTTGGATCTTCTCTATCTCCTCCGTCAACCCGACCTGGTACGGATCCCACACTGATGTGCAATACTCAAGTATAGGTCGAAAGAGTGTTTTGTAAGCCACCTCCTTTGTTGATGGACTACATTTTCTAAGGACTCTCCCAATGAATCTCAACCTGGTACCCGCCTTACCAACAATTAATTTTATGTGATCATTCCAGTTCAAATCGTTCCGCACGCATACTCCCAGATATTTTACAGAAGTAACTGCTACCAGTGTTTGTTCCGCTATCATATAATCATACAATAAAGGATCCTTCTTTCTATGTATTCGCAGTACATTACATTTGTCTATGTTAAGGGTCAGTTGTCACTCCCTGCACCAAGTGCCTATCCGCTGCAGATCTTCCTCCATTTCGGTGCAATTTTCGAATGCTGCAACTTCTCTGTATACTACAGCATGGAACTTCCGACACTATCTACTAGGTCATTTATATATATTGTGAAAAGCAATGGTCCCATAACACTCCCCTGTGGCACGCCAGAGGTTACTTTAACGTCTGTAGATGTCTCTCCATTGAGAACAACACGCTGTGTTCTGTTTGGTGAAAACTCTTCAATCCAGCCACACAGCTGGTCTGATATTCCGTAGGCGCTTACTTTGTTTATCAGGCGACAGTGCGGAACTGTATCGAACGCCTTCCGGAAGTCAAGGAAAATAGCATCTACCTGGGAGCCTGTATCTAATATTTTCTGGCTCTCATGGACAAATAAAGCGAGTTCGGTCTCACACGATCGCTGTTTCTGTTGATTCCTACAGAGTAGATTCCGGGTTCCCAGAAATGACACGATACGCCAGCAAAAAACATGTTCTAAAATTCTAAAACAGATCGATGTCAGAGATATAGGTTGTCGCACCTCGTATAACCCTGTCGCATTCCCTTCTGATCCACTGCTTCCCTTTCACGGAGTCTTGTAGCTCTAGTCTGGTTTGTACCGAAGTTACGGATAACCTATAGGGAAGGTTCAGTTTGTGAGGACACTTGGGGAGGATAAATGAAAGCGGCTCAAGTCACAACACAGACGCACGAGTTGCGTGCCGGTAGTGGAGGGTTCAGGCGGTGTGGGTTGCGTTCTAATTGCGTCTCGCAGAGTCGGTGCTGCGTTTCCCTTGGCGGGCGGCCAATAAACAGCGGAAAGATGGCGGAGGTGGAATTATTTGTGTTGGACGGGAGGTAATATGCGCCAGGTGCGAGCCGTCAGCTCGGGCCCGGTCTATGGCGGGCGCGCAGAGGCGCATAGAGTCCACACTGGTCTCAGGTGTTGAAACTTACCCTTTGTATGTAGAGAATGACGGTGCTGGAAAAACTCTTACCTTATTTGATTTCAGACAGCTGACAAAAACAGAAAATACTCAGACAGTTCTCTCTTGGCTTATTCCGATCACCACGGAACTGACACACAATATTTTTTTTAGCGCAACGCAATCTGACAATCAGCAATCCCTACAAAAGAAAGGCTCTGACTGACAATAACCTATACCTTTCACGAATCACTTGCCTCACAAAAATCTTCGTTACTCGAACTGCTGCAATACAGCGAGCGCCCTACTGCCAGCTAAATAAAAGTTTCCAAAGAGAGCATATAGTTAGCGAATGAAAGATTTTGATAGACAACAAACAATGTATTTACCTGAATAGTGTATAGAATATATATATAGGGTGATATATATATATATATATATATATATATATATATATATATATATATATATATATATATATATATATATAGGGTGCTCCATTGATCGTGACCGGGCCAAATATCTCACCAAATAAGCGTCAAACGAAAATACTACAAAGAACGAAACTCGTCTAGCTTGAAGGGGGAAACCAGATGGGGCTATGCGTAGCCCGCTAGATGGCCCTTCCATATGTCAAACGGATATCAACTGCGTTTTTTTTTTTCAAATAGGACCCCCCATTTTTTATTACATATGCGTGTAGTACATAAAGAAAAATGAATGTTTTAGTTGGACCACTTTCTTCGCTTTCTGATAGATGGCACTGTAATAATCACAAACATATGGCTCACAATTATAGACGGTGGTAACAGGTAGGTTTTTTAAAGTAAAATACAGAACGTAGGTACTTTTGAACATTTTATTTCCGTTGTTCCAATATGATACATGTACCTTTGTGCACTTATTATTTCTGAGAACGCATGCTGTTACAGCGTGATTACCTGTAAATACCACATTAATGCAATAAATGCTCAAAAAGATGTCTGTCAACCTCAATTTATTTGGCAATACGTGTAACGACATTCCTCTCAACAGCGAGTAGCTCGCCTTCACTAATGTTCGCACATTCATTGACAATGCGCTGACGCATGTTGTCAGCCGTTGTCGGTGGACCACGATAGCAAATATCCTTCAACTTTCCCCACAGAAAGAAATCCTGGGACCTCAGATCCGGTGATCGTGCGAGCCACGGTATAGTATATATAGCCAATCCACCTGTCATGAAATATGCTATTCAGTACCGCTTCAACCGCACGTGAGCTATACATCCATCATGTTGGAAGAACATCGCCTTATGTCATGGAGTGAAACATCTTGTTTTAACATCGGTAGAACATTATGCAGGGAATCAGCATACATTGCACCATTTAGATTGCCATTGACAAAATGGGGGCCAATTATCCTTACTCCTATAATGCCGCACCATACATTAACCCGCCAAGGTCGCTGATGTTCCACTTGTCGCAGCTATCGTGGATTTTCCGTTGCCCAATAGTGCATATTATGCCGGTTTACGTTACCGCTGTTGATGAATGACGCTTCGCCGCTAAATAGAACGCGTGCAAAAAATCTGTCATCGTCCCGCATTTTCTCTCGTGCCCAGTGGCAGAACTGTACACGACGTTCAAAGTCGCCAATTCCTGGTGCATAGAAATATGTTACGGGTGCAATCGATGTTGATGTAGCATTCTCAACACCGACGTTTTTGAGATTGCCGATTCTCGTGCAATTTGTCTGCTACTGATGTGCGGATTAGCCGCAACAACAGCTAAAACACCTACTTGGACATCATCATTTGTTGCAGGTCGTGGTTGACGTTTCACACGTGGCGGAACACTTCGTTTCCTTAAATAACGTAACTATCCGGCGAACGGTTCGGACATTTGGACGATGTCGTCCAGGATACCGAGTAGCATACATAGCACACGCCCGTTGGGCATTTTGATCACAATATCCATACATCAACACGATATCGACCTTTTGCGCAATTGGTAAACGGTCCATTTTAACACGGGTAATGTACCACGATGCAAATACCGTCCGCACTGGCGGAATGTTACGGGATACCACGTACTCATACGTTTGTGACTATTAGAGCGCAATCTTTCACAAAGCGAAAAAAGTGGTCCAACTAAAATATTCATACGTACTACACGAATATGTGATGAAAAATGAGAGTTCCCATTTAAAAAAAAATGCAGTTGATTTCCGTTTGACCTATGGCATCGCCATCTAGCGGGCCAAACATAGCGCCATCTGGTTTCCCCCTTCAAGCTAGACAAATTTCGTAGTTTGTAGTCTTTTCGTTTGACGCTTATTTCGTGATACATTTGGCCCGGTCATTATCTGACAACCAGTCCTACACATTTCCTTTTTTTGACGGACACACGTTCAGATCGTCCGCTCATGGTAACCTTCCAAAACTCCGCAATCTCTCCCCCCATATCCACCACTGCTGGCGGCTCACCTCCAACTGCGCAAGGCTACGCGCTGTTCACATCCAGCTGCCCAACATTACACAAGTGAATATTCCAACAATGAGCCTAACCAGCCACAGACTGCACACAGCGCCGTCAGTGATTTTCATACAGAGTACTGCGTGGCGTCACCAACATAAAAACCTAAGCAGCCTGCTTACAAAAAAAATGGATCAAATGGCTCTGAGCACTATGGGACTTAACATCTATGGTCATCAGTCCCCTAGAACTTAGAACTACTTAAACCTAACTAACCTAACGACAACACACAACACCCAGCCATCACGAGGCAGAGAAAATCCTTGACCCCGCCGGGAATCGAACCCGGGAACCCGGGCGCGGGAAGCAAGAACGCTGCTTACATAGACATAAAACCTAAACAGCCTACTTACAGTGTACACGGGGTGTAAGCTTTCTGTGAAAAATTGTCTGTATGTGTGAATACTGAATAATCTGTTTTCCGAAACTTCCTCCTCGTGGAACGTGTTCTTTAGATATTGGATTCAACTGTTGAGCAAAACCGAATGTTGATACGCCCTGAGTTGCGCATGTGAACAGTGTTTTGAATTAAAACTTTAAACTTGACGAAATGCAAAATTTGAAATAAAGAAAAGGAATCCAATTAAAAATGTAGGAGGACATAATGCTCCACTGAACAATTTGAGGCAGGGAACCTACGGATGGAGGAGCCAACTTAAGAGATATGGAAGTAAACTTGCCTACCACTTTGTCTAGCATTACTGTTTCCAGCTTATTTACAACTAAAATGAGTTCATATTTAAACATGCGGTGCTGTTTATTTACGTGTACATTATTTATTTCCTGCACGGTTGCGCGTCCGGCCATCCTGATTTAGGTTTTCCGTGATTTCCGTAAATCGCTTCAGGCAAATGCCGGGATGGTTCCTTTGAAAGGTCACGGCCGACTTCCTTCCCCATCCTTCCCTAATCCGATGAGACTTATGACGTCGCTGTTTGGTCTCTTCCCCCAAACAACCCAACCCAACCCTCCTGCAAGGTGTAAGGACTGTATCAGAACTCTCCATTACATTGAAAACAATAAACTTAACACTAGCCTTTGCATTTTCTAACACTGGAAATAAATAAGCACTCAGATATCGATAGTAACAATCTGAGGGCGAAACAGGGGAGCGCGATTCTAAGTAGTGTCGGTCGAGAGCGCGCAGACAGAAGACGTGTCACGCTGCCCTCACGTCGGTGATGGCAGATGTTAACCACACTCAAGGCCTGATTTCATTTATATGCCCAGGAGACATTTAGATGACTTAACAACGCTCGAGGATGGAATTCAAGGTAAAATTCGCAAGCATAGCGCAGAAACAATTTGTTAGAGTTTGCAATAATCCCATGTTTTGCATGTCAGTAGCCTCCCTATCCTCCAAATAATAATAATTGTTCTCCACATCTAATTCATAAATATGCTGTGATTATTAAATGTTAATGTAAATTTGAAACTGGAATAATTTGTTAATCTGGCACTCAGCTATTATTGATACCTATGCGATTGTCATTGTAATTGTCTTTTATTGGTCATGATGATTTCTGATGTTTTAAATAGGCTCAATTTATGAAATCCCTTATTACAAGCTATCCAGTAGTTAACAGCACCCAAACAAACTCCTTTTTATTAAAGTCATTCTTACTAACTGTAAGCTTTAGCCGGTGCTGCTGCAAATTTCTGTTAACCACTTGGAAGAAGGCAGTCATCTAAAGAGGTGAGTACAAAACTTAGGGCCAAAGAAAATCATGATGATGATGATGATGATGATGTTTTGGGTTGTGGGGCGTTCAACTGCGCCCGTACAAATTCCCAGCCTTTGCTCAGTCCAATCTCGCTACTTTCATGAATGATGATGAAATGATGAGGACAACATAAACGCCGAGTCATCTCGAGGCAGGTGAAAATCCATGAAGCGAATTCGGAGCCCCGTGCTCGGAAAGCGAGACACTCACAATCACAATATGTCATTTACTCTAATCCAGTAAATTCCGTTGCTCATGCTAGATTCTGTATCACTTGTAAATTCTTGTTCAAATACGCGGTCAGATAGCTCATCCAAATGTTATTAGTTTTACGTTTGTCATGTAAAGATCTGTTGAGGGCTTAAATGACAGTGAGACCGACACTCATACAACACACACACAGTGTTGTGCAGGTTAGATTCTGAATACTGATACCTCAGGTCAGCAACTGGAAGCAGTTAATTCCATAAATTATCTGGGAGTGCGCATCAGGAGTGATTTAAAATGGAATGATCGTATAAAGTTGATCGTCGGTAAAGCAGATGCCAGACTGAGATTTATTGGAAGAATCCTAAGGAAATGCAATCCGACAACAAAGGAAGTAGGTTACAGTACGCTTGTTCGCCCACTGCTCGAATACTGCTCAGCAGTGTGGGATCCTTACCAGATAGGGTTGATAGAAGAGATAGAGAAGATCCAACGCAGAGCAGCGCGCTTCGTTACAGGATCACTTAGTAATCGCGAAAGAGTTACGGAGATGATAGGTAAACTCCAGTGGAAGACTCTGCAGGAGAGACGCTCAGTAGCTCGGTACGGGCTTTTGTTGAAGTTTCGAGAACATACCTTCACCAGAGACTCAAGCAGTATATTGCTCCCTCCTACGTATATCTCTCGAAGAGACCATGAGGATAAAAACAGAGAGATAAGAGCCCACACAGAAGCATACCGAGAATCCTTCCTTCCACGTACAATACGAGACTGTAATAGAAGGGAGAACCGATAGAGGTACTCAGGGTACCCTCCGCCACACACCGTCAGGTGGCTTGCGGAGTATGGATATAGATGTAGATGTAGAGGTTGCTTATCGAGTCCATTTTCGCAGACGAACATAGGCTACAGATTTGCTGTAGCTACATTACAACGGAAAGGAAAAGAATGAGCTTGATTATTGGGAAGCCATGATGCAGGTTTTGTTTACCTTACTTGTGTGTAAGGTGGCTCTGTTGTATCGTAGCCGGCCGCGGTGGTCTCGCGGTTGTAGGCGCGCAGTCCGGAACCGTGCGACTGCTACGGTCGCAGGTTCGAATCCTGCCTCGGGCATGGATGTGTGTGATGTCCTTAGGTTAGTTAGGTTTATGTAGTTCTAAGTTCTAGGCGACTAATGACCACAGCAGTTGAGTCCCATAGTGCTCAGAGCCATTTGAACCATTTTTTGTTGTTGTTGTATCGTATTTACGTTGTCCCATGACAGAGGGTACTACGAAACAACGGCAGACCCGTTCACTACTCAGTGCTATTCAGAGTACAGATGGGTCGTTCACGAACTAACGGGTCCAAAGGAACGGTTCACCAAGATGAAAGGAACGAGTGAGGAACGATTTCTAGGCAACGGTCTTTCATAGTTCACTTCGGTCGCGGCTTCCTACTTAAAGTTCCCGAGAACGGGAAATGGCGGTCTCGTCCCCGCAACAGCACGTCGGCCGGTCTCGTTCCTGCCTCGGTCTCGTTCCCGCCTATCTGGGTATCGGTCTCGCTCGGCCGTACTCGCCCTTCTTCGCGTGGCCACTCGTCGCACTTCCACAGCCGGCTGCTCATTGTTAGTTCAGTATCGAGCTGATGTTGTTCGTTTCGTTCGCTTCGCACGCCCATTCTAGATCTGTTTGAACCCTTTCTTGAACTGTGAACTTTTGGTTCTTTTCGAATTCTATTCAGCGTCCACGCCAGGTAGTTAAAATGTATATTACAATTACGTAAACTACATAAAAATTACGTGGTATGTAATACTCACATCTTTTCACGTATTGTATTGTAAACCGGTGGCCGAGAAACGACGGAGAGGCTCCTTCTCCGCCGCAGCCGCAGTGGTCCACAACCCCACGACGACTACCTCAGTCCACTTCACCGAACCACTCTTTCAGGGTTACTGTGCGGTTCGGCCCCCGGTGGACCCTCCAGGGAACGTCTCACACCAGACGAATGTAACCCCTCTGTTTGCGTGGTAGAGTAACGGTGGTGTACGCGTACATGGAGAACTATTTTGCACAGCAATCGCCGACATAGTGTAACTGAGGGTGAATAAGGGGAACCAGCCCGCATTCGCCGAGGCAGACAGAAAACCGCCTAAAAACCATCCACAGGCTGGCCGACTCACCGGACCTCGACACAAGACCGCCGGGTGGATTCGTGTCGGGGACCAGGCGCTCCTTCCCAATCCGGAAAGCTGTGGGTTAGACTGCATGGGTAACCGGGCGGGCTCTTTTCAGGTAACAAAACGGCGTATCTGCTTACTTGACTATTTCGATAAACAGCAGAATAAAAAAAAAAAAGACAAGATTTTTTGATATTACACATGGAAAGGAAGTCGGCACGGCACACACGTGTGGCCATTTTCCGTCTTTTTTTGATCCAAGCTCAAAGAGCATGTTCATTGTTATGAAAGGCAGACCGACTTGCAACGGAATGAAGCCCGCCCTTCGTAATCGAGTCTATGGTATCACATCTTGCAAGTAGAATACGGTAACTCCTACAATATTATTTCAGTGGTACAGGGTGGCGCACGAAAAATAGGCCCCGAGTACTGGACTGCTTATTGTCGCTTACGAATCGTCATCTATTGTTTCGAAGTTGTTGTTTGCATTAGTTTACTTGTCATTTCTTCATTGCCTAATTATTACATGTTAATCTATTCTGCTGCGCCGTCAACAAATCGTGCGTAATTGGCGAGCAGCCTGTACTCGGGGCCGGATTTTCGTGCGCCACCTTATATTGCTTCACTGTGATCACCCACATAACGCTACAGTTGGCTAAAAGAGATGTTTGCAGAATCATGAAAATTTCAAGTGTGTGAGAATCCTGTTATGAATAAAAACTGTGTACTCCAGGAGGGAGGCAAGAGCCCCCTTTTGGCGCCTTCCATCTTCTGTCACCGTCCACCCCCGGTAGCTGAGTGGAAGCCGGCACGGTAGGTCAGCGGATATATTTTAGTTCGTTGTTGATCCATTAACTCAGCTCCATCGCAGTCTTTAACACTGGTAGCATGCCGCGACAGCGTGGACGTGAACCGTATGTGCAGTTGACGGACTTTGAGCGAGGGCGTATAGTGGGCATGCGGGAGGCCGGGTGGATGTACCGCCGAATTGCTCAACACGTGGGGCGTGAGGTTTCCACAGTACATCGATGTTGACGCCAGTGGTCGGCGGAAGGTTCACGTGCCCGTCGACCTGGGACCGGACCGCAGCGACGCACGGATGCACGCCAAGACCGTAGGATCCTACGCAGTGCCGTAGGGGACCGCACCGCCACTTCCCAGCATATTAGGGACGCTGTTGCTCCTGGGGTATCGGCGAGGACCATTCGCAACCGTCTCCATGAAGCTGGGCTACGGTCCCGCACACCGTTAGGCCGTCTTCCGCTCACGCCCCAACATCGTGCAGCCCGTCTCCAGTGGTGTCGCGACATGCGTGAATGGAGGGACGAATGGAGACGTGTCGTCTTCAGCGATGAGAGTCGCTTCTGCCTTGGTGCCAATGATGGTCGTATGCGTGTTTGGCGCCGGCAAGGTGAGCGCCACAATCAGGACTGCATACGACCGAGGCACACAGGGCAAACACCCGGCATCATGGTGTGGGGAGCGATCTCCTACACTGGCCGTACACCTCTGGTGATCGTCGAGGGGACACTGAATAGTGCACGGTACATCCAAACCGTCATCGAACCCATCGTTCTACCATTCCTAGACCGGCAAGGGAACTTGCTGTTCCAACAGGACAATGCACGTCCGCATGTATCCCGTGCCACCCAACGTGCTCTAGAAGGTGTAAGTCAACTACCCTGGCCAGCAAGATCTCCGGATCTGTCCCCCATTGAGCATGTTTGGGACTGGATGAAGCGTCGTCTCACGGGGTCTGCACGTCCAGCACGAACGCTGGTCCAACTGAGGCGCCAGGTGGAAATGGCATGGCAAGCCGTTCCACAGGACTACATCCAGCATCTTTACGATCGTCTCCATGGGAGAATAGCAGCCTGCATTGCTGCGAAAGGTGGATATACACTGTACTGGTGCCGACTTTGTGCATGCTCTGTTGCCTGTGTCTATGTGCCTGTGGTTCTGTCAGTGTGATCATGTGATGTATCTGACCCCAGGAATGTGTCAATAAAGTTTCCCCTTCCTGGGACAATGAATTCACGGTGTTCTTATTTCAATTTCCAGGAGTGTATATATAAACTTCAAACATTTGAACCAATGGCGTTATTCGTGATCTGATACAACCACTAGAGGATCTTCTATGACCTGTTGAATTTTTGCACGCTATTATGGAAACGCCACATATAACCAAATGTCTGTGCCGAAGTGCAGTATGGACGTTGCGTGATATAAAGTTCACTGTTCGGCTTGGAATATCCACAAAAATATATTACTGCTCTACTCGGAAGAAAATACCTCTTTGAAAATACCAACACTCTTTCCTGAAAATTAATGTGCTTGGTAGCACAACATCTAAGAATTCGGACTACACACAGTTTCCTCATAAGAATGCAAGGTGAGAACTGCCCTGAAATAAAAGTGACTTACCTCTTGCTCAACATGCTGGTTTTGTGTCTGGAATACTGACGTTCTCGAAGGCAAACACTAATTACGAGAGTTATTAATTAGCTGAGGGACAAAGATTGCCTTTAATTAAAAGTTCTGGGAAATTTGTATTTCATTTGTTTGCGCTTGCCCTCGTTACCTTTAAAACTCCTCTAAAATCTTCTCCATCGATATAAAGAACGACAAAGTATTATAAATGAATTTTCATTCCCATAATGAAGTATTCCAAATAATTTCTCCCAGATTGACAGAAAACAGATCTCGTTCTCTCAAAATCTCAACTGCACACTACTGTAGCTCAAATAAGAATGCTCCAGTGCTACGCAAATGACTGACTAGCAACTCAAGGGAAAATAAAACTAAACACACACTCAAAGATATCATCCACTACAAAAGTAGTGTGCTCATTAATCTTTGTCCCAGTACACTAAAGGTGTATTATTTATAATAGGAGAAAAGACATGAGAACCGTACAAAGGCAAATGACAGTATTATGAAAAGAATAGTTGCTACTCACTATGTAACGGAGACACACACACACACACACACACACACACACGTACACACAAACATCACTCAGCAGCCAGAGACTACGGTCTGTGAGCGTGTGTTGCATATGCGTGAGTATGTATGTCTGTATGTGTATGTTGTCTATTTCCACCGGCCACTGTGGTCGAGCGGTTCTAGGCGCTTCAGTCCGGAACCGAGCAGTTGCTACGGTCGCAGGTTCGAATCCTGCATCGGGCATGGATGTCTTTGATGTTCTTAGGTTAGTTAGGTTTCAGTAGTTGTAATTTTAGGGGACCGATGACCTCAGATGTTAAGTCCCATACTGCTCAGAGCCATTTGAACCATCTATTTCCGATGAAAATCTTGTTGGCCGAAAGCTCAGTTTCTTTACAGCATTTTCGTTGTGTCTACCTGCGACTCAGCATCTCCGTTGAGTAGTGGGTAGCAACTATCATTTTCATAATATTGGCATATTCCACTAAAAATGAAAAGGAAGCAATTAAAAGGAAAACTGAAAACATGAAAAGAGGATACATGGAAGTGAGAAATCTGTACAATAATAAGTCTTTCTACAGATATTAAATCAAGACATTATAACAGAGTTTTGAAACCAGAACTCTGTGGATGAGAAACACTACTTTTATCTGGATGCAGAAAGGCATTACTAGATTCGAAAAAGAAAGAAGAATCTTGCGAAAAAATTAGATCCAGTCTAAAACAAGGATGACAATTCGGTTTTGACGCCAAATAAGGAAATATACTCATTCTGCCCCAAACGAACGTCAGCAAAAGACGTGCTACACTCTTTGGCAATTACAGACAATAGAGGAAGAAAAATAAAGGAAGAAAGTGCATACATTCTTCCAATGAAGGAAGCCAGACAAAGAAAATGGGTGTAGAGGCAAGACAAAAGAGGACTTCGAAGAAATGGAGACTGACCAGGAGAAGTTATTCAACAGATACACATTTAGAGTAGAAATCAAGAAAGTCAAAGGTTTTCATGAAGCTAAAACGAAGAGAAATACAACTGGAGTGAAATGGTCAGCCGGCCATTGTGGCCGTGCGGTTCTAGGCACTTCAGTCCGGAACCGCGCGACCGCTACGGTCGCAGGGTCGAATCCTGCCTCGGGCATGGATCAGTGTGATGTCCTTATTTTAGTTAGGTTTAAGTAGTTCTACGTTCTAGGGGACTGATGACCTCAGATGTTAAGTCCCATAGTGCTCAGAGCCATTTGAACCATTTGAAATGGTCAGGTGAGAGGAAAGGAAGCCATTCTGAGAAAATGACAGAGTTGACGTGGACCGCCCGGAAAGAAATTAAAAAATAAATAAATAACGAAACAAAATTCCGTCACCTCCTGTAACATGCAGCGGGCGAGATAATGTTATCCCAATTTGCTTAGAGTACAGTTCGGAATATTTTCTCCAGACTTTACTCAACAGTGATTCGCGACATAACCTTTTTTTTGCCCTTTTGCTGCCCTGCTGCTAGGCGTGTACTAAAACTTCGCAAAACCCGCAAACAAGCAGAAAAAAAGAGAAGTGAAACTTTGTAGAAGAGATCGCACGATAATCTCATGTCGTGGCTTAGCTAAAGACGGGAGAGGGGTGAGGGTGTTGAGGAGGTAGGGGTGCGGGGGTGGGGCTGTTGGGACAGCAGGCTGCCTTCCCACCCCCTCCCACCCCCTCAGGGAGCTCTCCACGTAATTGTTCCCCCCTCACCGAAACGCCAATCCCACGTCAGGGAGAAGCCAAGTTTTAAAACACGGCAAACTCTGCTCTTATAAGCCTCCGCGTCTGCTGGGAATTATAATGACCGGGCGAGCTGTAGAGGGCACTGGTGGGGGTGGCGGGGGTGGAAGACAAAAACGGCAGAGTTACGAGGTGAAGTTCGGCGGCCGCTTCGCGGGGAATGCGATGCCGCCAGGTCCCGTCTGGGGGCCGAAACGCCATCACCAGAAATGAGTCCCTTGCAAAGCGGTAAACACAAGTACTGGCGCACATCTCAGTTGCTACACACTGGGGCACTGCGCAGACAAACTCCATACTCGTGAGTCCTACGGGAGTCTACTGCGAAACGTGGCTAAATGAAAACTTCTTCTTTCGGGTCATGAGCCTTCTGACTGGTTTGATGTGGTGTACTGCTACTTTGTGTCCAGTGCCAAGCTCTTGCACAGAACATCCAGATCTACGTGTTGGATGTTCTCCAATCTGTGATCCCCTACTGCTTTTATCCTCTACAGCTCCCCCCAGTACAGTGTCAGCTGTTACCCGACACAGGTCCGACTGAATTGTCCCTCCTTCTTGCCAGTGTTTCCCATGTATTATCATCATCGTTAATTCTGCAGAAAAGCCCCTGTTCCTAAGCCCATCAGTCTACCAGATTTTCAACATCCAGCCAACTGATCAGCCAGAACCCGATGACCACCTATCTAACACACTACTGGCCATTAAAATTACTACACCACGAAGATGACGTGCTACAGACGCGAAATTTGATAGGAAGAAGATGCTGTGGTATGAAAATGACTAGCTCCTCAGAGCATTCTTACAAGGTTGGCGGCGGTGGCGACACCTACAAAGTGCTGACATGAAGAAAATTTCCAACCCATTTTTCATACACGAGCAGCAGTTGTCCGGTGTTGCCTGGTGAAACGTTCTTGTGCTTCCTCCTGTAAGGAGGAGAAATGCGTACCATCACGTTTCCGACTCTGATAAACGTCGGATTGTTGCCTATCGCGAACGCGGTTTACCGTATCGCGACATTGCTACTCGCGTTGGTAGAGATCCAATGACTGTTAACAGAACATGGAATCGGTGGGTTCGGGAGTGTAATACGGAACGCCGTGCTGGATCCCAACTGCCTCGTATCACTAGCAGTCGAGAAGACAGGCATCTTATCCGCGTGGCTGTAACAGACCGTGCAGCCACGTCTCGATCCCTGACTCAACAGATGGGGACGTTAGCAAGCCAACAACCATCTGCACGAACAGTTCGACGACGTTTGCAGCAGCGTGGACTGTCACCTCTGAGACCGGGGCTGCGGTTACCCTCAAATACAGGGTGTTTAAAAAATGACCGGTATATTTGAAACGGCAATAAAACCTAAACGAGCAACGATAGAAATACACCGTTTGTTGCAATATGCTTGGGACAACAGTACATTTTCAGGCGGACAAACTTTCGAAATTACAGTAGTTACAATTTTCAACAACAGATGGCGCTGCAAGTGATGTGAAAGATATAGAAGTCAACGCAGTCAGTGGGTGCGCCATTCTGTACGTCGTCTTTCTGCTGTAAGCGTGTGCTGTTCACAACGTGCAAGTGTGCTGTGGACAGCATGGTTTATTCCTTAGAATAGAGGATTTTTCTGGTGTTGGAATTCCACCGCCTAGAACACAGTGTTGTTGCAACAAGACTAAGTTTTCAACGGAGGTTTAATGTAACCAAAGGACCGAAAAGCGATACAATAAAGGATCTGTTTGAAAAATTTCAACGGACTGGGAACGTGACGGATGAACGTGCTGGAAAGGTAGGGCGACCGCGTACGGCAACCTCAGAGGGCAACGTGCAGCTAGTGCAGCAGGTGATCCGACAGCGGCCTCGGGTTTCCGTTCGCCGTGTTGCAGCTGCGGTCCAAATGACGCCAACGTCCACGTATCGTCTCTTGCGCCAGAGTTTACACCTCTATCCATACAAAATTCAAACGCGGCAACCCCTCAGCGCCGCTACCATTGCTGCACGAGAGACATTCGCTAACGATATAGTGCACAGGATTGATGACGGCGATATGCATTTG
Organism: Schistocerca gregaria; assembly: GCF_023897955.1. NCBI lineage: Eukaryota > Metazoa > Arthropoda > Insecta > Orthoptera > Acrididae > Schistocerca > Schistocerca gregaria. The sequence goes on along the minus strand of NC_064930.1, from coordinate 104,399,007 downwards.
GTTTACTGACGAAGCTTTTTTTTACCTGGACGGCTTCGTCAATAAACAGAACTGGTGCATATGGGGAACCGAAAAGCCCCATGTTGCAATCCCATCGTCCCTACATCCTCAAAAAGTACTGGTCTGGGCCGCCATTTCTTCCAAAGGAATCATTGGTTCATTTTTCAGATCCGAAACGATTACTGCATCACGCTATCTGGACATTCTTCGTGAATTTGTGACGGTACAAACTGCCTTAGACAACACTGCGAACACCTCGTGGCTTATGCAAGATGGTGCCCGGCCACATCGCACGGCCGATGTCTTTGATTTCCTGAATGAATATTTCGATGATCGTGTGATTGCTTTGGGCTATCCGAAACATACAGGAGGTGGCGTGGATTGGCCTCCCTATTCGGCAGACATAAACCCCTGTGACTTCTTTCTGTGGGGTGTACCGCCAGAATCCAGAAACAATTGAACAGCTGAAGCAGTACATCTCATCTGCATGTGAAGCCATTCCGCCAGACACGTTGTCAAAGGTTTCGGGTAATTTCATTCAGAGACTACGCCATATTATTGCTACGCATGGTGGATATATGGAAAATATCGTACTATAGAGTTTCCCAGACCGCAGCGCCATCTGTTGTTGACAATTGTAACTACTGTAATTTCGAAAGTTTGTCCGCCTGAAAATGTACTGTTGTCCCAAGCATATTGCAACAAACGGTGTATTTCTATCGCTGCGCGTTTAGTTTGTATTGCCGTTTCAAATATACCGGTCATTTTTGAAACACCCTGTATATATAAATCACATCACATGCACGACTCATGTTTTACTGACAACATGAGTCGTGCATGCGATGTGATTTATATGTATTTGACGACGCTGGTGCTGATTCCGCATATAACAGTTGACTATGCCACTATGGCTGCACTGCATTAGGGCTTTGATTTTACGAGACAGATCTGATGATGGTCATTAAAGACGGAAACCGGTAATCTCTTAAACAGAAAAGATTGTGACCATAGACGCAAATTAAAGCAAACGTATCCCAGCCAGTGGTCAGTGCAATCTCGCCACTTGAATGACGATGAAGTGATGAGGACGACACAAACACCCTTTCAGGTGAAAATCCCGGGAATCGAACCCGGGACCCCGCGCTCGGGCAGCGAGAACGCGGCCGCGACACCAAGTGCTGAGGACAATAGCCGAATAAGCCTGGTAGGGTTCGCCGCAGGGATCTCTGTGCGGCGCTCTCCTGTCGCCAGAGACGCAGACGCAGACTTCCTAACAGGCGCCGGCGCCTCCGCCGTGGCGAGAATTGCCCGCTAATGGCGGTATTCGCGGCCGGCCCAGCTGAGTATTATGTCAGCGGCGCCGAGCTGTTCCCGGCAGGCGGGTCTGAAGCTCTGCGGGCGTGTCACCCGCCCGCTGTGACGTCACCTGCAGCTTCCGCCACCACGCGGACACGTTTCTTTCTATTCGAACGCCCAAGAGCCAGTCCATACAAACACTACAACGCAAAAGAAAACATGACGGAAAAACCTTCGAAACGTGCCTGATTCTTAAGTTTTACTGCATGAACAGCGAAAATCTAGTGATATTTGTTTGCCTTTCTTTAAATTCACCGAGAGAAGACTTCGCAAAGGTTTGAAATACGCACAAATTTTGTTGTTAGTCCGCAACTGCTCCCATTCTGATTCTCCGGATCACTGAATGCACAACTCATGCATCGGTACTTAACGTTCCCTCAAGACAAGCGCAAAGCTTTTAAACGTAATACTTGATGAATGACGTCTCGCATATGGCCACTGTGTAACTGCAGCAACCTCTATTCCCACTAGATATTGTCGATATCGTTTAAAATAATAAGTCTTTTTTACTTCATATCTTTCTTTATACTTCGGCAATATACACTGAAGTGCCAGGCAAAGTGGTAGAGGCATGCGCGTTTAAATACAGAGATACGTAAACAGGCAAAAGACGGCGCTGCGGTCGGCAGCGCCTATACAGGGTGTGACAAGAAGGTGCGGCCAAACTTTCAGGAAACATCCCTCACACACAAAGAAAGAAAATGTGTTATGTGGACATGTGTCCGGAAACGATTAATTTCCATGTGTATTCATCTCTTGGTCTCCCTCTACGATTTTTACCCTCCACGCTGCCCTCCAATACCAAATTGATGATCCCTTGAAGCCTCAGAACATGTCCTACCAATCGATCCCTTCTTCTGGTCAAGTTGTGCCACAAACTTCTCTTCTCCCCAATCCTATTCAATACTTCCTCATTAGTTATGTGATCTACCCATTTAATCTTCAGCATTCTTCTGTAGCACCACATTTCGAAAGCTTCTATTCTCTTCTTGTCCAAACTAGTTATCGTCCATGTTTCACTTCCATACATGGCTAAACTCCATACAAATACTTTCAGAAATGTCTTCTTCACATTTAAATCTATACTCGATGTTAACAAATTTCTCTTCTTCAGAAACGCTTTCCTTCCCATCGCCAGTCTACACTTTATATCCTCTCTACTTCGAGCATCATCAGTTATTTTTCTCCCCAAATAGCAAAACTCCTTTACTACTTTAAGCGTCTCATTTCCTAATCTAATTCCCTCAGCATCACCCGACTTAATTTGACTACATTCCATTATCCTCGTTTTGCTTTTGTTGGTGTTCATCTTATATCCTCCTTTCAAGGCACTGTCCATTCCATTCAGCTGCTCTTCCACGTCCTTTGCTGTCTCTGACAGAATTACAATCTCATCGGCGAACCTCAATGTTTTTATTTCTTCTCCGTGGATTTTAATACCTACTCCGAATTTTTCTTTTGTTTCCTTTACTGCTTGCTCAATATACAGATTGAATAACATCGGGGATAGACTACACCCCTGTCTCACTCCCTTCCCAACCACTGCTTCCCTTTCATGTCCCTCGACTTTTATAACTGCCATCTGGTTTCTGTACAAATTGAAAACAGCCTTTCGCTCCCTGTATTTTACCCCTGCCACCTTTAGAATTTGAAAGAGATTGTTCCAGTCAACATTGTCAAAAGCTTTCTCTAAGTCTACAAATGCTAGAAACGTACGTTTGCTTTTCCTTAATGTAGCTTCTAAGATAAGTCGTAGGGACAGTATTGCCTCACGTATTCCAACATTTCTACGGAATCCAAACTAATCTTCCCCAAGGTCGGCTTCTACTAGTTTTTCCATTCGTCTGTAAAGAATTCGCATTAGTATTTTGCAGCTATGACTTATTAAACTGATAGTTCGGTAATTTTCACATCTGTCAACACTTCCTTTCTTTGGGATTGGAATTATTATATTCTTCTTGAAGTCTGAGGGTATTTCGCCTGTCTCATACATCTTGCTCACCAGATGGTAGAGTTTTGTCAGGACTGGCTCTCCCAAGGCCGTTCCAATGGAATGTCGTCTACTCCGGGGGCCTTGTTTCGACTCAGGTCTTTCAGTGCTCTGTCAAAATCTTCACGCAGTATCGTATCTCGCATTTCATCTTTATCTACATCCTCTTCCATTTCCAAAATATTGTCCGGAATGCATCGCCCTTGTATAGACCCTCTATATACTCCTTCCACCTTTCTGCTTTCCCTTCTTTGTTTAGAACTGGTTTTCCGTCTGAGATCTTGATGTTCATACAAGTGGTTCTCTTTTGTTCAAAGGTGTCTTTAATTTTCCTGTAGGCAGTATCTATCTTACCCCTAGTGAGATAAGCCTCTACATCCTTATATTTGTCATCTAGCCATCCCTGCTTAGACATTTTGCACTTCCTGTCAATCTCATTTTTGAGACGTTTGTATTCATTTTTGCCTGCTTCATTTAGTGCATTTTTATATTTTCTCCTTTCATCAATTAAATTCAATATTTCTTCTGTTACCCAAGGGTTTCTACTAGCCCTCGTCGTTTTACCTACTTGATTCTGTGCTGCCTTCACTACTTCATCACTCAACGCTACCCATTCTTCTTATACTGTATTTCTTTCCCCCATTCCTGTCAATTGTTCCCTTATGCTCTCCCTGAAACTCTGTACAACGTCTGGTTCTTTCAGTTTATCCAGGTCCCATCTCCTTAATTTCCCACATTTTTGCAGTTTCTTCAGTTTTAATCTACAGGTTATAACCAACAGATTGTGGTCAGAGTCCACATCTGCCCTTGGAAATGTCTTACAGTTTGAAACCTGGTTCCTAAATCTCTGCCTTATCATTATATAATCTATCTGATACCTTTTAGTATCTCCAGGGTTCTTCCATGTATACAACCTCCTTTCATGATTCTGATTAAATTGTGCTCTGTGCAAAATTTTACCAGGCGGCTTCCTCTTTCAATTCTTAGCCCCAATCCATAGTCACCTACTACGTTTCCTTCTCTCCCTTTTCCTACACTCGAATTCCAGTCACCCATGACTATTAAAGTTTCGTCTCCCTTCACTATCTGAATAATTTCTTTTATCTCATCATACATTTCTTCAATTTCTTCGTCATCTGCAGAGCTAGTTGGCATATAAACTTGTACTACTGTAGTAGTCATTGGGCTTCGTGTCTATCTTGGCCACAATAATGCGTTCACTATGCTGTTTGTAGTAGCTTACTCGCACTCCTATTTTGTTATTCATTATTAAACCGACTCCTGACTTACCCCTATTTGATTTTGTGTTTATAACCCTGTATTCACCTGACCAAGAGTCTTGTTCCTCCTGCCACCGAACATCACTAATTCCTACTATATCTAGCTTTAACCTATCCATTTTCCTTTTTAAATTTCCTAACCTACCTGCCCGATTAAGGGATCTGACATTCCACGCTCCGATCCGCAGAACGCCAGTTTTCTTTCTCCTAATAGCGACGTCCTCCTGAGTAGTCCCCGCCCGGAGATCCGAATGGGGGACTGTTTTACCTCCAGAATATTTTACGCGAGAGGACGTCATCATCATTTAATCATACAGTAAAGCTGCATGCCCTCGGGAAAAATTACGGCCGTAGTTTCCCCTTGCTTTCAGCCGTTCGCAGTACCGGCACGGCAAGGCCGTTTTGTTTAGTGTTACAAGGCCAGATCAGTCAGTCATCCAGACTGTTGCCCCTGCAACTACTGAAAAGGCTGCTGCCCCTCTTCAGGAACCACATGTTTGTCTGGCCTCTCAACAGATACCCCTCCGTTGTGGTTGCACCTACGGTACGGCCATCTGTATCGCTGAGGCACGCAAGCCTCCCCACCAACGGCAAGGTCCATGGTTCATGGGGGGGGGGACCTTCTTGAGTTGGTTCTCTAATTGTCTGCTCCATGTAATTTTGGGACAAGACATTCATAATTACACGAATCCTTGTCTCTAACAGCAGTTTTAATAGCACGACTCTCTCATCTCTCCCCTCTTACGACGACATGGTCAGGAAAGTTACTAACGGCACTCTGTTAGTGCTTTCCGAACGAACCACTCTCATTGGTGTCTGGTCGTCTTAAAATACCAAAACAGTTGCTCCGTTCTTGGCTCCTGAGAACACATCCAGGTTTGCTCTCTTGTTACGATGATGTACGCGGATTGCGCCTTTCCTCGTTCGAATTTTTTTTGAGAATTTCCTCGACATACTTTTATCGTGTGAAACCCAGCTCGCGCTATTCGTCCACGAGACTCAGAGGGCCATAGACACGGGTTCACAGGTAGATGCCGTGTTTCTTGACTTTTGCAAAGCGTCTGATACAGTTCCCCACACTCGTTTTTATGAACAAAGAGCATATGGGCTATCAGATTAATTGTGTGATTCGATTGAAGAGTTCGTAGATAACAGAACGCAGCATGTCATTTTCAATGGAGGGAAGTCTCCGGAAGTAAGAGTGATTTCACGTGTGCCGCAGGGGAGTGTCATAGGACCGTTGCTATTCACAATATACATAAATGACCTTGTGGATGACATCGGAAGTTCACTGAGGCTTTTTGCGGGTGATGGTGTGGTCTATCGAGAGGTTGTAAAATAGAAAATTGTACTGAAATGCAGGAGGATCTGCAACGAATTGACGCATGGCAACTCAATCGCAATGTGGACAACTGTAATGTGCTGCGAATACATAGAAAGATAGATCCCTTATCATTTAGCTATAAAATAGCAGGTCAGCAACTGGAAGAAGTTAATTCCATAAATTATCTGGGAGTACGCATTAGGAGTGATTTAAAATGGAATGATCATATAAAGTTGATCGTCGGTAAAGCAGATGCCAGACTGAGATTCATTGGAAGAATCCTAAGGAAATGCTTGAAATGCTTGAATACTGCTCAGCAGTGTGGGATCCGAACCAGATAGGGTTGATAGAAGAGATAGAGAAGATCCAACGGAGAGCAGCGCGCTTCGTTACAGGATCATTTCGTAGTCGCGAAAGCGATACGGAGATGATAGATAAACTCCAGTGGAAGATTCTGCAAGAGAGACGCTCAGTAGCTCGGTACTGGCTTTTCTTGAAGTTTCGATAAAATACCTTCACCGAGGAGTCAAACAGTATATTGCTCCCTCCTACGTATATCTCGCGAAGAGACCATGAGGATAAAATCAGAGAGATTAGAGCCCACACAGAGGCGTACTGACAATCTTTCTTTCCACGAACAATACGAGACTGGAATAGAAGGGAGAACCGATAGAGGTACTCAGGGTACCCTCCGCCACACACCGTCAGGTGGCTTGCGGAGTATGGATGTAGATGTACACGATTCCCTCCAGTGTTTGGAGAGAAGTCGTAGAAACACTTCTACACTCCTGGAAATGGAAAAAAGAACACATTGACACCGGTGTGTCAGACCCACCATACTTGCTCCGGACACTGCGAGAGGGCTGTACAAGCAATGATCACACGCACGGCACAGCGGACACACCAGGAACCGCGGTGTTGGCCGTCGAATGGCGCTAGCTGCGCAGCATTTGTGCACCGCCGCCGTCAGTGTCAGCCAGTTTGCCGTGGCATACGGAGCTCCATCGCAGTCTTTAACACTGGTAGCATGCCGCGACAGCGTGGACGTGAACCGTATGTGCAGTTGACGGACTTTGAGCGAGGGCGTATAGTGGGCATGCGGGAGGCCGGGTGGACGTACTGCCGAATTGCTCAACACGTGGGGCGTGAGGTCTCCACAGTACATCGATGTTGTCGCCAGTGGTCGGCGGAAGGTGCACGTGCCCGTCGACCTGGGACCGGACCGCAGCGACGCACAGATGCACGCCAAGACCGTAGGATCCTACGCAGTGCCGTAGGGGTCCGCACCGCCACTTCCCAGCAAATTAGGGACACTGTTGCTCCTGGGGTATCGGCGAGGACCATTCGCAACCGTCTCCATGCAGCTGGGCTACGGTCCCGCACACCGTTAGGCCGTCTTCCGCTCACGCCCCAACATCGTGCAGCCCGCCTCCAGTGGTGTCGCGACAGGCGTGAATGGAGGGACGAATGGAGACGTGTCGTCTTCAGCGATGAGAGTCGCTTCTGCCTTGGTGCCAATGATGGTCGTATGCGTGTTTGGCGCCGTGCAGGTGAGCGCCACAATCAGGACTGCATACGACCGAGGCACACAGGGCCAACACCCGGCATCATGGTGTGGGGAGCGATCTCCTACACTGGCCGTACACCTCTGGTGATCGTCGAGGGGACACTGAATAGTGTACGGTACATCCAAACCGTCATCGAACCCATCGTTCTACCATTCCTAGACCGGCAAGGGAACTTGCTGTTCCAACAGGACAATGCACGTCCGCATGTATCCCGTGCCACCTAACGTGCTCTAGAAGGTGTAAGTCAACTACCCTGGCCAGCAAGATCTCCGAATCTGTCCCCCATTGAGCATGTTTGTGACTGGATGAAGCGTCGTCTCACGCGGTCTGCACGTCCAGCACGAACGCTGGTCCAACTGAGGCGCCAGGTGGAAATGGCATGGCAAGCCGTTCCACAGGACTACATCCAGCATCTCTACGATCGTCTCCATGGGAGAATAGCAGCCTGCATTGCTGCGAAAGGTGGATATACACTATACTAGTGCCGACATTGTGCATGCTCTGTTGCCTGTGTGTATGTGCCTGTGGTTCTGTCAGTGTGATCATGTAATGTATCTGACCCCAGGAATGTGTCAATAAAGTTTCTCCTTCCTGGGACAATGAATTCACGGTGTTCTTATTTCAATTTCCAGGAGTGTAGATTATTTCTCTACCGCTCAGTCCTCGAATGACACATGGGAGAAACGAGCACCTAAATCATTCCGTGCGTGCTTTGACTTCTCTTATTTCATTTCGACGCTCGTTTGGCCTCCGCACTCGTGGGCCAGTTGGTGATAGAGATTTCTTGAAAAGATCTCGCCGCAACAAAACTCTCCTTTTTTTAGTGACTGCCACACCAGTTCGCGTATCGTGACAGCCTCTTCCCAATTTCGCGATAGTACAAATCATAGATGTGTAGTATGTATGAATATGGCGATATACCATCTGACTTTCGGAAAAGCATCATCCACACAATTCCGAAGACGGCAAGAGCTGACAAGTGCGAGGATTATCGGACAATCAGTTTAACAGCTTATGCATCTAAGCTGCTTACAAGAATAATATACAGACGAATGGAAAAGAAAATTGAGAATGCGCTAGGTGACGATCAGTTTGGCTTTAGGAAAAGTAAAGGCACGAGAGAGGCAATTCTGACGTTACGGCTAATAATGGAAGCAAGGCTAAAGAAAGATCAAGGCACGTTCATAGGATTTGTCGACCTGGAAAAAGCGTTCGACAATATAAAATGGTGCAAGCTCTTCAAGATTCTGAAAAAAGTAGGGGTAAGCTATAGGGAGAGACGGGTCATATACAATATGTACAACAACCAAGAGGGAATAATAAGAGTGGACGATCAAGAACGAAGTGCTCGTATTAAGAAGGGAGTAAGACAAGGCTGTAGCCTTTTGTCCCTACTGTTCAATCTGTACATCGAAGAAGCAACGTTGGAAATAAAAGAAAGATTCAGGAGTGGAATTAAAATTCAAGGTGAAAGGATATGAATGATACGATTTGCTGATGATATTGCTATCCTGAGTGAAAGTGTATAAGAATAGCGTGATCTGCTGAATGTAATGAGTATAGAATATGGATTGAGAGTAAATCGAAAAAGACCAAAGCAATGAGAAGTAGGAGAAATGAGAACAGCGAGAAAATTAATATCAAGATCGATGGTCACGAAGTAGATGAAGTTAAGGAATTCTGCTACCTAGGCAGCAAAATAACCAATGACGGACGGAGCAAGGTGTAGGGCGTGCCTGGTCAAGAGAAGTCGTATCAAACATAGGCCTGAATTTGAGGAAGAAATTTTTGGAAGTGTTCGTCTGGAGCGCATCACTGTATGATAGTGAAACATGGACTGTGGCAAAACCGGAACAGAAGAGCATCGAAGCATTCGAGATGTGGTGCTACAGACTGATGTTGAGAGTTAGGTGGACTGATAAGGTAAGGAATGGGGAAGTTCTGCGCAGAATCGGAGAGGAAAGGGATGTGCGTGGAAAAAAAAGGATATGTGGGAAAATAGCTGCCTATCTTTGAACGTTTTCGACGTCGTACGCCAGTCTTATCTGGCAAGGATCCCACAACGCGCAGCAATACTCTAGAAGAGGTCGGACAAACGTAATCTAGAGAGTATCTTTAATATATTTATTGCATCTTCTAACTGTTCTGCCAATAAAGCCCAGTCTTTGGTTTGCCTTCCACACAAGCTAACTCGGGTGGCCGTGCACGTTAAAGCGCCGTTGATTGAAGGCCTAGTTAAGAAAACTTGCGGTGCCTCCTGGGCTAAAGGCCCAAAAACAACCAAAAACAAGAACTGCTGAAGGCCTGAACACAAGTTATAAAAATTGCTTTAAATAATGAACGCAGCTGAAGGCCTTCCTTAAAAACAGTTTCACGTAAATACTGGGCTGAATGCCGCACAAGACATTGAACAACTCAGGGCTTATGGCCTGGATAACAAGAATTTCAGATAGAGCAAACTTTCAAAATTTTAGTTATTAAACGAACCAATGTTCAAACCTTAATTTAAGGCAGCTGAAGGCCTTATCGTAAAAATATTTCACGCAAAGTTCGGCTGAAGCCCCTAAACACTGGACGTCGAACAACTCAGGACTTAGGGCCTGGATAACAAGAATTTCAGACAGAACAAACTTTCAAAATTTAGAATGAGATTTTCACTCTGCAGCGGAGTGTGCGCTGATATGAAACTTCCTGGCAGACTAAAACTGTGTGCCCGACCGAGACTGGCAGAAGTAAAGCTGCGAGGACCGGGCGTGAGTCGTGCTTCGGTAGCTCAGATGGTTGAGCACTTGCCCGCGAAAGGCAAAGGTCCCGAGTTCGACTCTTGGTCGTGCACACAGTTTTAATCTGCCAGGAAGTTTCATTTCAAAATGTAGTTTTGTACAAATCCATCTTCGAACTTTAATTTAAGTAGGCTGAACGCCTTATTTTTACAGTTAAACTACATTAATAGATGGCTTAAAGCCTAGCACAGTACATCAGGCTAAAATGAAAATCACAATCTAAAACCAACAGAACAGTGGTGTTCTGAAGTGTTCCAAGGGTCAGCCTGAGGAGGTAGCTCTAACATAAGGCGAGGTGAGACAGGCAGCCAAGAGTAAGGTTAAATAATCGGATGTCAACCCGACCCAGGGACGGCTGCAGGACCGTCCAACAACCTAATGTATACCCTTCCGCACGACCAATGGTACGATAACCGAAAATATCAGCTGAGGACGAATATACACTCCTGGAAATTGAAATAAGAACACCGTGAATTCATTGTCCCAGGAAGGGGAAACTTTATTGACACATTCCTGGGGTCAGATACATCACATGATCACACTGACAGAACCACAGGCACATACACACAGGCAACAGAGCATGCACAATGTCGGCACTAGTATAGTGCATATCCACCTTTCGCAGCAATGCAGGCTGCTATTCTCCCATGGAGACGATCGTAGAGATGCTGGATGTAGTCCTGTGGAACGGCTTGCCATGCCATTTCCACCTGGCGCCTCAGTTGGACCAGCGTTCGTGCTGGACGTGCAGACCGCGTGAGACGACGCTTCATCCAGTCCCAAACATGCTCAATGGGGGACAGATTCGGAGATCTTGCTGGCCAGAGTAGTTGACATACACCTTCTAGAGCACGTTGGGTGGCACGGGATACATGCGGACATGCATTGTCCTGTTGGAACAGCAAGTTCCCTTGCCGGTCTAGGAATGGTAGAACGATGGGTTCGATGACGGTTTCGATGTACCGTGCACTATTCAGTGTCCCCTCGACGATCACCAGAGGTGTACGGCCAGTGTAGGAGATCGCTCCCCACACCATGATGCCGGGTGTTGCCCCTGTGTGCCTCGGTCGTATGCAGTCCTGATTGTGGCGCTCACCTGCTCGGCGCCAAACACGCATACGACCATAATTGGCACCAAGGCAGAAGCGACTCTCATCGCTGAAGACGACACGTCTCCATTCGTCCCTCGATTCACGCCTGTCGCGACACCACTGGAGGCGGGCTGCACGATGTTGGGGCGTGAGCGGAAGACGGCCTAACGGTGTGCGGGACCGTAGCCCAGCTTCATGGAGACGGTTGCGAATGGTTCTCGCCGATACCCCAGGAGCAACAGTGTCCCTAATTTGCTGGGAAGTGGCGGTGCGGTCCCCTACGGCACTGCGTAGGATCCTACGGTCTTGGCGTGCATCTGTGCGTCGCTGCGGTCCGGTCCCAGGTCGACGGGCACGTGCACCTTCCGCCGACCACTGGCGACAACATCGATGTACTGTGGAGACCTCACGCCCCACGTGTTGAGCAATTCGGCGGTACGTCCACCCGGCCTCCCGCATGCCCACTACACGCCCTCGCTCAAAGTCCGTCAACTGCACATACGGTTCACGTCCACGCTGTCGCGGCATGCTACCAGTGTTAAAGACTGCGATGGAGCTCCGTATGCCACGGCAAACTGTCTGACACTGACGGCGGCGGTGCACAAATGCTGCGCAGCTAGCGCCATTCGACGGCCAACACCGCGGTTCCTGGTGTGTCCGTTGTGCCGTGCGTGTGATCATTGCTTGTACAGCCCTCTCGCAGTGTCCGGAGCAAGTATGGTGGGTCTGACACACCGGTGTCAATGTGTTCTTTTTTCCATTTCCAGGAGTGTACTACCCGCACTACGTTCTCAAAACTGGCGTTTAAAAACAGGCTAGCCGCAATAACCACTCTTAATAAAAAAAAAATATGGACAAACAACTGAAAGGCAGTCGAACTACACACCGTGCCGGACAGCATCAACACGGTGAGGGAAAACACACTGCCGGAAAACTACGCTAACGACCAGGGCAGCTAACTGGGGCGTTATCGGCCACAGGGCAGAAAATACCACTGGTGCACTTCACTGATAAGTAACAACCAATTAGTAGTTAAAGACCACACAGGAAGAGGGGTGCAAAATTTCGCCGACCCCAACACACGATACGTTCCTGCTAGCCAGAACGGCCTAGGAAGCAACAACCGACCACGTATGAAGAGATGTGACAGCAGTTGAGGTTTCGTAACAGGTTAACTGATCACTCAACTTCTGTGTCCGGGCTCTCGCAGCCCTTTATTTATTTTTTTTTTCCATTCTACTGGCAGGTTTGATGCGGCCCGCCACGAATTCCTCCCCTGTGCTGACCTCTTCATCTCAGAGTAGCACCTGCAACCTACGTCCTCAATTATTTGCTTGACGTATTCCAATCTCTGTCTTCCTCTACAGTTTTTGCCCTCTACAGCTCCCTCTAGTACCATGGAAATTCCCTCATGTCTTAGCAGATGTCCTATCATCCTGTTCCTTCTCCTTATCAGTGTTGTCCACATATTCCTTTCCCATTCTGCGTAGAACCTCCTCATTGCTTACCTTATCAGTCCACCTAATTTTCAACATTCGTCTATAGCACCGCATCTCAAATGCTTCGACTCTCTTCTGTTCCGGTTTTCCCACAGTCCATGTTTCACTAACATACAACGCTGTACTCCAGACGTTCATCCTCAGAAATTTCTTCCTCAAATTAAGGCCGGTATTTGATATTAGTAGACTTCTCTTGGCCAGAAATGCCTTTTTGGCCATAGCGAGTCTGCTTTTGATGTCCTTGCTCCGCCCGTCATTGGTTACTTTACTGCCTAGGTAACCACACTGTGTACCCTTGCAGCTAGCGCTTCACAATCCGACAGCGCTGCACGCCGCCAGCGGTGCCGGCCTGATCTCGCGCCGCTTAGACTTCCTCGCTGCTCCGTCCCAACCAAGCGACTACCTCAATCCAGCATGCAGGCAGCATTAAAATAGCTGCTCAGTCAAAACCACACAAGCTACACACGGTTCCGCGGAAACACTTCCACAGACAGCTCAAACAGTACTAAAACCAGTCACTGTTGGACAACTAAGAGGGATCACAAGTGGACACACACAGAGGACCCACCGACCAAATACACGTCGTCCGATGAGAAGACAGAACGAACGACCAACCACGGTTGTCCCCACTGAAGTCACGTGTGCCGCCAACGCTCGGGCGAGTCGTGGCTGTCCGGACCTCACTGCTGCTCCGTCCCTGACTGAAGCCCCGACACACGACGACCCGCAAATACTAGAGGTCTCTGCAAAGGTAGTACCACAGTGCTCTTGTCGATAAGCGCTGCTGCTGCCACTCATGGGCAGGCAAGCCACCAACTTGGTAACGCCAGTATATCGAAACAAACGGGACGGCAGTACTGCAATGACAAGATGTCAAACAATAACGGCACGAACACGAGCCTCACACGGCTTAACTACAATCACGATTAGTGTGTGTTCAGGATACTGTGACCAGCATGACCCACGTGAATGACATCCTGAAACCGTAGCCATACCCTTTCTGCACAACACCCCAGGCGCCATTTTTCAGCAAGATAACGCACGACCGCATATTGCTGCACGAACACCACGTGCCTTCCTGGTGTCACAGGATGTTAGCCTTTGGCCAACCAGAGTTGTTGCCGATCGAAAATGTGTGGGATATGGCGAAACGACGGGTGCGGCGCTGTGACCCAATGCCAACCACCACAGATGAACTTGGAAACGGAAGAATGCAGCATGGTTGGCTGTACCACAGGACACTGTTCGCGCCTCATATAACGCGTCGATGCCATCACGTATGGAACAAATATATCCAAAGACAATTTACAACCACAAAAAATAAAGTTTACATTTTAGTCGCCATTTTTTCTGTAATTGTAAATTATTTTTGGATACACTGTACCATGGGTTTCTGTGCAGTCTGTTTAATGTATTCATTTACTACTATACTGTAAATATTAGTATAAATAGTATAGTATAGGCAGTTCAATCATTACAGATGTCAGCCAGCTTTAAACGCAATCTGCAAAGCTTTCACCCAACGTTAAACGTAAGTCACCATATTGGAAACAGCATATGAACTTTACGCAACGTCAATGTATGTTTAGTGTATTATCTCAATTTGTACGATTTGCAGTGTATATCCTGATGGTGCTCTTGTTCATTTGAAGAGCGAAACCAATAAATAAAAAGTACAAAGTACGATTTGTGGCTGTTTCCAAAAACCTATTTTTAAAACTCGCTCGCCTTACAGGCAATGCCTGCTCTGCCCAGGCCTAGTTTTGATTAAATGAGTTTGATACAGAAAAATGTTTATTTCCCTCTTTTGCGGAAGTCACAAATCGTTGAGAATATTAACGGTCAGTTAAACATAATCTCTGAGAACCAGGGCAAGACAGAAGAAAGCGTGCCTGGCGCGAGGTACTGCATCGACTGCATAACAACGGATTAATTGCTTAAAGCGAATAGAAGTTTGAGATGTCAAATCTTTCGCCGACCATATTTCAGCTCTTGCGGATCACCGCCAGGGAAACGATGTATTGGTTGGTTGGTTGCTTCGGGAAGGAGACCAGACAGCGTGCTCATCGGTCTCCTCGGATTAGGGAAGGATGGGGAAGGAAGTCGGCCGTGCCCTTTCAGAGGAACCATCCCGGCATTTGCCTGCAGTGATTTTAGGGAAATCACGGAAAACCTAAATCAGGACGGCCGGACGCGGGATTGAACCGTCGTCCTCCCGAATGCGAGTCCAGTGTTTAACCACTGCGCCACCTCGCTCGGTAAACGATGTTTTAAGAATGAGATTTTCACTCTGCAGCGGAGTGTGCGCGATTATGAAACAACATTTATAATCGGCAAGCCCCCCAACGGTGTGTGGCGGAGGGCACTTTACGTGCCACTGTCATTGCCTCTCTTTCCTGTTCCAGTCACGTATGGTTCGCGGGAAGAACGACTGCCGGAAAGCCTCCGTGCGCGCTCGAATCTCTCTAATTTTACATTCGTGATCTCCTCGGGAGGTATAAGTAGGTGGAAGCAATGTATTCGATACCTCATCCAGAAACGCACCCTCTCCAAACCTGGCCAGCAAGCTACACCGCGATGCAGAGCGCCTCTCTTGCAGAGTCTGCCACTCGAGTTTGCTAAACATCTCCGTAACGCTATCACGCTTACCAAATAACCCTGTGACGAAACGCCGCTCTTATTTGGATCTTCTCTATCTCCTCTGTCAACCCGACCTGGTACGGATCCCACACTGATGAGCAATACTCAAGTGTAGGTCGAACGAGTGTTTTGTAAGCCACCTCCTTTTCTAAGGCCCAATGAATCTCAACCTGGCACCAACCTTACCACAAATTAATTTTTTATGTGATCATTCCAGTTACTGGCAGATTGAAACTGTGTGCCGGACCGAGACTCAAACTCATGACCTAGCCGTTCGCGGGCAAGTGCTCTACCATCTGAACTAGCAAACCACGACTCACGCCCCGTCCTCACAGCTTCAATTCTGCCAGTACCTCGTCTCCTACCTTCCATACTTCACCTGCGAACCTTGCAGAGCTACCACTCCTGGAAGAAAGGATATTGCGGAGACATGGTTTGGCCGCGAAAGGCTCAAAATGGTTCAAATGGCTCTGAGCACTATGGGACTTAACATCTGTGGTCATCAGTCCCCTAGAACTTAGAACTACTTAAACCTAACTAACCTAAGAACATCACACACATCCATGCCCGAGGCAGGATTCGAACCTGCGACCGTAGCGGTCGCGCTGTTCCATACTGAAGCGCCTAGAACCGCACGGCCACACCTGCCGGCCGTTTTATCTGTGAGCGAGGGAGGAAGGGAGGGGCAGTGCGTGTTAGCGAGAAAACGTTTCGTGTTGTTGTTGTTGTTATGGTCTTCAGTCCGAAGAGTGGTCTGATGCTTTGACGCAGCTCTCCATTCTAGAATAACTGCTGCAACCTACATTCTTCTGAATCTGCTTAGTGTATTCATCTCTTGGTCTCCCTCTACGATTTTTACCTCCCACGTTGCCCGCCAATACTAAATTGGTGATCCCTGGATGACTCAGAACATGTCCTACCAACCGGTCCCTTTTTCTGGTCAAGTTGTGCTACAAGCTCCTCTTCTCCCCAATTCTGTTCAATACCTCCTCATTAGTTATGTGATCTACTCATCTAATCTTCAGCATTCTTCTGTAGCACGACATTTCAAAAGCTTCTATTCTATTCCTGTCTAAACTTTTTAACGTCCGTTACATGGTTACACTCCAGAGAAACACATTCAGAAAACACTTCTTCAGAAACGCCTTTCTTGTCATTGCTACTCTACATTTTATATCCTCTCTACTTCGGCCATCATTGGTTATTTTGCCGCCTAAATAGCAAAACTCATCTAATACTTTCAGTGTCTCGTTCCCCAGTCTAATTCCTTCAGCATCACCAGCATCACCAGCATCATGAACAGCAGGTGGAAGAATTTTGTCATGCCTGTTGAAACGTCCCCTTAGAAAAATTCATAAATGACAGTGCTGGAAAACTTCTAAGTTATTTGATTTTCAAACAGCTGAGCAAAACTGAACATACTCAGATATTTCTCTCTTTACTTATTCAGATCATCACTAAACTGACACACAATATTTTTTTTTAGCGCAACGCAATCTGACTTCCAATAACAAGAATGGCCCTGACTAACAATAACCTATACCTTTCATGAATCACTTACCTCACAAATACCTTCCTTACTCAAACTACTGCAATACAGCGAGGGCCAAAACTGCCAACGAAATAAAAGGTTCTAACTACTGAAGGCACTAAACACTGTTAGGCGTAGTTAGCAAATGAAAGATTCTGATGGAGAACAAACAATGTATTTACCTTAATAATGCTCAAAAGCCATAATATATGTATCAGTTCATGACATCCAGTCTTACAAATTCCGTTTTTCTGACGGACACATGTCCAGATGGTACGCTCTTAAAACTCCGCCATCTCTCTCCCCACATTCACCGCTGCTGGCGGCTCACCTCCAACTGCGCAACGCTACGCGCTGTTAACAGCCAACTGCCCAACACTACAATAGCGAATATTCCAACAATGCCACCTAGCCACAGATTGCACACAGTGCCTGGCAGAGGGTTCATCGAACCACCTTCACAATTCTGTATTATTCAATCTGGTATAGCGCGCGGAAGGAATGACACCTATATCTTTATGTACGAACTCTGATTTCCCTTATTTTATCGTGCTGATCGTTCCTCCCTATGTAGGTCGGTGTCAACAAAATTCTTTCGCATTCGGAGGAGAATGTTGGTGATTGGAATATCGTGAGAAGATTCCGTTGCAACGAAAAACGCCTTTCTTTTAATGATTTCCAGCCCAAATCCTGTATCATTTCTGTGATATTCTCTCCCATATTTCGCGATAATACAAAACGTGATGCCTTTCTTTGAACTTTTTCGGGCTACTCAGTCACTCCTGCCTGCAGCACCCTTTTATACCCTGCGTACGCGATGCTACCGCCGCCTGTATATGTGCGCATCGCCATAGCACGGCTTCTGCCGCCTCGGTGTAGCATTTGAGTTAATTACGAAATGCACCGGCGGCGACGTAATTGCACGGAAACGTGTCAGCCGAGTTGTGCCACACTGACGCTAGGGAAACACGCAGTCACGAAGCGGCAGACTGTTTGCATTTAATTACGTGATAATTTAGTTACGTTCAAATGAGCTGGAACGTTAAACTTACAACTGGCTTATGTTGCGGTCGCAGAGTTGCGTGGAGGGGTTGCAAAATACACAATGATTAACCTTAATCTAAGGAGAGCGTTTTGTACTCATTTATTAACAAAGCTGATACAAAAGCGTACCTGTTACAGCAGAACCCTAAATAACGAAAAGTGTGAGGTCATCCACATGAGAACTAAAAGGAAAACACGATAAATCAGCCTAATCTAAAAGCCGTAAATTCAACTAAATACCTAGGTATTACAATTACGAACTACTTAAATTGGAAGGAACAAATAGAAAATGTTGTGGGGAAGGCTAACCAAAGGCTGCGTTTCATTGGCAGGACACTTAGAAAAAGTAACAGACCTACTAAGGAGACTGCCTACACTAAGCTTGTTCGTCCTCTTTTAAAATACTGCTGTGCGGTGTGGGATCCTTACCAGGTAGGACTGACGGAGTACATCGGCACGTTTTGTATTATCGCGAAATATGGGAGAGAGCTGCAAATGAAATGATACAGGATTTGGGACGGAAATCATTAAAAGAAAGGCGTTTTTCGTTGCGACGGAATCCTCTCACGAAATTCGAATCACCAACTTTCTCCTCCGAATGTGAAAATATTTTGTTGACATCGACCTACATAGGAAGGAACGTTGACCACGATAAAATAAGGGAAATCAGAGCTCGCACGGAAAGATATAGGTGTTCGTGCTTTCCGCGCGCTATACGAGATTGGAATAATAGAGAATTGTGAAGGTGGTTCGATGGACCATCTGCCACGCACTTAAATGTGATTTGCAGGGTATCCATGTAGATGTAGGTGTAGACGACCGACGCGAGTCCCTTCGTTAACAGCACGACATCGCTTGCAGTGCCTCTCCTGGTCTCCTGACCATATCGGTTGGACCGAAAACCGTGGCCTCGTCGGATGATCCCAATTTGAGTTGGTCAGAGCCTGATGGTAGGGTTCGAAAGTGGTGAACACGCCACAGAGCCATGGGTACATGTGGTCAACAAGGCACTGTGAAAGCTGGTGATGGCTCCTTAATGGTGTGGCCTGTGTTAACATCGAATGAACTGGCTCGTGTAGTCTGTTCGTCTACTTGGAAACCATTTGAAGCTGTTCATGTTCCCAAACAACGACGAAATTTTTATGGATTACAGAGTGACATATCACCGGGCCAGAATTGTCCGCGCGGTTGGTTTGAACACTTGGACAAGGGGTGCGAGTGAATGGGCCATCGCAGGCCGCGCGACATGAGTCTCGTCGACCATTGGTGGGACGTAACTGAGAGGTCAGTTCGTACATCACATCCTGCACCCACAACACTTTCGCAATTAAGGGCCGGTCTGGAAGCAGGCAGCATGGCTTAAAATTTCTGCTGGGGTCCTCCAACGATTTGTTGAGAGCAGGCCACGTCCAGTTACTGCACTACTTGGGACAAAAGGAGATCGGACACGATATTAGGAGGTATGCCATGATTTTTGTTACTTCAGTGTGTGTATAGGAAGCATATCTTGTCAAATAGACTACAGGCCATTAAAATTGCTACACCAAGAAGAAATGCAGGTGATAAATGGGTATTCATTGGACAAATATATTATACTAGAACTGACACGTGATTCCATTTTCACGCAATTTGGGTGCATAGATCCTGAGAGATCAGTACCCAGAACAACCACCTCTGGCCGTGATAAAGGCCTTGATACGTCTGGGCATTGAATCAAACAGAGCTTGGATGGCGTGTACAGGTACAGCTGCCCATGCAGCTTCAACACAATACCACAGTTCATCAAGAGTAGTGACTGGCGTATTGTGACGAGACAGTTGCTCGGGCACCATTTACCAGACGTCTTCAATTGGTGAGAGATCTGGACAATGTGCTGGCCAGGGCGGCAGTCGAACATTTTCTGTATCCAGAAAGGCCCGTGCAGTACCTGCAACATGCGGTCGTGCGTTATCCTGCTGAAATGTAGGGTTTCGCAGGGGTCGAATGAAGGGTAGAGCCACGGGTCGTAACACATCTGAAATGTAACGTCCAACGCGAACAACAGGTGACCGAGACGTGTAACCAATGACACCCCATACCATCACGCCGGGTGATACGCCAGTACGGCGATGACGAATACATGCTTCCAATGTGCTCGATGTCGCCATACACGGATGCTACCATATTTGGCCCGTTCACGATCAATGGACCACCGTATATATATAACTCTGTATGTGTAAGGGTATTGGTTTCCAGGCACATAATTATAGGAAATTGTCTTCTAGCTTTGTCCAATACTACGTCCTGCAGGGATATGTGACACTTTTTTAAACACCCTGCACATTACGTCGAACAGCTTTACTTTTGAAACCAAACAGCGAAAGTAATGCGACAGTAAAAAGTCAGAGGGACGAGGTGATAGCAAAATTCAGAGGATCATCCACATGTTCTCTCTGGATGTATGTAGATTCCGGATAGTCCAAGTGATGTGAGTTTGAGGCTAGTGAGATGCTCAGAGGATGGATGTTTGTGTTTGGAGTATAAGTCGTCCAAATCATGGGAAATTCAGAGCAATACCCATTAGTTCTGAAGAGCCAGATGGAGAGTGTATCTATCTGGAGTCAGTACAGTCAGATGGCTCAGATGTGGAATTGTACCTATTTTCAGACCAAATAGTCAAAGTAATTGGGTGATTTTGAACAGAATCGACAATTTCTGAATCATATATGTATAGAGAGAACAACAGCGGTGCCATCACATTTCCCTGGTGCACTCCTGGCGGTATCCTTGCCTCTCACCTCGCCGTCGGGGACAATATACGGTGGTCCATTGATCGTGACCGGGCCAAATATCTCACGAAATAAGCGTCAAACGAAAAAAACTACAAAGATCGAAAGTTGTCTAGCTTGAAGGGGGAAACCAGATGGCGCTATGGTTGGCCCACTAGATGGCGCTGCCATAGGTCAAACGGGTATCAAATGCGTTTTTTTAAAAAAATAGGAACTCCCATTTTTTTTTACATGTTCGTGTGGTACGTAAAGAAATATGAATGTTCTAGTTGGACCACTGTTGTCCTCGACGGGGAGCGTTCGTCAGAGACAAGAATATCGTCAGGAGTGCCCCAGGGAAGTGTGGTAGCACCGGTGTTGTTCTCTCTATACATAAATGATCTGGCGGAGAGGGTGGGCTGCATTCTGTGATTTTTTTACTGGGGATCCTGTAGTGTACGGCAATGCGTCGTCGTTGAGAGACTGTGGGGGAATATGGGACGAACTGAACAGAATTTCTATTTGTCGCCATGAATCGCAGTATTGCTGTGAAAGTAAGAAAATATAAGCTAACGAAGATCAGTAGGAAAAAGAGCCTCTAATGTTTGAATACAGTAGTAGTGTTCTTCTTTTCACAGTCACGGCTATTAAATATCTGGGCGTAACGTTGCAAAGCAACAGGAAATGGAACGAGCATGTCAGAATTGTAGTAGGGAAGTCGAATGCGAGGTTTCGGTTTATGGAGAGAATTCCAGGAAAGTGTGCCTCGTCTAGAAAGGAGAGCGCATAGAAAACACTTATGCGAGCCATTCCTGAGCGATGCTCCATGTCCTGGGCTCCGTACCAGGTCGGAGTAAAGGAAGACATCGAAGCAGTTCAGATGGTGGTGGCAGTAGTTAGTGTTTAACATCCCGTAGACAACGAGGTCATTAGAGACGGAGCGCAAGCTCGGTTTGGGGAAGGATTGGGAAGGAAATCGGCCGTGCCCTTTCAAAGGAACCATCCCGGCATTTGCCTGAAACGATTTTGGGAAATCACGGAAAACCTAAATCAGGATGGCTGGAGACGGGATTGAACCGTCGTCCTCGCGAATGCGAGTCCAGTGTGCTAACCACTGCACCACCTCGCTCGGTAGCAGCTCAGAGGCGGATTGCTAGATTTGTTACCGGCAACTTCGAACGTCACACGAGAGTTACGGAGGTCGCCCGTGGACTGAAAGGATCCCTGGAGGAAAGGCCGGGGTGGCCGAGCGGTTCTAGGCGCTACAGTCTGGAACCGCGCGAGCGCTACGGTCGCAGGTTCGAATCCTGCCTCGGGCATGGATGTGTGTGCTGTCCTTAGGTTAGTTAGGTTTAAGTAGTTCTAAGTTCTAGGGGACTGGTGACCACAGCTGTTAAGTCCCATAGTGCTCAGAGCCATTTGAACCATATGAAAGGCGGCGTTGTTTTCGCGAAACTCTATTAGGAAAATTTAGAGGACAAGTATCTGAAGTTGACTGCAGAACGATTCTACTGTCGTGAACTATGCATCGTGCATAAGAGGCGCGATCACAAGATAAAGAGAAATTAGACAACCATTTTTCCCTCACTGCATTTGCGAGTTGAACGGGATACTGAGGGACTAGAGGTGAAACTAGGTGCTTCGAATACGTCAACCACAGAAACCCAAATCGAGCTTTTATAACATGTGATCCTGAAATCCACAGATCAAGGCAGTCAGATGATTCCTCGATTTCTTGGAAGCTTCGTCTCAGTACCACATCTGCTCTTGTTGTCGAAAGTACACTCGTAAGGGGTAACAAGCGAAATTTGCGACTGGCTTAAGGATTTCTTGGTTGGGAGGAAGAGGCGTGTTATCTTGGGTGGAGAGCCATCGACAGATGTCTTCCTGATGCTGCTACATACCGATGACCTTGCACACTATATAAATCAATAGCAAGTCTCAGGCGATCCTGTGTTCTCTTTAATGAAGTACTGTCTGGACAAAAGCTGCACAAATACGAGGTGTAAGAGAATGATTTTTTATCTACGAAAATTTTTATTTTTTTCAGGCAATAATAAATATTATCCGCTTCAAAGTAGTTTCCTTCGGCAGTGGATGAGTCGAAGCTGCTTGGCAGATTAAAGCTTTGTGCCGGACCGAGACTCGAACTCGGGACCTTCGCCTTTTGCAGGCAAGTGCTGTACCGGCTGAGCTGCCCAAGCACGACTCACTCCCCGTCCTCACAGCTTTACTTCTGCCAGTACCTCGTCTCCTACTTTCCATACTTAATATAATCTCTCCTGCGAACCGTGCAGAATTAGCACTCCTGCAAGAAAGAATACTGCGGAGACATGGCTAACAAGGGGAAGGCCTCAGACATGGCCAACCAATTCGCCTCAAATTTGGAATCTAAGATATTTTGGGTCAACACCCCCGAAATTTTGAGAAAATCCCCCCTAAAGGTTGTGACGAGCACTCGACTAAAAATTGGAGGGATCGATAGATAATTGTAAATAGAGAATTTTTCATCAGGCATGGGGTCCGCAATCGAAAAATTTTGCAGAAATCGAGGATTTTTGTCAACACCCCCGAAATTTTGAGAAAATCCCCCCTAAAGGTTGTGACGAGCACTCCACTAAAAATTGGAGGGATCGATAGATAATTGTAAATAGAGAATTTTTCATCATCAGGCATGGGGTCCGCAATCGAAAATTTTTCCAGAAATCGAGGAAAGAAACTTTTTACAACTGCCGCTTCTGTACCCACACGGAAAACGCCTTTCGCCGATAGCGCTATGGCCAAGGTAATTGGCTGGGAATCGGAAAATTCGGGTTCGAATCTCTAAGAAACGTAGCGGATGTTATTCTTTTCGTTTGTATTTTTTCCTATCTCAGTTGATAGGGATAGGAGGGTTAATATGGTAAGTAAATCGATAAGGAATGATAATAATACTTACCTTATTAACCCTCATATCCCTATTAATTGAGATATGGAAAAATACAATCGAAAATAACAAGGTCCGCTATGTTTCATCGAGATTCGAACCCGGGTTCTCCGAGTCCCAGCCAGTTACCTAGGCCGTTGCGCTATCGGTGCTGTCGGCGAAAGGCGTTTACGTTGTGGGTACAGAAACGGCAGTTGTAAATGTTTCTTACTTCGATTTCGGGAAAAGTATGCATTTTCGGACCCTATACATGATGAAAAATGCTCTATTTACAGTTATCTATTCATAACCTTTAGGGGTGATTTTCTCAAAATTGCGGGGGTGTTGACCCAAAATATCTTAGATTCCTTCGTTTTAGGTTGAACACAAGCGCCTTGCCAAATTTGAGCCGAATCGGTTTGCCGTATCTGACGCCTTCTCCTTGTTAGCCACAGCCCAGGGAATCTTTCCAGAATGAGATTTTCACTCTGCAGCAGAGTGTGCGCTGATATGAAACTCCCTAGACCGAGAGTCGAACTCGGGACCTTTGCCTTTCGCGGGCGACTACTCTACCATCTGAGCTAGCCAAGCACGTTTCCGCAATTTCCTTTCTTCCAGGAGTGCTAGATCTGCAAGTTTTGCAGGAGAGATTCTGTGAAGTGTGGAAGGTAGGAGACGGGGTACTGGCAGAATTGAAGCTATGAGGACGGGTTGTAAGTTGTGCTTGGGGAGGTCAGATGGTAGAGCACTTGCCTGTAAATGACAAAGCTTCCGAATTCGAGTGTCGCTCTGCTACATTGATCTACCACCAAACTGCGGAGTGAAAAATCTCATTCTTGTGGATGAGTCGTTGTTCCAAGTCTCGCTAGCAGCGATGAAAGGCTTCAACTGGTGAGGCCTTCAACATGTCGGTCACATTCTTTTCAGTCTTCTCCAGAGTCCCAAAATGACGTTCTTTAAGCCTTTTTCAGTTTTTGGGAGAAGAAAAAACTCACAAGGACTCTGATCAATAGTCAGGCTGTGGAACAACAGGAATACCTTCTGAGGTCAAAAATTTCGTTACGATGCTGCCGTGTGACACAGAGTTTGTCATGATGCAGCATCCACTTGTCTCCAGTTTCTCGGCTCACTCGACTCCACCTTTTTCTGATCCTTTCGAGGACGTTTTTGTAAAGCACTTGGTTAGAAGTTTGTCCTGGAGGAACAATCTCACAAGACCACGCACACGTTCGACGGCTTAGTCGGTTTTTTAAGTCGATGGTCTCCCTGAGCGATGTGCATCTTCGACGTGTTCTCAGCCTTCCAAAAAATTATTTTTGCCAGCGAAAGACCTGTGTTCTTGATAACAAATGTGCCACATAGGCACTCAAGAACTCTTTGAGCCACTCACACATCTGTGAACTTATTCCATATCTTCGTACCTTCGTTAACAGCCTACAGTGGGACACCATGTCAAACGTTTACTGGAAATCTGTTGTTAATTTCGACTTGCTGGCTTGCAGCAGTTTAGTTTAGTTTTTGTATTGATTTTTTACAATGGCCAGCGCAGGCAGATTAGTGTTCGCGCCCTGGTCAAAATTTTAATAATTTCTGGGTTAACAGCGGGTACGTGTGGCGTACAGGTTCGAAACGACACCAGTTTCCCTGAGAAAAATTTTGGTGTCTATGTACCTGGAGGAGGAGGAGATTAGTGTTTAACGTCCCGTTGACAACGAGGTCATTAGAGACGGAGCGCAAGGATGTGGAAGGAAATCGGCCGTGCCCTTTCAAAGGAACCATCCCGGCATTTGGCTGAAACGATTTAGGGAAATCACGGAAAACCTAAATCAGGGTGGCCGGAGACGGGATTGAACCTTCGTCCTCCCGAATGCGAGTCCAGTGTGCTAACCTCTGCGCCACATCGCTCGGTTGTGTACCTGGCCAAAGAATAATTAGAATATCCTGGCTATTTCAAGACACATGAATTTAGCAACGCTGAACGCCAGTCTCTAACATAGTTTCTCGTAAGTAATGAAACCATATTCGAGGGTTTGCTACAGTCACTGCCTCTTTCTTAAAGCATTTCCGCAGCCAAATCATTTGGAAGCTAGTACTGCGAGGTGAAACACGAAACACTACTTCAGTCTGTTAATGCGGATGAGTAGGAAAAACAAACCCGTAATAATGTTCGGGTACTGCAGTAGTAATGTAAGGTCGTTTAAATATCGGGGCTTAACGCTGGAAACAGGTATGAAATGGTATGAGCATGTGGGGATCTTGGTAGGGAAGGCGATTGCTCGACTTTGATCTATCGAGAGGATTCTAGAAAAATGTGTTTTATCTGTAAAGGAAACTGTATATATCACACTAGAGTGACCTGTTCTTGAGTATTGCTCCAGTGTTTGGGATTTGTATCAGGTCGGATTGAAGGAAGAGCTCGAAGCAGTTCAGAGGAGGGCTGATTTGTTACTGGTAGGTTCCAACTAGATTAGGAATTAGATTAGGAAATGAGACACTTAAAGTGGTAAAGGAGTTTTGCTATTTGGGGAGCAAACTAACTGATGATGGTCGAAGTAGAGAGGATATAAAATGTAGACTGGCAATGGCAAGGGAAGCGTTTCTGAAGAAGAGAAATTTGTTAACATCGAGTATAGATTTAAGTGTCAGGAAGCCCTTTCTGAAAGTATTTGTATGGAGAGTAGCCATGTATGGAAGTGAAGCATGGACAATAAATAGTTTGGACAGGAAGAGAATAGAAGCTTTCGAAATGTGGTGTTACAGAAGAATGCTGAAGATTAGATGGGTAGATCAGATAACTAACGAGGAGGTATTGAATAGAATTGGGGAGAAGAGAAGTTTGTGGCACAACATGACCAGAAGAAGGGATCGGTTGGTAGGACATGTTTTGAGGCATCAAGAGATCACAAATTTAGCATTGGAGGGCAGCGTGGAGGGTAAAAATCGTAGAGGGAGTCCAAGAGATGAATACACTAAGCAGATTCAGAAGGATGTAGGTTGCAGTAGGTACTGGGAGATGAAGAAGCTTGTACAGGGTAGAGTAGCATGGAGAGCTGCATCAAACCAGTCTCAGGACTGAAGACCACAACAACAACACAGGTTCCAACAAGACGGACCTTTGAAAGGTCCGTGCAAAGTCCGAGAGATGCCACCACCGGCGCGTATCCACGTCATGTTTCTCATGTTTGGAAAGAACGCACACCAAGTTTCAGCCATATTTGTCTGTTTCTTTGTGTTTGGCATTCGTGTGGATCAAGGAAGTCGAGTGATAGTCAAAAAGTGGACGAAAAAGAATTTAGTGTGGTGATTAAACTTTCATACAGTAAAGGCAAAACGCCTCAGGAGACTGCACCTTCGATTAGAACAGTTTATAAGTGGTTGCAAAATTTTCTGAGTGGCCATATGGACACTAGTGATGCTGAACGTTCTGGACGCGCTGTGGAGGTTACGACTCCAGAAATCATTGATAAAATCCATCATATGGTGATGGATGACAGGAAGAGTTAAGGTGCGTGAGATTGTTAGTGCTGTGGGCATCTCGAATGAATGGGTACATGATATTTTGCATAAACATTTGGACATGAGAAAGCTATCCGCAAGATGGGTTCCGCGATTGCTCACGTTTGACCAAAAACGGCATCGTGTGAAGTGTCGCAAGGATGGTTCAAAATGGTTCAAATGGCTCTGAGCACTATGGGACTTAACATCTGAGGTCATCAGTCTCCTAGAACTTAGAACTACTTAAACCTAACTAACCTAAGGACACCACACACATCCATGCCCGAGGCAGGATTCGAACCTGCGACCGTAGCAGTCGCGCGGTTCCGGACTGAGCGCCTAGAACCGCTAGACCACCGCGGCCGGCTCGCAAGGATGGTTTGCAGCTGTTCAAGAAGAATCCGCAGGACTTTAATCGTCATTTCGGCACTGTGGATGAAACATGGATACATTAATATTTTCCTGAGACCAAAGAACAATCTAAACAATGGGTGAGAATCTGCACCAGAAAAGGCGAAGACCATTCCTTCGGCCAGAAAGGTTATGGCGACTGTCTTTTTGGGATTGGCAAGGGATAATCGTGATCAACTATCCGGAAAAGGGTAAAACTATTACAGGGGAATATTATTCATCTTTATTGGACCGTTTGCAAACCGAGCTGTAAGAGAAACGCCGGCGATTGGACAGCAAAAAAGTCCTATTCCATCACGACAACGCACCAGCACACACCAAAGCAGTTGTGGTCGCAGAATTAATGGCAATACGATTCCAACTCGTTTCACACATCCCCCCCCCCCCCCCCGCCCCTATTCTCTGGACTTGGCTCCCTCGGTCTACAAATTGTTCCCCAATTTGAAGAAATGGCCGGCCGGAGTGGCTGAGCGGTTCTAGGCGCTACAGTCAGGAACCGCGCGACCACTGCGGTCGCAGGTTCGAATCCTGCCTCGGACATGGATGTGTGTGATGTCCTTGGTTAGGTTTAAGTAAAGTAGAGCGTCGGTCAACCGAACGGCCGCTTAACCGAACTGTGTACTCGCTCGCACCTGTTACTCTCCCACCGTACCGTCCATCACCCCCTCACCCACAAACCAAGCACGTTGTTTCAAGCACGTTAATATGTCAGCCTTGCCTGTTGTGTACATCTCACGAAAGATTGCCTGGACGGGTAGTACGATTTTTATGAAGTGGTTTCTGGACGTTTTCGTACCCTCTGTAAAAGCTCATCAGCTAAAGAATTGGAAGAGGGAGAAAACACTACTTCTCCTTGGCAATGCACCAACTTATCCGTCACGTGATATTTTAAACGAAAAAGTCGAGTTCATAAAGGTAATATTTCTTCCACCTAATGTAACCAGCTTATGGATCAAGGCGTTAGTGAGACTTTCAAACGATATTAAAGGAAACAATTGTTGCGTAAGTTATTGTTAGAAAGAGAAGAGGCTGGAGAAGAAAGTATCTCAAGAAATCGACAATATTGACTGGAAAGACGCGTCCTACATGATCAGCGCAACATGGAATAGTGTAAAGGAAGAGAATTTGAAGAAAGCCTGGAATAAAATTTTGGACACACAAGAAAATTCACAAGGTACGATTGAAAATGGCGAACAGAATGATATGTCCGAAATTCTCGGCATGCTAAAAGAAATAGATTGCCACGAATGTAATAAAGAAGACGTTCACGATTGGATGAATATCGATGATGCAGATCCAGGACACCAAATCGTGCAGGACAGCGGGACTGTAAACGTCGTCACTGACAAAGATGACGCCGCCAGCATCTCATCGATCAGTGCTGCAGAAAATGAAGATGAAAGTATACCAACAGCTTCTGAGGCGTTCACTTGTTTGGATACTGCCTTGCGATGGTTTGAAGCCCGAGATGAAAGTGACCAGTTTCAGATATTTGTAGTGAAAAAAGTACGTGACTTAGCTGCTCGTAAGCGTGTAGGCTTGCTTAGACAGACCAAAATAAAGGATTTTTTAAAACGTTAATTTTGTATACTGTGTGTATTGTTCATGCAAAATGCGTATGTAATATGTATATACACTCCTGGAAATGGAAAAAAGAACACATTGACACCGGTGTGTCAGACCCACCATACTTGCTCCGGACACTGCGAGAGGGCTGTACAAGCAATGATCACACGCACGGCACAGCGGACACACCAGGAACCGCGGTGTTCGCCGTCGAATGGCGCTAGCTGCGCAGCATTTGAGCACCGCCGCCGTCAGTGTCAGCCAGTTTGCCGTGGCATACGGAGCTCCATCGCAGTCTTTAACACTGGTAGCATCCCGAGACAGCGTGGACGTGAACCGTATGTGCAGTTGACGGACTTTGAGCGAGGGCGTATAGTGGGCATGCGGGAGGCCAGGTGGACGTACCGCCGAATTGCTCAACACGTGGGGCGTGAGGTCTCCACAGTACATCGATGTTGTCGCCAGTGGTCGACGGAAGGTGCACGTGCCCGTCGACCTGGGACCGGACCGCAGCGACGCACGGATGCACGCCAAAACCGTAGGATCCTACGCAGTGCCGTAGGGGACCGCACCGCCACTTCCCAGCAAATTAGGAACACTGTTGCTCCTGGGGTATTGGCGAGGACCATTCGCAACTGTCTCCATGAAGCTGGGCTATGGTCCCGCACACCGTTAGGCCGTCTTCCGCTCACGCCCCAACATCGTGCAGCCCGCCTCCAGTGGTGTCGCGACAGGCGTGAATGGAGGGACGAATGGAGACGTGTCGTCTTCAGCGATGAGAGTCGCTTCTGCCTTGGTGCCAATGATGGTCGTATGCGTGTTTGGCGCCGTGCAGGTGAGTGCCACAATCAGGACTGCATACGACCGAGGCACACAGGGCCAACACCCGGCATCATGGTGTGGGGAGCGATCTCCTACACTGGCCGTACACCTCTGGTGATCGTCGAGGGGACACTGAATAGTGCACGGTACATCCAAACCGTCATCGAACCTATCGTTCTACCATTCCTAGACCGGCAAAGGAACTTGCTGTTCCAACAGGACAATGCACGTCCGCATGTATCCCGTGCCACCAAATGTGCTCTAGAAGGTGTAAGTCAACTACCCTGGCCAGCAAGATCTCCGGATCTGTCCCCCATTGAGCATGTTTGGGACTGGATGAAGCGTCGTCTCACGCGGTCTGCACGTCCAGCACGAACGCTGGTCCAACTGAGGCGCCAGGTGGAAATGGCATGGCAAGCCGTTCCACAGGACTACATCCAGCATCTCTACGATCGTCTCCATGGGAGACTAGCAGCCTGCATTGCTGCGAAAGGTGGATATACACTGTACTAGTGCCGACATTGTGCATGCTCTGTTGCCTGTGTCTATGTGCCTGTGGTTCTGTCAGTGTGATCATGTGATGTATCTGACCCCAGGAATGTGTCAATAAAGTTTCCCCTTCCTGGGACAATGAATTCACGGTGTTCGTATTTCAATTTCCAGGAGTGTATTTTTGTTTAATAAACTGTGCCACATACTATACATTCCTACTGAAGTTGCCTTTGTATGTTACTTTGTAATGCTGAAAGAGATGCCTGTTTTATGAGTAAAATTACCGTACAGTACTTCTTTTTGGCAAATAAACAAACCAGTTTTCCGAACACCCATGTCCCTTAATCACTTCGGGTAATCGACGCTCTACTGTAGTTCTAATTTCTAGGGGACTGATGACCTCAGAAGTTGTCCCATAGTGCTCAGACCCATTTGAACCTTTTTTTTTGTAGAAATGGCTGGCGGGACAAAGATTTTATTCAAACGAGGAGGTGATTGCAGCAACTAATTGCTACTTTGCAGACTTGGACAATTCCTACTATTCGGAAGGGATCAACAAATTAGAACAGCGTTGGACGAAGTGTATAAGTCTGAAAGGAGACTGTGTCGAAAAATGAAAAAGGTTTAACCCAAACACGTAAGTAGTTTTCATTTTTGCACGGACTTTTCGAATGCCCCTCGTAAGTGTTACGGTGATGGTTCGGGAACTCAAATGGGAATTCCAGGACGGAAGGCGACATTCTTGACCAGGAACACTACTGCGAAAATTTAGAGAACCGGCATTTGAAAATGACTACAGAACGATTCTACTGCCTCCACGAAGATTAGAGAAATTAGGGCTCATATGAGGGCATAGAGGTAGTATTTTTTCCCTCGCTGTATTTGCGGGTGGAACAGGAAAGACGATCACCAATAGTGGTATAGAGTAACCTCCACCACGCACCGTACAGTGGACTGCAGAGCACTGATGTAGAAGTTATGTAAGAGCAGCAGTAGGAGTAGATTTTATGGATCAGTTTTGCGAGGATCCTGCATATGTCTTGGGAGTTTAAGAACAACGCAAATAGCGTAATTCATATGCAACACCAGGTTGGGTATCAGGGATCACAAGATATAGTGAAATTCGTTTTTCGCCGGCGACTCGCACAAGGAGAGCGCACCAGCAAGGAATGGCGGCTGGACTGCATCCCCGTACAGTTAGTGCCAAAAAGTCGGACCCACCCCTGGGGACCTCCCCTTGCGAGTGAGTTAGGATGGCGCCACAGGAGTTAGGGAAGGTGCGGGAAAGAGATGGAGAGGTGCAGGAGAGAGTTGAGTGGTAGAGGTGGGCCGTGGGGGGGGGGGGGGGGGGGGAGTTGGCGCCGGCAGCTGTCGGCTGCCCCCGGTGTGCGGTGCAAACTTCCTCGCCAAGTTCCCTCATAACCCAGGCGGTCCTGAACGAGTTAGCGCCGTTCCTCGCCTGCCAGCAAGTCCCATAAATCTGTCACCCGCTGCTGATGTCTAATTCGTGCTAGACGGGACATTTGCATTCGAGGCAGTGGCGCGAAGCACACTGAACGGAGCCGCACATACACTTTGTTGTTAAATGCGCGCTATAATGCCGCCGTTTTCGTAGGTCTACTGAAATGCTGTCCTACATCTACACTGAAGCGCTAAAGAAATTCGTAAAAGGCATGCCTATACAAATACACTACTGGCCATTAAAATTGCTACACCACGAAGATGACGTGCTACAGACGCGAAATTTAAGCGACAGGAAGAAGATGCTGTGATATGCAAATGATTGGCTTTTCAGAGCATTCACACAAGGTTGGCGCCCGTGGCGACACCTACAACGTGATGACATGAGGAAAGTTTCCAACCGATTTCTCATACACAAACAGCAGTTGACCGGCGTTGCCTGGTGAAACGTTGTTGTGATGCCTCGTGTAAGCAGGAGAAATTCGTACCATCACGTTTCCGCCTTTGATAAAGGTCGGATTCTAGCCTATTGCGATTGTGGTTTATCGTATCGCGACATTGCTGGTCGCGTTGGTCGAGATCCAAAGACTGTTAGCAGAATATGGAATCGGTGGGTTCAGGAGGGTAATACGGAATGCCGTGCTGGATCCCAGCGGCCTCGTATCACTAGCAGTCGAGATGACAGGCATCTTATCCGCACGGCTGTAACGGATCGTGCAGCCACGTATCGATCCCTGAGTCAACAGATGGGGACGTTTGCAAGACAACAACCATCTGCACGAACAGTTCGACGACGTTTGCAGCAGCACGGACTATCAGCTCGGAGACCGTGGCTGCGGTTACCCTTGACGCTGCATCACAGACAGGAGCGCCTGTGATGGTGTACTCGACGACGAACCTGGGTGGACGATTGGCAAAACGTCATTTTTTCGGGTGAATCCAAGTTCTGTTTACAGCATCATGACGGTCGCATCCGTGTTTGGCGACATCACGGTGAACGCACGTTGGAAGCGTGTATTCGTCATCGCCATAATGGCGTATCACCCGGCGTGATGGTATGGGGTGCCATTGTTAACACGTCTCGGTCACCTCTTGTTCGCATTGACGGCACTTTGGACAGTGGACGTTACATTTCAGATGTGTTACGACCCGTGGCTCTACGCTTCATTCTATCTTGCGAAACCCTACATTTCAGCAGGATAATGCACGACCGCATGTTGCAGGTCCTGTACGGGCCTTTCTGGATACAGAACATGTTCGACTGCTATCCTGGCCAGCACATTCTCCAGATCTGTCACCAATTGAAAACGTCTGGTCAATGGTGGCCGAGCAACTGGCTCGTCACGATACGCCAGTCACTACTCGTGATGAACTGTGGTATCGTGTTGAAGCTGCATGGGCAGCTGTACCTGTACACGCCATCCGAGCTCTGTTTGACTCAATGCCCAGGCGTATGAACGCCGTTATTATGGCCAGGTTATTGTTCTGGGTATCGATTTCTCATGATCTATGCACCCAAATTGCATGAAACTGTAATCACATGTCAGGTGTAGTATAATATACCCGTTTATCTTCTGCATTTCTTCTTAGTGGACCAATTTTAATGGTCAGTAGTGTATAATACAGAGATATAGATGTAACAGAGGTGTAGAATACGGCACTGCGGTCGGCAACGCCTACATTGTCAAATTGATTCAATATTTATAGATTTCCAGAAGGCTTTTGACACCGTTCCTCACAAGCGTCTTCTAACAAAACTGCGTGCCTATGGAATATGGCCTTAGTTGTCCGACTGGATTCGTGATTTTCTGTCAAAAAGTTCACAGTAATTAGTAATAAACGGAAAGTGATCGAGTAAAACAGAAGTAATATCCGGCGTTCCCCAAGGAAGTGTTATCGCCCTCTATTGCTGACCTATGTTAACGACATAGGAGCCAATGTGAGTAACCCTGTTATAGTGTTTGCCGGTGACGCTGTCATTTACTGTCTTGTAAAGTCATCAAATGACCAAAACGAATTGCAAAATCATTTAGATAAGACATCTATATGGTGCGAAAAGTGGCAATTGACCCTCAATAAAGAAAAGTATTTAAGTACTGAAAGAAAGCCGCTAAATTTCAGTTACCTGAAAAGTCACGCAGATCTGAAGTCTGTAAATTCGACTAAATACTTGGGGATTACAATTACAAATATCCTAAATTTGAACGAACGATCACATATATAGTATTGTGGGTAGAGCAAAATTGCGATTCATTGACACACCACTTAGAAGGTGCAACAAGTCTACTAAAAAGACTGCTTACACCACGCTTGTCCGCCCTACTCTGGAGTACTGCTGCGGGATGTGGGATCCGCATCAGGTGGGACTGACGGATGTCATCGAAAAAGTACAAAGAAGGGCAGCTCGGTTGGTATTATCACGAAGTAGGGGAGATAGTGCCACAGGCACGATTCTTGAATTGGAGTGGCAATCAATAAAACCAAGCCGTTTTTCGTTGCGTCGGGATCATCTTTTTAAATATCAATCACCAGTTATCTGCTCCGATCGCGAAAACATTCTTCTGGCACCCACCTACGCAGGGAGAAATGATCATCACGATAAAATGATACGAATCAAAGCTCGCACAGGAAAATTTAAGTGGTCGATTTTCCTGAGCGCAGTTCGAGAGTGGAACGGTAGAGAGACAGCTTGAAGATGGTTCATTGAACCCTCTGCCAGGCACTTAATTGTAATACCAAAGTAATTACGTAGACGTAGATGTTGATGTAGGACTGTCCATAAATCCGTTAGAGCACCAGGGGGTGGAAATCTCTTCGTTGCAAGGCATCCCAGATATGCTCAATTGGCTGGGGAGTTTGGTGACCAGCGGAGAGTTTAAACTCAGAAGAGTATTCGTGCAGACACTCTGTAGTAATTCCGGACGTGTGGGGTATTGCATTGTTCTGCTGAAATTGCCCAAGTCGGAATGTACAATGGATATGAATGGATGCAGGTGATCAGAGAGGGTGCTTGTGTACGGGGATGTCAAATTAAAAACCTTTCATTCGTCAAGTTTCCAACCTTATTTTATGTGGCAACTAGTTTCAGCGTTTTATTGGCAGGACCCTTAGAAAATGTAACAGACCTGCTAAGGAGACTGCCTACATTACGCTTGTCCGTCCATCATTTAGAATACTGCTGCGCGGTGTGGGATCCTTACCAGGCAGGACTGACGGATTACATCGAAAAAGTTCTAAGAAAGGCAGCACGTTTTGTATTATCGCGAAAGATGGGAAAGGGTGTCACAGAAATGATGGAGGACTTGGGCTGGAAATCATTAAAAGAAAGGCGTTTTTCGTTGCGACGGACTCTTCTCACGAAATGCCAATCTCCAACTTTCTCCTCCGAATGCGAAAATATTTTGTTGACACCGACCTACATACGGAGCAACGATCACCATGATAAGGGAAATCAGAGCTCTTACGGAAAGATATAGGTGTTCATTCATTCCGCGCGCTATACGAAATTGGAATAACAGAGAATTGTGAAGGTGGTTCGATGAACCCTCTGCCAGGCATTTAAATGTGATTTGCATTTAGATGTATCCATGTAGATGTAGATGTACTGCGCCATCTTCAGTCCCCTGACCGATGTATAGGAAGAATCTACCTCTTTTGTGATCAAAAAGGGGGCCCAGCAATATTAGTACATATTAGTAGATTTCTACATGCTATAGTGACCATTTCCACTGTTACCGGCTGATTGAACCGAGGTAGATTCTTCCTACACGTCGATCAGGGGCCTGAAGATGGCTTAGTAAAATGCTGAAACTTGTTGCTAAATAAAATAAGATTGGAAACTTGACCGGTGTTTAATTTGACATGCTCTATCGAACGGCCGAGTCCAGCAAATATCTCCAAAAAGATGGACATACAGAGGCTTACGTACGTGTCACCTGTCAGAGTCGTAATTAGAGGTATCAGGAGTTTCATATGACTCCAACTGCACCCGCTCCACACCAATGCAGAAAATCCACCAGCTTGAACATTCCCCCGCTGACATGCAGGGTCCATGGATTCATACCCGTACACATTCATCCGCTCGATACAATTTGAGACGAGACTCGCCCGACCAGGCAACATGTTTCCAGTGATCAACAGTCCAATGTTGGTGTTGACGGACCCAAAGGAGGCTTAAAGCTTTGTGTTTTGCAGTCATCAAGGGGACACCATATCGATGATGTTTATTTGAGTGGTCCACACGCTGACATTTTTTGATGGGCCGGCACTGACGTCTGCAGCAATTTGCGGAAGGGTTGCAGTTCTGTCGCGTTGAACGATTCTCTTCAGCCGTCGTTGGTCCCGTTCCTGCTGAATCTTTTTCCGGCCGTAGCGATGTCGGCGATTTGATGTTTTACCGGATTCCTGGTATTCATGGCACATTCGTGAGATGGTTGTACAGGAATATCCCCAGTTCATCGCTACCTCGGAGATTCTGTGTCGCATCGCTCGTACACCGACTATAAAATCCGGTTCAAACTCACTTAAATCTCGATCAACTGCCATTGTAGCATCAGTAACCGATCTAACAACTGCGCCAGACACTTGTATTTTATAGGCGTTGCGGACCTCAGCGCCGTATTCTTGTTGTTTATATATCTCTGTATTTGAATACGCGTGCCTATATCAGTTTCTTTGGCGCTTGAGTGTAGTACTTACAAATAGTCTGTGTAACCACACCGTTTTCATAGTACATCTGGTACACCAGCTTTATGTATCATAATTGTTTTCAACAATACTCGCCAGGTTTGTGGAAGTACCACAATACTTTGAAAACACATGTCACTTAGCCACTTCCATATGTTTCATCTGTGTCTACTTAGTAATCATCACATTAGTTGTTCGTGATTTAAACAGTGATCTCGAACACTGTGTAAAAATGTATCTGAATGTATACCACCAGATGAGAGGCACAAGCTCGAAACCGGTCGCGTGTTACATAAAATCACCTTCTATTGGATTGGCAGCGGTTAGTATTCTACTCCCGTTTGCGTTGTTCTTGAATTCATGTAGCGACTCACGGGCAACTTACATTCGCCGCTGGTTTTGTTCGAAATACAAAAATTTTGGTATAAATTTTGCTATCACGTCTTTCAGATCAGAAACAAAGGAAAAACTTTCAGAGCAACAGCCAGTTTACGTGCGAGCATCATAAGCAACTTCTGAGTCATATTTCGGCTGTCGTTCAGTATCGATTATTTTTTCACTTTTCCTTCGATTTCATGGGTTGATCATGGGCTAGGGTGAAATCTTCAACGTTTTCACTGCCTTTTCCGAAATGGTAATACCACTCGTATACCCCGGTTTTACTCATAGCAGACCCACCAAAAGCAATACGTATTTATCATTTCTAAAATTTACTGCACTTTATTCTCTCCTTATAGCAATAAGGCCTGTCTGTTTATATGTAAAAGAATGAAAGGAGAAAGCACACGTCTCTAATAGGTATGACGTCCTAACCTCCATCTACCCCAGCCTCTGTTGTTGAGAAGCGTACGAACACTTCGACTGAAATGTGCAGGAGCTCCATCGCGCACGAACCACATGTTGTGTCGTACTTGTAAAGGCACATGTTCTAGCAGCACAGGTAGAGTATCCCGTATGAAATCATGATAACGTGCTCCATTGAGCGAAACTAAAATGAGCTCTAACATGGAAAGTAAGCGTTTCCAGACGCATGCCCACATAATATTTTCTTTATTTGTGTGTGAGGAATGTTTCCTGAAAGTTTGGCACTATCTTTTTGTAACACCCCGAATAACACGCTAGTGTTGGGGAGATGCTTCGGGAACTCAAATGGCTATCCCCGGGGGGGGGGGGGGGGGGGGGGGGGGGGGGAAGGCTACATTCTTTTCGAGGAACGCTTTTGAGAATATTTAGAGAACCGGCATTTGACGCTGACTGCAGAACGATTCTGTTCCCTCCATTGTACCACGAAGATAAGATAGGAGAAATTAGGGCTCAAACACTGTTGCCTTAATGGCCTTCTTCACCAACATCAGCTCACCACATGCTATCCCAAAGATAACTCACGTTCGCGAACGGTCATCGTGTGTTTAAGGAAAACCTGATTGCCATCCTCATAGCGGTGACACTGCTGGCGCCAGTCGTGAGTGAGTGGCGCCAAATTTAAATGGACATGATCTTTCAGGTGTGGGAACATGCCTACCAACTTCCGTGTACGTCGCACAGCTCCTCCTCGGTATCGTCACTTTTTTAACGTCACTGCAGATACCAACAATAGCCGTTTCCATTGTATCGCCATCGAAATAATGAGCAGTAATACTGTATCGTGATTTAAAATCCACTAATACAGCCTCGACCACAACAGATGCTTATTGTGGTTGGCAACAGGTTTCGGTTTATCTACATCTACACCTACATGACTACTCTGCAATTCACATTTAAGTGCTTGACAGAGGGTTCATCGAAGCACAATCATACTATGTCTCTACCATTCCACTCCCTAACAGCGAGCGGGAAAAACGAACACCTAAACCTTTCTGTTCGAGCTCTGATTTCTCTCTTTTTATTTTTATGATCATTCATACCTATGTTGGTTGGGCTCAACAAAATATTTTCGCATTCGGAAGAGAAAATTGGTGACAACTTTCGTAAATAGATCTCGCCGCGACAAAAAACGTCTTTGCTTTAATGACTTTCATCACAACTCGCGTATCATATCTGCCACACTCTCTGCCCTATTACGTGATAATACAAAACGAGCTGCCATTTTTTGCACCCTTTCGATGTCCTCCGTCAATCCCACCTGGTAAGGATCCCACACCGCGCAGCAATATTCTAACAGAGGACGAACGAGTGTAGTGTAAGCTGTCTCTTTAGTGGACTTGTTGCATCTTCTAAGTGTCCTGCCAATGAAACGCAACCTTTGGCTCGCCTTCCCGACAATATTATCTATGTGGTCCTTCCAACTGAAGTTGTTCGTAATTTTAACACCCAGGTACTTAGTTGAATTGACAGCCTCGAGAATTGTACTATTTACCGAGTAATCGAATTCCGACGGATTTCTTTTGGAACTCGTGTGGATCACCTCACACTTTTCGTTATTTAGCGTCAACTGCCACCTGACACACCATACAGCAATCTTTTCTAAATCGCTTTGCAGCTGATACTGGCCTTCGGATGGCCTTACTAGACGGTAAATTACAGCATCATCTGCGAACAACCTAAGAGAACTGCTCAGATTGTCACCCAGGTCATTTATATAGATCAAGAACAGCAGAGGTCCCAGGACGCTTCCCTGGGATAGTTTAGACCAACTTAAAACCGTAGGCACCATGATGGCAGCTGTTGGCGATGGGAGGAGGAAAATCCGTAAGAACAGGGACGTCCGTCTTCTTGCGGATTTTCCTTTTCCGACCGCCAGCATTAGCGTATCTGGGATGCCTCTCAATGTGCTGCTTAGAAGAGATCTCCACCCCTTCGTACTCTGACGTGTTTATAGACAGCCCTGCAGGATTCATGGTGTTTCCCTCCAGCGGTACTTCAGACATTAGTCGTGACCACGCCACGTCGTGTTGCGAAGCTTCTGCGCGCTCGCGAGGGCCATACACGAGATTAGGCAGATGTCCATTATAATTATCCGGGCTGTTATGCCGTGGCCGGTTGATGAATTTTGTCGCAATTCCCAACGTTTCGTCTCCGACTGCGGGAGACATCTTCAAGGGGGTCCGTAGGTCCATGGGAGGTCCAACACACCCATGCTACACCAGGGAACCACAATATTGGTTTCGAGGAGACGCAAGTACTGGCGGCCACAAGCGGATATTACGAAAGGCTCTACAGGGAGGCAATCGAAATTGCCAAACACCCAAATAATTTCAACCGAAAGGAGGAGGGCGTGAAATTAAACGGTATATGGATGCCGGTGTTACAGAAGATGTGTACCACCCGTCCACTATTGGGTGATGGCAACGGCGATCGACGGCGACGGACAGCGGCCAATTGCACTGTTGTTGTTGTGGTCTTCAGTCCTGAGACTGGTTTGATGCAGCTCTATATGCTACTCTATCCTGTGCAAGCTTCTTCATCTCCCAGTACCTAGTACAGCCTACATCCTTCTGAATCTGCTTAGTGTATTCATCTCTTGGTCTCGCTCTACGATTTTTACCCTCCACGCTGCCCTACAATACTAAACTGGTGATCCCTTGATGCCTCAGAACATGTCCTATCAACCGGTCCCTTCTTTTCGTCAAGTTGTGCCACAAACTCCTCTTCTCCCCAATTCTATTCAATACCTCGTGATTAGTTATGTGATCTACCCATCTAATCTTCAGCATTCTTCTGTAGCACCACATTTCGAAAGCTTCTATTCTCTTCTTGTCCTAACTATTTATCGCCCATGTTTCACTTCCATACATGGCTACGCTCCATACAAATACTTTCAGAAACGACTTCCTGACACTTAAATCTATACTCGCTGTTAACAAATTTCTCTTCTTCAGAAACGCTTTCCTTGCCATTGTCAGTCTACATTTTATATCCTCTCTACTTCGACCACCATCAGTTATTTTACTCCCTAAATAGCAAAACTCCTTTACTACTTTAAGTGTCTCATTTCCTAATCTAATTCCCTCAGCATCACCCGACTTAATTTGACTACATTCCATTATCCTCGTTTTGCTTTTGTTGATGTTCATCTTATATCCTCCTTTCAAGACACTGTCCATTCCATTCAACTGCTCTTCCAAGTCTTTTGCTGTCTCTGACAGAATGACAATGTCATCGGCGAACCTCAAAGTTTTTATTTCTTCTCCATGAATTTTAATACCTACTCCGAATTTTTCTTTTGTTTCCAAAACACGTGACGTCATACCGCGGTGCGGGAGCGCGCGGACACGGAATTTAGCGGCAGTCAGTAGCGAGCCAGCGGGTGTGTTGGACCTTCTATCGACCTACGGACCCCCTTGAAGATGTCTCCCGCAGTCGGAGACGAAACGTTGGGAATTGAGACAAAATTCATCAACCGACCACGGCATAACAGACCGGATAATTATAGTGGACATGATATTTCCGGCCGTGAAAGTCTACATTTTAGTATTAGGCAGATGTACCGGTTTCTTTGGCTCTTCAGTGTATAACTGCATAGTCTTCCTAGGCCAGAGACAGCTGACTTTAGTTTTCTCATAATGTAAAACACTATACTTGAGGAACCAGCGTTACAGGTTACCGTGGGTTTCTTCTGGGAGCCAGATGAAGGCCACTGTAATTTTGGCCGAAATGTTGGTTTCTCCAGCAAAGCTTTTTACCTTACGATGCGGTACAGTATTGAGAATATGTTTGTCCCGTTAAACGACGTGTGAAGCTGTTTTATGCATAGGTGTTCGATTCTGTAAGACACTGGAGGAGAGGCAGGAATGCTGGTCCTAATATATTTCAGAAACTTTAACTATATGTTGGTTGACGGGAATTTTTGAGCACTGAATCTGAAACAGCTGAATCGCTGTCGCAAGATATATTGCACCCCCGCCCATGCCCATGTCTCAGAAGTGGCGAATGTGTTGCACTGGTGTCATGTCACAGATTCAGAAAAAAATATTCGTTTAAATGACTAAAACATCATCTTTCCTCATTAAAGGCATGCTGCTTTGGGATGGTAGGTCCACAACTGTATACTGTTGAGGAAGTTTGATAATTATTTTGTCCGTTTCAGCTGCGTGCATATAGAATTTCTGCTGCATTGGTTACCAGCTGCTTTGCCCATTCTCAAACACCGAGCGAGGTGGCGCAGTGGTTAGCACACTGGATTCCCATTCGGGAGGACGACGGTTCAATCCCGCGTCCGGCTATCCTGGTTTAGGTTTTCCGTGATTTCCCTAAATCATTTCAGGCAAATGCCGGGATGGTTCCTCTGGAAGGGCACGGCCGACTTCCTTCCCTAATCCGATGAGACCGATGATCTCGCCAACCAACAACATTCTCACACGAAACACCCTGCTGTGAACAGTAACCAATCATACACTGAAGATCCAAAGACAGTGCTACACCTGCCTAATATCGTGTAGGGCCCCCTCGAGAACGCAGAACTGCCGGAACACGACGTGGCATGGAGTCTACTAATGTCTGAAGCAGTGCTTGAGGGAACTGACACCATGAATCCTGCAGGGTTCCTCGTAATAGGTCAGGAGTCCTTTACACGCAGGAAGCGGTTACACGGGTAGCGGGGGCTGTGTGGAAAGGACTGGGCGGTTTTTTAGGTTAGAGCGTCTCAGGAAATCGCGGAAAGGGCGTCCGTCAAAAAAGGGGCAGGTAAACCACATTAAGGTTGTAGAAACGATCGGTATTGTAGTTGTAAATTGTCGTAGCTGTGTTGGGAAAGAAGCAGAGCTCCAAGCCCTAATACACTCCTGGAAATGGAAAAAAGAACACATTGACACCGGTGTGTCAGACCCACCATACTTGCTCCGGACACTGAGAGAGGGCTGTACAAGCAATGATCACACGCACGGCACAGCGGACACACCAGGAACCGCGGTGTTGGCCGTCGAATGGCGCTAGCTGCGCAGCATTTGTGCACCGCCGCCGTCAGTGTCAGCCAGTTTGCCGTGGCATACGGAGCTCCATCGCAGTCTTTAACACTGGTAGCATGCCGCGACAGCGTGGACGTGAACCGTATGTGCAGTTGACGGACTTTGAGCGAGGGCGTATAGTGGGCATGCGGGAGGCCGGGTGGACGTACCGCCGAATTGCTCAACACGTGGGGCGTGAGGTCTCCACAGTACATCGACGTTGTCGCCAGTGGTCGGAGGAAGGAGCACGTGCCCGTCGACGCCCGCAGCGACGCACGGATGCACGCCAAGACCGTAGGATCCTACGCAGTGCCGTAGGGGACCGCACCGCCACTTCCCAGCAAATTAGGGACACTGTTGCTCCTGGGGTATCGGCGAGGACCATTCGCAACCGTCTCCATGAAGCTGGGCTACGGTCCCGCACACCGTTAGGCCGTCTTCCGCTCACGCTCCAACATCGTGCAGCCCGCCTCCAGTGGTGTCGCGACAGGCGTGAATGGAGGGACGAATGGAGACGTGTCGTCTTCAGCGATGAGAGTCGCTTCTGCCTTGTTGCCAATGATGGTCGTATGCGTGTTTGGCGCCGTGCAGGTGAGCGCCACAATCAGGACTGCATACGACCGAGGCACACAGGGCCAACACCCAGCATCATGGTGTGGGGAGCGAACTCCTACACTGGCCGTACACCTCTGGTGATCGTCGAGGGGACACTGAATAGTGCACGGTACATCCAAACCGTCATCCAACCCATCGTTCTACCATTCCTAGACCGGCAAGTGAACTTGCTATTCCTACAGGACAATGCACGTCCGCATGTATCCCGTGCCACCCAACGTGCTCTAGAAGGTGTAAGTCAACTACCCTGGCCAGCAAGATCTCCGGATCTGTCCCCCATTGAGCATGTTTGGGACTGGATGAAGCGTCGTCTCACGCAGTCTGCACGTCCAGCACAAACGCTGGTCCAACTGAGGCGCCAGGTGGAAATGGCATGGCAAGCCGTTCCACAGGACTACATCCAGCATCTCTACGATCGTCTCCATGGGAGAATAGCAGCCTGCATTGCTGCGAAAGGTGGATATACACTGTACTAGTGCCGACATTGTGCATGCTCTGTTGCCTGTGTCTATGTGCCTGTGGTTCTGTCAGTGTGATCATGTGATGTATCTGACCCCAGGAATGTGTCAATAAAGTTTCCCCTTCCTGGGACAATGAATTCACGGTGTTCTTATTTCAGTTTCCAGGAGTGTAGAAAGCACTGAATCTCAAATTATTATAGGTATGGAAAGCTGGCTAAAGCCGGAAATAAATTCAGTCGAAATGTTTTCAAACGACCTAACTGTGCTCAGCAAGGATAGGTTAAATGCAGTTTGTGGTGGAGTACTTATTGCTGTCAGA
Source organism: Schistocerca gregaria (assembly GCF_023897955.1). NCBI lineage: Eukaryota > Metazoa > Arthropoda > Insecta > Orthoptera > Acrididae > Schistocerca > Schistocerca gregaria. The sequence goes on along the minus strand of NC_064930.1, from coordinate 104,355,039 downwards.
AGGAGTTTACCTTATAGTGGAATTGAAGTAGGTAGTTCCTGCGAAATAGTATGAGTAGAGGTTGTACTTGACAATCGGACTAAATTATTTATTGGATCGTTTTACTGACCACCCGACTCAGAAGGTATAGTTGCTGAACTGGTCAAAGAAAACTTGAGTTTCATTTCGAATAGGTACCGCATTACATACAATTATAGTCGGTCGTGACTTCAATCCACCTTCGATATGCTGGACTGTCCATAAATCCGTAAGGGTACGAGGGGGTGGAGATGTCTTCTGAACAGCACGTTGTAAGGCATTCCAGATATGCTCAATAATGTTTATGTCTGCGGAGTTTGGTGGCCAGCGCAAGTGCTTAAACTCAGAAGAGTGTTCCTGGAGCCACTGTGTAGCAATTCTGGACGTGTGGGGTGTCGCATTGTCCTGCTGGAATTGCCCACGTCCGTGGGAATGCGTAATGGAAATGAGTGGATGAAACTGATTAGACAGGATAATCACGTACGTGTCACCTGTCAGAGTTGCATCTAGACGTGTCAGGGGTCCCATATCGCTCCAACTGCACACGACCCACACCATTATAGACATTGAACAGTCCGCTCCTGACATACAGGGTGCATGGATTCATGTGGTTGTCTCCATAGCTGTGCTCGTCTATCCGCTCGATAACAATTTGAAACGTGACTCGTCCGACCAGGCAACATGTTTCCAATCATCAACAGTCCAATGTCGGTGCTGACGGGTCCACGTAAGGCGTGAAGCTTTGTGTCGTCCAGTCATCAAGGGTACACGAGTGGGCCTTCGGCTCCAACAGCCCTTATCGATGATGTTACGTTGAACGATTCGCACGCCGACACCTGTTGATGGTCCATCCTAGAAATCTGCGGCAATTTGCGGAAGGATTGCCCTTCGGTCAGTCTTCAGTCGTCGCCGGTGCAGTTCTTGCAGGATGTTGTTCTGACCGCAGCGATGTCGGGGATTTGATGTTTTACCGGCTTCCTAATATTGACGGTACACTTGTGAAATGTTCATACGGGAAAATCCCCACTTCATCGTTACTCCGGAGATGCTGTGTTCCATCGTTCGTGCGCCGTCTATAACACAACGCCGGCCGCGGTGGTCTCGCGGTTCTAGGCGCGCAGTCCGGAACCGTGCGACTGCTACGGTCGCAGGTTCGAATCCTGCCTCGGGCATGGATGTGTGTGATGTCCTTAGGTTAGTTAGGTTTAAGTAGTTCTAAGTTCTTGGGGACTGATGACCACAGCAGTTGAGTCCCATAGTGGTCAGAGCCATTTTTATAACACATCATTGAAACTCACTTAAATGTTGACAACCTGCCTTTGTAGCAGCAGTAACCGATCTAACAACTGCCCCAGACACTTGTTGCCGTATATAGGCGTTGCCGACCGCAGCGCCGTATTCTGCTTATTTACATATCTCACTATTTCAAACGCATGCCTATACAAATTTCTCTGGCCATTCAGTGTATGTGTAAGAAGACACGAATAGCTTTTGTACAGAAAGTCGAACTGTACTCTTATTAATGAGATACCCTATGTATCTAGAGCTACACATGAATGACTCAAGAAGAAGCTCACCGCTAGACTTCCTCTACAAAACCTATTCGTGCCTTCTGTCACCATATAGTACGACTAGTTATGGATAACAACTAGATGTATGATTCGAGAAAGGGCGAGTCAGCCTGAAACCTGTAACCACTGGAGCGAAATTGCATACTCATGCAGCTGAGACGAACAAATTAAAAAAGTATCAGATTTCTTCGAAAACATTATTGACAGTTGTAATGAGCAGTCTTGGTCTCCTCACAACATACACTACTGGCCATTAAAGGTTGATATGATTCTAACTTGAGTATTTATCTTTTAACTTTCATTTATTGCTACCGCAAGAAGAAATGCAGATCATAAACGGATATCCATTGGACAAATATATTATACTAGCACTGACATGGGATTACTTTTTCTCGCAATTTGGGTGCTTAGATGCTGAGAAATAAGTACCCAGAACAACCACCTCTGGCCGTAATAATGTCCTAGGTACGCCTGGGCACTGAGTCAAACAGAGCATGGATGGCATGTACAGGTACAGCTGCCCATGCAGCTTCAACACGATACCACGTTGATCAAGGGTAGTGACTGGCGTATTTTGACGAACCAGTTGCTCGGCCACCATTGACCAGACGTTTTCAGTTGGCGAGAAATCTGGAGAATGTGCTGGCCAGGGCAGCAGTCGAACATTTCCTGTATCCGAAAGGCCCGTACAGGACCTGCAACATGCGGTCGTGCATTATCCTGCTGAAATGTAGGGTTTCGCAGGGATCGAATGAAGGGTAGAGCCACGGGTCCTAACACATCTGAAATGTAACGTCCACTGTTCAAAGTGCCGTCAATGCGAACAAGAGGTGACCGAGACGTGTAACCAATGGCACCCCATACCATCACGTCGGGTGAAACACCTGTATGGCGATGACGAATACACGCTTCCAATGCAAGTTCACCGCGATGACTCCAAACACGGATGCGACCATCATGATGCTGTAAACAGAACCTGGATTCATCCAAAAAAATGACGTTTTGCCATTTGTGCACCCAGGTTCGTCGTTGAGTACACCATTACAGGCGCTCCTGTCTGTGATGCAGCGTCAAGGGTAACCGCAGCCACGGTCTCCGAGGTGATTGTCCGTGCTGCTGCAAACGTCGTCAAACTGTTCGTGCAGATGGTTGCTTCTTGCGATCGTCCCCATCTGCTGACTCAGGGATCGAGACGTGTCTACACGATCCGTTACAGCCATGCGGATAAGATGCCTGTCATCTCGACTGCTAGTGATACGAGGCCGTTGGGATCCAGCACGGCGTTCCGTATTAACCTCCATAAGCCACCGATTCCATGTTCTGCTAAAAGTCATTGGATCTCGACCAACGCGAGCAGCAATGTCGCGATACGATAAACCGCAATTGTGATAGGCTACAATCCGACCTTTATCAAAGTCGGAAACGTGATGGTACGCATTTCTCCTCCTTACACGAGGCACCACAACAACGTTTCACCAGGCAACGCCGGTCAACTGCTGTTTGTGTATGAGAAATCGGTTGGAAACTTTCGCCATGTCAGCACGTTGTAGGTGTCGTCACCGGCGCCAACCTTGTGTGAATGCTCTGAAAAGCTAATCTTTTGTATATCACAGCATTTTATTTCTGTTGGTTAAACTTCGCGTCTTTAGCGCGTCATCTTCGTGGTGTAGCAATTTTAATGGCCAGTAGAGTTGAAAATCGATATTCTGCCTTTTATAGCGATGTACGATGTTTAGAGGACTTTAGTATCGATAGTGAAATATCTATGTTTAAGCTGAAAACATTTTCGAGTTTCGTAGGTAGAGTGCCCCGCGCTGCTTGAGGCCTATCCACTGTATCGGAACCTTTTTGTTGTGGGACGCTGCAGGACGCGGTCTGCTCCTAGCTGTCGCCGCTGGTGTTCCGCGGCGTGACTGATGACGTCCTACCGCCCCCGCACAGGGGGGAGGGGAGGAACTGTTAACTATTTGCCCCAGACTCTCCCACGTTGGCGGGGTTTACGTTTTTGCACTGCGAATCGTCTGGACGCGAGCCAGCGAGGCACGCGAGGCACGGAGGTATTTCGCCCGCGACCTCGGCTATTCTCACGGGGCCGCCAGAACAACAACAGCAACAACAACAAGTACGTTATTTAGCCAGTTAAGCGCCGCACGCGATATTAAACTTGCTGCAAGCTGCGAGGGTCGCCATTCAAGTTTTTACCAAGAGCCGTTAGCGAACACTCTCGACACGTGCCTTTACGTCCACATCTTCATCTACTTGATTACTCTGCCGTTCACAACAAAGTGCCTGGCAGAGGGTTCAATGAACCATCTTCAAGCTGTCTCTCTACCGTTCCACTCTCGAACGGCGCTCAGGAAAAACGACCACTTAAATTTTCCTGTGCGAGCTCTGATTCGTGTCATGTTATCGTGATGATCATTTCTCCCTGCCTAGGTGGGTGCCAGAAGAATGTTTTCGCGATCGGAGCAGATAACTGGTGATTGAAATTTCATGAGAAGATCCCGTCGCAACGAAAAACGCCTTTGTTCTAATGATTGCCACTCCAATTCACGTATCATGTCTGTGACACTATCTCCCCTATTTCGCGGTAATACAAAACGAGCTGCCCTTCTTTGTATTTTTCGATGTCATCCGTCAGTCCCACCTGATGCAAATCCCACACCGCACAGCAAGACCCCAGGATAGGACGGTCATGCGTGGTGTAACTAGTCTCTTTGGTAGACCTGTTGCACCTTCTAAGTGATCTGCCAATGAATCGCAGTCTTTGGTTTGCTCTACCCACAATATCATCTATGTGATCGTTCCAATTTAGGTTATTTGTAATTGTAATCCCTAAGTATTTAGTTGAATTTACAGCTTTCAGATTTGTGCGACTTATCGCGTAATCGAAATTTAGCTCATTTCTTTTAGTACTCATGTGAATAGTTTCAGTTCGCAGCTCGTGGTCGTGCGGTAGCGTTCTCGCTTCCCACGCCCGCGTTCGCAGGTTCGATTCCCGGCGGGGTCAGGGATTTTCTTTGCCTCTTGATGACTGGGTGTTGTATGATGTCCTTAGGTTTAAGTAGTATGTTCTAGGGGACTGATGACCGTAGATGTTAAGTCCCATAGTGCTTGGTTCAAATGGCTCTGAGCACTATGGGACTTAACATCTGAGGTCATCAGTCCCCTAGAACTTAGAACTACTTAAACCTAACTAACCTAAGGACATCACACACATCCACAACCCGAGGCAGGAATCGAACCTGCGACCGTAGCGGTCAGAGCCATTTGAACCATTTTGAATATTTGAATAACTTCACACTTTTCCTTATTGAGCGTCAATTGCCACTTTTCGCACCATACAGATGTCTTATCTAACTCACCTTCCAAGTCGTTTTAATCACCTGATGACTTAACAGGACGGCAAGTGACAGCATCATCTGCAAATAATCTAAGACGGCTACTCAGATTGTCTCCTATGTCGTTAATATATATCAGGAACAACAGAGGGCCTATAGCACTTCCTTGGGGAACGCCCGACATTACTTCTTTTTTACTCGTTGTGTAAAACTCTTTCGTCTGTTACTGTTATAACAAGTGGCGTCTTTGGTCAGCTAGTTGTATTACATGGACGTTTAAGCCAATGATCGTCCAATCCCGTCCTTTTTTTTTCTTTTCTCTTAGAGCCAATACTGATATTATGGGGCAGAACCTCGGGCCGCGGACAGGATTCGAACCTCGAACTGTAGCGGTTGCACGGTTCCAGACTGTAGCGCCTAGAACCGCTCGGCCACTCCGGCCGGCGCCGCGGTTGTTGGTTGTTTTGGGGAAGGAGACCAGACAGCGAAGCCATCGGTCTCATCGGATTAGGGAAGGACGGGGAAGGAAGTCGGCCGTGCCCTTTGAAAGGAACCATCCCGGCATTTGCCTGGAGCGATTTAGGGAAATCACGGAAGACCTAAATCAGGATTTCCAGACGCGGGTTTGAATCGTCGCCCTCCCGAATGCGAGTCCAGCGTCTAACCATTGCGCCACATCTCTCGGTGCTGCGGTTGTACCGAACTTAAATATTAGTAACCATCTGTTCACGGTCACGCATTGCTGTGCTTTAGTCTGGTTCAATGGGAAAGAAAGCAAAGCGAAAGCACAAGTTTGTAATACGAGGGTCAGTCAAAAAGTTATGCCTCCTATTTTTTTTTTCTACGTTTAACTGTCAGGAAATTTAAATGCAATTACATAGGTTGAAAACCACAACATTGAGGATCATTTTGTCATTTTTCAATGTAATCTCCGCCCATCTCTACAGTTTTGGTCCATCTTTGAACAAGGGCATGTATCCCAGCACGGTAAAAATCACAGCTCTGCTTCCTAAGCCGTTGACGCACGGATGTTTTGACGGCCTCCTCATCTTCAAAATGAATCCCACGATGAGCTTCTTTTAGTGGCCCGAACAGATGGAAGTCTGATGGTGCCAGGTCAGGGCTGTATGAGGGATGAGGCAAAACTTCCCATCCAATTTTGACAATCTCGTCAGAGGTGTGACGACTGGTGTGTGGTCTTCCATTGTCATGCAAAAGAAGAACATCTGCCATTGATTTTGTTGGGCGAACTCGCTGAAGACGTGCTTTAAGTTTTTTGAGGGTTGTGACGTATTGAACAGAATTTATTGTGCATCCCTGCTCCAAAAAATCAACCAGAATCACACCCTCTGTATCCCAGAAAACTGTTGCCATAACTTTCCCTGCCGATCGCACAGTTTTGAATTTTTTCTTCCTCGGCGAGCTTGTGTGACGCCACTCCATTGACTGCCTCTTTGATTCGGGTTCAAAAAAATGCACCCATGTTTCGTACCCGGTCACAATTTTTTTCAGAAACTGATCTCCCTCCAAACGGAAGCGCTGCAAGTGTTGGGAGGCTATTGTTTTCCTTGCCTCTTTATTCTGATCGGTTAACATTCTTGGAACCCACCGTGCACAAACTTTTGAGTACCCCAATTGTTTAATAATCGTGATCACACTGCCTTTACTAAGAGAAATAATGCGACACACTTCATCTGCAGTCATCCGACGGTCACCACGAATGATGTCATCAACTTGCTGAATGTTGTGTGGAGTCACTGCACTCACCGGCCTGCCGCTCCGCTTTTCGTCAGTCAACGGTGTTTGCCCTTCAGCTTCCTTACAACGACGAACCCATCGTCTAACAGTGCTGACATCCACTGTCACAACACCATACACCTTCTTCAGTCTTTCATGAATGCGTATGGGCGTTTCACCTTCTGCATTCAAGAATTCAATCACACAACGCTGTCTCAAACGAACATCGATGTCGGCCATCTTACAAACTTCTGCTGTGCTGCCACCTGTTGACACAGAAAGTTACTACTGCAGTGGATTGCAGAAGAAGGTTTGAGGAATGGCGCCAAATTCAAATTTTTCACTTAACTTAATTTTTTTAAGTAGAAAAAAATGGGAGGCATTACTTTTTGACCGACCCTCGTATAAGTATGTCGCAATTGGTTATGTGTCACCCCCCTCCCCCCCCTCCCCAGTCTCTGTCCATCACCTCTCTCTCCCTCTCTCTGTCTCTGTCTCTGTCTCTCTCTCTCTCTCTCTCTCTCTCTCTCTCTCTCTCTCTCTCCCTCCATCTCCATTTCTATCCATTTCGTCCTTTCCGCTTTCTATGTCCATTTCTTCCCAACCGTCTGTCCTATACCCTCTCTTCTTGACACTGAGCCTCATTTAATGTTGTTGCAAATTCACATTTTGTTGTACTACTCTAATCGTAAACAGATAAGCGATAAATAAAACTTTCCAGTTTGCCACTAACGCTTCACTACATTTGGGGCTTTAATGAAACAAATTGGTTACACATGTATCATTCAAGGTATTTTCCATCGCTGGCCATTACTTTCTCCCATCTTTCGGGCAGTGTACGACCCCTGCGTCGAAGAAAATGTTCATCTTCTGAAGCGATCCACGAATCGATCGAATTTGTGACTTCTTCATGAGATCGAACAGGTAATAGAGGGAGCAATGTCTGGAGAATACGGCGGGTGGGGTAGGACTTCCCGTTTAAACGTTTCCCAGTACGTTTCGACCTCTTTTTGCAACGTGGGGTCGAGCGTTGTCGTGCTACAAAATCACTTTATCGTGCCTCTCGCTGTATTTTGTCCGTGTGTCTTTTAATGCTCAAACGCATTAATTGCGTTCGATAACGAGCACCTGTGATTGTTTCACTTGGTCTTAACACCTCATAGTACACGGAGCCGAGCTGGTCCCACCAAATACAGAGCATGATCTTGGAGCCGTGAATGTGCGTTTTGGCCGTCGACGTGGAAGTATGGCCGGGATATCCCCATGATTTTTTTGCGTTTAGGGTTATCGTAATGAATCCATTTTTCGTCCCCAGTCACAATGCGATGCAGAAATCCCTCCCGTTTTTGCCTCTGAAGCAACTGTTCACAGACACACAAACACCATTCGACATTATTTGGATTCAGCACACACGGGACCCAACTTCCTTCTTTCTGAATCATGCGAATAGCCTTGAGACGTTTTGGAATGGCTTGCTGTGTCACTCCCACTAATCGTGCCAAGTCGTCTTGAATTTGACGCGAGTCTTCACTCAGCAATGTCTCCAATTGGTTCAAATGGCTCTGAGCACTATGGGACTTAACTTCTGAGGCCATCAGTCCCCTAGAACGTAGTACTACTTAAACCTAACTAATCTAAAGGACATCACACACAGCCATGCCCGAGGCAGGATTCGAACCTGCGACCGTAGCGGTCGTGCGGTTCCAGACTGTAGCGCCTAGAACCGCTCGGCCACCGCGGCCGGCCCGATCAGACTCAGCTGCTGTTTTTTTCATATTGAAACAATGTAGTAACACATCGCGCAAGTGACGAGAATTAGGCTCGTAAACTGACAGTTTCAATCAAGAAGAACTTTATGATGCAGACACAAATAGACTAATATTTGAATGCGGTTATGTTGAGCGACGTACAAGCTAACTGTCTGACGCCTGCGATCTGTTTCTTTTGACCGCTACTTACACTTTGCCGCCACCTATCGGCAAACGGCGGAAGCAAAGTTGTACACCTAGGATGATTGTTATTAAAGTTAAACTTTCAGAACGCTGTAGAAATAACGCCACTGCTCAGAATGACGTCAAATTGCAACGGAAACGTATGGCGGAAGAAAAAAAAATAGCGTGAAAATTGATCTACAGATGGCGCTGTATGTGTCAGTCTACGCAAAATGAAAACACGTGTCATGTGCACGACCCTCAGAAGTTAGTGTAAACACGCCGGGTTCTGGGGCGGCGGGTGGAATAATTGTTTAATGTTCCTATTATTTATTTAATGCTGTTGTTTGCCGTTCTCAACACTGGCTCTCTAACTACAATATTGGCAACCAGAAAGTGATTAGCAAAACGTGAAGCCTGTAATTAGAATTCCTAGTGCTCACTTCAACCGAGAAATACACTTATAGCTACAGCTTATAGCTCTGAGGAACTAGGAGATTGTCTGGGATTCATAATCAAAAACCATTCTCTCTAAAATGTTCACTCTATTCTGAAAGTCAAAGACCAAAAAGAATCCACACAATCCAACTACCAGAGCAGTTCAGAATGTAATGCGCTGATGCAACTATAACTGTTCAAATTAAATGTTTAAGTGAATGCTCGCCGTAATTTGATGATACTGTTCATCAAACGCCACGCTAATAATGGTAGAATGTCTGTTCTGCGGCGGCACGTGAAAATACGACATATGCAAATTGAAGATAGATCATTAACGTCATCCCAGAATTGACACTTCACTCGAAAGCGATTTCATGGTTACGCGTACCCCGAGTAACTTATTACAGCATCCGAGGCTGTTTATACACTCCTGGAAATTGAAATAAGAACACCGTGAATTCATTGTCCCAGGAAGGGGAAACTTTATTGACACATTCCTGGGGTCAGATACATCACATGATCACACTGACAGAACCACAGGCACATAGACACAGGCAACAGAGCATGCACAATGTCGGCACCAGTACAGTGTATATCCACCTTTCGCAGCAATGCAGGCTGCTATTCTCCCATGGAGACGATCGTAGAGATGCTGGATGTAGTCCTGTGGAACGGGTTGCCATGCCATTTCCACCTGGCGCCTCAGTTGGACCAGCGTTCATGCTGGACGTGCAGACCGCGTGTGACGACGCTTCATCCAGTCCCAAACATGCTCAATGGGGGACAGATCCGGAGATCTTGCTGGCCAGGGTAGTTGACTTACACCTTCTAGAGCACGTTGGGTGGCACGGGATACATGCGGACGTGCATTGTCCTGTTGGAACAGCAAGTTCCCTTGCCGGTCTAGGAATGGTAGAACGATGGGTTCGATGACGGTTTGGATGTACCGTGCACTATTCAGTGTCCCCTCGACGATCACCAGAGGTGTACGGCCAGTGTAGGAGATTGCTCCCCACACCATGATGCCGGGTGTTGGCCCTGTGTGCCTCGGTCGTATGCAGTCCTGATTGAGGCGCTCACCTGCACGGCGCCAAACACGCATACGACCATCATTGGCACCAAGGCAGAAGCGACTCTCATCGCTGAAGACGACACGTCTCCATTCGTCCCTCCATTCGCGCCTGTCGTTACACCACTGGAGGCGGGCTGCACGATGTTGGGGCGTGAGCGGAAGACGGCCTAACGGTGTGCGGGACCGTAGCCCAGCTTCATGGAGACGGTTGCGAATGGTCCTCGCCGATACCCCAGGAGCAAAAGTGTCCCTAATTTGCTGGGAAGTGGCGGTGCGGTCCCCTACGGCACTGCGTAGGATCCTACGGTCTTGGCGTGCATCCGTGCGTCGCTGCGGTCCGGTCCCAGGTCGACGGGCACGTGCATCTTCCGCCGACCACTGGCGACAACGTCGATGTACTGTGGAGACCTCACGCCCCACGTGTTGAGCAATTCGGCGGTACGTCCACGCGGCCTCCCGCATGCCCACTATACGCCCTCGCTCAAAGTCCGTCAACTGCACATACGGTTTACGTCCACGCTGTCGCGGCATGCTACCAGTGTTAAAGACTGCGATGGAGCTCCGTATGCCACGGCAAACTGGCTGACACTGACGGCGGCGGTGCACAAATGCTGCGCAGCTAGCGCCATTCGACGGCCAACACCGCGGTTCCTGGTGTGTCCGCTGTGCCGTGCGTGTGATCATTGCTTGTACAGCCCTCTCGCAGTGTCCGGAGATGGGGGATTTTTTGGTGTTGCGATTCTTTTTCCATCATAGTATGTATGTCATATATAAAGGGGAAACTCTGTTATCGTAAGTATCAAAATATACGCGACCGAATAACTTTAAATTTTTACATGTTATTATAATAGCGTTTATTACAATACACGTAATAATTATATATATGGTGTTACAAAAACGTACGACCAAACTTTCAGGAAATATTTCTCACACACAAATAAAGAAAAGACGTTATTTGGACATGTGTCCGGAAATGCTCAATTTCCATGTTAGAGCTCATTTTAGTTTCGTCAGTATCTACTGTACTTCCTCGATTCACCGCCAGTTGGCCCATTTGAAGGAAGGTAATGTTGATTTCGGTGCTTGTGTTGACATGCGACTCATTGCTCTGCAGTACTAGCATCGGGCACATCAGTACGTAGCATCAACAGGTTAGTGTTCATCACGAACGTGGTTTTGCAGTCAGTGCAATCTTTACAAATACGGAGTTGGCAGATGCCCATTTGATGTATGGATCAGCACGGGGCAATAGCCGTGGCGCGGTACGTTTGTATCGAGACAGATTTCCAGGACGAAGGTGTCCCGATAGGAAGACGTTCGAAGTAATTGATCGGCGTCTTAGGGAGCACGGAACATTCCAGCCTACGACTCGCGACTGGAGAAGACCTAGAACGACGAGGACACTTTCAATGGACGAGGCAATTCTTCGTGCAATTGACGATAACCCTAATGTCAGCGTCAGAGAAGTTGCTGCTGTAGAAGGTAACGTTGACCACGTCACTGTATGGAGAGTGCTACGGGAGAACCAGTTGTTTCCGTGCCGTGTACAGCGTGTGCAGGCACTATCAGCAGCTGATTGGCCTCCACGGGAACACTTCTGCCAATGGTTCATCCGACGATGTGTCAATCCTCATTTCAGTGCAAATGTTCTCTTTACGGAAGAGGCTTCATTCCAACGTGATCAAATTGTAAAGTTTCACAATCAACATGTGTGGGTTGACGAAATCTGCACGGAATTGTGTAATCACGTCATCTACACAGATTTTCTGTGAACTTTTGGGCAGGCATTGTTGGTGATGTCTTGATTGCGCCCCATGTTCTTCCACCTACGCTCAATGGAGCACGTTATTTCATACGGGATACTCTACCTGTGCTGCAACATGTGTCTTTACAAGTACGACACAACATGTGGTTCATGCACGATGGAGCTCCTGCACATTTCAGTCCAAGTGTTGGTACGCTTCTCAACAACAGATTCGGTGACCGATGGATTGGTAGAGGCGAACCAATTCCGTGGCCTCCACGCTCTCCTGACCTCAACCCTCTTGACTTTCATTTATGGGGGCATTTGAAAGCTCTTGTCTACGCAACTCCAGCACCAAATATAGAGAGTCTTCGTGCTCGTATTGTGGACGCCTGTGATACAATACACCATTCTCCAGGGCTGCATCAGCGCATCAGGGATTCCGTGCGATGGAGGGTGGATGCACGTATCCTCGCTAACGGAGGACATTTTGAACGTTTCCTGCAACAAAGTGTTTGAAGTCACGCTGGTATGTTCTGTTGATGTGTGTTTCCATTCCATGATTAATGTGATTTGAAGAGAAGTAATAAAATGAACTCTAAGATGGATAGTAAGCGTTTCCGGACAGTTCCACATAACATATTTTCTTTTTTTAAGTGTGAGCAATGTTTCCTGAAAGCTTGGCCGTACCTTTTTGTAATACATATATGTAAGTTATTCAGTCGCGCACATTTTGAAACTTTCGGTAGCAGAGTTTCCCCTTTATATATGAGATACATACTATGATGGAAAAAGAATCGCAACACCAAAAAATAGTTGGTCTATAGTAATAAAATTTCGGGAACATATTTTGTTAGGTAAGTGATTATCAGTGCAAGATCACGGGTTAATATAAGCGTGAGACAAGCTATTACAAATGAGAAATGCTGGTCTGAGCGGTGTAACCGCCAGGATATTGAGTACAAGCATGCAAACTTGCGTGCATTTTGCTGTAGATGTGTCGAATCTCAGACTGTGGGATGGATCGGCCAGTACATGGACAGTGTTAATAATTGGCAACCATTGCTGTACAATCGCAATAAAGGCATGAGATGTTCAATTGACTCTTTTATTAGAACATGTTACGCGTTTCGGCATTACACCGATCTTCAGACATCACAAACTTCAACTCATTCCTAAACAACCAGGCGTACAGCATTGACAACTCAAAGAAAGTGTCCAATAACATATGGCTATAACATTTGGGGTTACACTCACTCATAACTTTCCAGGGAGGGAAAGGGGGGGGGGCTGTCACTGGGGCCGAACCGGTGTAGGGGCGGCAGTGGGGTGGGTGGACTGCTGTAGCCCGTTGTGGGGTTGTGAACTGGAGATCGGTCGTTCGCGAACTAATGGGTCCAAAGGATCGGTTCACGAAGATGAACGGAACGAGCGATGAACCAATTCTAGGGAACTGTCTTTCACAGTTCACCTCGGTCGTGGTTTTGTGCTTGTAGTTGCTGGGAACGGGGAACGTTCGGTCTCGTTCCGGTAACGGCACGTCGGCCGGTCTCGTTCCAGCCTCGGTCCCGTTCCCGACTGTCTCGGTCTTGCTCGGCATAAGTACATATACTAGATATGTGCATTCTGACCAGTTAACCAGACAACTGACCATCACGGGTTTGTTCAGAATGCCCACCGGCAGCAGCAATACAGGGTATTGAACGACTGCCGCATACACGCTACACTTTCATCGGTGATGTCCGAGCAGGCTGCAGTCATACGTCGCCGTATGTCATCGGCCACAACTGGTGTACCTTTGTAGACAGCTCATTTCAGATTTTCCCGCAGAAAGAAGTTTACAGGGGGTCAAGTCTGGAGAACAGGCTGGCCAATGTCCACGTCCTCGGCGTACAGTTCAACGGTTTGCAAACAATCCGTGAAGACGGTGGGCTGGGCAGCCGTCATGTTGGTACCACTGGTTCCTCGTAGTCTGCAAAGGAAAGCCTTCTAGCATCTGCGGAAGACGGTCTGTTAGGAGGCTGCGACACGTGTGCGTGTTCCGTCTATGAAAACAGGCCTGTGAGCTTCTGGTTGACTATTTCGCACAACACGTATACACTCCACGGACGGTGACGTTCCACCTGCCGGAGTAGATGGGGGCTGTCAACAGACCAAAAGTGCATCTTTCTGTGGCTTACCTGACCATGCTGTACAAGATTCATAATACGTGCCTGCATCTCGTGGTCGTGCGGCAGCGTTCTCGCTTCCCCACGCCAGGGTTCCCGGGTTCGATTCCCGGCGGGGTCAGGGATTTTCTCTGCCTCGTGATGGCTGGGTGTTGTGTGATGTCCTTAGGTTTAAAGTAGTTCTAAGTTCTAGGGGACTGATCACCATAGACGTTAAGTCCCATAGTACTCAGAGCCATTTGAACCATAATACGTCGGGGGTACATTGTTTTGACTCCCATGTACAGCAGTTAACACGATTCTCATAATCATTTCCATGCAGCTCTTGACGCAGAGAGATGTGAAAGGCTGGTACCCATGTTGATGGAGAATGTGTAGGACCCTTGCCCGACTCATGCGACTTCCTCTTGCGATTGCGCGGAAACCAACTTGCGGATCAATGGCAACAGATGCAAGAATATCAGTTTCCCCCTCTTCTGTGTCACTTTTTTTCATCTGTTATCTTGTCTACTTGTTACACTATCAGTTTCACCTTGCCTAGATGGTTGGTGTCTATGGGGGATATCTTGCCGCCTACGCCGTACAACAACGAACTGCATTGTGCATACTAGAGATGGGTCGTTCGAGAAGGCCGCACTCCCCTTCTTCACGTGGCCACTCTTCGCAGTTTCTCTGCCGACTGCTCACAGTTCAGCATCGATTGTTGTTCGTTTCGTTCCCCCATTTAGATCTGTTTCAAACCTTTTTTTTAACTCTTAAACTTCTCGTTGTTTTCGTAATCTATTCAGCGTCCACGACCGGTAATTAAAATGTATTTTACAATTACGTAAACTACATAAAAATTACGTGGTATGTAATACATACATCGTTTCAGGTAACAAAACGGCTTATCAGTTTACTTCGCTTTTTCGATAGACAGCAGAAGAAATACTTGTAAGAAGGCAAGATTTTTTTGTTATTACCACCCGCAAAGGTCGTCGGCACACGGCACACACGTGTGGCCATATTCCGTTTTTTTTGTTCCAAGGTAAAAGAGCGTGTTCATTGTTATGAAAGGCAGACCGACTTGCAACGGAATGAAGCCCCCCCTTCGTAATCGAGTCTATTGTATCACATCATGCAAGTAGAATACGATAACTCCTACAATATTAATAAAATTCTTTTCCGGGCTATTATGCCGTGGTCTGATGGATTTCGCATTGTAACCCAACGTTTCGTCCCCATCTGCGGAGGACATCTTCAAGGGGGTTCGTGGCTTCTGTTAACTTCCGAAACACACACTGTCTCACTACTGACCCCCTTGAAGATGTCCTCCGCAGATGGGGACGAAACGTTGGGTTACAATGCGAAATCCATCAGACCACGGCATAATAGCCCGGAAAAGAATTTTATTAATCATGACAGTTCCGGCCGTGAAAGTTTACATTTTACAATCCTACAATATTGTTTCAGTGGTACAGGGTGGCGCACGAAAAAAGGCCCCGAGTACTGGACTGCTTATTGTCGCTTACGAATCGTCATCTATTGTTTCGAAGTTGTTGTTTGCATTATTTGTTATCTCTTCACTGCTTGATAATTACATGTTTTTCTATTCTGCTCGTAGCGGTCAAGAAATCGTGCGTAATTGGCGAGCAGTCTG
Organism: Schistocerca gregaria; assembly: GCF_023897955.1. Taxonomy (NCBI): domain Eukaryota; kingdom Metazoa; phylum Arthropoda; class Insecta; order Orthoptera; family Acrididae; genus Schistocerca; species Schistocerca gregaria. Next base: position 104,339,380 of record NC_064930.1, on the reverse strand, counting down.
TACTCGGGGCCGGTTTTTTGTGCGCCACCCTATATTATTTCACTGTGAAACGTCCCCTTAGAAAAATTATGAATTACTGTGCTGGTAAACCTCTTACGTTATTTGATTTTCATACAGCTGAGCAGAACTGAACGTACCCGGACATTTCTCTCTTTATTTATTCTCGTCAACACTTAACTGACACAGAATATTTTTAGCGCAACGCAATCTGACTTTCAATAATCCCTACATAAGAATGCCCCTGACTAAGAATAACCTACACCTTTCACGAATCACTTACCTCACAAAAATCTTCGTTACTCGAACTACTGCAATACAGCGAGAGCCAATACTGCCAGCTAAATAAAAGATTCAAACTACTGAAGGCACTAACTACTGATAGGCATAATTAGCAAATGAAAGATTTTAATAAAGAACAAACAATGTATTTACCTTAATAGTGTTCAAAAGTCATAATATATGTATCAGTTCATGGTACACAGTATTACAAATTTACTCTTTCTGATGGATACACGTCTGTTCTTAAAACTCCGTCATCTGTCTCCCCACATCCACCACTGCTGGCGGCTCACTTCCAACTGCGCAACGCTACGCGCTGTTAGCAGCCAACTGCCCAACACTACAATAGAGAATATTCCAACAATGCAAACCAGCCACAGACTACACATAGCACAGCCAGTGATTTTCGTACAGAGCGCTACGTGGCGTTACCAAAATAAAAACCTAAACAGCCTACTTTCAACTGCGATCAGCCACATGACGCTACAGCTGGCTGAACGAGAGGTTTTGCCGAGTCACGAAAATTACAAGTGTGTGAGAATTCTGTTACGAATAAAAACTCTGCACTCCAGGGGGGAGGCAAGTGCCTCCTCTTGGCGCTTTCCATCTTCAGTCACCTACACTACTAATTCTCAGTTTCTCGTAAGAACCGTATAGCAAGCAGAAATGAACGGTGAACGAGTTATAATGGTTCCCAAAAAAGAGCGATTACCAGAGAATTAGTTCCCAAGGATGAACGACTTTGCCCTTCTCTATAGTGAACCATTGAGGGTTGCGTCGGGACAAAGCTTCTCCGGCGTTTCTACGTCCTCGGTTCAATACACACAATACACAGGTGTACCTCAGTTGGTAGTATACATTTTTGAAAATGCGCTGGTACTGGTAGGGTTAAACCGAGCGTGAGTAGAAAACGCGAGTTTTAACGTTAGGTAAGACTGACAGAAGAGGTTTTGTGGGAATAAGCGAGTAGCCAGCAACGCAAGAACAATGCGTGTGGTGTACATCCGCAGACAAGTAATCCGTACAGCAGCGATAACGGGCGCAGGGCAGATCTGGGGCGCTCTCTAGCTCACCGCTTGCGTAATCGGCGGCTGCGTCTAGAGGATGATTCCGAGAGGATGTTGCAGACTTTCTGGGATGACGCAGGCGGGTAGAGATTTCAGTGTGAGGTACGGGACCCAGCTCTGGAAATGACCGAGCCGAATGTTCTTAGTTCCCTACTGTATGTAATGTAGCCCAAATTTACTTCCCTCTCTACAAAAAATCTAAAAGCAAACAAACACCGTCCCAAAAGGCTGCTGACAAAGATAGGAACGTATGGAATAAGTCCACGGGTACGTGAGTGGCACGAAGTAATAGAAGCCTGTGCGTTTTCCTCCATGACGAATGTTCAGCCGGCCGCTGTGGCCGCGGAGTTCTAGGCGCTTCACTCTGGAACCGCGCTACCGCTACGGTCGCAGGTTCAAATTCTGCCTCGGGCATGGATGTGTGTGATGTCCTTAGGTTAATTAGGTTTGAGTAGTTCTACGTCTAGGGGACTGATGACCTCAGATGTTAAGTCCCATAGTGCTCAGAGCCATTTGAACCATCGGCGACCACGGTATCGTCAGTAGCGCCCCAGGGAAGTGTGACAGGACCGCTGTTGTTCTCTGTATACATAAATGTATTTGGCAGACAGGGTGGGCAGCAATCTGTGCTTGTTTGCTGATGATGCCGTGGTGTACGGTTGTTGATGTTGTTGTGGTCTTCAGTCCTGAGACTGGTTTGATGCAGCTCTCCATGCTACTCTATTTTGTGCAAGTCTCTTCATCTCCCAGTACCTACTGCAACCTACATCCTTCTCAATCTGCTTAGTGTATTCATACCTTGCTCTCCCTCTATGATTTTTACCCTCCACGCTGCCCTCCATTACGAAATTGGTGATCCCTTGATGCCTCAGGACATGTCCTACCAACCGATCCCTTCTCCTAGTCAAGTTGTGCCACAAACTCCTCTTCTCCCCTATTCTATTCAGTACCTCCTCATTACTTATGTGATCTACCCATCTTATCTTCAGCATTCTTCTGTAGCACCACATTTTGAAAGCTTCTACTCTGTTCTTGAACAAACTAGTTATCATCCACGTTTCACTTCCATACATGGCTACACTCCATATAAATACTTTCAGAAATGACTTCCTGACACTTAAATATATGCTCGATATTAACAAATTTCTCTTCTTCAGTAACGTTTTCCTTGCCATTGCCAGTCTACATTTTATATCCTATCTACTTCGACCATCATCAGTTATTTTGCTCCCCAAATAGCAAAACTCCTTTACTACTTTAAGTGTCTCATTTCCTAATCTAATTCCCAAGCATCAGCCGATTCAATTTGACTCTCCTTTCAAGACAATGTCCATTCCGTTCAGTGCTCTTCCAAGTCATTTGCTGTCTCTGACAGAATTACGATGTCATCGGCGAACGTCAAAGTTTTTATTTCTTCTCCATGAATTTTAATACCTACTCCGAACTTTTCTTTTATTTTCTTTACTGCTTGTTTAATATACAGATTGAATAACATCGGGGAGAGGCTACAACCCTGTCGCACTCTTTTCCCAACCACTGCTTCCCTTTCATGCCCCTCGACTCTTATAACTGCCATCTGGTTTCTGTACAGATTGTAAATAGACTTTCGCTCCCTGTATTTTACCCCTGCCACCTTCAGATTTTGAAAGAGAGTATTCCAGTTAACATTGTCAAAAGCTTTCTCTAAGTCTACAAATGTAGAAACGTAGGTTTGCCTTTTTTAAATCTTTCTTCTAAGATAAATCGTAAGGTTAGTATTGCCTCACGTGTTCCAACATTTCTACGGAATCCAAACTAATCTTCCCTGAGGTCCGCTTCTACCAGTTTTTACATTCGTCTGTAAAGAATTCGCGTTAGTATTTTGCATCTGTGACTTATTAAACTGATAGTTCGGTAATTTTCACACGTGTCAACACCTGCTTTCTTTGTGATAGGAATTATTATATACTTCTTGAAGTCTGAGGGTATTTCGCCTGACTCATACATCTTGCTCACCAGATGGTAGAGTTTTGTCAGAACTGGACCTCTCAAGGCCGTCAGTAGTTCCAATGGAATGTTGTCTACTCCGGGGGCCTTGTTTCGGCTCAGGTCTTTCAGTGCTCTGTCAAACTCTTCACGCAGTATCGTATCTCCCATTTTATCTTCATCTACATCCTCTTCCATTTCCATAATATTATCCTCAAGTACATCGCCCTTGTTTAGGCCCTCTATATACTCGTTCCACCTTTCTGCTTTCCCTTCTTTGCTTAGAACTGGGTTTCCATCTGAGCTCTTGATGTTCATACAAGTGGTTCTCTTATCTCCAACATCTCTTTAATTTTCCTGTAGGCAGTATCTATCTTACCCCTAGTGAGATAAGCCTCTACATCCTTACATTTGTCCACTAGCCAGGCCTGCTTAGCCATTTTGCACTTCCTGTCGATCTCATTTTTGAGACGTTTGTATTCCTTTTTGCCTGCTTCATTTACTGCATTTTTATATTTTCTCCTTTCATCAATTAAATTTAATATTTCTTCTGTGGTGTACGGTAAGGTGTTGAAATTGAGTTACTGTAGGAAGACTTCTAGTACTCAGCCACACACAATTGATATCATCAAAGAGTACGGGCTTGAAGATGGCATTCACGCAACGTCGAAACTAGTAGCCAAATAAATATGAAATCTTAAGTACAACCTACTAGCACCCAAACTGCCTAAGAATGGTAGTATTATGGAAATTACAGTCTGGGTTCAAGTAACCCAACTGTAAGATTATCTTGAGCCCAAATAAAATAGAAAAAATAAAATATTTACTAAGTCACAAACAATGCGTAATTCACGTTAAAGTATCCACAATAAACGATAGCTTAATAATATATTGTGAGTATGCCGGTGAAACAATCTGTTGTGCCCATTTTTAAATATAATGTCAGATGTTTCGAAATCCAGGCTCACGTAGCCCGCTTTTATGGTACCTTAAAAGGTATGAGTTCTTGCTCATCTTCACTAGTCTGAAACACATCGATCCTACTGCAAGGTCTTTGGTTTCCATATTTTTGGAGGAGTTAGTATGAATCCCATATTTTTAGATTTCCGAAAGGCCTATGACAGCATTAATCGGATGGTATTATGGAGGATAATGCAAGAGTTCGGCATCACAAGAAAATACATCAAAGTGATTGAAGCATGTTATACAGATACAAGCTGCCAAGTATGGTTTGGAAACAAAATGTCAGAGCCTTTCCCTGTCCAACACGGTTTGAGACAAGGAGACCCTTTGCCCCAGTGCTATTCAACATTCCATTGGAAAAAGCACGACGTGAAATTGGTAATGATAGGGAGATGGATATAATTGGACCTGAAACAATCTTGGCCTTTGCCGATGATGTGGTGATTATGGGAGACTCAGTCAATCAAATAGTGTCTGACTCCACTAGGTTCATGAAAGAGGCAAGCAAAGGGGGATTAGTTGTCAACGACGAGAAAACCAGATGCATGATCATGTCAGGCCGACAGGAGTTCCCTACCACTGTCAATGTGAATGGACACAATTTTGAACGAGTACAGAAATTTAAGTTCAAATGGTTCAAATGGCTCCGAGCCCTATAGGACTTAACTTCTGAGGTCATCAGTCCCCTATAACTTAGAACAACTTAAACCTAACTAACCTAAGGACATCACACACATCCATGCCCGAGGCAGGATTCGAACCTGCGCCCGTAGTAGCCGCTTGGTTCCGGACTGAAGCGCCTAGAACCGCTGGGCTACCGAGGCCGGCAGAAATTTAAGTACCTGGGATCGATTTTATCCAATAAAACCGAGATTTAGAAAGAGATTCAACAGAGAATAGTTAATGCTAATCGTGCCTTCCGTAGTCTCAATAACTTATTCAGGTCACGCTTGGTCTCACAAAACAGCAAGATCTACATCTACATCTACATCGAACCACCTTCCCAATGCTCTTATTATTCCAATCCCGTATAGCGCGCGGAAAGAACGAACACCTATATCTTTCCGTACGAGCTCTGATTTCCCTTATGTTACCATGGGGATCGTTTCTCCCTATCTAGGTCGGTGTCAACAAAATATTTTCCCATCCCGAGGAAAAATTTGGTGATTTGAATTTCGTGAAAAGATTTCGTAGCAACGAAAAACGCCTTTCTTTTAAGAACTTTCAACACCGCAGTGCCTCTACAATCGATGTCCAGCCCTAATCCTGTATCATTTCGGTGACACTCTCCCCATATTTCGCGATAATACAAAAAGTGCTGCCCTTCTTTGAACTCTTTAGATGTACTCCCTCACTCCTATCTGGTTAGGATCAGACACCGCTCAGCAGTATTCTAAAAGAGGACGGACAAGCGTAGTGTACGTAATCTCCTTAGCAGATCTGTTGCATTTTCTAAGTGTCCTGCCAAGAAAACGCAGTCTTTGGTTAGCTCAAACTTTACATGGCACTGGTAAAACCGGTTCTTCTGTATAGCTGCGAGACATGGGCGACTTCACAAACACTTGAAGAGCGCATTTGAAAGGAAAGTGCTCAGACATCTATGGGCCTACATTTTCAACAGAGAAAATGGGAAAGGAGGCAAAAAGAGGACTTGTACCAACGTTTTTGGAAAGCTGAAGTTGGTAAGACCATCATTGGTTGGGACATATCTTAAGAGCTGGAGAATCTATCCCCAACCAAGTGTTCAATTCCTAGCTGATTGGAAGACGCCCAAGAGATCGTCCAAGGACTAGGTTGAAAGATAGGGCGATGAGGACGTTGCAGAAGGTAGAATCAACAGCGTCCCTGGAAGATGCAATGGACAGAAGAAAGTGCAACAACATGTGTCAGAGGTACCTGCAACTGTAATCGGGACACTACTCCTTCCTCTGTCACTGATAGTGTTACTGATCTTTGTACAGTATGTTATTCAGGTTTCTGATATTTTTGCTTTCTGTCATGGGCCTTTATGACCTGTGACGTACAATGAATGCATCGGAATGTCAGCTGGTTGGCTTGAACATGAACCTTTCCAAAACAAAAGTAATGTCCAACAAATGGGTCCCAGCTGGAGATGTGAAAGTCAAGGACAGTCTATTAGAAGACGTTAGTGAATATGTCTACTATGGCCAGATTATAAATATGAAAGGGAGACGTGAAACCAGAAATCTATCGACGCATCAAGCTTGGCTGGCAAGCATTTGGGAAGAATTCTGCAGTATTCAGATCAAAAATGCCAGTAAATCTGAAGAAAGCAGCATTTGATCGATGCATACTCCCTGTGATGTATGGCTGCGAGACATGGACACTGAATTCATTTACAAAAGGGATACTTAGGAGAGCACAGAGAGCCATGGAGAGGTCAATGCTGGGCTATACAAGAAAGGATAGGAAAAGGGCAGATGACATCCGGTCTGCGACGAACGTTAATGACATTTTACAGGCAGTAGGTTCCTTGCAATGGCCGTGAGCTGACCACGTCGCAAGAAGGAAAGACAATAGATGGACGAAGCTAGAACTGGAGTCCGAGAGAGCACCGGAGGCCTAGATGGAGACCACCAGACAGATGGGACAAACACGTCAAGAAGATCGCTGGTAACACCTGGCAGAGAACTGCCCAAGACCGTCCCACTTGGAGAAGACTGCGGAAAGCCTACCTGGTTCCACGACTCGAAGAGGCCACATCATTTAATGACTGAATTGGCTGATGATGATGATGATGAATGTTAGTATGAACAAAAACAAAAAAAGGCCAGTAAGTATAGGGTTCCAAAACACGCATCTTAAGACATCTGGGCACTCGCTTAGCAGAAGGGATGTTTGACAGTTTGGAAGATGAACAAGCGGTGATAGCTTTTTAGGTGCACGTCTTAGAGCCGATATTTAATAGACTTTTGTTCTTGTTTTAGTCCATACCACTACCTCTGAAATTGACTACCTCACAATCTTAGCAACAATAGTACCAGGACATGTATTCCATTATTTAATATTTATCGTATGGCAAACAGAACAATTTTTACTCTGCAGCGGAGTGTGCGCTGATATGAAACTTCCTGGCAGGTTAAAACTGTGTGCCCGACCGAGGCTTCAACTCGGGACCTTTGCCTTTCGAGGTCCCGAGTTCGAGTCTCGGTCCGGCACACAGTTTTAATCGGCCAGGAAGTTTCAGAACAATTTTCACTTGTAACTTTCGACTAGGATGATATATTTACCGTTCTCCATCACCCTCCAAAGTTTGTAATGCATCACCGCATCACCTCGTATATCTATCTGTTGATTCGAAGAAAGCCTTTGGCCATGTTGTCAGGAATACACTCTGTGAAATTCTGAAGGTAGTTGTGATAAAATACAGGGAACCGAAGATTGTTTACTACTTTTACAGTAATTAAACAGCTGTTACGACAATTGGTGGTGGTAGTGGTAAGTTCCTATGGGACCAAACTGCTAACGTCGTCGGACGTAGGCTTGCGCAGTACTTAATCTAACTGAAACTAACTCACGCTGAAGACAACACACACACTCAAGCTCGAGAGAGGACTCCAACGTTCGACGGGGGAGTCGCGCGAAACCTGGCAAGGTGCCCGAGACCGCACGGCTACCCCGCGCGGGTATGCAGTAAAAGAGAGGAAGAAGAAGCTTTGATTTTTGCCAATAACGTATTAATTCCGTTAGAGGCAGCAATCTCCTTGGAAGAGGAGTTCTGATATGTATAGTCTTTGGAAAAGTTGTTATCAGATGAACGCCAACAAAAGTAAACGGGATTATAATGAAAATGGGACACTAAGATCAGTGGATGAGTTTTGCTATTCCGGCAGCCAAATAAGGGATGATGGACATGGAAATGATCGTGTGGTGTCAGGGACTCCAGTGCCTGAAGGACAAAATATCCCACCCCTGCCGAGGAGTCGAACACGGGAGCCAGTGCGTGGCATTCAACGCGCTGTCAGTTTTTTTCTTTTTTTTCGTGAAACAGGAAGACAGCATAAACAAATAATCTTTATTCGTTCAATTATGCTATCCAGTGGATAAGACAGTATCGAGAGCGGCAAAAACAATTTTGAAACCGTGAAATCAACATCAATGCCGCCTTTTTTTTAGATGAATAAAGTAAATGTTTACCTTCGCTTTTTTTTTTTTTTTTTTTTTTTTTTTTTTTTTGACGCAGGTGAGGGGCCAGTTGTCTTCTCAGCGTGCAATATGCCAATATACAGGGTGTTACAAAAAGATACGACCAAACTTACAGGAAACATTCCTCACACACAAAGAAAGAAAATGTGTCGGGAAAAGCTTACTTTCCATGTTACAGCTCATTTTATTACTTCTCTTCAGATCGCGTTAATCATCGAATGGAAACTCACAGCAACAGAACGTACCAGCGTGACTTTTTGTTTACAGGAAATGTTCGAAATGTCCTCCGTTAGCGAGGATACATGCATCCACCCTCCGTCACACGGAATCCGTGATGCGCTGATGCAGCCCTGGAGAATGGCGTATTGTATCACAGCCGTCCACAATACGAGCACGAAGAGTCTCTACATTTGGTACCGGGGTTGCGTAGACAAGAGCTTTCAAATGCCCCCATAAATGAAAGTCAAGAGGGTTGAGGTCAGGAGAGCGTGGAGGCCAGGGAATTGGTCCGCCTCTGCCAATCCATCGGTCACCGAATCTGTTGTTGAGAAGCGTACGAACACTTCGACTGAAATGTGCAGGAGCTCCATCGTGCATGAACCACATGTTGTGTCGTACTTGTAAAGGCACATGTTCTAGCAGCACAGGTAGAGTATCCCGTATGAAATCGTGATAACGTGCTCCATTGAGCGTAGGTGGAAGAACGTGGGGCCCAATCGAGACATCAGCTACAATCCCTGTCCAAGCGTTCACAGGAAATCTGTGTCGATGACGTGGTTGCATAATTGCGTGTGGTTTCTCGTCAGCCCACGCATGTTGACTGCGAAAATTTACAATTTGATCACGTTGGAATGAATCCTCACCCGTCAAGAGAACATTTGCACTGAAATGAGGATTGACACATTGTCGGATGAACCATTCGCAAAAGTGTACCCGTGGAGGCCAATCAGCTGCTGATAGTGCCTGCACACGCTGTACACGGCACGGAAACAACTGGTTCTCCCGTAACACTCTCCATGCAGTGACGTGGTCAGCGTTACCTTGTACAGCAGCAACTACTCTGACGCTGACATTAGGGTTATCGTCAACTGCACGAAGAATTGCCTCGTCCATTGCAGGTGTCCTCGTCGTTCTAGGTCTTCCCCAATCGCGAGTCATAGGCTGGAATGTTCCGTGCTCCCTAAGACTCCGATCAGTTGCTTCTAACGTCTTCCTGTCGGGACACCTTCGTTCTGACAATCTGTCTCGATACAAACGTACCGCGCCACGGCTATTGCCCCTTGCTTATCCATACATCAAATGGGCATCTTCCAGCTCCGCATTTGTAAACATTGCACTGACTGCAAAACCACGTTCGTGATGAACACTAACCTGTTGATGCTACTTACTGATGTGCTCGATGCTAGTACTGTAGAGCAATGAGTCGCATGTCAACACAAGGACGGAAGTCAACATTACCTTCATTCAATTGGGCCAACTGGCGGTGAATCGAGGAATTACAGTACATACTGACGACACTAAAATGAGCTCTAACATGGAAATTAAGCGTTTCCGGACTCATGTCCACATAACATCTTTTCTTTATTTGTGTGTGAAGAATGTTTCCTGAAAGTTTGGCCGTACCTTTTTGTAACACCCTGTATTTGAACCGTGCACTGCTGTCTCTAATCGTTCTGCTGCAGGAGTCTTCTCATTTCTGGGACACCCCAGCTGTCGGGAGGGTTGTGAAAATATTGGAAAAGTAAGTCTTGTATTTCGTATGACTCCGTATGAGCTCGTGTTGTTCTTGTAAGTATATCCAATGATCCATCACGGAATTAATATCGTACGAAAACTTATATTTCGTGGCATGTCCAGCGATCCAATTTACCGGATACGTCTTTTGTTTGGGAAAAAAAGTCATGTCCCGTAGAAAAAGTATATCCGATGTGATTCCTGTGTAGTTCGTGCGCCGAAGGAAGGCCAGTATTCGACGCTTCAGCATCCAGACGTCCCTGGCTGCATTTTTTTTTTTTTATGGAGCAATTATGCTCTTTAAAAATTATACCATTTAATACGACCGTTCAGCTATTGGGGCGGACATAAGGGACGATGACCAAAGTAGAGAAGATATAAAGGGCGCATTTGATATAGCAAGAAAAGCATTTCTGTAGAAAGAGGGATTTGTTACTTCTAACATAAATTCAAGTGTTCAAAAATGGTTCAAATGGCTCTAAGTACTATGCGACTTAACTTAGGAGGTCATCAGTCCCCTAAGAAACTACTTAAATCTAAATAATCTAAGGACATCATACACATCCATGCCCGAGGCAGGATTCGAACCTGCGACCGTAGCAGCAGCGCGGTTCCGGACTGAAGAGCCTAGAACAGCTCGACCACAACGGCCGGCTAAATTGAAGTGTTAGCAAGTCTTTTCTGAAGATATTTGTCTGGAGTCTAGCCTTACGCAGAAGTGGAGCTTGTGCAGTCAAGAATAGAATAGAGGCTTTTGATATGGGATACTACAGAAGTATTCGGAAGATTAGATGGGTAGATCAGGTAAATAATGAAGAGGTACTTAATCGAACGGGGGACAAAAAGGATGTATGTCCCAACCTGACTAAATGAAGGGATCGGTTGATGGGACTCATTCAATCAAGACTTTTGTGTATTGTGTCTATGAAATGATCTTAGTTGTTGCGTATCTTGATGATATTTAGTTTGGCGATATTGGTACCATTCTCGTAACGTTCACAACGTAACTTTACTGCACTTGATAAGGGTCTTTTCTGTCTGTGTTTGTCCACAGCTTGTGTACGTGCGGTAGCGTTCTCGCTTCCCACTCCCGGGTTCATTTCCCGGCGGGGTCAGGTATTTTCTCTGCCTCGTGATGACTGGGTGTTGTGTGATGTCCTTAGGTCAGTTAGGTTTAAGTAGGTCTAAGTTTTAGGGGACTGATGACCACAGATGGTAAGTCCCATAGTGCTCAGAGCCATTTGAACTATTTTTTGTCTGTGTTTTCACTGAATATTGTGAGATCACTTTCCTTTTATTTGAGATGTCATTCCTTGAATAAACATTTTTCAACCTAATTCTATGTCCCGTACATCAATTACAGACGTTAGAATCGAGTCCTTTTTTTTATTAAATTGTTCATTTATCTTATATTTTATGTTTCAGTGTATGTTATTAATTCGCAGTTCTAGGCAGTGCGAAGTCGTTTTGAGTGCAGGATCACAGATAGAGGTTATTATTTGCAGCGAATTAGCTGTGGGGCATGAAAGCAGACCCTATGACTACATCGAGGTATTCTTTTTAAACAGTGCTGTGCATATCCCAAGTGCCTAAAGTACAAAGGGTACTAGCGAAGTTTTGCAGTACAGCTTTATTTTATTATTGGATGGAGGTGTGTAGGGTAGAAATGATAGAGGGAGACCAAGGCATGAATACAGCAAGCAGGGTAACCGGATGTGGACTGCAGCAGATATAGAGAGGCGAAGAGGGTCGCACAGAACAGAGTACTTCAACTAAATACCTAGGTATTACAATTACGAACAACTTAATTTGGAAGGAACACACAGAACATGTTGTGGGGAAGGCTAACCAAAGACTGCGGTTTATTGGCAGGACACTTAGAAAATGTAACAGACCAACTAAGGAGACTGCCTACACTATGCTTGTCCGTCCTCTTTTAGAATACTGCTGCGCGGTGTGGGATCCTTACCAGATAGGAAGTACGACGAAAAAGTTCAAAGAAAAGCAACACGTTTTGTTATTATCGCGAAATATGGGAGCGAGTGTCACAGAAATGATACAGGATTTGGGCTGGATGTCATTAGAAGGAAGGCGATTTTCGCTGCGGCGGAATCTTTTCACGAAATTCCAGTCACCAACTTTCTCCTCCGAATGTGAAAATATTTTGTTGACACCGACCTACATAGGAAGGAACGTTGACCACGATAAAATAAGGGAAATCAGAGCTCGTACGGAAAGATATAGGTGTTCGTTCTTTCCGCGCGCTATGCGAGAATGGAATAATAGAGAATTGTGAAGGTGGTTCGATGAACCCTCCGCCAGGCACGTAAATGTGATTTGCAGACTATCCATGCAAATGTAGATGTAGACGTAGCATGGGGAGTTGCATCAAATGTGACTACGGACTGAATACCACAACAGTAACATCAACACCGGGTCATTCTGATTTTAATTACATCAAATACTATGGGGAAAGGAGCTAATTGTTTGATTAAGTGCCTCAACAGCATCTGCTAATTACTGGCTACACGTTGATAGCGCTCCTCTTATCTCTTCTCTCGTCTGACTCTTGTAGTCGGCTGCAAAGCTGTTTGGATACGGTTAGGCGTTATCGCTTAGCAAGTGGCGCGCTTGTTTGCGAAACAGTCCACTTGCATGAGTCATTACAAGTTATTAGGAATCACAATATACTTACCACTCCGAGCTAAAGTGAACGTTAGTCAAATAGTGGTAATACACGTCACCACTTTAGATTTCCGTATACTTCCTTGTCTTGTTTATGAAAATAAAGCCCACAGTAGAAAAAAAATGTCTCTGAGCACTATGGGACTTAACTTCTGAGGTCATCAGTCCCCTAGAACTTAGAACTACTTAAACCTAACTAACTTAAGGACATCACACACATCCATGCCCGAGGCAGGATTCGAACCCGCGGCCGTTGCGGTCGCACGGTTCCAGACTAAAGCGCCTAGAACCGCTTGTCCACTTCGGCAGGCCCCGCAGTAGATTTTGAGACCCATAACTGGATTTGATTCCGTTACCAGATGGCAGTTATAAGAGTCGAGAGGCATGAAAGGAAAGCAGTGGTTGGGAAGGGAGTGAGACAGGGTTGTAGCCTCTGCCCGATGTTATTCAATCTGTATATTGAGCAGGCAGTAAAGGAAACAAAAGATAAATTCGGAGTGGGTATTAAAATCCATGGAGAAGAAATAAAATCGTTGACGTTCGCCGATGACATTGTAATTCTGTCAGAGAGAAAAGCACTTGGAGGAGCAGTTGACGGATTGAACAGTATATTGAAAGGAGGATATAAGATGAACATCAAAAAAGCGAAACGAGGATAATGGAATGTTCTCGAATTAAATCCGGTGATGCTGAGGGAATTAGATTAAGAAATGAGACGTTTAAAGCAGTAAATGAGTTTTGCTATTTGGGGAGCAAATTAACTGATGATGGTCGAAGTAGAGAGGATATAAAATGTAGACTGGCAATGGTAAGGAAAGCGTTTCTGAAGAAGAGAAATTTGTTAACATCGAGCATAGATTTAAGTGCCAGGAAGTCATTTCTGAAAGTATTTGTATGGAGTGTAGCCATGTACGGAAGTGAAACATGGACAATAAATAGTTTGGACAAGAATAGAAGCTTTCGAAATGTGGTGCTACAGAAGAATGCTGAAGATTAGATGGGTAGATCACATAACTAATGAGGAGGTATTGAATAGGATTGGGGAGAAGAGAAGTTTGTGGCACAACTTGGCCAGAAGAAGGTATCGGTTGGTAGGACATGTTCTGAGGCATCAAGGGATCACCAATTTAGCATTGGAGGGCAGCGTGGAGGGTAAAAATCATAGAGGGAGACCAAGAGATGAATACACTTAGCAGATTTAGAAGGATGTAGGTTGTGGTAGGTACTGGGAGATGAACAGGCTTGCACAGGATAGAGTGGTATGGAGAGCTGCATCAAACCAGTCTCAGGACTGAAGACCACAACAACAACATCAACAACCGTACACCACGGCATCATCAGCAAACAAGCACAGATTGCTGCCCACCCTGTCTTGCCAAATACATTTATGTATACAGAGAACAACAGCGGTCCTGTCACACTTCCCTGGGGCACTAGTGACGATACCGTGGTCGCCGGTGAACACTCGTTCAAAAATGTTTCAAATGGCTCTGAGCACTATGGGACTTAACATGTGAGGTCACCAGTCCCCTAAGAGTTAGAACTACTTAAACCTAACTAACGTAAGGACATCACGCACTTCCATGCCCGAGGCAGGATTCGAACCTGTTGTCCACACCGGCCGGCACTGATATACTTTCACCTTGAGTTTTAATCCCGCTCTTGATCCATAAGCATCGGCGGCGTTCGAACCCGGGACGGAATACTATTTAATTACTAACCAAAGACGCTATCCCCTTTTTTTAATCTCTTTATTGTTTATTGCATTTCTTTGGTGCGGACGTCGTATGACATACGTTCAGGTTCATCGTTGATCCGTTCACTCAGTTTTTTATTACAGAGGTTAGCTAAATCACTGACCGAATACGCTGAGCACTATTAAGTTCCAAACAATGCCAAATGCAGCAAACTACAGTATCTTGGACATGTACTGAGGAATGGAAACAGATGTAAGCTACTACAGAATATTCTTTGGGGGGAAAATGTGTGTGAAATCTTTATGGGACTTAACTGCCGCCGGCCGCTGTGGCCGACGGTTCTAGGCGCTTCAGTCCGGAACCGCACGACTGCTACGGTCGCAGGTTCGATTCCTGCCTCGGGCATGGATGTGTGTGATGTCATTACGTTAGTTAGGTTTACGTAATTCCAAGTTCTAGTTGACTGATGACCTCAGATGTTAAGTCGCATAGTGCTCAGAGCCATTTCTTTGAACTTAAATGCTAAGGTCATCAGTCCCTAAGCTTACACATTACTAAACCTAAATTACCCTGAGGGCAAACACACACACATGCCCGAGGGAGGACTCGAACCTCCGCCGGGACCAGCCGCACAGCCCATGACTGCAGCGCCTTAGACCGCTCGGCCAATACTTTCTTCGAGGAAGAAGAAGACGATCTTGGCTCGGAAACTTACAGACTTGGACTTCACACACAAGAGAGAAACTTGTTACAACAAGGAAAAGTGACAAGCAATGACGGCCCCCAACACCCGGGACGGATAGGAAATCGAAAAGGGCCGGCCGGGGTGGCCGAGCGGTTATAGGCGCCCCAGTCCGGAAACGCGCCACCGCTACGGACGCAGGTTCGAATCCTGCTTCGGGCATGGATGCGTTCAAAAACGGTTCAAATAGCTCTGAGCACTAAGGGACGTAACATCTGAGGTCATCAGTCCCCTAGACTTAGAACTACGTAAACGTAACTAACCTAAGGACATCACACATCCATGCCCGAGGCAGGATTCGAACCTGCGACCATAGCAGTCCCGTGGTTCCGGACTGCAGCGCCTAGAACTGCTCGGCCATCGCGGCCGGCCATGGTTGTGTATGATGTCCTTAGGTTTCAGTAGTTCTAGGGGACTGAAGACCTCATATGTTAAGTCCCATAGTGCTCAGAGCCATTTGATTTGAACCAAATCGAAGAAGAAGACGTACACTAGCAGTTCAGTGCGACTCTGGGTTTGTGAGAATCTTGACAGTCTGCCCCGGTGCCCGACATCGGACACAGAACTCCTGCCGGCCTGCACGCCTGTGTCTCTTTCAGCTCTTATCACGGAATGTCGCGCTGTTGTGTTGTGTCGGGTTGCTGTTATCTGCGTTGCGTAACGGCCGAGCGGATCATCTCAAAGCCTGGGGGCCTAGCTGCCCGCCCGTCACACGCTCCTACCAGCCGCCACTTCACATGTAATTGCCTCGAGCAGGTTACAATCACGTACTCGGTCGCGGGTTCTACTCACACACCGGGGGTTAGCACTCTAAACTCGCATTCGGGATTAGCACTCTAGACTCCCATTCGGGAGGACGAAGGTTCAATCCCGTCTCCAGCCATCCTGTTTTAGGTTTTCCGTGATTTCCCTAAATCGTTTCAGGCAAATGCCGGGGTGGTTCCTTTGAAAGGGCACGGCCGATTTCCTTCCCCATCCTTCCCTAACCCGAGCTTGCGCTCCGTCTCTAATGACCTCGTTCTCGACGGGACGTTAAACACTAACCACCACCACCACTGACACACCCGGTACATGCGTATTGCTCGCATTTGTACACAACTGCCCATTAAAATTGCTACACCAAGAAGAAATGCAGATGATAAACGGGTATTCATTGGACAAATATACTATACTAGAACTGATATGTGATTACATTTTCACCAATTTGGGTGCATAGATCCTGAGAAACCAGCACCCAGGACAACCACCTCTGACCGTAATAACGGCCTTGATACGCCTGGGCATTGAGTCAGAGCTTGGATGGCGTGTACAGGTACAGCTGCCGATGCAGCTTCAACACGATACCACAGTTCATCAAGAGTAGTGACTGGCGTATTGTGACGAGCCAGTTGCTGGGCCACCGTTGACCAGACGTTTTCAGTTGGTGAGAGATCTGGAGAATGTGCTGGCCAGGGCAGCAGTCGAACGTTTTCTGTACCCAGAAAGGCCCGTACAGGACCTGCAACATGCGGTCGTGCATTATCCTGCTGAAATGTAGGGTTTCGCAGGGATCGAAAGAAGGGTAGAGCCACGGGTCGTAACACATCTGAAATGTAACGTCCACTGTTCAATGTGCCGTCAATGCGAATAAGAGTTGACCGCGACGTGTAACCAATGGCACCGCATGCCATCACGCCGGGTCATACGCGAGTATGGCGATGACGAATACACGCTTCCATTGTGCGTTCACAGTGATGTCGCCAAACACGGATGCGACCATCATGATGCTGTAAGCAGAACCTGGATTCATCCGAAAAAATGACGTTTTGCCATTTCTGCACCCAGTTTCGTCGTCGAGTACACCATCGCTGGCGCTCCTGTCTGTGATGCAGCGTCAAGGGTAACCGTAGCCACGGTCTCCGACCTGATAGTCCGTGCTGCTGCAAACGTCGTCGAACTGTTCGTGCAGATGGTTATCGTCTTACTAACGTCCTCATCTGTTGACTGAGGGATCGAGACGTGGCTGCACGATCCGTTACAGCCATGCGGTTAAGATGCCTGTCATCTCGACTGCTAGTGATACGAGGCCGTTGGGATCCAGCACGGCGTTCCGTATTACCCTCCTGAACCCACCGATTCCATATTCTGCTAACAGTCATTGGATCTCGACCAACGCGAGCAGCAATGTCGCGATACGATAAACCGCAATCGCGATAGGCTACAATCCGACCGTTATCAAAGTCGAAAACGTGTAGGTACGTTTTTCTCCTCCTTAGACTAGGCATCACAACAATGTTTCACCAGGCAACGCCTGTCAACTGCTGTTTGTGTATGAGAAATCGGTTGGAAACTGTCCTCATGTCAGCACGTTGTAGGTGTCTCCACCAGCGCCAACCTTGTGTGAAAGGTCTGCAAAGCTAATCATTTCCACATCACAGCATCTTCTACCTGTTGGTTAAATTTCGCGTCTGTAGCACGTCATCTTCGTGGTCAAGCAATTTTAGTGGCCAGTAGTGTATTTACGTTTCCGGATTCCTGTTGTTGTCAGGCGGTTTGAAATAGACGACTGACCATTTTTATTTCTTCTTTCAACATTCCTTTTCATTTCGTAGTTGGATTTCTTAATTACTAGTGTTAATATTTGATAAAAGTGCGTGATACTTCGAATTTTTGATACTGCGAAATCCTTCTCATCAGCTGTATTAGGTATACACGGTGGTTTTTTGCCCCCCGTAAAAGCAGTAGGGATTGATCGGAGAGAGGTATAATGGAACTTATGTCTGGAGATGCATGTTTTCCATGTTAGAGGCCGTTTATTCAGTCATACTTTATTACAGACACTGCGGTGTAATACGCGCTCTAGCTTGCAGTGACAGTTATACTTTGTCTGGTTTCTTCCTGGAGAGTGGCACTGCTCCTCGTACGTCACGCCCTCTCCTGCCGTAGTAATTGGTAATGCTAAGACCAGGGGACTGATGACCTCATATGTTAAGTCCTATAATGCTTAGAACCATGTGTATACAGATTTACATTTCTTGAAGAATTTTTCACCGCAAGGCCTTTTGGTACTGTGTGCAGGATTTGGAGTGTATTTTCGACTGTATCAGCAGTGTGGTTTTGATCTTCCAAATGTAGAAAGACGCTCAACTGATTATTTTCACTCTCATGTTTTCTTCATATTTGACGTTAAAATTTCTTCAGGTTTGGCCAATGTAAAGGTCAATTTATTTGCTGCATGTTATTTTATGTGTGCCTGGGTAATCAAATTCGGCTGTTCTAATGGTGCGGGAACATAATTTTATTGAAAGATTATTACAAGGTTGAAAGACTAGTTGAATATGTGTGGGTTTAAAAAGTGCATTAAATTTTGATAGACGTTGTACCAAGGTAGACTGTTGGTACATGTCGTATTTTTTAGCTTAGGTTATGTTTCTGGAATTAGACGTATCCCGTTATGTATTACGTTCTGCTTTGATGTTCTACATTTGTAGTTAACCTTATGACTATGTTGGGAGTGAAAGTTATTTGTATAGGCTGTATAACGAAGTGTGTTAAGTTCTTTATGATTCGCTTGTTCTATCAGTAGGTTATTTAATTTATTAATCACTGAATGAAAAAAACGCTAGTCTATGTGACATTCGACAACAGGAATTGGCATTTACAAAGTGGTCAGAAGTGGTATTATTTCTACAGGTATCAAATATGTGGTTATTATTATTTTTGCCAATTGTAAAGTGAAGATAGTAAATGGTATTGCATTTCTCGATTTCCATAGTGAGATTAACTGTACAGTGCAGTTGGTTGCGTTTTCGGTGGGTATTTCGGATATCTGCTTGGCTGACATCTACAAACATGAGATTATCATCTACATTATATACAGGATGCGACAAAAAATGTACACACACTTTGAAGCGTCATAGAAAATTTATTTCCCGTTTTAGAATGTTAAATTTCTGGAAATGGAAAGCTTGAAGTGCAATTGGAAAAATAAATGTACTTTGCAAATGTGTTTAATGTTCAAACTGTTGGCCTTCAGCATCAATACATTTCTGAGTACGAGTCTGCCCATACCGCCTGAATCTCTTTCGAAAGTGTGTCCAGGTTACGTGGTTTACGTTTGTACACCTCATCTTTTATTGTGCCCCATAAAAGAAATCCAGCGGCGTGAGCTCTGGAGAGCGTGCAGGAAACTCGATTAGTCCCCTGCATCCTATCCACTGGCCTGGCACATTGTGATCCAGGTATGTTCCTACCTCCCTATGTTAGTGCGGCGAAGTGCCATCTTGTTGGAAATAAAACTCATCATTACCGTATAATGCACGAATGGCAGGGAATATGGAGTCAGTAAGCACTGTTAGGTACGTTTCTCCAGTAACAGCACCTTCAAAGCGGAACGGCCCAATGAGTCCCCTTGCAGACAAACTACACCACACATTTACACCAGGGAAATTCACAACCTTTTCAACTGCAACGTGAGGATTATCTTCAGCCAATTACACACAATTGTGCCTATTGACAGTTCCATTGAGTCTGAATTGGGCTTCATCCGGCCAAATTATGCAACCCATAAAACCCGGTTCACGTCTCACCGTCTCCTGAACCCATTCACAAAATTCTAACCTTCGATCTGGATCGTCGTCACTTAGCTGCTGCACCAGCCTCGGAATGTACACACGAAACTTGCCTTTTTTTTTCAGAATCCGTAGCACACTACTAGCACTTAATTTACTCTCACGTGCCGCTTGCCTTGATGAAGATTTTTGAGGCGAACGCTGAAGCACTTCCGAGAGCGCAGTTGTGGAATCGTCACTTGTAGCTGTACGAGGTCGCCCTGATCGACCTTTATGCACATCACACACTGTTCCACGAATTTCGAATTTGTCTCGTAGACGTGTAATTGTTAACCTTGAAGGTAGTTCTGCACGATACTCACTTCTCCACTGTCTTCGCAGCTGCATTCTCGAACTTCCACTAACACTTAATTATCTGCTTCCACGCTTCAAAGCTCAAACGCACGTCCGCCATGTTACAGTTACTTCCTTGCCACTGCTGCCACCTGTTGAAGAAACATAACATTACTTTCCCACAGATATTTAACCTTGTAGCACGGGAAATAAATTGTCTTTGACAGTTCCAAGTGTGTATACATTTTTTTGATGCACCATATATACTGACTCTACGACTTATCTTAGAAAATAGATTAAGGAAAGGCAAACCTACGTTTCTAGCATTTATAGACTTAGAGAAAGCTTTTGGCAATGTTCACTGAAATAATCTCTTTGAAATTCTGAAGGTGGCACGGGTAAAATACAGGGAGCGAAAGGCTATTTACAGTTTGTACAGAAACCAGATGGCAGTAAGAAGAGTTGAGGGGCATGAAATGGAAGCAGTGGTTGAGAAGGGACTGAGACAGGGTTGCAGCCTATCTTCTATGTTATTCAGTCCATACATTGAGCAAGCAGTCAAGGAAACAAAAGAAAAATTCGGAGTAGGAATTAAAATCCATAGAGACAAGTGAGAGTTTATATTCTAGGAAGAAATATGAAGCCATGTGGGGAGTTAAAACGATAAAACACGGTATGAGGGCAGCCTAAAATGTAGCATAGAATGGCATTCTATAAATTTAAGACGTAAACACAAATTAAGAAATAACTTCAGGCCTATAGGAAGTACTAGACTAATGCCTTGTGATCGAAAAACACTGTTTCACAGAAGGCAGATTTGTAAAGTCCTGCTACAGCTGTCATTGTATTTGAAAAAAAATATTTAGTTCAAAACTACTGACCAAATTTGCGTACTTAGTCAGCTTCAAGTCAATGCTTACGTATGTTCGTACGTATATAGCATTAAGAGATCTTACAGTGTCATAAAAGGAACAGGACAGCTGAGACTACTCCAGCCAGCATCGGAATTTTGTAAACCACACGAAAATGCTTCAATCCTGCGCTAATTCCAGATTTCTATGTCCAGATGCACTCGGAAGTACCTGATATTCAGCTTTTCATGTGGTTGCCGTGAGACCAATATTCTTGGAGGTCCAATACTCTATTCTGATGTTTGGTTCTTTTTGACGGTATAATGTCATTCGTCCCAGAAAATGAAAATTTGGACTTTAAATTGAACGAGCTTGAAAGTAGCCAATAGTGTGAAATGAAACACTTCGTTTCAAAAAATAAAAAAAAAACCTACTGCCTCAGCGGGAAAAAATTAATACAAGCAAATTACTCTGTAAAACAGAAATAGCTTCATTAAGACATTAATGGTTGATTGCTAATAACGTGGACGTAATGTGAAATCAGAAAATTGAAACTACTAACTTATTTTGGTCTTTCATGGTTATGAGAAAGTATATTAATTTACTTGATGGCTCCCGGCCACAGAAATCTGTTTTCATTTCGTTTGACGTGAGAGCTGTAAACGAAGACACGAAACATATACACGGGTCACGTGGGGAAGGACCTCCCCCCCACTATAAGGCTCCGGCCACACGAGCGTTTTTTTCACGCAAGTTTCTGCCGGCGTTCACGCCGACATTATAGACCACTGCGTGTTGCTTGGGGCTGCCCACACGAGGCATTTTCGCACGCCGCGGGCCCGCAAACTTCGTCGTTCGCGCTGAGCGAACGAACGCTCTCGGGTGCATTCGTTGTGCGTGTTTTTCACGCTGGCCGAGAGACACACTGCGGCAGAGTCCGGAACCTCAGCCCTTTCCTCCGACGCTTGCCGACAATTACCGAACTGAAATCGTAGCGATGCCAACATATCCAACAATGCGTGGAGCGGTATTATGTCAATAGGCATTTCGTAATAAAGAACATATGCAGTCTAACAATGTCTTATTTTTGGTTTTATATCATGTCAAATGCATGATAAATGTACGTGGTTTGAAAGCCTAAGCACGAGATTTTAGTTGTTTATGTACGAGGAAAAAAGTTCTATGGTTGGCAACCCTGCTCGGCAGCTCGCTTTTCAGTTTACGGACAGACTTGGCCGTCCTCGCTTCGTTGTCACTGTAGCAGTCTTCTTGTATTTTATAAAGTGCCAGAATGGAGCGTCCGGACAGTGAAATCATTATTATGGAAGTGCAGAAACATCCATGACTGTACAATACGAGGAATCCCGAATACAAAATTAGAGAAAGAAAAAAGAGAATCGTGGCGAGCAGTTACAGCGGCCGTTGTGGGAGAAAAATGGGATGGAATGGATAGCAAGCAAAAATCAGATCTAGGTAATTACAGAGAGTAAATATTTTATTGTTTGTATAATGATCTTGCCATGGTACAGATCCTTGAGGGGAACAGAAGTCATCAGCAAAATGATCTCTGATATGAAACTTCCTGGCAGATTAAAACTGTGTGCACCCGACCGAGACTCGAACTCGGGACCTTTGCCTTTCGCGGGCAAGTGCTCTACCATCTGAGCTACCGAAGCACGACTCACGCGCGGTTCTCACAGCTTTACTTCTGCCAGTATCTCGCCTCCCACCCTCCAAACTTTACATAAGCTCTCCTGCGAACCTTGCAGAACTAGCACACCTGAAAGAAAGGATACTGCGGAGATATGGCTTAGCCACAGCCTGGGGGATGGTTCGCAGGAGAGCTTCAGTAAAGTTTGGAAGGTAGGAGACGGATACTGGCAGAAGTAAAGCTGTGAGGACCGGGTGTGAGTCGTGCTTCGGTGGCTCAGATGGTTAGGTTGGTTGGGCCGGCACGGTAGCTCAGCGTGTTCGGTCAGAGGGGTAGCTGCCCTTTGTAATAAAAAAAAAACTGAGTTAATTGGTCAACAACGAACTTAAAAGGGTATCTTACGACGTCCGCCCCGAGCAGTTCCGACGAACAAAAGCGAAAAAAATGAGATTTAAAAAAAAATGGTAGAGCACTTGCCCACAAAAGGCAAAGGTCCCGAGTTTGTGTCTCGGTCGGGCACACAGTTTTAACCTGCCAGGAAGTTTCATATCAGCGCACACTCCGCTGCAGAGTGAAAATCTGATTCTGGAAACATCCCCCAGGCTGTGGCTAAGCCGTGTCTCCGCAATATCGTTTCTTTCAGGGGTGCTAGTTCTGCTAGGTTCGCAGGAGAGCTTCTGTAAAGTTTGGAAGGTAGGAGACGAGATACTGGCAGAAGTAAAGCTGTCAGGACCGGGCGTGAGTCGTGCTTCGGTAGCTCAGATGGTAGAGCACTTGCCCGCGAAAGGCAAAGGTCCTGAGTTCGAGTCTCGGTCGGGCACACAGTTTTAACCTGCCAGGAAGTTTCATATCAGCGCACACTCCGCTGCAGAGTGAAAATCTCATTCTGGAAACATCCCCCAGGCTGTGGCTAAGCCGTGTCTCCGCAGTATCCTTTCTTTCAGGGGTGCTAGTTCTGCTAGGTTCGCAGGAGAGCTTCTGTAAAGTTTGGAAGGTAGGAGACGAGATACTGGCAGAAGTAAAGCTGTCAGGACCGGGCGTGAGTCGTGCTTCGGTAGCTCAGATGGTAGAGCACTTGCCCGCGAAAGGCAAAGGTCCTGAGTTCGAGTCTCGGTCCGGCACCCAGTTTTAATCTGCCAGGAAGTTTCATGTCAGCGCACACTCCGCTGCAGAGTGAAAATCTCATACTGATCTCTGATACTTTTGCCACTGACCGCTCCGTTTGTCCCATGTGCCGGAATACTTTCCATTGTGCAAGTCAGTGTGTCTTCAGAATTGTAACCATCATGTTGTCTCACAAAATTGTGAAATACACGACATGCTTGAACAATAGTATCCGCCACATCCACGTTAACATCGATTGGACGATTGGACGATTGCTTTGAATATATTGGAGCCTCCTTGATGATCAAATACCCCTACATCTATGAATCTGAAACAATATTTGCTGCCTACTATGGCCTTCAATACAATAGAAAAATGCTTTTCGCTACCTGATGTCCATGGTTTAACGATTGTAACGTGTTTCCATCTATGGATCAATGAGGAAAGTCTGCTGTCTTCTCATACTGGCCACTCATATTCTTCCACTCTCCTGCAGTCGTGCGTTCCATATACTCCACTTTCAGCATCTCCCATATGGGAGTGCAAGTATCTCTAATAATATCAGCAATTGTGCATCGGCCTGGAAGAAACTCAAAATGCAGAGAACGCATCGAATTTCCAGTCCCCAGGTACCTGTAAAATTTGATTTGATCAGTTAGAAAAGGTTGGGTTAAGCTAATGGATTTTCTCTTTATTTATGCTTCAGGAAATGGTTCTCACTGCCAAACTTATTTTTGCGTGCTATGCTATTTTATCGTGATTTTTTTCCATGTGTAAGGTGCTCCGTTGTCCTGTTGTCTTCATTGTAATATATAAAACCTAGAGGAAAATTGAAATAATTGACAGTCTTTATGTATAGTTAATGGTGAAAGTCTGCATAAACGTCGATCATTTGCTAAAAACTGCACACGGATTTACACATTGTACCAAAGACAACACAAGACTGCAGTACCGGACAGCACGCAGAAATTCACTTGAAAATGAGAACCATTTCATAAAACACGTTGTGGAAAATATCGACTGAAAAAATCGTTCTTGGTAGTAGAAAAATTGTTTCACACACAAACCTGTTAAATGATTTCTTTTTAAGTAGGAGAAATTAAATGAGCTCCAGGTAATTACATAAATCTACAATACTTCGTTATCTTTTAGGGATAGAAGTTCAGAAACGGTGGAAATGTATGAGATATTCCTATGCAAAATGTATGAAAAGCAAAGGAAGAAGTGGCGATGCTGCTAATTCCAGCAAAACATATGTATTTTATAAGCAAATGACGTTCCTTGAAGGAGTGCTGCAACAAAGGGCGTAAGTGACAATTACCCCTTAATGTCTGTGGATTATAACGTCACTTGTTGAACATAGTAGCTGTTTCTGTAGGTTTAATATGAAAGGATACTGTTTTAAATTATAAAAAAAAGGTTATTTTTTCAGAACTGCTGAGAATATGAACGTCATTGAGAATGACGACAGAACAGAGAGCGTGCAGAAATTATTTCAAGGCCAAAACCAAAAAAGCGGAAACAAGATACGTTCGAGGACGAAATTGTGAAGGTCTTAAAAGGGCATTTGGAACAACCTGCACGTCACGTGCCTGATGCGGATGAGATGTTCTTCCTGGCGCAACTTCCTGTTATTAGGAAGCTTAAAATGGAGGACAAATTAGATTTTCAAATGAAAGTCCATCAACTTTTAAGGTCTTACACAATTCCGACGTCTTCACCTTCACCATCTTCACCAAGTGGCAGCGCAATTAATCAGTCTTCTGTACATCACTACGAAAGCCTAAAGTCAGCTTGAACGCAGGCAGAAACACGCGTGGAAAAAAGGCTCATGTGGCTGTAGCCTAAAGTCAGCATGAACGCAAGCTCAAACGCGCGTGGAAATAACGCTCGTGTGGCTGTAGCCTAAAGTCAGCGTGAACGCAGGCAGAAACACGCGTGGAAAAAACGCTCATGTGGCTGTAGCCTAAAGTCAGCGTGAACGCAGGCAGAAACACGCGTGGAAAAAAGGCTCATGTGGCTGTAGCCTAAAGTCAGCGTGAACGCAGGCAGAAACGCGTGTGGAAAAAACGCTCATGTGGCTGTAGCCTAAAGTCAGCGTGAATGCAGGCAGAAACACGCGTGGAAAAAACGCTCGTGTGGCCGTAGCCTAAAGTCAGCGTGAACGCAAGCTCAAACGCGCGTGGAAAAAACGCTCGTGTGGCTGTAGCCTAAAGTCAGCGTGAACGCAAGCTCAAACGCGCGTGGAAAAAACGCTCATGTGGCTGTAGCCTAAAGTCAGCGTGAACGCAGGCAGAAACGCGTGTGGAAGAAACGCTCATGTGGCCGTAGCCTAAAGTCAGCGTGAACGCAGGCAGAAACACGCGTGGAAAAAGCACTCGTGTGGCCGTAGCCTAAAGTCAGCGTGAACGCAAGCTCAAACGCGCGTGGAAAAAACGCTCGTGTGGCTGTAGCCTAAAGTCAGCGTGAACGCAAGCTCAAATGCGCGTGGAAAAAACGCTCGTGTGGCTGTAGCCTAAAGTCAGCGTGAACGCAGGCAGGAACGCGCGTGGAAAAAACGCTCATGTGGCCGTAGCCTAAAGTCAGCGTGAACGCAGGCAGAAACGCGTGGAAAAAACGCTCGTGTGGCCGTAGCCTAAAGTCAGCATGAACGCAAGCTCAAACGCGCGTGGAAAAAACGCTCATGTGGCTGTAGCCTAAAGTCAGCGTGAACGCAGGCAGAAACGCGCGTGGAAAAAACGCTCATGTGGCTGTAGCCTAAAGTCAGCGTGAACGCAAGCTCAAACGCGCGTGGAAAAAACGCTCATGTGGCTGTAGCCTAAAGTCAGCGTGAACGCAAGCAGAAACACGTGTGGAAAAAACGCTCATGTGGCTGTAGCCTAAAGTCAGCGTGAACGCAGGCAGAAACGCGTGTGGAAAAAACGCTCATGTGGCTGTAGCCTAAAGTCAGCGTGAACGCAGACAGAAACACGCGTGGAAAAAACGCTCGTGTGGCCGTAGCCTAAAGTCAGCGTGAACGCAAGCTCAAACGCGCGTGGAATAAACGCTCGTGTGGCCGTAGCCTAAAGTCAGCGTGAACGCAAGCTCAAACGCGCGTGGAAAAAACGCTCGTGTGGCTGTAGCCTAAAGTCAGCGTGAACGCAGGCAGAAACACGCGTGGAAAAAACGCTCGTGTGGCCGTAGCCTAAAGTCAGCGTGAACGCAAGCTCAAACGCGCGTGGAAAAAACGCTCTTGTGGCCGTAGCCTAAAGTCAGCGTGAACGCAGGCAGAAACGCGTGTGGAAAAAACGCTCATGTGGCTGTAGCCTAAAGTCGGCGTGAACGCAGGCAGGAACGTCCGTGGAAAAAACGCTCGTGAGGCCGTAGCCTAAAGTCAGCGTGAACGCAGTCAGGAACGTGCGTGGAAAAAACACTCGTGTGGCCGTAGCCTAAAGTCGGCGTGAACGCAGGCAGGAACGTGCGTGGAAAAAACGCTCGTGTGGCCGTAGACTAAAGTCAGCGTGAACGCAGTCAGGAACGTGCGTGGAAAAAACACTCGTGTGGCCGTAGCCTAAAGTCAGCGTGAACGCAGGCAGGAACGTGCGTGGAAAAAAAGCTCATGTGGCCGTAGCCTAAAGTCAGCTAGAAAGCAGGCACAAACGCGCGTGGAAAAAACGCTTGTGTGGCCGTAGCCTAAAGTCAGCGTGAACGCCGGCAGGAACATGCGTGGAAAAAACGCTCGTGTGGCCGTAGCCTAAAGTCAGCATGAACGCAGGCAGCACGCGTGTGGAAAAAACGCTCGTGTGGCTGTAGCCTAAAGTCACTGTGAACGCAAGCTCAAACGCGCATGGATAAAACGTTCCTGTGTCCGTAGCCTAAAGTCAGCGTGAACGCAGGCAGGAACGTGCGTGGAAAAAACGCTCGTGTGGCCGTAGCCTAAAGTCAGCGTGAACGCAAGCTCAAACGCGCGTGGAAAAAAAGCTCATGTGGCTGTAGAATAAAGTCAGCGTGAACGCAGGCAGAAACGTGCGTGGAAAAAACGCTCATGTGGCTGTAGCCTAAAGTCAGCGTGAACGCAGGCAGAAACGCGTGTGGAAAAAACGCTCATGTGCCTGTAGCCTAAAGTCAGCGTGAACGCAGACAGAAACGTGCGTGGAAAAAACGCTCGTGTGGCCGTAGCCTAAAGTCAGCGTGAATGCAAGCTCAAACGCGCGTGGAAAAAACGCTCGTGTGGCTGTAGCCTAAAGTCAGCGTGAACGCAGGCAGAAACGCGTGTGGAAAAAACGCTCATGTGGCTGTAGCCTAAAGTCAGCGTGAACGCAGGCAGAAACGCGCGTGGAAAAAAAGCTCGTGTGGCCGTAGCCTAAAGTCGGCGTGAACGCAGGCAGAAACGTGCGTGGAAAAAAAGCTCATGTGGCTGTAGCCTAAAGTCAGCTTGAACGCAGGCAGAAACGCGCGTGGAAAAAACGCTCGTGTGGCCGTAGCCTAAAGTCAGCGTGAACGCAAGCTCAAACGTGCGTGGAAAAAACGCTCGTGTGGCCGTAGCCTAAAGTCAGCGTGAACGCAGGCAGGAACGTGCGTGGAAAAAAATCTCATGTGGCTGTAGCCTAAAGTCAGCTTGAATGCAGGCAGAAACACGCGTGGATAAAAACGCTCGTGTGGCCGTAGCCTAAAGTCAGCGTGAACGCAGGCAGGAATGTGCGTGGAAAAAACGCTCATGTGGCCGTAGCCTAAAGTCAGCGTGAACGCAGGCAGAAACGCGTGTGGAAAAAACGCTCATGTGCCTGTAGCCTAAAAGTCAGCGTGAACGCAGGCAGGAACGTGCGTGGAAAAAACGCTCGTGTGGCCGTAGCCTAAAGTCAGCGTGAACGCAAGCACAAACGCGCGTGGAAAAAACGCTCGTGTGGCTGTAGCCTAAAGTCAGCTTGAACGCAGGCAGAAACGCGCGTGGAAAAAACGCTCGTGTGGCCGTAGCCTAAAGTCAGCTTGAACGCAAGCTCAAACGCGCGTGGAAAAAACGCTCATGTTGTCGTAGCCTAAAGTCAGCGTGAACGCATGCAGAAACGCGCGTGGAAAAAACGCTCATCTGGCCGTAGCCTAAAGTCAGCGTGAACGCAGGCAGAAACGCGTGTGGAAAAAACGCTCATGTGCCTGTAGCCTAAAAGTCAGCGTGAACGCAGGCAGGAACGTGCGTGGAAAAAACGCTCGTGTGGCCGTAGCCTAAAGTCAGCGTGAACGCAGGCAGAAACGTGCGTGGAAAAAAAGCTCATGTGGCTGTAGCCTAAAGTCAGCTTGAACGCCGTAGCCTAAAGTCAGCGTGAACGCAGGCAGAAACGTGCGTGGAAAAAAAGCTCATGTGGCTGTAGCCTAAAGTCAGCTTGAACGCAGGCAGAAACGCGCGTGGAAAAAACGCTCGTGTGGCCGTAGCCTAAAGTCAGCGTGAACGCAAGCTCAAACGTGTGTGGAAAAAACACTCGTGTGGCCGTAGCCTAAAGTCAGCGTGAACGCAGGCAGGAACGTGTGTGGAAAAAAAGCTCATGTGGCTGTAGCCTAAAGTCAGCTTGAACGCAGGCAGAAACACGCGTGGATAAAAACGCTCGTGTGGCCGTAGCCTAAAGTCAGCGTGAACGCAAGCACAAACGCGCGTGGAAAAAACGCTCGTGTGGCTGTAGCCTAAAGTCAGCTTGAACGCAGGCAGAAACGCGCGTGGAAAAAACGCTCGTGTGGCCGTAGCCTAAAGTCAGCTTGAACGCAAGCTCAAACGCGCGTGGAAAAAACGCTCGTGTTGTCGTAGCCTAAAGTCAGCGTGAACGCATGCAGAAACGCGCGTGGAAAAAACGCTTGTGTGGCCGTAGCCTAAAGTCAGCGTGAACGCAGGCTGAAACACGCATGGATAAAACGTTCCTGTGTCCGTAGCCTAAAGTCAGGGTGAACGCAGGCAGAAATGCACGTGGACAAAACGCTCGTGTGGCCGTAGCCTAAAGTCAGCGTGAACGCAGGCAGAAACGCGTGTGGAAAAAACGCTCATGTGGCTGTAGCCTAAAGTCAGCGTTAACGCAGGCAGAACGCGCGTGGAAAAAAAGCTCGTGTGGCCGTAGCCTAAAGTCGGCGTAAACGCAGGCAGGAACGTGCGTGGAAAAAAAGCTCATGTGGCTGTAGCCTAAAGTCAGCTTGAACGCAGGCAGAAACGCGCGTGGAAAAGACGCTCGTGTGGCCATAGCCTAAAGTCAGCTTGAACGAATGCAGAACGCGCGTGGAAAAAACGCTTGTGTGGGCGTAGCCTAACGTCAGCATGAACGCAGGCAGCACGCGTGTGGAAAAAACGCTCGTGTGGCTGTAGCCTAAAGTCAGCGTGAACGTAGGCAGAAACACGCGTGGAAAAACGCTCGTGTGGCCGTAGCCTAAAGTCAGCGTGAACGCAGGCAGAAACGCGTGTGGAAAAAACGCTCATGTGGCTGTAGCCTAAAGTCAGCGTGAACGCAGGCAGAACGCGCGTGGAAAAAAAGCTCATATGGCCGAAGCCTAAAGTCGGCGTGAACGCATGGAGGAACGTGCGTGGAAAAAAGGCTCATGTGGCTGTAGCCTAAAGTCAGCTTGAACGCAAGGTCAAACGCGCGTGTAAAAAACGCTCGTGTTGTCGTAGCCTAAAGTCAGCATGAACGCAGGCAGAAACGCGCATGGAAAAAACGCTCATGTGGCTGTAGCCTAAAGTCAGCGTGAACGCAGGCAGAACGCGCGTGGAAAAAAAGCTCATATGGCCGAAGCCTAAAGTCGGCGTGAACGCATGGAGGAACGTGCGTGGAAAAAAGGCTCATGTGGCTGTAGCCTAAAGTCAGCTTGAACGCAAGGTCAAACGCGCTTGTAAAAAACGCTCGTGTTGTCGTAGCCTAAAGTCAGCATGAACGCAGGCAGAAACGCGCGTGGAAAAAACGCTTGTGTGGCCGTAGCCTAAAGTCAGCGTGAACGCAGGCTGAAACGCGCATGGATAACACGTTCCTGTATCCGTAGCCTAAAGTCAGGGTGAACGCAGGCAGAAATGCACGTGTACAAAAGGCTCGTGTGGCCGTAGCCTAAAGTCAGCGTGAACGCAGGCAGAAACGCGTGTGGAAAAAACGCTCATGTGGCTGTAGGCTAAAGTCAGCGTGAACGCAGGCAGGAACGTGCGTGGAAAAAACGCTCGTGTGGCCGTAGCCTAAAGTCAGCGTGAACGCAAGCTCAAACACGCGTGGAAAAAACGCTCATGTGGCTGTAGCATAAAGTCAGCTTGAACACAGGCAGAAACGTGCATGGAAAAAACGCTCATGTGGCTGTAGCCTAAAGTCAGCTTGAACGCAGGCAGAAACGCGCGTGGAAAAAACGCTTGTGTGGCCGTAGCCTAACGTCGGCGTGAACGCAGGCAGCACGCGTGTGGAAAAAACGCTCATGTGCCTGTAGCCTAAAGTCAGCGTGAACGCAGGCAGGAACGCGCGTGGAAAAAACGCTCGTGTGGCCGTAGCCTAAAGTCAGCGTGAACGCAAGCTCAAACGCGCGTGGAAAAAACGCTCATGTGGCTGTAGCCTAAAGGCAGCGTGAACGCAGGCACAACGCGCGTGGAAAAAAAGCTCGTGTGGCCGTAGCCTAAAGTCAGCGTGAACGCAGGCTGAAACACGCATGGATAAAACGTTCCTGTGTCCGTAGCCTAAAGTCAGGGTGAATGCAGGCAGAAATGCACGTGGACAAAACGCTCGTGTGGCCGTAGCCTAAAGTCAGCGTGAACGCAGGCAGAAACGCGTGTGGAAAAAACGCTCATGTGGCTGTAGCCTAAAGTCAGCGTGAACGCAGGCAGAACGCGCGTGGAAAAAAAGCTCGTGTGGCCGTAGCCTAAAGTCGGCGAAAACGCAGGCAGGAACGTGCGTGGAAAAAAAGCTCATGTGGCTGTAGCCTAAAGTCAGCTTGAACGCAGGCAGAAACGCGCGTGGAAAAAACGCTCGTGTGGCCGTAGCCTAAAGTCAGCTTGAACGAATGCAGAACGCGCGTGGAAAAAACGCTTGTGTGGCCGTAGCCTAACGTCAGCAAAAACGCAGGCAAAACGCGTGTGGAAAAAACGCTCGTGTGGCCGTAGCCTAACGTCAGCAAAAACGCAGGCAGCACGCGTGTGGAAAAAACGCTCGTGTGGCCGTAGCCTAAAGTCAGCGTGAACGTTTCTGCCTGCATTCACTCCGACTTTAGGCTACGGCCACACGAGCGTTTTTTCCACGCGCATTTCTGCCTGCGTTCAAGCTGACTTTAGGCTGCGGCCACACGAGCGTTTTTTCCACGCGCGTTTCTGCCTGCGTTCACGCCAAGTTTAGGCTACAGCCACATGAGCGTTTTTTCCACGCGCGTTTCTGCCTGTGTTCACGCTGACTTTAGGCTACGGCCACAGGAGCGTTTTTACCACGCGCGTTCCTGCCTGCCTTTCACGCGGAATTTAGGCTACGGCCACATGAGCGTTTTTTCCACGCGCGTTCCTGCCTGCGTTCAAGACGACTTTAGGCTACGGCCACATGAGCGTTTTTTCCACGCGCGTTTCTGCCTGTGTTCAAGGTGACTTTAGGCTACGGCCACATGAGCGTTTTTTCCACGCGCGTTTCTTCCTGCGTTCACGCTGACTTTAGGCTACGGCCACACGACCGATTTTTCCACACGCGTTTCTGCCTGCGTTCAAGCCGACTTTAGGCTACGGCCACACGAGCGTTTTTTCCACGCGCGTTTCTGCCTGCGTTCACGCTGACTTTAGGCTACGGCCACACGAGCGTTTTTTCCACGCGCGTTCCTGCCTGCGTTCACGCCGAGTTTAGGCTACGGCCACATGAGCGTTTTTTCCACGCGCGTTTCTGCCTGCGTTCAAGGTGACTTTAGGGTACGGCCACATGAGCGTTTTTTCCACGCGCGTTTCTGCCTGCGTTCACGCTGACTTTAGGCTACGGCCACATGAGCGTTTTTTCCACGCGCGTTTCTGCCTGAGTTCAAGGTGACTTTAGGCTACAGCCACACGAGCGTTTTTTCCACGCGCGTTTCTGCCTGCATTCAAGGTGACTTTACGTTACGGCCACATGAGCATTTTTTCCTCGCGCGTTTCTGCTTGCGTTCACGCTGACTTTAGGCTACGGCCACATAAGCGTTCTTTCCACGCGCGTTTCTGCCTTCGTTCACGCTGACTTTAGGCTACGGCCACATGAGCGTTTTTTCCACGCGCGTTTCTGCCTGCATTCAAGGTGACTTTAGGCTACGGCCACACGAGCGGTTGCTCCCTGCGCGTTTCTGCCTGCGTTCACGCCGACTTTAGGCTACAGCCACATGAGCGTTTTTTCCATGCACGTTCCTGCCTGCGTTCAAGCTGACTTTAGGCTACGGCCACATGAGCGTTTTTTCCACGCGCGTTTCTGCCTGCGTTCACGCCGAGTTTAGGCTACAGCCACATGAGCGTTTTTTCCACGCGCGTTTCTGCCTGCGTTCACGCCGAGTTTAGGCTACAGGCACATGAGCGTTTTTTCCACGCGCGTTTCTGCCTGCGTTCACGCTGACTTTAGGCTACGGCCACACGAGCGTTTTTTCCATGCGCGTTTCTGCCTGCATTCACGCCGACTTTAGGCTACGGCCACACGAGCGTTTTTTCCACGCGCATTTCTGCCTGCGTTCAAGCTGACTTTAGGCTGCGGCCACACGAGCGTTTTTTCCACGCTCGTTTCTGCCTGCGATCACGCTGACTTTAGGCTACGGCCACACTAGCGTTTTATCCACGCGAATTTCTGCCTGCGTTCACGCTGACTTTTGGGCTACGGCCACACGTGCGTCTTTTCCATGGGCGCTTCTGCCTGGGTTCAAGCTGACTTTAGGCTACAGCCACAAGAGCGTTTTTTCCACGCACGTTTCTGCCTGCGTTCAAGCTGACTTTAGGCTACAGCCACATGAGCGTTTTTTCCACGCACGTCCCTGCCTGCGTTCACGCTGACTTTAGGCTACGGGCACACAACCGTTTGTTTCACGCGCGTTTCTGCCTGCCTTTCACGCTGACTTTAGGCTACAGCCACATGAGCGTATTTTCCACGCGCGTTTCTGCCTGCGTTCACGCCAAGTTTAGGCTACAGCCACATGAGCGTTTTTTCCACGCGCGTTTCTGCCTGCGTTCACGCTGACTTTAGGCTACGGCCACAGGAGCGTTTTTACCACGCGCGTTCCTGCCTGCCTTTCACGCCGAATTTAGGCTACGGCCACATGAGCGTTTTTTCCACGCGCGTTCCTGCCTGCGTTCAAGACGACTTTAGGCTACGGCCACATGTGCGTTTTTTCCACGCGCGTTCCTGCCTGAGTTCAAGACGACTTTAGGCTACGGCCACATGAGCGTTTTTTCCACGCACGCTCCTGCCTGCGTTCAAGACGACTTTAGGCTACGGCCACACGAGCGTTTTTTCCACGCGCGTTTCTGCCTGCGTTCAAGGTGACTTTAGGCTACGGCCACATGAGCGTTTTCTCCACGCACGCTCCTGCCTGCGTTCACGCTGACTTTAGGCTACAGCCACACGAGCGTTTTTTCCACGCGCGTTCCTGCCTGCGTTCAAGGTGACTTTAGGCTACGGCCACATGAGCGTTTTTTCCAGGCACGCTCCAGCCTGTGTTCAAGACGACTTTAGGC
Organism: Schistocerca gregaria; assembly: GCF_023897955.1. Classification (NCBI taxonomy): domain Eukaryota; kingdom Metazoa; phylum Arthropoda; class Insecta; order Orthoptera; family Acrididae; genus Schistocerca; species Schistocerca gregaria. The sequence continues at coordinate 104,304,959 of NC_064930.1, read as the reverse complement.
TACAGCCACATGAGCGTTTTTTCCTCGCTGTAGCCAAAAGTCAGCGTGAAAGGCAGGCAGGAACGCGCGTGGAAAAAACGCTCGTGTGGCCGTAGCCTAAAGTCAGCGTGAACGAAGGCAAGAGCGTGCATGGAAAAAACGCTCATGTGGCCGTAGCCTAAAGTCGTCTTGAACGCAGGCAGGAACGCGCTTGGAAAAACGCTCTTGTGGCTGTAGCCTAAAGTCAGCATGAAAGGCAGGCAGGAATGCGCGTGGAAAAAACGCTCGTGTGGCCGTAGCCTAAAGTCAGCGTGAACGCAGGCAGGAGCGTGCGTGGAAAAAACGCTCATGTGGCCGTAGCCTAAAGTCGTCTTGAACGCAGGCAGGAACGCGCGTGGAAAAAACGCTCATGTGGCCGTAGCCTAAAGTCGTCTTGAACGCAGGCAGGAACGCGCGTGGAAAAGACGCTCATGTGGCCGTAGCCTAAAGTCAGCGTGAACGCAGGCAGAAACGCGCGTGGAAAAAACGCTCGTGTGGCCATAGCCTAAAGTCAGCTTGAACGCAGGCAGAAACGCGCGTGGGAAAAAACGCTCATGTGGCCGTAGCCTAAAGTCAGCTTGAACGCAGGCAGAAACGCGCGTGGAAAAAACGCTCGTGTGACCGTAGCCTAAAGTCAGCGTGAACGCAGGCAGGACCGTGCGTGGAAAAAACGCTCATGTGGCCGTAGCCTAAAGTCGTCTTGAATGCAGGCAGGAGCGTGCGTGGAAAAAACGCTCATGTGGCCGTAGCCTAAAGTCGTCTTGAACGCAGGAAGGAACGCGCGTGGAAAAAACGCTCATGTGGCCGTAGCCTAAAGTCGTCTTGAACACAGGCAGGAGCATGCGTGGAAAAAACGCTCATGTGGCTGTAGCCTAAAGTCGTCTTGAACACAGGCAGGAGCGTGCTGGAAATAACGCTCGTGTGGCCGTAGCCTAAAGTCGTCTTGAACGCAGGCAGAAGCGTGCGTGGAAAAAACGCTCATGTGGCCGTAGCCTAAAGTCGTCTTGAACGCAGGCAGGAACGTGCGTGGAAAGAACGCTCATGTGGCCGTAGCCTAAATTCGGCGTGAAAGGCAGGCAGGAACGCGCGTGGAAAAAACGCTCGTGTGGCCGTAGCCTAAAGTCAGCGTGAACGCAGGCAGGAGCGTGCGTGGAAAAAACGCTATGTGGCCGTAGCCTAAAGTCGTCATGAACGCAGGCAGTAACGCGCGTGGTAAAAACGCTCGTGTGGCCGTAGCCTAAAGTCAGCGTGAACGCAGGCAGGAGCGTGTGTGGAAAAAACGCTCATGTGGTCGTAGCCTAAAGTCGTCTTGAACGCAGGCAGGAACGCGCGTGGAAAAAACGCTCATGTGGCTGTAGCCTAAAGTCAGCGTGAAAGGCAGGCAGGAACGCGCGTGGAAAAAACGCTCGTGTGGCCGTAGCCTAAAGTCAGCGTGAACGCAGGCAAGAGCGTGCATGGAAAAAACGCTCATGTGGCCGTAGCCTAAAGTCGTCCTGAACGCAGGCAGGAACGCGCGTGGAAAAACGCTCATGTGGCTGTAGCCTAAAGTCAGCATGAAAGGCAGGCAGGAATGCGCGTGGAAAAAACGCTCGTGTGGCCGTAGCCTAAAGTCAGCGTGAACGCAGGCAGGAGCGTGCGTGGAAAAAACGCTCATGTGGCCGTAGCCTAAAGTCGTCTTGAACGCAGGCAGGAACGCGCGTGGAAAAAACGCTCATGTGGCCGTAGCCTAAAGTCGTCTTGAACGCAGGCAGGAACGCGCGTGGAAAAGACGCTAATGTGGCCGTAGCCTTAAGTCAGCGTGAACGCAGGCAGAAACGCGCGTGGAAAAAACGCTCGTGTGGCCATAGCCTAAAGTCAGCTTGAACGCAGGCAGAAACGCGCGTGGGAAAAAACGCTCATGTGGCCGTAGCCTAAAGTCAGCTTGAACGCAGGCAGAAACGCGCGTGGAAAAAACGCTCGTGTGACCGTAGCCTAAAGTCAGCGTGAACGCAGGCAGGACCGTGCGTGGAAAAAACGCTCATGTGGCCGTAGCCTAAAGTCGTTTTGAATGCAGGCAGGAGCGTGCGTGGAAAAAACGCTCATGTGGCCGTAGCCTAAAGTCGTCTTGAACGCAGGCAGGAACGCGCGTGGAAAAAACGCTCATGTGGCCGTAACCTAAAGTCGTCTTGAACACAGGCAGGAGCATGCGTGGAAAAAACGCTCATGTGGCCGTAGCCTAAAGTCGTCTTGAACACAGGCAGGAGCGTGCTGGAAATAACGCTCGTGTGGCCGTAGCCTAAAGTCGTCTTGAACGCAGGCAGAAGCGTGCGTGGAAAAAACGCTCATGTGGCCGTAGCCTAAAGTCGTCTTGAACTCAGGCAGGAACGCGCGTGGAAAAAACGCTGATTTGGCCGTAGCCTAAAGTCGTCTTGAACGCAGGCAGGAGCGTGCGTGGAAAAAACGCTCATGTGGCCGTAGCCTAAAGTCGTCTTGAACGCAGGCAGGAACGCGCGTGGAATAAACGCTCATGTGGCTGTAGCCTAAAGTCAGCGTGAAAGGCAGGCAGGAACGCGCGTGGAAAAAGCGCTCGTGTGGCCGTAGCCTAAAGTCGTCTTGAACGCAGGCAGGAACGCGCGTGGAAAAAACGCTCATGTGGCTTTAGCCTAAAGTCAGTGTGAAAGGCAGGCAGGAACGCGCGTGGAAAAAACGCTCGTGTGGCCGTAGCCTAAAGTCAGCGTGAACGCAGGCAGGAGCGTGCGTGGAAAAAACGCTATGTGGCCGTAGCCTAAAGTCGTCATGAACGCAGGCAGTAACGCGCGTGGAAAAAACGCTCGTGTGGCCGTAGCCTAAAGTCAGCGTGAACGCAGGCAGGAGCGTGTGTGGAAAAACCGCTCATGTGGTCGTAGCCTAAAGTCGTCTTGAACGCAGGCAGGAACGCGCGTGGAAAAAACGCTCATGTGGCTGTAGCCTAAAGTCAGCGTGAAAGGCAGGCAGAAACGCGCGTGGAAAAAACGCTCGTGTGGCCGTAGCCCAAAGTCAGCGTGAACGCAGGCAAGAGCGTGCATGGAAAAAACGCTCATGTTGCCGTAGCCTAAAGTCGTCTTGAACGCAGGCAGGAACGCGCGTGGAAAAAACGCTCATGTGGCTGTAGCCTTAAGTCAGCGTGAAAGGCAGGGAGGATCGCGTGTGGAAAAAACGCTCATGTGGCCGTAGCCTAAAGTCAGCGTGAACGCAGGCAGGAGCGTGCGTGGAAAAAACGCTCATGTGGCCGTAGCCTAAAGTCGTCTTGAACGCAGGCAGGAACACGTGTGGAAAAAACGCTCATGTGGCTGTAGCCTAAAGACAGCGTGAAAGGCAGGCAGGAACGCGCGTGGAAAAAACGCTCGTGTAACCGTAGCCTAAAGTCATCTTGAACGCAGGCAGGAGCGTGCGTGGAAAAAACGCTCATGTGGCCGTAGCCTAAAGTCGTCTTGAACGCAGGCAGGAACGCGCGTGGAAAAAACGCTCATGAGGCCGTAGCCTAAAGTCGTCTTGAACACAGGCAGGAGCGTGCTGGAAAAAAGGCTCGTGTGGCCGTAGCCTAAAGTCATCTTGAACGCAGGCAGGAGCGTGCGTGGAAAAAACGCTCATGTGGCCGTAGCCTAAAGTCGTCTTGAACTCAGGCAGGAACGTGCGTGGAAAAAACGCTCATGTGGCCGTAGCCTAAAGTCGTCTTGAACGCAGGTAGGAACGCGCGTGGAAAAAACGCTCATGTGGCCGTAGCCTAAAGTCAGCTTGAACGCAGGCAGAAACGCGCGTGGAAAAAACGCTCGTGTGACCGTAGCCTAAAGTCAGCGTGAACGCAGGCAGGACCGTGCGTGGAAAAAACGCTCATGTGGCCGTAGCCTAAAGTCGTCTTGAATGCAGGCAGGAGCGTGCGTGGAAAAAACGCTCATGTGGCCGTAGCCTAAAGTCGTCTTGAACGCAGGCAGGAACGCGCGTGGAAAAAACGCTCATGTGGCCGTAGCCTAAAGTCGTCTTGAACACAGGCAGGAACGCGCGTGGAAAAAACGCTCATGAGGCTGTAGCCTAAAGTCGTCTTGAACACAGGCAGGAGCGTGCTGGAAAAAAGGCTCGTGTGGCCGTAGCCTAAAGTCATCTTGAACGCAGGCAGGAGCGTGCGTGGAAAAAACGCTCATGTGGCCGTAGCCTAAAGTTGTCTTGAACTCAGGCAGGAACGTGCGTGGAAAAAACGCTCATGTGGCCGTAACCTAAAGTCGTCTTGAACGCAGGCAGGAACGCGCGTGGAAAAAACGCTCATGTGGCCGTAGCCTAAATTCGGCGTGAAAGGCAGGCAGGAACGCGCGTGGAAAAAACGCTCGTGTGGCCGTAGCCTAAAGTCAGCGTGATCGCAGGCAGGAGCGTGCGTGGAAAAAACGCTCATGTGGCCGTAGCCTAAAGTCGTCTTGAACGCAGGAAGGAACGCGCGTGGAAAAAACGCTCATGTGGCTGTAGCCTAAAGTCAGCGTGAAAGGCAGGCAGGAACGCGCGTGGAAAAAACGCTCGTGTGGCCGTAGCCTAAAGTCAGCGTGAACGCAGGCAGGAGCGTGCGTGGAAAAAACGCTCATGTGGCCGTAGCCTAAAGTCGTCTTGAACGCAGGCAGGAACGCGCGTGGAAAAAACTCTCATGTGGCTGTAGCCTAAAGTCAGCATGAAAGGCAGGCAGGAACGCGCGTGGAAAAATCGCTCGTGTGGCCGTAGCCTAAAGTCAGCGTGAACGCAGGCAGGAGCGTGCGTGAAAAAAACGCTCATGTGGCCGTAGCCTAAAGTCGTCTTGAACGCAGGCAGGCACGACCGTGGAAAAAACGCTTGTGTGGCCGTAGCCTAAAGTCAGCGTGAACGCAGGCAGGAGCGTGCGTGGAAAAAACGCTCATGTGGCCGTAGCCTAAAGTCGTCTTGAACGCAGGCAGGAACGCGCGTGGAAAAAACGCTCATGTGGCTGTAGCCTAAATTCGGCGTGAAAGGAAGGCAGGAACGCGCGTGGAAAAAACGATCGTGTGGCCGTAGCCTAAAGTCAGCGTGAACGCAGGCAGGAACGCGCATGGAAAAAACGCTCATGTGGCTGTAGCCTAAAGTCAGCGTGAAAGGCAGGCAGGAACGCGCGTGGAAAAAACGCTCGTGTGGCCGTAGCCTAAAGTCGTCTTGAACGCAGGCAGGAACGCGCGTGGAAAAAACGCTCATGTGGCTGTAGCCTAAAGTCAGCGTGAAAGGCAGGGAGGATCGCGTGTGGAAAAAACGCTCATGTGGCCGTAGCCTAAAGTCAGCGTGAACGCAGGCAGGAGCGTGCGTGGAAAAAACGCTCATGTGGCCGTAGCCTAAAGTCGTCTTGAACGCAGGCAGGAACACGTGTGGAAAATACGCTCATGTGGCTGTAGCCTAAAGACAGCGTGAAAGGCAGGCAGGAACGCGCGTGGAAAAAACGCTCGTGTAACCGTAGCCTAAAGTCAGCGTGAACGCAGGCAGGAGCGTGCGTGGAAAAAACGCTCATGTGGCCGTAGCCTAAAGTCGTCTTGAACTCAGGCAGGAACGTGCGTGGAAAAAACGCTCATGTGGCCGTAGCCTAAAGTCGTCTTGAACGCAGGCAGGAACGCGCGTGGAAAAAACGCTCATGTGGCCGTAGCCTAAATTCGGCGTGAAAGGCAGGCAGGAACGCGCGTGGAAAAAACGCTCGTGTGGCCGTAGCCTAAAGTCAGCGTGAACGCAGGCAGGAGCGTGCGTGGAAAAAACGCTCATGTGGCCGTAGCCTAAAGTTGTCTTGAACGCAGGAAGGAACGCGCGTGGAAAAAACGCTCATGTGGCTGTAGCCTAAAGTCAGCGTGAAAGGCAGGCAGGAACGCGCGTGGAAAAAACGCTCGTGTGGCCGTAGCCTAAACTCAGCGTGAACGCAGGCAGGAACGTGCATGGAAAAAACGCTCATGTGGCTGTAGCCTAAAGTCAGCGTGAAAGGCAGGCAGGAACGCGCGTGGAAAAAACGCTCGTGTGGCCGTAGCCTAAAGTCAGCGTGAACGCAGGCAGGAGCGTGCGTGGAAAAAACGCTCATGTGGCCGTAGCCTAAAGTCGTCTTGAACGCAGGCAGGAATGCGCGTGGAAAAAACGCTCATGTGGCTGTAGCCTAAAGTCAGCATGAAAGGCAGGCAGGAACGCGCGTGGAAAAATCGCTCGTGTGGCCGTAGCCTAAAGTCAGCATGAACGCAGGCAGGAGCGTGCGTGAAAAAAACGCTCATGTGGCCGTAGCCTAAAGTCGTCTTGAACGCAGGCAGGCACGCGCGTGGAAAAAACGCTTGTGTGGCCGTAGCCTAAAGTCAGCGTGAACGCAGGCAGGAGCGTGCGTGGAAAAAACGCTCATGTGGCCGTAGCCTAAAGTCGTCTTGAACGCAGGCAGGAACGCGCGTGGAAAAAACGCTCATGTGGCCGTAGCCTAAAGTCGTCTTGAACGCAGGCAGGAACGCGCGTGGAAAAAACGCTCATGTGGCTGTAGCCTAAAGTCGTCTTGAACACAGGCAGGAGCGTGCGTGGAAAAAACGCTCATGTGGCCGTAGCCTAAAGTCGTCTTGAACACTGGCAGCAACGCGTGTGGAAAAAACGCTCATGTGGCCGTAGCCTAAAGTCGTCTTGAACGCAGGCAGGAGCATGCGTGGAAAAAACGCTCATGTGGCCATAGCCTAAAGTTGTCTTGAACACAGGCAGGAACGCGCGTGGGAAAAACGCTCGTGTGGCCGTAGCCTAAAGTCAGCGTGAACACAGGCAGGAGCGTGCGTGGAAAAAACGCTCATGTGGCCGTAGCCCAAAGTCGTCTTGAATGCAGGCAGGAGCGTGCGTGGAAAAAATGCTCATATCGCCGTAGCCTAAAGTCGTCTTGAACGCAGGCAGGAACGCGCGTGGAAAAAACGCTCATGTGGCCGTAGCCTAAATTCGGCGTGAAAGGCAGGCAGGAATGCGCGTGGAAAAAACGCTCATGTGGCTGTAGCCTAAAGTCAGCGTGAAAGGCAGGCAGGAACGCGCGTGGAAAAAACGCTCGTGTGGCCGTAGCCTAAAGTCAGCGTGAACGCAGGCAGGAGCGTGCGTGGAAAAAACGCTCATGTGGCCGTAGCCTAAAGTCGTCTTGAAGGCAGGCAGGAACGCGCGTGGAAAAAACGCTCATGTGGCTGTAGCCTAAAGTCAGCGTGAAAGGCAGGCAGGAACACGCGTGGGAAAAACGCTCATGTTGCTGTAGCCTAAAGTCAGCGTGAAAGGCAGGCAGGAAGGCGCGTGGAAAAAACGCTCGTGTGGCCATAGCCTAAAGTCAGCGTGAACGCAGGCAGGAGCGTGCGTGGAAAAAACGCTCATGTGGCTGTAGCCTAAAGTCGTCTTGAACGCAGGCAGGAACGCGCGAGGAAAAAACGCTCATGTGGCTGTAGCCTAAAGTCAGCGTGAAAGGCAGGCAGGAACGCGCGTGGAAAAAACGCTCGTGTGGCCGTAGCCTAAAGTCAGCTTGAACGCAGGCAGGAGCGTGCGTGGAAAAAACGCTCATGTGGCCGTAGCCTAAAGTCGTCTTGAACGCAGGCAGGAACGCGCGTGGAAAAAACGCTCATGTGGCCGTAGCCTAAAGTCGTCTTGAACGCAGGCAGGAACGCGCGTGGAAAAGACGCTCATGTGGCCGTAGCCTAAAGTCGTCTTGAACGCAGGCAGGAGCGTGCATGGAAAAAACGCTCATGTGGCCGTAGCCTAAAGTCGTCTTGAACGCAGGCAGGAACGCACGTGGAAAAAACGCTCAAGTGGCCGTAGCCTAAAATCGTCTTGAACGCAGGCAGGAACGCGCGTGGAAAAAACGCTCATGTGGCTGTAGCCTAAAGTCGTCTTGAACACAGGCAAGAGCGTGCGTGGAAAAAACGCTCATGTGGCCATAGCCTAAAGTCGTCTTGAACACAGGCAGGAACGCGCGTGGAAAAAACGCTCGTGTGGCCGTAGCCTAAAGTCAGCGTGAACGCAGGCAGGAGCGTGCGTGGAAAAAACGCTCATGTGGCCGTAGCCTAAAGTCGTCTTGAACGCAGGAAGGAACGCGCGTGGAAAAAACGCTCATGTGGCTGTAGCCTAAAGTCAGCGTGAAAGGCAGGCAGGAACGCGCGTGGAAAAAACGCTCGTGTGGTCGTAGCCTAAAGTCAGCGTGAACGCAGGCAGGAACGCACATGGAAAAAACGCTCATGTGGCTGTAGCCTAAAGTCAGCGTGAAAGGCAGGCAGGAACGCGCGTGGAAAAAACGCTAGTGTGGCCGTAGCCTAAAGTCGTCTTGAACGCAGGCAGGAACGCGCGTGGAAAAAACGCTCATGTGGCTGTAGCCTAAAGTCAGCGTGAAAGGCAGGGAGGATCGCGTGTGGAAAAAACGCTCGTGTGGCCGTAGCCTAAAGTCAGCGTGAACGCAGGCAGGAACGCGCATGGAAAAAACGCTCATGTGGCTGTAGCCTAAAGTCAGCGTGAAAGGCAGGCAGGAACGCGCGTGGAAAAAACGCTCGTGTGGCCGTAGCCTAAAGTCAGCGTGAACGCAGGCACGAGCGTGCGTGGAAAAAACGCTCATGTGGCCGTAGCCTAAAGTCGTCTTGAACGCTGGCAGGAACGCGCGTGGAAAAAACGCTCATGTGGCTGTAGCCTAAAGTCAGCATGAAAGGCAGGCAGGAACGCTCGTGGAAAAATCGCTCGTGTGGCCGTAGCCTAAAGTCAGCGTGAACGCAGGCAGGAGCGTGCGTGAAAAAAACGCTCATGTGGCTGTAGCCTAAAGTCGTCTTGAACGCAGGCAGGCACGCGCGTGGAAAAAACGCTTGTGTGGCCGTAGCCTAAAGTCAGCGTGAACGCAGGCAGGAGCGTGCGTGGAAAAAACGCTCATGTGGCCGTAGCCTAAAGTCGTCTTGAACGCAGGCAGGAACGCGCGTGGAAAAAACGCTCATGTGGCCGTAGCCTAAAGTCGTCTTGAACGCAGGCAGGAACGCGCGTGGAAAAAACGCTCATGTGGCTGTAGCCTAAAGTCGTCTTGAACACAGGCAGGAGCGTGCGTGGAAAAAACGCTCATGTGGCCGTAGCCTAAAGTCGTCTTGAACACTGGCAGCAACGCGTGTGGAAAAAACGCTCGTGTGGCCGTAGCCTAAAGTCGTCTTGAACGCAGGCAGGAGCATGCGTGGAAAAAACGCTCATGTGGCCGTAGCCTAAAGTCGTCTTGAATGCAGGCAGGAGCGTGCGTGGAAAAAACGCTCATGTGGCCGTAGCCTAAAGTCGTCTTGAACGCAGGCAGGAACGCGCGTGGAAAAAACGCTCATGTGGCCGTAGCCTAAAGTCGTCTTGAACGCAGGCAGGAACGCGCGTGGAAAAAACGCTCATGTGGCTGTAGCCTAAAGTCGTCTTGAACACAGGCAGGAGCGTGCGTGGAAAAAACGCTCATGTGGCCGTAGCCTAAAGTCGTCTTGAACACAGGCAGGAACGCGCGTGGAAAAAACGCTCGTGTGGCCGTAGCCTAAAGTCAGCGTGAACGCAGGCAGGAGCGTGCGTGGAAAAAACGCTCATGTGGCTGTAGCCTAAAGTCGTCTTGAACACAGGCAGGAGCATGCGTGGAAAAAACGCTCATGTGGCCGTAGCCTAAAGTCGTCTTGAACACAGGCAGGAGCGTGCGTGGAAAAAACGCTCATGTGGCCGTAGCCTAAAGTCGTCTTGAACTCAGGCAGGAACGTGCGTGGAAAAAACGCTCATGTGGCCGTAGCCTAAAGTCGTCTTGAACGCAGGCAGGAACGCGCGTGGAAAAAACGCTCATGTGGCTGTAGCCTAAAGTCAGCGTGAGAGGCAGGCAGGAACGCGCGTGGAAAAAACGCTCGTGTGGCCGTAGCCTAAAGTCAGCGTGAACGCAGGCAGGAGCGTGCGTGGAAAAAACGCTCATGTGGCCGTAGCCTAAAGTAGTCTTGAACGCAGGCAGGAACGCGCGTGGAAAAAACGCTCATGTGGCTGTAGCCTAAAGTCAGCGTGAACGGCAGGCAGGAACACGCGTGGAAAAAACGCTCGTGTGGCCATAGCCTAAAGTCAGCGTGAACGCAGGCAGGAACGTGCGTGGAAAAAACGCTCATGTGGCCGTAGCCTAAAGTCGTCTTGAATGCAGGCAGGAACGCGCGTGGAAAAAACGCTCATGTGGCTGTAGCCTAAAGTCAGCGTGAAAGGCAGGCAGGAACGCGCGTGGAAAAAACGCTCGTGTGGCCGTAGCCTAAAGTCAGCGTGAACGCAGGCAGGAGCGAGCGTGGAAAAAACGCTCATGTGGCCGTAGCCTAAAGTCGTCTTGAAGGCAGGCAGGAACGCGCGTGGAAAAAACGCTCATGTGGCTGTAGCCTAAAGTCAGCGTGAGAGGCAGGCAGGAACGCGCGTGGAAAAAACGCTCGTGTGGCCGTAGCCTAAAGTCAGCGTGAACGCAGGCAGGAGCGTGCGTGGAAAAAACGCTCATGTGGCCGTAGCCTAAAGTAGTCTTGAACGCAGGCAGGAACGCGCGTGGAAAAAACGCTCATGTGGCTGTAGCCTAAAGTCAGCGTGAACGGCAGGCAGGAACACGCGTGGAAAAAACGCTCGTGTGGCCATAGCCTAAAGTCAGCGTGAACGCAGGCAGGAACGTGCGTGGAAAAAACGCTCATGTGGCCGTAGCCTAAAGTCGTCTTGAATGCAGGCAGGAACGCGCGTGGAAAAAACGCTCATGTGGCTGTAGCCTAAAGTCAGCATGAAAGGCAGGCAGGAACGCGCGTGGAAAAATCGCTCGTGTGGCCGATGCCTAAAGTCGCGTGAACGCAGGCAGGAGCGTGCGTGAAAAAAACGCTCATGTGGCCGTAGCCTAAAGTCGTCTTGAACGCAGGCAGGCACGCGCGTGGAAAAAACGCTTGTGTGGCCGTAGCCTAAAGTCAGCGTGAACGCAGGCAGGAGCGTGCGTGGAAAAAACGCTCATGTGGCCGTAGCCTAAAGTCGTCTTGAACGCAGGCAGGAACGCGCGTGGAAAAAACGCTCATGTGGCCGTAGCCTAAAGTCGTCTTGAACGCAGGCAGGAACGCGCGTGGAAAAAACGCTCATGTGGCTGTAGCCTAAAGTCAGTGTGAAAGGCAGGCAGGAACGCGCGTGGAAAAAACGCTCGTGTGGCTGTAGCCTAAAGTCAGCGTGAACGCAGGCAGGAGCGTGCGTGGAAAAAACGCTCATGTGGCCGTAGCATAAAGTCGTCATGAACGCAGGCAGGAACGCGCGTGGAAAAAACGCTCGTGTGGCGGTAGCCTAAAGTCAGCGTGAAGCAGGCAGGAGCGTGCGTGGAAAAAACGCTCATGTGGCCGTAGCCTAAAGTCGTCTTGAATGCAGGCAGGAACGCGCGTGGAAATACGCTCATGTGGCTGTAGCCTAAAGTCAGCGTGAAAATCAGGCAGGAACGCGCGTGGAAAAAACGCTCGTGTGGCCGTAGCCTAAAGTCAGCGTGAACGCAGGCAGGAGCGTGCGTGGAAAAAACGCTCATGTGGCCGTAGCCTAAAGTCGTCTTGAAGGCAGGCAGGAACGCGCGTGGAAAAAACGCTCATGTGGCTGTAGCCTAAAGTCAGTGTGAAAGGCAGGCAGGAACGCGCGTGGAAAAAACGCTCATGTGGCTGTAGCCTAAAGTCAGCGTGAACGCAGGCAGGAGCGTGTGTGGAAAAAACGCTCATGTGGCCGTAGCCTAAAGTCGTCTTGAACGCAGGCAGGAACGCGCGTGGAAAAAACGCTCATGTGGCTGTAGCCTAAAGTCAGCGTGAAAGGCAGGCAGGAACGCGCGTGGAAAAAACGCTCATGTGGCTGTAGCCTAAAGTCAGCGTGAAAGGCAGGCAGGAACGCGCGTGGAAAAAACGCTCGTGTGGCCGTAGCCTAAAGTCAGCGTGAACGCAGGCAGGAGCGTGCGTGGAAAAAACGCTCATGTGGCCGTAGCCTAAAGTCGTCTTGAACGCAGGAAGGAACGCGCGTGGAAAAAACGCTCATGTGGCTGTAGCCTAAAGTCAGCGTGAACGGCAGGCAGGAACGCGCGTGGAAAAAACGCTCGTGTGGCCGTAGCCTAAAGTGAGCGTGAACGCAGGCAGGAACGTGCGTGGAAAAAACGCTCATGTGGCCGTAGCCTAAAGTCGTCTTGAACGCAAGCAGGAACGTGCGTGGAAAAAACGCTCATGTGGCTGTAGCCTAAAGTGAGCATGAAAGGCAGGCAGGAACGCGCGTGGAAAAATCGCTCGTGTGGCCGTAGCCTAAAGTCAGCATGAACGCAGGCAGGAGCGTGCGTGAAAAAAACGCTCATGTGGCCGTAGCCTAAAGTCGTCTTGAACGCAGGCAGGCACGCGCGTGGAAAAAACGCTTGTGTGGCCGTAGCCTAAAGTCAGCGTGTACGCAGGCAGGAGCGTGCGTGGAAAAAACGCTCATGTGGCCGTAGCCTAAAATCGTCTTGAACGCAGGCAGGAACGCGCGTGGAAAAAACGCTCATGTGGCCGTAGCCTAAAGTCGTCTTGAACGCAGGCAGGAACGCGCGTGGAAAAAACGCTCATGTGGCTGTAGCCTAAAGTCAGTGTGAAAGGCAGGCAGGAACGCGCGTGGAAAAAACGCTCGTGTGGCTGTAGCCTAAAGTCAGCGTGAACGCAGGCAGGAGCGTGCGTGGAAAAAACGCTCATGTGGCCGTAGCCTAAAGTCGTCATGAACGCAGGCAGGAACGCGCGTGGAAAAAACGCTCGTGTGGCCGTAGCCTAAAGTCAGCGTGAAGCAGGCAGGAGCGTGCGTGGAAAAAACGCTCATGTGGCCGTAGCTAAAAGTCGTCTTGAATGCAGGCAGGAACGCGCGTGGAAAAAACGCTCATGTGGCTGTAGCCTAAAGTCAGCGTGAAAGGCAGGCAGGAACGCGCGTGGAAAAAACGCTCGTGTGGCCGTAGCCTAAAGTCAGCGTGAACGCAGGCAGGAGCGTGCGTGGAAAAAACGCTCATGTGGCCGTAGCCTAAAGTCGTCTTGAAGGCAGGCAGGAACGCGCGTGGAAAAAACGCTCATGTGGCTGTAGCCTAAAGTCAGCGTGAGAGGCAGGCAGGAACGCACGTGGAAAAAACGCTCGTGTGGCCGTAGCCTAAAGTCAGCGTGAACGCAGGCAGGAGCGTGCGTGGAAAAAACGCTCATGTGGCCGTAGCCTAAAGTCAGCGTGAACGCAGGCAGGAATGTGCGTGGAAAAAAACGCTCATGTGGCTGTAGCCTAAAGTCAGCGTGAAAGGCAGGCAGGAACGCGCGTGGAAAACACGCTCGTGTGGCCGTAGCCTAAAGTCAGCGTGAAAGGCAGGCAGGAACGCGCGTGGAAAAAACGCTCGTGTGGCCGTAGCCTAAAGTCAGCGTGAACGCAGGCAGGAGCGTGCGTGGAAAAAACGCTCATGTGGCCGTAGCCTAAAGTCAGCGTGAAAGGCAGGCAGGAACGCGCGTGGAAAAAACGCTCGTGTGGCCGTAGCCTAAAGTCAGCGTGAACGCAGGCAGGAGCGTGCGTGGAAAAAACGCTCATGTGGCCGTAGCCTAAAGTCGTCTTGAACGCAGGCAGGAACGCGCGTGGAAAAAACGCTCATGTGGCTGTAGCCTAAAGTCAGCGTGAAAGGCAGGCAGGAATGCGCGTGGAAAAAACGCTCGTGTGGTCGTAGCCTAAAGTCAGCTTGAACGCAGGCAGGAGCGTGCGTGGAAAAAACGCTCATGTGGCCGTAGCCTAAAGTCGTCTTGAACGCAGGCAGGAACGCGCGTGGAAAAAACGCTCATGTGGCCGTAGCCTAAAGTCGTCTTGAACGCAGGCAGGAACGCACGTGGAAATAACGCTCATGTGGCTGTAGCCTAAAGTCAGCGTGAAAGGCAGGCAGGAATGCGCGTGGAAAAAACGCTCGTGTGGCCGTAGCCTAAAGTCAGCGTGAACACAGGCAGGAGCGTGCGTGGAAAAGACGCTCATGTGGCCGTAGCCTAAAGTCGTCTTGAACGCAGGCAGGAGCGTGCGTGGAAAAAACGCTCATGTGGCCGTAGCCTGAAGTCGTCTTGAACGCAGGCAGGAACGCGCGTGGAAAAAACGCTCATGTGGCCGTAGCCTAAAGTCGTCTTGAACGCAGGCAGGAACGCGCGTGGAAAAAACGCTCATGTGGCTGTAGCCTAAAGTTGTCTTGAACACAGGCAGGAGCGTGCGTGGAAAAAACGCTCATGTGGCCGTAGCCTAAAGTCGTCTTGAACACAGGCAGGAACGCGCGTGGAAAAAACGCTCGTGTGGCCTTAGCCTAAAGTCGTCTTGAACGCAGGCAGGAGCGTGCGTGGAAAAAACGCTCATGTGGCCGTTGCCTGAAGTCGTCTTGAACACAGGCAGGAACGCGCGTGGAAAAAAAGCTCGTGTGGCCGTAGCCTAAAGTCAGCGTGAACACAGGCAGGAGCGTGCGTGGAAAAAACGCTCATGTGGCCGTAGCCTGAAGTCGTCTTGAACGCAGGCAGGAGCGTGCATGGAAAAAACGCTCATGTGGCCGTAGCCCAAAGTCGTCTTGAACGCAGGCAGGAACGCACGTGGAAAAAACGCTCATGTGGCCGTAGCCTAAAGTCGTCTTGAACGCAGGCAGGAACGCGCTTGGAAAAAACGCTCATGTGGCTGTAGCCTAAAGTCGTCTTGAACACAGGCAGGAGCGTGCGTGGAAAAAACGCTCATGTGGCCGTAGCCTAAAGTCGTCTTGAACACAGGCAGGAACGCCCGTGGAAAAAACGCTCGTGTGGCCGTAGCCTAAAGTCAGCGTGAACGCAGGCAGGAGCGTGCGTGGAAAAAACGCTCATGTGGCTGTAGCCTAAAGTCGTCTTGAACACAGGCAGGAGCGTGCGTGGAAAAAACGCTCATGTGGCCGTAGCCTAAAGTCGTCTTGAACACAGGCAGGAGCGTGCGTGGAAAAAACGCTCGTGTGGCCGTACCCTAAAGTCGTCTTGAACGCAGGCAGGAGCGTGCGTGGAAATAACGCTCATGTGGCCGTAGCCTAAAGTCGTCTTGAACGCAGGCAGGAACGCGCGTGGAAAAAACGCTCATGTGGCCGTAGCCTAAAGTCGTCTTGAACGCAGGCAGGAACGCGCGTGGAAAAAACGCTCATGTGGCTGTAGCCTAAAGTCAGCGTGAAAGGCAGGCAGGAACGCGCGTGGAAAAAACGCTCGTGTGGCCGTAGGCTAATGTCAGCGTGAACGCAGGCAGGAGCGTGCGTGGAAAAAACGCTCATGTGGCCGTAGCCTAAAGTCGTCTTGAACGCAGGCAGGAACGCGCGTGGAAAAAACGCTCATGTGGCTGTAGCCTAAAGTCAGCGTGAGAGGCAGGCAGGAACGCGCGTGGAAAAAACGCTCGTGTGGCCGTAGCCTAAAGTCAGCGTGAACGCAGGCAGGAGCGTGCGTGGGAAAAACGCTCATGTGGCCGTAGCCTAAAGTCGTCTTGAACGCAGGCAGGAACGCGCGTGGAAAAAACGCTCATGTGGCCGTAGCCTAAAGTTGTCTTGAACACAGGCAGGAGCGTGCGTGGGAAAAACGCTCATGTGGCCGTAGCCTAAAGTCGTCTTGAACACAGGCAGGAACGCGCATGGAAAAAACGCTCGTGTGGCCTAGCCTAAAGTCGTCTTGAACGCAAGCAGGAGCGTGCGTGGAAAAAACGCTCATGTGGCCGTAGCCTGAAGTCGTCTTGAACACAGGCAGGAACGCACGTGGAAAAAACGCTCGTGTGGCCGTAGCCTAAAGTCAGCGTGAACACAGGCAGGAGCGTGCGTGGAAAAAACGCTCATGTGGCCGTAGCCAAAAGTCGTCTTGAACGCAGGCAGGAGCGTGCATGGAAAAAACGCTCATGTGGCCGTAGCCTAAAGTCGTCTTGAACGCAGGCAGGAACGCACGTGGAAAAAACGCTCAAGTGGCCGTAGCCTAAAGTCGTCTTGAACGCAGGCAGGAACGCGCGTGGAAAAAACGCTCATGTGGCTGTAGCCTAAAGTCGTCTTGAACACAGGCAGGAGCGTGCGTGGAAAAAACGCTCATGTGGCCATAGCCTAAAGTCGTCTTGAACACAGGCAGGAACGCGCGTGGAAAAAACGCTCGTGTGGCCGTAGCCTAAAGTCATCGTGAACGCAGGCAGGAGCGTGCGTGGAAAAAACGCTCATGTGGCTGTAGCCTAAAGTCGTCTTGAACACAGGCAGGAGCGTGCGTGGAAAAAACGCTCATGTGGCCGTAGCCTAAAGTCGTCTTGATCACAGGCAGGAGCGTGCATGGAAAAAACGCTCGTGTGGCCGTAGCCTAAAGTCGTCTTGAACGCAGGCAGGAGCGTGCGTGGAAAAAACGCTCATGTGGCCGTAGCCTAAAGTCGTCTTGAACGCAGGCAGGAACGCGCGTGGTTAAAACGCTCATGTGGCCGTAGCCTAAAGTCGTCTTGAACGCAGGCAGGAACGTGCGTGAAAAAACGCTCATGTGGCTGTAGCCTAAAGTCAGCGTGAGAGGCAGGCAGGAACGCGCGTGGAAAAAACGCTCGTGTGGCCGTAGCCTAAAGTCAGCGTGAACGCAGGCAGGAGCGTGCGTGGGAAAAACGCTCATGTGGCCGTAGCCTAAAGTAGTCTTGAACGCAGGCAGGAACGCGCGTGGAAAAACGCTCATGTGGCTGTAGCCTAAAGTCAGCGTGAAAGGCAGGCAGGAACGCGCGTGGAAAAAACGCTCGTGTGGACGTAGCCTAAAGTCAGCATGAAAGGCAGGCAGGAACGCGCGTGGAAAAAACGCTCGTGTGGCCGTAGCCTAAGTCAGCGTGAATGCAGGCAAAAGCGTGCGTGGAAAAAACGCTCATGTGGCCGTAGCGTAAAGTCGTCTTGAACGCAGGCAGGAACGCACGTGGAAAAAACGCTCATGTGGCTGTAGCCTAAAGTCAGCGTGAACGCAGGCAGGAGCATGTGTGGAAAAAACGCTCATGTGGCCGTAGCCTAAAGTCAGCGTGAACGCAGGCAGGAGCGTGCGTGGAAAAAACGCTCATGTGGCCGTAGCCTAAAGTCGTCTTGAACGCAGGCAGGAACGCGCGTGGAAAAAACGCTCATGTGGCTGTAGCCTAAAGTCAGCGTGATAGGCAGGCAGGAACGCGCGTGGAAAAAACGCTCGTGTGGCCGTAGCCTAAAGTCAGCGTGAACGCAGGCAGGAGCGTGTGTGGAAAAAACGCTCATGTGGCTGTAGCCTAAAGTTGTCTTGAACACAGGCAGGAGCGTGCGTGGTAAAAACGCTCATGTGGCCGTAGCCTAAAGTCGTCTTGAACACAGGCAGGAACGCGCATGGAAAAAACGCTCGTGTGGCCTAGCCTAAAGTCGTCTTGAACGCAAGCAGGAGCGTGCGTGGAAAAAACGCTCATGTGGCCGTAGCCTGAAGTCGTCTTGAACACAGGCAGGAACGCGCGTGGAAAAAACGCTCGTGTGGCCGTAGCCTAAAGTCAGCGTGAACACAGGCAGGAGCGTGCGTGGAAAAAACGCTCATGTGGCCGTAGCCTAAAGTCGTCTTGAACGCAGGCAGGAGCGTGCATGGAAAAAACGCTCATGTGGCCGTAGCCTAAAGTCGTCTTGAACGCAGGCAGGAACGCACGTGGAAAAAACGCTCAAGTGGCCGTAGCCTAAAGTCGTCTTGAACGCAGGCAGGAACGCGCGTGGAAAAAACGCTCATGTGGCTGTAGCCTAAAGTCGTCTTGAACACAGGCAGGAGCGTGCGTGGAAAAAACGCTCATGTGGCCATAGCCTAAAGTCGTCTTGAACAAAGGCAGGAACGCGCGTGGAAAAAACGCTCATGTGGCCGTAGCCTAAAGTCATCGTGAACGCAGGCAGGAGCGTGCGTGGAAAAAACGCTCATGTGGCTGTAGCCTAAAGTCGTCTTGAACACAGGCAGGAGCGTGCGTGGAAAAAACGCTCATGTGGCCGTAGCCTAAAGTCGTCTTGAACACAGGCAGGAGCGTGCATGGAAAAAACGCTCGTGTGGCCGTAGCCTAAAGTCGTCTTGAACGCAGGCAGGAGCGTGCGTGGAAAAAACGCTCATGTGGCCGTAGCCTAAGTCGTCTTGAACACAGGCAGGAACGCCCGTGGAAAAAACGCTCGTGTGGCCGTAGCCTAAAGTCAGCGTGAACGCAGGCAGGAGCGTGCGTGGAAATAACGCTCATGTGGCCGTAGCCTAAAGTCGTCTTGAACGCAGGCAGGAACGCGCGTGGAAAAAACGCTCATGTGGCCGTAGCCTAAAGTCGTCTTGAACGCAGGCAGGAACGCGCGTGGAAAAAACGCTCATGTGGCTGTAGCCTAAAGTCAGCGTGAAAGGCAGGCAGGAACGCGCGTGGAAAAAACGCTCGTGTGGCCGTAGGCTAATGTCAGCGTGAACGCAGGCAGGAGCGTGCGTGGAAAAAACGCTCATGTGGCCGTAGCCTAAAGTCGTCTTGAACGCAGGCAGGAACGCGCGTGGAAAAAACGCTCATGTGGCTGTAGCCTAAAGTCAGCGTGAGAGGCAGGCAGGAACGCGCGTGGAAAAAACGCTCGTGTGGCCTTAGCCTAAAGTCAGCGTGACCGCAGGCAGGAGCGTGCGTGGGAAGAACGCTCATGTGGCCGTAGCCTAAAGTCGTCTTGAACGCAGGCAGGAACGCACGTGGAAAAAACGCTCATGTGGCTGTAGCCTAAAGTTGTCTTGAACACAGGCCGGAGCGTGCGTGGGAAAAACGCTCATGTGGCCGTAGCCTAAAGTCGTCTTGAACACAGGCAGGAACGCGCATGGAAAAAACGCTCGTGTGGCCTAGCCTAAAGTCGTCTTGAACGCAAGCAGGAGCGTGCGTGGAAAAAACGCTCATGTGGCCGTAGCCTGAAGTCGTCTTGAACACAGGCAGGAACGCGCGTGGAAAAAAGGCTCGTGTGGCCGTAGCCTAAAGTCAGCGTGAACACAGGCAGGAGCGTGCGTGGAAAAAACGCTCATGTGGCCGTAGCCAAAAGTCGTCTTGAACGCAGGCAGGAGCGTGCATGGAAAAAACGCTCATGTGGCCGTAGCCTAAAGTCGTCTTGAACGCAGGCAGGAACGCACGTGGAAAAAACGCTCAAGTGGCCGTAGCCTAAAGTCATCGTGAACGCAGGCAGGAGCGTGCGTGGAAAAAACGCTCATGTGGCTGTAGCCTAAAGTCGTCTTGAACACAGGCAGGAGCGTGCGTGGAAAAAACGCTCATGTGGCCGTAGCCTAAAGTCGTCTTGAACACAGGCAGGAGCGTGCATGGAAAAAACGCTCGGGTGGCCGTAGCCTAAAGTCGTCTTGAACGCAGGCAGGAGCGTGCGTGGAAAAAACGCTCATGTGGCCGTAGCCTAAAGTCGTCTTGAACGCAGGCAGGAACGCGCGTGGATAAAACGCTCATGTGGCCGTAGCCTAAAGTCGTCTTGAACGCAGGCAGGAACGCGCGTGGAAAAAACGCTCATGTGGCTTTAGCCTAAAGTCAGCGTGAAAGGCAGGCAGGAACGCGCGTGGAAAAAACGCTCGTGTGGCCGTAGGCTAATGTCAGCGTGAACGCAGGCATAAGCGTGCGTGGAAAAAACGCTCATGTGGCCGTAGCCTAAAGTCGTCTTGAACGCAGGCAGGAATGCGCGTGAAAAAACGCTCATGTGGCTGTAGCCTAAAGTCAGCGTGAGAGGCAGGCAGGAACGCGCGTGGAAAAAACGCTCGTGTGGCCGTAGCCTAAAGTCAGCGTGAACGCAGGCAGGAGCGTGCGTGGGAAAAACGCTCATGTGGCCGTAGCCTAAAGTAGTCTTGAACGCAGGCAGGAACACGCGTGGAAAAATCGCTCATGTGGCTGTAGCCTAAAGTCAGCGTGAAAGGCAGGCAGGAACGCGCGTGGAAAAAACGCTCGTGTGGACGTAGCCTAAAGTCAGTGTGAAAGGCAGGCAGGAACGCGCGTGGAAAAAACGCTCGTGTGGCCGTAGCCTAAAGTCAGCGTGAATGCAGGCAAAAGCGTGCGTGGAAAAAACGCTCATGTGGCCTAGCCTAAAGTCATCTTGAACGCAGGCAGGAACGCGCGTGGAAAAAACGCTCATGTGGCTGTAGCCTAAAGTCAGCGTGAACGCAGGCAGGAGCATGTGTGGTAAAAACGCTCATGTGGCCGTAGCCTAAAGTCAGCGTGAACGCAGGCAGGAGCGTGCGTGGAAAAAACGCTCATGTGGCCGTAGCCTAAAGTCGTCTTGAACGCAGGCAGGAACGCGCGTGGAAAAAACGCCCATGTGGCTGTAGCCTAAAGTCAGCGTGATAGGCAGGCAGGAACGCGCGTGGAAAAAACGCTCGTGTGGCCGTAGCCTAAAGTCAGCGTGAACGCAGGCAGGAGCGTGTGTGGAAAAAACGCTCATGTGGCCGTAGCCTAAAGTCGTCTTGAACGCAGGCAGGAACGCGCGTGGAAAAAACGCTCATGTGGCTGTAGCCTAAAGTCAGCGTGAAAGGCAGGCAGGAACGCGCGTGGAATAAACGCTCGTGTGGCTGTAGCCTAAAGTCAGCGTGAGAGGCAGGCAGGAACGCGCGTGGAAAAAACGCTCGTGAGGCCGTAGCCTAAAGTCAGCGTGAATGCAGGCAGGAGCGTGCGTGGGAAAAACGCTCATGTGGCCGTAGCCTAAAGTCGTCTTGAACGCAGGCAGGAACGCGCGTGGAAAAAACGCTCATGTGGCTGTAGCCTAAAGTCGTCTTGAACACAGGCAGGAGCGTGCGTGGAAAAAACGCTCATGTGGCCATAGCCTAAAGTCGTCTTGAACAAAGGCAGGAACGCGCGTGGAAAAAACGCTCGTGTGGCCGTAGCCTAAAGTCATCGTGAACGCAGGCAGGAGCGTGCGTGGAAAAAACGCTCATGTGGCTGTAGGCTAAAGTCGTCCTGAACACAGGCAGGAGCGTGCGTGGAAAAAACGCTCATGTGGCCTTAGCCTAAAGTCGTCTTGAACACAGGCAGGAGCGTGCATGGAAAAAACGCTCGTGTGGCCGTAGCCTAAAGTCGTCTTGAACGCAGGCAGGAGCGTGCGTGGAAAAAACGCTCATGTGGCCGTAGCCTAAAGTCGTCTTGAACGCAGGCAGGAACGCGCGTGGAAAAAACGCTCATGTGGCCGTAGCCTAAAGTCGTCTTGAACGCAGGCAGGAACGCGCGTGGAAAAAACGCTCATGTGTTTGTAGCCTAAAGTCAGCGTGAAAGGCAGGCAGGAACGCGCGTGGAAAAAACGCTCGTGTGGCCGTAGGCTAATGTCAGCGTGAACGCAGGCAGGAGCGTGCGTGGAAAAAACGCTCATGTGGCCGTAGCCTAAAGTCGTCTTGAACGCAGGCAGGAACGCGCGTGGAAAAAACGCTCATGTGGCTGTAGCCTAAAGTCAGCGTGAGAGGCAGGCAGGAACGCGCGTGGAAAAAACGCTCGTGTGGCCGTAGCCTAAAGTCAGCGTGAACGCAGGCAGGAGCGTGCGTGGGAAAAACGGTCATGTGGCCGTAGCCTAAAGTAGTCTTGAAC
Source organism: Schistocerca gregaria (assembly GCF_023897955.1). Taxonomy (NCBI): domain Eukaryota; kingdom Metazoa; phylum Arthropoda; class Insecta; order Orthoptera; family Acrididae; genus Schistocerca; species Schistocerca gregaria. The sequence goes on along the minus strand of NC_064930.1, from coordinate 104,283,446 downwards.
GCAGGCAGGAACGCGCGTGGAAAAAACGCTCATGTGGCTGTAGCCTAAAGTCAGCGTGAAAGGCAGGCAGGAACGCGCGTGGAAAAAACGCTCATGTGGCCATAGCCTAAAGTCAGCGTGAAAGGCAGGCAGGTACGCGCGTGGAAAAAACGCTTGTGTGGCCGTAGCCTAAAGTCAGCGTGAATGCAGGCAAAAGCGTGCGTGGAAAAAACGCTCATGTGGCCGTAGCCTAAAGTCGTCTTGAACGCAGGTAGGAACGCGCGTGGAAAAAACGCTCATGTGGCTGTAGCCTAAAGTCAGCGTGAACGCAGGCTGGAGCATGTGTGGAAAAAACGCTCATGTGGCCGTAGCCTAAAGTCAGCGTGAACGCAGGCAGGAGTGTGCGTGGAAAAAACGCTCATGTGGCCGTAGCCTAAAGTCGTCTTGAACGCAGGCAGGAACGCGCGTGGAAAAAACGCTCATGTGGCTGTAGCCTAAAGTCGTGTGAAAGGCAGGCAGGAACGCGCGTGGAAAAAACGCTCGTGTGGCCGTAGCCTAAAGTCAGCGTGAACGCAGGCAGGAGCGTGTGTGGAAAAAACGCTCATGTGGCCGTAGCCTAAAGTCGTCTTGAACGCAGGCAGGAACGCGCGTGGAAAAAACGCTCATGTGGCTGTAGCCTAAAGTCGTCTTGAACGCAGGCAGGAACGCGCGTGGAAAAAACGCTCATGTGGCTGTAGCCTAAAGTCAGCGTGAGAGGCAGGCAGGAACGCGCGTGGAAAAAACGCTCGTGTGGCCTTAGCCTAAAGTCAGCGTGAACGCAGGCAGGAGCGTGCGTGGGAAGAACGCTCATGTGGCCGTAGCCTAAAGTCGTCTTGAACGCAGGCAGGAACGCGCGTGGAAAAAACGCTCATGTGGCTGTAGCCTAAAGTTGTCTTGAACACAGGCAGGAGCGTGCGTGGGAAAAACGCTCATGTGGCCGTAGCCTAAAGTCGTCTTGAACACAGGCAGGAACGCGCATGGAAAAAACGCTCGTGTGGCCTAGCCTAAAGTCGTCTTGAACGCAAGCAGGAGCGTGCGTGGAAAAAACGCTCATGTGGCCATAGCCTGAAGTCGTCTTGAACACAGGCAGGAACGCGCGTGGAAAAAAGGCTCGTGTGGCCGTAGCCTAAAGTCAGCGTGAACACAGGCAGGAGCGTGCGTGGAAAAAACGCTCATGTGGCCGTAGCCAAAAGTCGTCTTGAACGCAGGCAGGAGCGTGCATGGAAAAAACGCTCATGTGGCCGTAGCCTAAAGTCGTCTTGAACGCAGGCAGGAACGCACGTGGAAAAAACGCTCAAGTGGCCGTAGCCTAAAGTCGTCTTGAACGCAGGCAGGAACGCGCGTGGAAAAAACGCTCATGTGGCTGTAGCCTAAAGTCGTCTTGAACACAGGCAGGAGCGTGCGTGGAAAAAACGCTCATGTGGCCATAGCCTAAAGTCGTCTTGAACACAGGCAGGAACGCGCGTGGAAAAAACGCTCGTGTGGCCGTAGCCTAAAGTCATCGTGAACGCAGGCAGGAGCGTGCGTGGAAAAAACGCTCATGTGGCTGTAGCCTAAAGTCGTCTTGAACACAGGCAGGAGCGTGCGTGGAAAAAACGCTCATGTGGCCGTAGCCTAAAGTCGTCTTGAACGCAGGCAGGAGCGTGCGTGGAAAAAACGCTCATGTGGCTGTAGCCTAAAGTCGTCTTGAACACAGGCAGGAGCGTGCGTGGAAAAAACGCTCATGTGGCCGTAGCCTAAAGTCGTCTTGAACACAGGCAGGAGCGTGCATGGAAAAAACGCTCGTGTGGCCGTAGCCTAAAGTCGTCTTGAACGCAGGCAGGAGCGTGCGTGGAAAAAACGCTCATGTGGCCGTAGCCTAAGTCGTCTTGAACACAGGCAGGAACGCCCGTGGAAAAAACGCTCGTGTGGCCGTAGCCTAAAGTCAGCGTGAACGCAGGCAGGAGCGTGCGTGGAAATAACGCTCATGTGGCCGTAGCCTAAAGTCGTCTTGAACGCAGGCAGGAACGCGCGTGGAAAAAACGCTCATGTGGCCGTAGCCTAAAGTCGTCTTGAACGCAGGCAGGAACGCGCGTGGAAAAAACGCTCATGTGGCTGTAGCCTAAAGTCAGCGTGAAAGGCAGGCAGGAACGCGCGTGGAAAAAACGCTCGTGTGGCCGTAGGCTAATGTCAGCGTGAACGCAGGCAGGAGCGTGCGTGGAAAAAACGCTCATGTGGCCGTAGCCTAAAGTCGTCTTGAACGCAGGCAGGAACGCGCGTGGAAAAAACGCTCATGTGGCTGTAGCCTAAAGTCAGCGTGAGAGGCAGGCAGGAACGCGCGTGGAAAAAACGCTCGTGTGGCCTTAGCCTAAAGTCAGCGTGAACGCAGGCAGGAGCGTGCTTGGGAAGAACGCTCATGTGGCCGTAGCCTAAAGTCGTCTTGAACGCAGGCAGGAACGCGCGTGGAAAAAACGCTCATGTGGCTGTAGCCTAAAGTTGTCTTGAACACAGGCAGGAGCGTGCGTGGGAAAAACGCTCATGTGGCCGTAGCCTAAAGTCGTCTTGAACACAGGCAGGAACGCGCATGGAAAAAACGCTCGTGTGGCCTAGCCTAAAGTCGTCTTGAACGCAAGCAGGAGCGTGCGTGGAAAAAACGCTCATGTGGCCGTAGCCTGAAGTCGTCTTGAACACAGGCAGGAACGCGTGTGGAAAAAAGGCTCGTGTGGCCGTAGCCTAAAGTCAGCGTGAACACAGGCAGGAGCGTGCGTGGAAAAAACGCTCATGTGGCCGTAGCCAAAAGTCGTCTTGAACGCAGGCAGGAGCGTGCATGGAAAAAGCGCTCATGTGGCCGTAGCCTAAAGTCGTCTTGAACGCAGGCAGGAACGCACGTGGAAAAAACGCTCAAGTGGCCGTAGCCTAAAGTCGTCTTGAACGCAGGCAGGAACGCGCGTGGAAAAAACGCTCATGTGGCTGTAGCCTAAAGTCGTCTTGAACACAGGCAGGAGCGTGCGTGGAAAAAACGCTCATGTGGCCATAGCCTAAAGTCGACTTGAACACAGGCAGGAACGCGCGTGGAAAAAACGCTCGTGTGGCCGTAGCCTAAAGTCATCGTGAACGCAGGCAGGAGCGAGCGTGGAAAAAACGCTCATGTGGCTGTAGCCTAAAGTCGTCTTGAACACAGGCAGGAGCGTGCGTGGAAAAAACTCTCATGTGGCCGTAGCCTAAAGTCGTCTTGAACACAGGCAGGAGCGTGCATGGAAAAAACGCTCGTGTGGCCGTAGCCTAAAGTCGTCTTGAACGCAGGCAGGAGCGTGCGTGGAAAAAACGCTCATGTGGCCGTAGCCTAAAGTCGTCTTGAACGCAGGCAGGAACGCGCGTGGATAAAACGCTCATGTGGCCGTAGCCTAAAGTCGTCTTGAACGCAGGCAGGAACGCGCGTGGAAAAAACGCTCATGTGGCTTTAGCCTAAAGTCAGCGTGAAAGGCAGGCAGGAACGCGCGTGGAAAAAACGCTCGTGTGGCCGTAGGCTAATGTCAGCGTGAACGCAGGCATAAGCGTGCGTGGAAAAAACGCTCATGTGGCCGTAGCCTAAAGTCGTCTTGAACGCAGGCAGGAACGCGCGTAAAAAAACGCTCATGTGGCTGTAGCCTAAAGTCAGCGTGAGAGGCAGGCAGGAACGCGCGTGGAAAAAACGCTCGTGTGGCCGTAGCCTAAAGTCAGCGTGAACGCAGGCAGGAGCGTGCGTGGGAAAAACGCTCGTGTGGCCGTAGCCTAAAGTCAGCGTGAATGCAGGCAAAAGCGTGCGTGGAAAAAACGCTCATGTGGCCTAGCCTAAAGTCGTCTTGAACGCAGGCAGGAACGCGCGTGGAAAAAACGCTCATGTGGCTGTAGCCTAAAGTCAGCGTGAACGCAGGCAGGAGCATGTGTGGTAAAAACGCTCATGTGGCCGTAGCCTAAAGTCAGCGTGAACGCAGGCAGGAGCGTGCGTGGAAAAAACGCTCATGTGGCCGTAGCCTAAAGTCGTCTTGAACGCAGGCAGGAACGCGCGTGGAAAAAACGCTCATGTGGCTGTAGCCTAAAGTCAGCGTGATAGGCAGGCAGGAACGCGCGTGGAAAAAACGCTCGTGTGGCCGTAGCCTAAAGTCAGCGTGAACGCAGGCAGGAGCGTGTGTGGAAAAAACGCTCATGTGGCCGTAGCCTAAAGTCGTCTTGAACGCAGGCAGGAACGCGCGTGGAAAAAACGCTCATGTGGCTGTAGCCTAAAGTCAGCGTGAAAGGCAGGCAGGAACGCGCGTGGAATAAACGCTCGTGTGGCTGTAGCCTAAAGTCAGCGTGAGAGGCAGGCAGGAACGCGCGTGGAAAAAACGCTCGTGAGGCCGTAGCCTAAAGTCAGCGTGAATGCAGGCAGGAGCGTGCGTGGGAAAAACGCTCATGTGGCCGTAGCCTAAAGTCGTCTTGAACGCAGGCAGGAGCGCGCGTGGAAAAAACGCTCATGTGGCTGTAGCCTAAAGTCGTCTTGAACACAGGCAGGAGCGTGCGTGGAAAAAACGCTCATGTGGCCATAGCCTAATGTCGTCTTGAACAAAGGCAGGAACGCGCGTGGAAAAAACGCTCGTGTGGCCGTAGCCTAAAGTCATCGTGAACGCAGGCAGGAGCGTGCGTGGAAAAAACGCTCATGTGGCTGTAGCCTAAAGTCGTCCTGAACACAGGCAGGAGCGTGCGTGGAAAAAACGCTCATGTGGCCTTAGCCTAAAGTCGTCTTGAACACAGGCAGGAGCGTGCATGGAAAAAACGCTCGTGTGGCCGTAGCCTAAAGTCGTCTTGAACGCAGGCAGGAGCGTGCGTGGAAAAAACGCTCATGTGGCCGTAGCCTAAAGTCGTCTTGAACGCAGGCAGGAACGCGCGTGGAAAAAACGCTCATGTGGCCGTAGCCTAAAGTCGTCTTGAACGCAGGCAGGAACGCGCGTGGAAAAAACGCTCATGTGGCTGTAGCCTAAAGTCAGCGTGAAAGGCAGGCAGGAACGCGCGTGGAAAAAACGCTCGTGTGGCCGTAGGCTAATGTCAGCGTGAACGCAGGCAGGAGCGTGCGTGGAAAAAACGCTCATGTGGCCGTAGCCTAAAGTCGTCTTGAACGCAGGCAGGAACGCGCGTGGAAAAAACGCTCATGTGGCTGTAGCCTAAAGTCAGCGTGAGAGGCAGGCAGGAACGCGCGATGAAAAAACGCTCGTGTGGCCGTAGCCTAAAGTCAGCGTGAACGCAGGCAGGAGCGTGCGTGGGAAAAACGGTCATGTGGCCGTAGCCTAAAGTAGTCTTGAACGCAGGCAGGAACGCGCGTGGAAAAAACGCTCATGTGGCTGTAGCCTAAAGTCAGCGTGAAAGGCAGGCAGGAACGCGCGTGGAAAAAACGCTCGTGTGGCCGTAGGCTAATGTCAGCGTGAACGCAGGCAGGAGCGTGCGTGGAAAAAACGCTCATGTGGCCGTAGCCTAAAGTCGTCTTGAACGCAGGCAGGAACGCGCGTGGAAAAAACGCTCATGTGGCTGTAGCCTAAAGTCAGCGTGAGAGGCAGGCAGGAACGCGCGATGAAAAAACGCTCGTGTGGCCGTAGCCTAAAGTCAGCGTGAACGCAGGCAGGAGCGTGCGTGGGAAAAACGGTCATGTGGCCGTAGCCTAAAGTAGTCTTGAACGCAGGCAGGAACGCGCGTGGAAAAAACGCTCATGTGGCTGTAGCCTAAAGTCAGCGTGAAAGGCAGGCAGGAACGCGCGTGGAAAAAACGCTCATGTGGCCATAGCCTAAAGTCAGCATGAAAGGCAGGCAGGAACGCGCGTGGAAAAAACGCTTGTGTGGCCGTAGCCTAAAGTCAGCGTGAATGCAGGCAAAAGCGTGCGTGGAAAAAACGCTCATGTGGCCGTAGCCTAAAGTCGTCTTGAACGCAGGTATGAACGCGCGTGGAAAAAACGCTCATGTGGCTGTAGCCTAAAGTCAGCGTGAACGCAGGCTGGAGCATGTGTGGAAAAAACGCTCATGTGGCCGTAGCCTAAAGTCGTCTTGAACGCAGCCAGGAACGCGCGTGGAAAAAACGCTCATGTGGCCGTAGCCTAAAGTCGTCTTGAACGCAGGCAGGAACTCGCGTGGAAAAAACGCTCATGTGGCTGTAGCCTAAAGTCGTCATGAGCGCAGGCAGGAACGCGCGTGGAAAAAACGCTCGTGTGGCCGTAGCCTAAAGTCAGCGTGAAGCAGGCAGGAGCGTGCGTGGAAAAAACGCTCATGTGGCCGTAGCCTAAAGTCGTCTTGAATGCAGGCAGGAACGCGCGTGGAAAAAACGCTCATGTGGCTGTAGCCTAAAGTCAGCGTGAATGGCAGGCAGGAACGCACGTGGAAAAAACGCTCGTGTGGCCGTAGCCTAAAGTCAGCGTGAACGCAGGCAGGAGCGTGCGTGGAAAAAACGCTCATGTGGCCGTAGCCTAAAGTCGTCTTGAAGGCAGGCAGGAACGCGCGTGGAAAAAACGCTCATGTGGCTGTAGCCTAAAGTCAGCGTGAAAGGCAGGCAGGAACGCGCGTGGAAAACACGCTCGTGTGGCCGTAGCCTAAAGTCAGCGTGAAAGGCAGGCAGGAACGCGCGTGGAAAAAACGCTCGTGTGGCCGTAGCCTAAAGTCAGCGTGAACGCAGGCAGGACCGTGCGTGGAAAAAACGCTCATGTGGCCGTAGCCTAAAGTCAGCGTGAAAGGCAGGCAGGAACGCGCGTGGAAAAAACGCTCGTGTGGCCGTAGCCTAAAGTCAGCATGAACGCAGGCAGGAGCGTGCGTGGAAAAAACCCTCATGTGGCCGTAGCCTAAAGTCGTCTTGAACGCAGGCAGGAACGCGCGTGGAAAAAACACTCATGTGGCTGTAGCCTAAAGTCAGCGTGAAAGGCAGGCAGGAACGCGCGTGGAAAAAACGCTCGTGTGGTCGTAGCCTAAAGTCAGCTTGAACGCAGGCAGGAGCGTGCGTGGAAAAAACGCTCATGTGGCCGTAGCCTAAAGTCGTCTTGAACGCAGGCAGGAACGCGCGTGGAAAAAACGCTCATGTGGCCGTAGCCTAAAGTCGTCTTGAACGCAGGCAGGAACGCGCGTGGAAAAAACGCTCATGTGGCTGTAGCCTAAAGTTGTCTTGAACACAGGCAGGAGCGTGCGTGGGAAAAACGCTCATGTGGCCGTAGCCTAAAGTCGTCTTGAACACAGGCAGGAACGCGCATGGAAAAAACGCTCGTGTGGCCTAGCCTAAAGTCGTCTTGAACGCAAGCAGGAGCGTGCGTGGAAAAAACGCTCATATGGCCGTAGCCTGAAGTCGTCTTGAACACAGGCAGGAACGCGCGTGGAAAAAAGGCTCGTGTGGCCGTAGCCTAAAGTCAGCGTGAACACAGGCAGGAGCGTGCGTGGAAAAAACGCTCATGTGGCCGTAGCCAAAAGTCGTCTTGAACGCAGGCAGGAGCGTGCATGGAAAAAACGCTCATGTGGCCGTAGCCTAAAGTCGTCTTGAACGCAGGCAGGAACGCACGTGGAAAAAACGCTCAAGTGGCCGTAGCCTAAAGTCGTCTTGAACGCAGGCAGGAACGCGCGTGGAAAAAACGCTCATGTGGCTGTAGCCTAAAGTCGTCTTGAACACAGGCAGGAGCGTGCGTGGAAAAAACGCTCATGTGGCCATAGCCTAAAGTCGTCTTGAACACAGGCAGGAACGCGCGTGGAAAAAACGCTCGTGTGGCCGTAGCCTAAAGTCATCGTGAACGCAGGCAGGAGCGTGCGTGGAAAAAACGCTCATGTGGCTGTAGCCTAAAGTCGTCTTGAACACAGGCAGGAGCGTGCGTGGAAAAAACTCTCATGTGGCCGTAGCCTAAAGTCGTCTTGAACACAGGCAGGAGCGTGCATGGAAAAAACGCTCGTGTGGCCGTAGCCTAAAGTCGTCTTGAACGCAGGCAGGAGCGTGCGTGGAAAAAACGCTCATGTGGCCGTAGCCTAAAGTCGTCTTGAACGCAGGCAGGAACGCGCGTGGATAAAACGCTCATGTGGCCGTAGCCTAAAGTCGTCTTGAACGCAGGCAGGAACGCGCGTGGAAAAAACGCTCATGTGGCTTTAGCCTAAAGTCAGCGTGAAAGGCAGGCAGGAACGCGCGTGGAAAAAACGCTCGTGTGGCCGTAGGCTAATGTCAGCGTGAACGCAGGCATAAGCGTGCGTGGAAAAAACGCTCATGTGGCCGTAGCCTAAAGTCGTCTTGAACGCAGGCAGGAACGCGCGTAAAAAAACGCTCATGTGGCTTTAGCCTAAAGTCAGCGTGAGAGGCAGGCAGGAACGCGCGTGGAAAAAACGCTCGTGTGGCCGTAGCCTAAAGTCAGCGTGAACGCAGGCAGGAGCGTGCGTGGGAAAAACGCTCGTGTGGCCGTAGCCTAAAGTCAGCGTGAATGCAGGCAAAAGCGTGCGTGGAAAAAACGCTCATGTGGCCTAGCCTAAAGTCGTCTTGAACGCAGGCAGGAACGCGCGTGGAAAAAACGCTCATGTGGCTGTAGCCTAAAGTCAGCGTGAACGCAGGCAGGAGCATGTGTGGTAAAAACGCTCATGTGGCCGTAGCCTAAAGTCAGCGTGAACGCAGGCAGGAGCGTGCGTGGAAAAAACGCTCATGTGGCCGTAGCCTAAAGTCGTCTTGAACGCAGGCAGGAACGCGCGTGGAAAAAACGCTCATGTGGCTGTAGCCTAAAGTCAGCGTGATAGGCAGGCAGGAACGCGCGTGGAAAAAACGCTCGTGTGGCCGTAGCCTAAAGTCAGCGTGAACGCAGGCAGGAGCGTGTGTGGAAAAAACGCTCATGTGGCCGTAGCCTAAAGTCGTCTTGAACGCAGGCAGGAACGCGCGTGGAAAAAACGCTCATGTGGCTGTAGCCTAAAGTCAGCGTGAAAGGCAGGCAGGAACGCGCGTGGAATAAACGCTCGTGTGGCTGTAGCCTAAAGTCAGCGTGAGAGGCAGGCAGGAACGCGCGTGGAAAAAACGCTCGTGAGGCCGTAGCCTAAAGTCAGCGTGAATGCAGGCAGGAGCGTGCGTGGGAAAAACGCTCATGTGGCCGTAGCCTAAAGTCGTCTTGAACGCAGGCAGGAGCGCGCGTGGAAAAAACGCTCATGTGGCTGTAGCCTAAAGTCGTCTTGAACACAGGCAGGAGCGTGCGTGGAAAAAACGCTCATGTGGCCATAGCCTAAAGTCGTCTTGAACAAAGGCAGGAACGCGCGTGGAAAAAACGCTCGTGTGGCCGTAGCCTAAAGTCATCGTGAACGCAGGCAGGAGCGTGCGTGGAAAAAACGCTCATGTGGCTGTAGCCTAAAGTCGTCCTGAACACAGGCAGGAGCGTGCGTGGAAAAAACGCTCATGTGGCCTTAGCCTAAAGTCGTCTTGAACACAGGCAGGAGCGTGCATGGAAAAAACGCTCGTGTGGCCGTAGCCTAAAGTCGTCTTGAACGCAGGCAGGAGCGTGCGTGGAAAAAACGCTCATGTGGCCGTAGCCTAAAGTCGTCTTGAACGCAGGCAGGAACGCGCGTGGAAAAAACGCTCATGTGGCCGTAGCCTAAAGTCGTCTTGAACGCAGGCAGGAACGCGCGTGGAAAAAACGCTCATGTGGCTGTAGCCTAAAGTCAGCGTGAAAGGCAGGCAGGAACGCGCGTGGAAAAAACGCTCGTGTGGCCGTAGGCTAATGTCAGCGTGAACGCAGGCAGGAGCGTGCGTGGAAAAAACGCTCATGTGGCCGTAGCCTAAAGTCGTCTTGAACGCAGGCAGGAACGCGCGTGGAAAAAACGCTCATGTGGCTGTAGCCTAAAGTCAGCGTGAGAGGCAGGCAGGAACGCGCGATGAAAAAACGCTCGTGTGGCCGTAGCCTAAAGTCAGCGTGAACGCAGGCAGGAGCGTGCGTGGGAAAAACGGTCATGTGGCCGTAGCCTAAAGTAGTCTTGAACGCAGGCAGGAACGCGCGTGGAAAAAACGCTCATGTGGCTGTAGCCTAAAGTCAGCGTGAAAGGCAGGCAGGAACGCGCGTGGAAAAAACGCTCATGTGGCCATAGCCTAAAGTCAGCATGAAAGGCAGGCAGGAACGCGCGTGGAAAAAACGCTTGTGTGGCCGTAGCCTAAAGTCAGCGTGAATGCAGGCAAAAGCGTGCGTGGAAAAAACGCTCATGTGGCCGTAGCCTAAAGTCGTCTTGAACGCAGGTATGAACGCGCGTGGAAAAAACGCTCATGTGGCTGTAGCCTAAAGTCAGCGTGAACGCAGGCTGGAGCATGTGTGGAAAAAACGCTCATGTGGCCGTAGCCTAAAGTCGTCTTGAACGCAGCCAGGAACGCGCGTGGAAAAAACGCTCATGTGGCCGTAGCCTAAAGTCGTCTTGAACGCAGGCAGGAACTCGCGTGGAAAAAACGCTCATGTGGCTGTAGCCTAAAGTCGTCATGAGCGCAGGCAGGAACGCGCGTGGAAAAAACGCTCGTGTGGCCGTAGCCTAAAGTCAGCGTGAAGCAGGCAGGAGCGTGCGTGGAAAAAACGCTCATGTGGCCGTAGCCTAAAGTCGTCTTGAATGCAGGCAGGAACGCGCGTGGAAAAAACGCTCATGTGGCTGTAGCCTAAAGTCAGCGTGAATGGCAGGCAGGAACGCACGTGGAAAAAACGCTCGTGTGGCCGTAGCCTAAAGTCAGCGTGAACGCAGGCAGGAGCGTGCGTGGAAAAAACGCTCATGTGGCCGTAGCCTAAAGTCGTCTTGAAGGCAGGCAGGAACGCGCGTGGAAAAAACGCTCATGTGGCTGTAGCCTAAAGTCAGCGTGAAAGGCAGGCAGGAACGCGCGTGGAAAACACGCTCGTGTGGCCGTAGCCTAAAGTCAGCGTGAAAGGCAGGCAGGAACGCGCGTGGAAAAAACGCTCGTGTGGCCGTAGCCTAAAGTCAGCGTGAACGCAGGCAGGACCGTGCGTGGAAAAAACGCTCATGTGGCCGTAGCCTAAAGTCAGCGTGAAAGGCAGGCAGGAACGCGCGTGGAAAAAACGCTCGTGTGGCCGTAGCCTAAAGTCAGCATGAACGCAGGCAGGAGCGTGCGTGGAAAAAACCCTCATGTGGCCGTAGCCTAAAGTCGTCTTGAACGCAGGCAGGAACGCGCGTGGAAAAAACACTCATGTGGCTGTAGCCTAAAGTCAGCGTGAAAGGCAGGCAGGAACGCGCGTGGAAAAAACGCTCGTGTGGTCGTAGCCTAAAGTCAGCTTGAACGCAGGCAGGAGCGTGCGTGGAAAAAACGCTCATGTGGCCGTAGCCTAAAGTCGTCTTGAACGCAGGCAGGAACGCGCGTGGAAAAAACGCTCATGTGGCTGTAGCCTAAAGTCGTCTTGAACGCAGGCAGGAACGCGCGTGGAAAAAACGCTCATGTGGCTGTAGCCTAAAGTCAGCGTGAGAGGCAGGCAGGAACGCGCGTGGAAAAAATGCTCGTGAGGCCGTAGCCTAAAGTCAGCGTGAATGCAGGCAGGAGCGTGCGTGGGAAAAACGCTCATGTGGCCGTAGCCTAAAGTCGTCTTGAACGCAGGCAGGAACGCGCGTGGAAAAAACGCTCATGTGGCTGTAGCCTAAAGTCAGCGTGAACGCAGGCAGGAGCATGTGTGGAAAAAACGCTCATGTGGCCGTAGCCTAAAGTCAGCGTGAACGCAGGCAGGAGCGTGCGTGGAAAAAACGCTCATGTGGCCGTAGCCTAAAGTCGTCTTGAACGCAGGCAGGAACGCGCGTGGAAAAAACGCTCATGTGGCTGTAGCCTAAAGTCAGCGTGATAGGCAGGCAGGAACGCGCGTGGAAAAAACGCTCGTGTGGCCGTAGCCTAAAGTCAGCTTGAACGCAGGCAGGAGCGTGTGTGGAAAAAACGCTCATGTGGCCGTAGCCTAAAGTCGTCTTGAACGCAGGCAGGAACGCGCGTGGAAAAAACGCTCATGTGGCTGTAGCCTAAAGTCAGCGTGAAAGGCAGGCAGGAACGCGCGTGGAATAAACGCCCGTGTGGCTGTAGCCTAAAGTCAGCGTGAGAGGCAGGCAGGAACGCGCGTGGAAAAAACGCTCGTGAGGCCGTAGCCTAAAGTCAGCGTGAATGCAGGCAGGAGCGTGCGTGGGAAAAACGCTGATGTGGCGGTAGCCTAAAGTCGTCTTGAACGCAGGCAGGAACGCGCGTGGAAAAAACGCTCATGTGGCTGTAGCCTAAAGTTGTCCTGAACACAGGCAGGAGCGTGCGTGGAAAAAACGCTCATGTGGCCGTAGCCTAAAGTCGTCTTGAACACAGGCAGGAACGCGCATGGAAAAAACGCTCGTGTGGCCTAGCCTAAAGTCGTCTTGAACGCAAGCAGGAGCGTGCGTGGAAAAAACGCTCATGTGGCCGTAGCCTGAAGTCGTCTTGAACACAGGCAGGAACGCGCGTGGAAAAAACGCTCGTGTGGCCGTAGCCTAAAGTCAGCGTGAACACAGGCAGGAGCGTGCGTGGAAAAAACGCTCATGTGGCCGTAGCCTAAAGTCGTCTTGAACGCAGGCAGGAGCGTGCATGGAAAAAACGCTCATGTGGCCGTAGCCTAAAGTCGTCTTGAACGCAGGAAGGAACGCGCGTGGAAAAAACGCTCATGTGGCTGTAGCCTAAAGTCAGCGTGAACGGCAGGCAGGAACGCGCGTGGAAAAAACGCTCGTGTGGCCGTAGCCTAAAGTCAGCGTGAACGCAGGCAGGAACGTGCGTGGAAAAAACGCTCATGTGGCCGTAGCCTAAAGTCGTCTTGAACGCAGGCAGGAACGCGCGTGGAAAAAACGCTCATTTGGCTGTAGCCTAAAGTCAGCATGAAAGGCAGGCAGGAACGCGCGTGGAAAAATCGCTCGTGTTGCCGTAGCCTAAAGTCAGCGTGAACGCAGGCAGGAGCGTGCGTGAAAAAAACGCTCATGTGGCCGTAGCCTAAAGTCGTCTTGAACGCAGGCAGGCACGCGCGTGGAAAAAACGCTTGTGTGGCCGTAGCCTAAAGTCAGCGTGAACGCAGGCAGGAGCGTGCGTGGAAAAAACGCTCATGTGGCCGTAGCCTAAAGTCGTCTTGAACGCAGGCAGGAACGCGCGTGGAAAAAACGCTCGTGTGGCCGTAGCCTAAAGTCAGCGTGAACGCAGGCAGGAGCGTGCGTGGAAAAAACGCTCATGTGGCCGTAGCCTAAAGTCGTCTTGAACGCAGGCAGGAACGCGCGTGAAAAAAACACTCATGTGGCTGTAGCCTAAAGTCAGCGTGAAAGGCAGGCAGGAACGCGCGTGGAAAAAACGCTCGTGTGGTCGTAGCCTAAAGTCAGCTTGAACGCAGGCAGGAGCGTGCGTGGAAAAAACGCTCATGTGGCCGTAGCCTAAAGTCGTCTTGAACGCAGGCAGGAACGCGCGTGGAAAAAACGCTCATGTGGCCGTAGCCTAAAGTCGTCTTGAACGCAGGCAGGAACGCGCGTGGAAAAAACGCTCATGTGGCTGTAGCCTAAAGTCAGCGTGAAAGGCAGGCAGGAACACGCGTGGAAAAAACGCTCGTGTGGCCGTAGCCTAAAGTCAGCGTGAACACAGGCAGGAGCGTGCGTGGAAAAGACGCTCATGTGGCCGTAGCCTAAAGTCGTCTTGAACGCAGGCAGGAGCGTGCGTGGAAAAAACGCTCATGTGGCCGTAGCCTGAAGTCGTCTTGAACGCAGGCAGGAACGCGCGTGGAAAAAACGCTCATGTGGCCGTAGCCTAAAGTCGTCTTGAATGCAGGCAGGAACGTGCGTGGAAAAAACGCTCATGTGGCTGTAGCCTAAAGTTGTCTTGAACACAGGCAGGAGCGTGCGTGGAAAAAACGCTCATGTGGCCGTAGCCTAAAGTCGTCTTGAACACAGGCAGGAACGGGCGTGGAAAAAACGCTCGTGTGGCCGTAGCCTAAAGTCGTCTTGAACGCAGGCAGGAGCGTGCGTGGAAAAAACGCTCAAGTGGCCGTAGCCTAAAGTCGTCTTGAACACAGTCAGGAACACGCGTGGAAAAAAAGCTCGTGTGGCCGTAGCCTAAAGTCAGCGTGAACACAGGCAGGAGCGTGCGTGGAAAAAACGCTCATGTGGCCGTAGCCTAAAGTCGTCTTGAACGCAGGCAGGAGCGTGCATGGAAAAAACGCTCATGTGGCCGTAGCCTAAAGTCGTCTTGAACGCAGGCAGGAACGCACGTGGAAAAAACGCTCATGTGGCCGTAGCCTAAAGTCGTCTTGAACGCAGGCAGGAACGCGCGTGGAAAAAACGCTCATGTGGCTGTAGCCTAAAGTCGTCTTGAACACAGGCAGGAGCGTGCGTGGAAAAAACGCTCATGTGGCCATAGCCTAAAGTCGTCTTGAACACAGGCAGGAACGCGCGTGGAAAAAACGCTCGTGTGGCCGTAGCCTAAAGTCAGCGTGAACGCAGGCAGGAGCGTGCGTGGAAAAAACGCTCATGTGGCTGTAGCCTAAAGTCGTCTTGAACACAGGCAGGAGCGTGCGTCGAAAAAACGCTCATGTGGCCGTAGCCTAAAGTCGTCTTGAACACAGGCAGGAGCGTGCGTGGAAAAAACGCTCGTGTGGCCGTAGCCTAAAGTCGTCTTGAACGCAGGCAGGAGGGCGCGTGGAAATAACGCTCATGTGGCCGTAGCCTAAAGTCGTCTTGAACGCAGGCAGGAACGCGCGTGGAAAAAACGCTCATGTGGCTGTAGCCTAAAGTCAGCGTGAAAGGCAGGCAGGAACGCGCGTGGAAAAAACGCTCGTGTGGCCGTAGGCTAATGTCAGCGTGAACGCAGGCAGGAGGGTGCGTGGAAAAAACGCTCATGTGGCCGTAGCCTAAAGTCGTCTTGAACGCAGGCAGGAACGCGCGTGGAAAAAACGCTCATGTGGCTGTAGCCTAAAGTCAGCGTGAGAGGCAGGCAGGAACGCGCGTGGAAAAAACGCTCTTGCGGCCGTAGCCTAAAGTCAGCGTGAACGCAGGCAGGAGCGTGCGTGGGAAAAACGCTCATGTGGCCGTAGCCTAAAGTAGTCTTGAACGCAGGCAGGAACGCGCGTGGAAAAAACGCTTATGTGGCTGTAGCCTAAAGTCAGCGTGAAAGGCAGGCAGGAACGCGCGTGGAAAAAACGCTCGTGTGGCCGTAGCCTAAAGTCAGCGTGAAAGGCAGGCAGGAACGCGCGTGGAAAAAACGCTCGTGTGGCCGTAGCCTAAAGTCAGCGTGAATGCAGGCAAAAGCGTGCGTGGAAAAAACGCTCATGTGGCCGTAGCCTAAAGTCGTCTTGAACGCAGGCAGGAACGCGCGTGGAAAAAACGCTCATGTGGCTGTAGCCTAAAGTCAGCGTGAACGCAGGCAGGAGCGTGTGTGGAAAAAACGCTCATGTGGCCGTAGCCGAAAGTCAGCGTGAACGCAGGCAGGAGCGTGCGTGGAAAAAACGCTCATGTGGCCGTAGCCTAAAGTCGTCTTGAACGCAGGCAGGAACGCGCGTGGAAAAAACGCTCATGTGGCTGTAGCCTAAAGTCAGCGTGAAAGGCAGGCAGGAACGCGCGTGGAAAAAACGCTCGTGTGGCCGTAGCCTAAAGTCAGCGTGAACGCAGGCAGGAGCGTGTGTGGAAAAAACCCTCATGTGTCCGTAATCTAAAGTCGTCTTGAACGCAGGCAGGAACGCGCGTGGAAAAAACGCTCATGTGGCTGTAGCCTAAAGTCAGCGTGAAAGGCAGGCAGGAACGCGCGTGGAATAAACGCTCGTGTGGCTGTAGCCTAAAGTCAGCGTAAACGCAGGCAAAAGCGTGCGTGGAAAAAACGCTCATGTGGCCGTAGCCTAAAGTCGTCTTGAACGCAGGTAGGAACGCGCGTGGAAAAAACGCTCATGTGGCTGTAGCCTAAAGTCAGCGTGAACGCAGGCAGGAGCGTGTGTGGAAAAAACGCTCATGTGGCCGTAGCCTAAAGTCGTCTTGAACACAGGCAGGAACGCGCGTGGAAAAAACGCTCATGTGGCTGTAGCCTAAAGTCAGCGTGAAAGGCAGGCAGGAACGCGCGTGGAAAAAACGCTAGTGTGGCCGTATCCCAAAGTCAGCGTGAACGCAGGCAGTAGCGTGCGTGGAAAAAACGCTCATGTGGCCGTAGCCTAAAGTTGTCTTGAACGCAGGCAGAAACGCGCGTGGATAAAACGCTCATGTGGCTGTAGCCTAAAGTCAGCGTGAAAGGCACTAGGAACGCGCGTGGAAAAAACGCTCGTGTGGCCGTAGCCTAAAGTCAGCGTGAAAGGCAGGCAGGAACGCGCGTGGAAAAAACGCTCGTGTGGCCGTAGCCTAAAGTCAGCGTGAACGCAGGCAGGAGCGTGCGTGGAAAAAACGCTCATGTGGCCGTAGCCTAAAGTCAGCGTGAATGCAGGCAGGAGCGTGCGTGGAATAAACGCTCATGTGGCCATAGCCTAAAGTCGTCTTGAACGCAGGCAGGAACGCTTGTGAAAAAACGCTCATGTGGCTGTAGCCTAAAGTCAGCGTGAAAGGCAGGCAGGAACGCGCGTGGAAAAAACGCTCGTGTGGCCGTAGCCTAAAGTCAGCGTGAACGCATGCAGGAGCGTGTGTGGAAAAAACGCTCATGTGGCCGTAGCCTAAAGTCGTCTTGAACGCAGGCACCAACGCGCGTGGAAAAAACGCTCATGTGGCCGTAGCCTAAAGTCGTCTTGAACGCAGGCAGGAACGCGCGTGGAAAAAACGCTCATGTGGCTGTAGCCTAAAGTCGTCTTGAACGCAGGCACCAACGCGCGTGGAAAAAACGCTCATGTGGCCGTAGCCTAAAGTCGTCTTGAACGCAGGCAGGAACGCGCGTGGAAAAAACGCTCATGTGGCTGTAGCCTAAAGTCAGCGTGAAAGGCAGGCAGGAACGCGCGTGGAAAAAACGCTCGTGTGGCCGTAGCCTAAAGTCGGCGTGAAAGGCAGGCAGAACGCGCGTGGAAAAAACGCTCGTGTGGCCGTAGCCTAAATCAGCTTGCTCTGCACATGCGCGAATCTGGCAGCATGGGCGCGCCAGAAAAATTTTATCTGGGTAGCATCTGGCTACTTGCTGCTACTGCTCATACAGCAAACAGCTACAAGCACCCAGAAGGAATTCAGCTCTGCGAATGCGCACGAACGCGCTGGCAACTGCTCATACAACTTCGGCGCCGCCTGTACACGCTGCACGCGTGCAGTGGGGCACGCAGCGGTCTACAGCCCTCCAAAATCGCCAGCGGCCTCTGTTAACAGGATGACTACAGTAGACGGTAAGATGAGGTGAGTGGGCGAGTGAAACGCGCACTGACGAGATTTGTGTTCGCTGAGCTAACGCACTCCACATGCGTGTGTGTGTAGCGGGCAGCGGCGGTAATGATCGGCGGGTCCCTGTGGGAGTGTAGGCCCCTTGTGCGGTGCGCCCTCTGCGCTGTGTGCGGTCAGCGGTGACCGCAAATATGGCAACAGCGGAGGAGGAGTTAGTGTTTGGGGGGGGGCGGCAGAGGGGAAGGAAGAGGAAGGGGTAGCGAGACGGGGCAACTGTAGTCTCAAAGCCCCAGTAAAAGACCAAACTCGTTTGCGAAATTCGCTCTTTGCTGTCCATACGTTTATCACAAAGGTGACGTACCAGCAAAGTTTGTTATATTCACTTTTGAAGCAGCTTCCGCGAAGTACTTCGACACCATTGGCAATCCAGAAGGAGATATTCACTCTGCAGCGGAGTGTGCACTGATATGAAACTTCCTGGCTGATTAAAACTGTGTGCCGCACCGAGACTCGAACTCGGGACCTTTGCCTTCTGCGGGCAAGTGCTCTACCAACTGAGTGGAGACATGGCTTAGCCACAGCCTAGGGGATGTTTCCAGAATGAAATTTTGACTCTGCAGCGGAGTGTGCGCTGATATGAAACTTCCTGGCAGATTGAAACTGTGTGCCAGACCGAGACTCGAATTCGGGACCTTTGCCTTTCGCGGGAAAGTGCTCTACCAACTGAGCTACCCAAGCACGACTCACGCCCCGTCCTCACAGCTCAGTTGATAGAGCATAGTTCCCGAGTTCGAGTCTCTGTCGGGCACACAGTTTTAATCAGCCAGGAAGTTTCATATCAACACACACTCTGTTGCAGAGTGAGTATCTCATTCTGGTAACATCCCCTAGACTCTGGCTAAGCCATGTCGCCGCAATATCCTTTCTTCCAGGAGTGCTAGTTCTGCAGGGTTTGCAGGAGAGCTTCGGTAAGTTTGGAAAGTAGGAGACGAGGTACTGGCAGAAGTAAAGCTGTGAGTACCGGGCGTGAGTCGTGCTTCGGTAGCTCAGTTGGTAGAGCACTTGCCCGCTAAAGGCAAAGGTCCCGAGTTCGCCTTTCGCTCTGGCACACAGTTTTAATCTGCCAGGAAGTATCACCATTGGCAATGTCTAGAACACAGCATTTTCTTGCACTGACTTCAGCACTATGTGTAGGGGAAAAAAGCGGTGGTCCACTGAATGGTTGAGATTGAAGGATAAATATCATGAAAATCCGCTGACGGAAATATTTATACTCAGAAACTGATGATTACACCAATTGTGAAAAACAGTGAATCTGGCAATCCTTCCCAATTGCTAAATATGAATGGGAATTGCGTATACATTCTAAATTCCTTGCCCCCACCCCCTCCTCTCTCTGCGTATCTTCTCATCCACTTCCCTCTTCGTACATCTCCTCTTCCCCCATTTCTCTGTCCATAACTTCCTCCCCCTCCTGTATGCACCTCATCATCTCCTCCCCCACCCCTCCCCCTCTCCCTGTGTCCACTCTCGTCTCAACATTCAGTAGAAGATCGTGTAAAAAACTGGAGTAAATCCGTCAAGACCTTTTCGACATTTTTGGGAGCAACAGTCCCTCTTTATGTACTTATACCTGTAATATGTTACAAAATATATAGCTCATCTCTGCCCGAGTGTTGATTAGATTGCCGTGTAAAAACTGAAAGTAATTCGGTAAAGAACTTTTCGAGATTTGTCGTAATAGCGCTTCCCATTTGTTACAAAAAGGTACGGCCAAACTTTCAGGAAACATTGCTCACACTTAAAGAAAGAAAATATGTTATGTGGACATGTGTTCGGAAACGCTTACTTTCCATGTTAGAGCTCATTTTATTACTTCTCTTCAAATCACTTTAATCATGGAATGGAAACACACAGCAAAAGAACGTACCAGCGTGACTTCAAACACCTTGTTACAGGAAATGTTCAAAATGTCCTCCGTTAGCGAGGATACGTGCATCCACCCTCCGTCGCACGGAATCCCTGATGCGCTGATGCAGCCCTGGAGAATGGCGTATTGTATCACAGCCGTCCACAATACGAGCACGAAGAGTCTCTACATTTGGTACCGGGGTTGCGTAGACATTAGCTTTCAAATGCCCCCATAACTGAAAGTCAAGAGGGTTGAGGTCAGGAGAGCGTGGAGGCCACGGAATTGGTCCGCCTCTACCAATCCATCGGTCACCGAATCTGTTGTTGAGAAGCGTGCGAACACTTCGACTGAAATGTGCAGGAGCTCCATCGTGCACGAACCACATGTTGTGTCATACTTGGAGCATAGGCAGAGTATCCCGTATGAAATCATGGCGGTGAATCGAGGAAGTACAGTACATACTGACGAAACTAAAATGAGCCCTAACATGGAAATTAAACGTTTCCGGACACATGTCCACATAACATCTTTTCTTTATTTGTGTGTGAGGAATGTTTGCTGAAAGTTTAGCCGTTCCTCTTTGTAACACCCTATATATGGTGAGTCGCCTAACGTTACCGTTGGATTTATTTCGTAAACCACATCAAATACTGACGAACCGATTCCACAGACCGAACGTGAGGCGAGGGCTGGTGTAATTGGTTAATGCAAGCCATAAAAAATGCACCGAAGTATGTTTTTTAACACAAACCTACGTTTTTTTAATGGAACCCCGTTAGTTTTCTTAGCACATCTGAACATATAAACAAATACGTAATCAGTGCCGTTTGTTGCATTGTAAACTGTTAATTTCATCCGGAGATATTGTAACCTAAAGTTGACGCCTGAAACCTCCGACGTTCAGTTACGCGTTTCAACAAACACTTCATTGCAGGGGCAGTAACAGCTGCAACATACGTTACGTTTCTACAGAATGATCTGCCAACGTTGCTCGAAAATGTCCCACTGGAAACGCGTCGACGTATGTGGTGTCAGCATGATGGTGCACCTGCACATTCCGCAATTATTACTAGGCTGGCCCTTGACAGGATGTGCGACGGGCGTTTCATAGGACGTGGAGGACGCATAAATTGGCCAACCCCTTCTCCTGATCTCACACCTCCGGACTTCTTTCTGTGGGGTACGTTAAAGGAGAATGTGTACCGTGATGTGCCTACAACCCCAGAGGATATGAAACAACGTATTGTGGCAGCCTGCTGCGACATTACACCAGATGTACTGCGGCGTGTACGACATTCATTACGCCAGAGATTGCACTTGTGTGCAGCAAATGATGGCCACCACATGGAACATCTATTGGCCCGACATGTCGGGACACACTCTATTCCACTTTGTAATTGAAAACGGAAACCACGTGTGTACGTGTACCTCACCCCTCATGGTAATGTACATGTGCGTCAGTGAAAAAGACCAAAAAAGGTGTTAGCATGTGGACGTAATGTGCTGTTCCAGTCTCTTCTGTACCTAAGGTCCATCACCGTCCCCTTTGGATCCCTACGTAATTCGGTGCTCTCCGATACACACGATCAAACAGCGGAGGAGTGGTACTCAAGCGTCAACTTTGGGTTACAATATCTCCGGATGTAATTAACATTTTACTATGCAACAAACGGCACTGATTACGTATTTGTTTATATGTTCAGATGTGCTAACAAAACTAACGTGGTTCCATTTTAAAAAACGTAGGTTTGTGTTAAAACATACTTCCGTGCATTTTTTTATGGTTTGCATTAACCAATTACACCAGCCCTTCTCCTCACGTTCGGTCTGTGGAATCGATTCGCCAGTATTTGATGTGGTTTACGAAATATATCCAGTGGTCATGTTAGGTGACTCACCCTGTGTATACAGGGTGTTTCAAAAATGACCGCTGTATTTGAAAGGGGAATAAAAACTAAACGTGCAGCGATAGAAATACACCGTTTGTTGCAATATGCTTGGGACAACAGTACATTTTCAGGCGGACAAACTTTCGAAATTACAGTAGATACAATTTACAACAACAGATGGCACTGCAAGTAATATGAAAGATATAGAAGACAACGCAGTCTGTGGGGTGTGCCATTCTGTACATCGTCTTTCTGCTGTAACCATGTGCTGTTCACAACGTGCAAGTGTGCTGTGGACAACATGGTTTATTCCTTAGAACAGAGGATTTTTCTGGTGTTGGAATTCCACCGCCTAGAACATGGTGTTGTTGCAACAAGACGAAGTTTTCAACAGAGGTTTAATGTAACCAAAGGACCGAAAAGCGATACAATAAAGGATCTGTTTGAAAAATTTCAACGGACTGAAAAAGTGACGGATCAACGTGCTGGAAAGGTAGGGTGACCGCAGAGGGCAACGCGCAGCTAGTGCAGCAGGTGATCCAACAGCGGCCTCAGGTTTCCGTTCGCCGTCTTTCAGCTGCGGTCCAAATGACGCCAACGTCCACGTATCGTCTCATGCGCCACAGTTTACACCTCTACCCATACAAAATTCAAACGCGGCAACCCCTTAGCGCCGCTACCATTGCTGCACGAGAGACATTCGCTAACGATATAGTGCACAGGATTGATGACGGCGATATGCATGTCGGCAGCATTTGGTTTACTGACGAAGCTTATTTTTACCTGGACGGCTTCGTCAATAAACAGAACTGGCGCATATGGGGAACCGAAAAGCCCCATGTGGCAGTCCCATCGTCTCTGCATCCTCAAAAAGTACTGGTCTGGGCCGCCATTTCTTCCAAAGTAATCATTGGCCCATTTTTCAGATCCGAAACGATTACTGCATCACGCTATCTGGACATTCTTCGTGAATTTGTGGCGGTACAAACTGCCTTAGACAAGACTGCGAACACCTCTTGGTTTATGCAAGATGGTGCCCGGCCACATCGCACGGCCGACGTCTTTAATTTCCTGAATGAATATTTCGATGATCGTGTGATTGCTTTGGGCTATCCGAAACATACAGGAGGCGGCGTGGATTGGCCTCCCTATTCGCCAGACATGAACCCCTGTGACTTCTTTCTGTGGGGACACTTGAAAGACCAGGTGTACCGCCAGAATCCAGAAACAATTGAACAGCTGAAGCAGTACATCTCATCTGCATGTGAAGCAATTCCGCCAGACACGTTGTCAAACGTTTCGGATAATTTCATTCAGAGACTACGCCATATTATTGCTACGCATGGTGGTTATGTGGAAAATATCGTAGTACAGAGTTTCCCAGACCGCAGCGCCATCTGTTGTTGACAATTGTAACTACTGTAATTTCGAAAGTTTGTCTGCCTGAAAATGTTCTGTTGTACGAAGCATATTGCAACAAACGGTGTATTTCTATCGCTGATCGTTTAGTTTGTATTGCCGTTTCAAATATACCGGTCATTTTTGAAACACCCTATATAATACACTCCTGGAAATTGAAATAAGAACACCGTGCATTCATTGTCCCAGGAAGGGGAAACTTTATTGATACATTCCTGGGGTCAGATACATCACATGATCACACTGACAGAGCCACAGGCACATAGACACAGGCAACAGAGCATGCACAATGTCGGCACTAGTACAGTGTATATCCACCTTTCGCAGCAATGCAGGCTGCTATTCTCCCATGGAGACGATCGTAGAGATGCTGGATGTAGTCCTGTGGAACGGCTTGCCATGCTATTTCCACCTGGCGCCTCAGTTGGACCAGCGTTCGTGCTGGACGTGCAGACCGCGTGAGACGACGCTTCATCCAGTCCCAAACATGCTCAATGGGGGACAGATCCGGCGATCTTGCTGGCCAGGGTAGTTGACTTTCACCTTCTAGAGCACGTTGGATGGCACGGGATACATGCGGACGTGCATTGTCCTGTTGGAACAGCAAGTTCTCTTGCCGGTCTAGGAATGGTAGAACGATGGGTTCGATGACGGTTTGGTTGTACCGTGCACTATTCAGTGTCCCCTCGACGATCACCAGAGGTGTACGGCCAGTGTAGGAGATCGCTCCCCACACCATGATGCCGGGTGTTAGCCCTGTATGCCTCGGTCGTATGCAGTCCTGATTGTGGCGCTCACCTGCACGGCGCCAAACACGCATACGACCATCATTGGCACCAAGGCAGAAGCGACTCTCATCGCTGAAGACGACACGTCTCCATTCGTCCCTCCATTCACGCCTGTCGCGACACCACTGGAGGCGGGCTGCACGATGTTGGGGCGTGAGCGGAAGACGGCCTAACGGTGTGCGGGACCGTAGCCCAGCTTCATGGAGACGGTTGCGAATGGTCCTCGCCGATACCCCAGGAGCAACAGTGTCCCTAATTTGCTGGGAAGTGGCGGTGCGGTCCCCTACGGCACTGCGTAGGATCCTACGGTCTTGGCGTGCATCCGTGCGTCGTTGCGGTTCGGTCCCAGGTTGACGGTCACGTGCACCTTCCGCCGACCACTGGCGACAACATCGATGTACTGTGGAGACCTCACGCCCCACGTGTCGAGCAATTCGGCGGTACGTCCACCCGGCCTCCCGCATTCCCACTATACGCCCTCGCTCAAAGTCCGTCAACTGCACACACGGTTCACGTCCACGCTGTCGCGGTATGCTACCAGTGTTAAAGACTGCGATGGAGCTCCGTATGCCACGGCAAACTGGCTGACACTGACGGCGGCGGTGCACAAATGCTGCGCAGCTAGCGCCATTCGACGGCCAACACTGCGGTTCCTGGTGTGTCCGCTGTGCCGTGCGTGTGATCATTGCTTGTACAGCCCTCTCGCAGTGTCCGGAGCAAGTATGGTGGGTCTGACACACCGCTGTCAATGTGTTCTTTTTTCCATTTCCAGGAGTGTATATATATAGATATATACACTATCTGACTGTGTCCGACGGAATCATGTAAAACTTTGTAGTAAATTGGAGATTTCGAAGTCAACCAAATCGATCGACCTGTACTCGAGTGATTATCTCTCACAATTTATTTTAATTTCTGTCTTTTCTGTTGCTTTTTCCAAGAATTTTTTTTTCATACAGACAATTACAAGCACAAAAAAAGAAACAGCCGAATCGCTGAAGCTGTTCTCAGGTGATGATCCATCATACATGCGAAAAAGATTTTTATTTACACAGACTTGTTAGCATTACTGCGCAGTCACACTGAAAAAGAAGCGCTTAACAGAAACTCTGTTCTGATCTGCCTGGTCCCCTAATGGAAGTTCATTAAAATAACACACTGTGGGAACATACAGGGCGATTCTTGAAACTTCCTGGCAGATTAAAACTGTGTGCCCGATCGAGACTCGAACTCGAGACCTTTTGCCTTTCGCGGGCAAGTGCTCTACCAACTGAGCTACCGAAGCACGACTCACGCCCGGTACTCACAGCTTTACTTCTGCCAGTATCCGTCTACTACCTTCCAAACTTTACAGAAGCTCTCCTGCGAAACTTGCAGAACTAGCACTCCTGAAAGAAAGGATATTGCGGAGACATGGCTTAGCCACAGCCTGGGGGATGTTTCCAGAATGAGATTTTCACTCTGCTCAGTTGGTAGAGCACTTGCCCGCGAAAGGCAAAGGTCCCGAGTTCGAGTCTCGGTCGGGCACACAGTTTTAATCTGCCAGGAAGTTTCATATCAGCGCACACTCCGCTGCAGAGTGAAAATCTCATTCTAGGGCGATTCTTGTTTACATTTAGAAACTCTCAAAAGCGACTTACGGGGCGTTCAAAAAGTCTCTCCGCAGTGCCATACGATCGTTAGCCGCCGGTGCCGTATGCCGCAGTGAATATACCGAAATGAAACTCAGTGAAATACAAGGTATTAATTTATTGTATATTCATTTTTACTTACAAATTTTCACATTAAAAGTTGAAAGTTTCCCCCCTGTTGTTGAATATACAATTCAATTCGTCTAATCATGTTTCCAAACACAAGCTGTAACATTTCTTCTGTAACATAAGTAGTGAAAGTGGATATTGCAGTTTTGAATTCATCGATGGATTTTGGACGGCTTTTTGTAGACAGTTGCTTTCGCTGCTCCTCAGAAGAAAGAAGTCAGGTGTTGTTAGGCCACGCGATCGTGGAGGCCAAAGTCCCTGTGAAATTACGCAATCACCAAAAACATCAGCAAGCAGTGACACTGAAACGCGAGTTGTATTGGCGGGTGCACCATCTTGTTGAAAATAAACGTCCAATATTTCACTTAACACAAGTTCTCCTATGAAACGGCACAGAATATCACTGCAGTATCGTTGTGCCTTTATTGTTTCGTTGAAAAATATGGGACCCACAATCCGACGTCTAGAAATTGCAATCCAAAGTCCTATTTTCACAAAATGAAGCGGTTCCTCATGAATACACAATGGATTTTCAGTACTCCACACACCAGAATTTTATGAGTTCATGTACCCGGACAAATGAAACCACGCCTCATCAGTGAAAAACGTTTCATTAAGAATATCCCTTCCATTTTGTTGAACGAAATTTTTGAACCATTGACAATAATGCACTCTCTTGCCATGGTGAGTACTTTTCAGTTCTTGGACGACTGTCACTTTGTATGGGAAAAGTTCAAATTTTTTCCTTGCAACTGTGTGGGCCGTTCCGACAGAAACGACGATTTTCTGAGCGAGTTTTCTTACTGACTTGTTCGGACTCTTGGACATTTTATCGGAAATATCGAGTAGTTTATCCTCAGACAAAACGCTAGGACGACCACTTCTCGGCGCATCTGTCACTGAACCCGTACGTCGAAATTTGTTAATCAAATCTCGCACAGTATCGCGATGTGGGGGTGTTGTCTCCGGGGAAACTGAATTAAATGTTTGAGGAACTGAAACTGTGTATTCACCGCCTGCTTTGAACACTTGTTAGGCTAAAAACACACGTTCTTCCATGATTAGCATTTCAACAGTGACAAAAACGGGGCCGGCCGCGGTAGTCTAGCGGTTCTAGGCGCTCAGTCCGGAACCGCGCGACTGCTACGGTCGCAGGTTCGAATCCTGCCTCGGGCATGGATGTGTGTGATGTCCTTAGGTTAGTTAGGTTTAATTAGTTCTAAGTTCTAGGGGACTGATGACCGCAGCAGTTAAGTCCCATAGTGCTCAGAGCCATTTGAACCATTTGACAAAAACGAAACAAAGGAACCAAATTTAAACGTTTACGTCAATACCTAACGACACACACCAAAGGTACTACTGACGTTGGCTGAGTTGAACGAAACAGTGAAATGGTGGGAGAGTCCACTTGAAGGGAAGTAACCCAGGCAGGCGAACAGACGTACGGCACGCCCGGCTAACAAAAACGGCACTGCGGAGAGACTTTTCGAACGCCCCGTAGATGATGCTGAAGTTAAGTAATATAGCAAGACACAAGGGGTCGCAAATGTCGGGAAATGTAAACACACACAGCTGTCTAATGCAGTGAAGCAAATTCTGTCTGCCAGACGCAAGACTCGAACCCCGAGCGCTAGAGCACCTCACGTTCGCCCCGAGCCACAGCGACGTGAATGCGCACTTGACTTGGGCTGGGATGATCAGCGCGAGAGACCGATAGGCTCCACCGCTGCACCTGCTGCGACATGCGACATCTGGTGACGTCATAAGCTCAGCATTTGTCATCCGCTTTTGGCGTATTTCCCGATATTTGCGACCCCACGTGTCTGGTATTAAATTACTCCACTCAGCGCCATCTGCGTCGCTCATGAAAGCTTTGCAGAAGTTCGAAATAATAGAGCGTACTTCAGAGCGAGATGCTTTTGAATAAATTCCGCAACGAAATTCTGTCTCGTAATCTGGCAGGAAGCCGAAAGAGATTCTGGTCATACACAAAGCGCACCAGTGGCAAGACGCAATCAATACCTTCACTGCGCGGTAACATCGGTCAAGTCGCCATCTACATCCATACTCCGCAATACACCTGATGGTGTGTGGCGGAGGGTACCTTGAGTACCTCTATCGATTCTCCCTTCTATTCCAGTCTCGTTTTGCTCGTGGAAAGAAGCACTGTCGGTATGCTTCTGTGTGGGCTCTAATCTCTCTGATTTTATCCTCATGATCTCTTCTCGAGAAATACGTAGGAGGGAGCAATATACTGCTTCACTCTTCGGTGAAGGTATGTTCTCGAAACTTTAACAAAAGCCCGTACCGAGCTACTGAGCGTCTCTCCTGCAGAGGCTTCCACTGGAGTTTATCTATCATCTCCGTAACGCTTTCGCGATTACTAAATGATCCTGTAACGAAGCGCGCTGCCCTCCGTTGGATCTTCTCTATCTCTTCTATCAACCCTATCTGGTACGGATTCCACACTGCTGAGCAGTATTCGAGCAGTGGGCGAACAAGCGTACTGTAACCTACTTCCTTTGTTTTCGGATTGCATTTCCTTGGGATTCTTCCAATGAATCTCAGTCTGGCATCTGCTTTACCGACGATCAACTTAATATGATCATTCCATTTTAAATCACTCCTAATGCGTACTCCCATATAATTTATGGAATTAACTGCTTCCAGTTGCTGACCTGCTATTTTGTAGCTAAATGATAAGGGATCCTTCTTTCTATGTGTTCGCAACACATTACACTTGTCTACATTGAGATTCAATTGCCATTCCCTGCACCATGCGTCAATTCGCTGCAGATCCTCCTGCATTTCAGTACAATTTTCCATTGTTGCAACCTCTCGATACACCACAGCATCATCTGCAAAAAACCTCAGTGAACTTCCGATGTCATCCACCAGGTCATTTATGTATATTGTTAATAGCAACGGTCCTATGACACTCCCATGCGGCACACCTGAAATCACTCTTACTTCGGAAGACTTCTCTCCATTGAGAATGACATGCTGCGTTCTGTTATCTAGGAACTCCTCAATCCAATCACACAATTGGTCTGATAGTCCATATGCTCTTACTTCGTCGATTAAACCACTGTGGGGAACTGTATCGAACGCCTCGCGGAAGTCAAGAAACACGGCATCTACCTGTGAACCCGTGTCTATGGCCCTCTGAGTCTCGTGGACGAATAGCGCGAGCTGTGTTTCACGCGACCGTCTTTTTCGAAACCCGTGCTGATTCCTACAGAGTAGATTTCTAGTCTCCAGAAAAGTCATTATACTCGAATATAATACGTGTTCCAAAATTCTACAACTGATCGACGATAGAGATATAGGTCTATAGTTCTGCACATTTGTTCGACGTCCTGTCTTGAAAACAGGGATGACCTAGGCCCTTTTCCAATCCTTTGGAACGCTACGTTCTTCTAGAGACCTACGGCACACCGCTGCAAGAAGGGGGGCAAGTTCCTTCGCGTACTCTGTGTGAAATCGAACTGGTATCCCATCAGGTCCAGCGGCCTTTCCTCTTTTGAGCGATTTTAATTGTTTCTCTATCCCTCTGTCGTCTATTTCGGTACCTACCATTTTGTCATCGGTGCGACAGTCTAGAGAAGGAACTACAGTGCAGTCTTCCTTTGTGAAACAGCTTTGGAAGAAGACATTTAGTATTTCGGCCTTTAGTCTGTCATCCTCTGTTTCAGTACCATTTCGGTCACAGAGTGTCTGGCCATTTTGTTTTGATCCACCTACCGCTTTGACATAAGACCAAAATTTCTTAGGATTTTCAGCCAAGTCAGTACATGAAACTTTACTTTCGAATTCATTGAACACCTCTCGCATAGCCCTCCTCACACTACATTTCGCTTCGCGTAATGTTTGTTGTCTGCAACGCTTTGGCTATGTTTATGTTTGCTGTGAAGTTCCCTTTGCTTCCGCAGCAGTTTTCTAACTCGGTTGTTGTACCACGGGGTCTCTTCTCCATCTCTTACGATCTTGCTTGGCACATACTCGACTAACGCATATTGTACGACGGTTTTGAACTTTGTCCACTGATCCTCAACACTATCTGTACTTCACTGTCACTTCACTGTCACTGATGAAAACGCCATTAAAGCAGAGTTATTAAACACGGTTTTTCGAAACTCCTTCAAAAGAAGACGAAGTAAATATTCCTGAATTGCAATCAAGAACAACTGACAAGATAAGAAACATAGTAGTAGAAAATGTGTAACAAAGCAGCTTAAAACACTCAATAAAGGCAAGGCCTCCGGTCCAGATTGTAAACCAGTCAGGTTCCTTTCAGAGTATGCAGAACCAATAGCTCCTTATTTAGCAAGTACACTCCTGGAAATGGAAAAAAGAACACATTGACACCGGTGTGACAGACCCACCATACTTGCTCCGGACACTGCGAGAGGGCTGTACAAGCAATGATCACACGCACGGCACAGCGGACACACCAGGAACCGCTGTGTTGGCCGTCGAATGGCGCTAGCTGAGCAGCATTTGTGCACCGCCGCCGTCAGTGTCAGCCAGTTTGCCGTGGCATACGGAGCTCCATCGCAGTCTTTAACTCTGGTAACATGCCGCGACAGCGTGGACGTGAACCGTGCAGTTGACGGACTTTGAGCGAGGGCGTATAGTGGGCATGCGGGAGGCCGGGTGGACGTACCGCCGAATTACTCAACACGTGGGGCGTGAGGTCTCCACAGTACATCGATGTTGTCGCCAGTGGTCGGCGGAAGGTGCACGTGCCCGTCGACCTGGGACCGGACCGCAGCGACGCACGGATGCACACCAAGACCGTAGGATCCTACGCAGTGCCGTAGGGGACCGCACCGCCACTTCCCAGCAAATTAGGGACACTGTTGCTCCTGGGGTATCGACGAGGACCATTCGCAACCGTCTCCATGTAGCTGGGCTTCGGTCCCGCACACCGTTAGGCCGTCTTCCGCTCACGCCCCAACATCGTGCAGCCCGCCTCCAGTGGTGTCGCGACAGGCGTGAATGGAGGGACGAATGGAGACGTGTCGTCTTCAGCGATGAGAGTCGCTTCTGCCTTGGTGCCAATGATGGTCGTATGCGTGTTTGGCGCCGTGCAGGTGAGCGCCACAATCAGGACTGCATACGACCGAGGCATACAGGGCCAACACCCGGCATCATGGTGTGGGGAGCGATCTCCTACACTGGCCGTACACCTCTGGTGATCGTCGAGGGGACACTGAATAGTGCACGGTACATCCAAACCGTCATCGAACCCATCGTTCTACCATTCCTAGACCGGCAAGGGAACTTGCTGTCCCAAAAGGACAATGCAAGTCCGCATGTATCCCGTGCCATCCAACGTGCTCTAGAAGGTGTAAGTCAACTACCCTGGCCAGCAAGATCTCCGGATCTGTCCCCCATTGAGCATGTTTGGGACTGGATGAAGCGTCGTCTGACGCGGTCTGCACGTCCAGCACGAACGCTGGTCCAACTGAGGCGCCAGGTGGAAATGGCATGGCAAGCCGTTCCACAGGACTACATCCAGCATCTCTAAGATCGTCTCCATGGGAGAATAGCAGCCTGCATTGCTGCGAAAGGTGGATATACACTGTACTAGTGGCGACATTGTACAATTTCCATCTTACTCTTTGTGCTATCAGGTTATCACAATAAAAAGCATGACTGTTTTAAAATTTTATTATATCCCATTGATACATTTACCGAAAATAAAATCAAACGAATGTCAGTCCACATAAATCTCTGTGTTTTTTGACAACTTCAAAAAACATGTGCGCCAGATGGGTGACACCTACTGGTCCTTTGAAGAACTAATATACTAATGACAGTTTAAAATTTGAGAAGGCGCCGTTAATCATTATGACTAAAAAATGGCTCTGAGCACTATGGGACTTAACATCTGTGGTCATCAGTCCCCTAGAACTTAGAACTACTTAAACCTAACTAACCTAAGGACATCACACACATCCATGCCCGAGGCAGGATTCGAACCTGCGACCGTAGCGGTCACGCGGTTCCAGACTGAAGCGCCTAGAACCGCACGGCCACACCGGCCGGCTCATTATAACTAATGCAGTATTGGCAACCACAGATGTACGTATGAAACCCGTGTCTTCAAATCCAATAACACGATCCCTAAGCTGTCACATATCAAATTTTCCATTAGTGACATCTCATCCGTAGACAAATAACAATTACATCAGCTACTGGTAACTGCTGCACTTTCTGCTTTAAAAGATGAAATATGTTATTATTTATCCCACAATTTAATTGTATATCTTCGACATATCTTTGTAAGGTACGTGCTGATGCAAGGCTAAAGCAGTGTGATAAAAAACAGTGTGCCTGAGTGCTACAATACAACAAATTAAGTTTAAATAATTTAGTTTCATCTTTCCATCTCGCACCACGTTTTCCATCCAATGGTATACTGATTTGGCTTATCAATAAATCGAGAGCATCTTTTTTCAAGTACTTGGAACCAATACTTTTTAAAATGACCTTGTCCTTTTGTACTTGTGTCCTGTGACGTTGTGGTTGCAGTTTATTCTTACGATGGGCTCTTTCCTTGTCACGTAGTAATTTTGTACGAAGTCTAACGATTTGCACGTCTTTACATTTCAGACGGTTTTCCAACACGCGAATAGTTTCATGTAATCTAAGCATTTCATCTTCAAAAGATGTCTGTGTTGCAGATTCCGCTGGTAGTGATTTTATGTGTGTGTCTCTCGTGTAGGTACACTTGCGGTAGCTGTTTCTTCTGTGTCAGGAGACAGTTTTATTGTATTTGACTCAACACTTTCACGTTTGTATGCCAATTTTCTCTTCATCGTCACTAGTTGTGGCTTTTTTTGGCCCGTCAAATAACGTAGTAACTGCATTCCATGCCAATCTCTTCTTTTCCGCGCTCATGAACTGGTTTGACTCGAAATGTAACGCACAAAACTTCACTTTGTTGTGCAAATAAAGGGCATCTTTTTGCAGCAGGTCCTGTCTTCTACCACCTATTAACCATTTTTTGCTCCTAAAAAAGAAAAACAAATACAGTAATTCAATACAGTTTAGAAAAAAATCGTAAATGAATGGCGCTCTAATGTGATGTTTCATACCTCTCAGGGTACTTAAGAAACCTGAAGAATGACAAATGTGGTGTCTTCTTCCTATTATTACTCCAATTGATTGCGCTACATACGTTGCCTTTCGCAAAAACCATGTTAAAAATGAATATAAACGATACTGCTTACATTTACTGAATACCGTGTTCAGCAGTGTTGCTTCTCCACCGCTTGGGGCGCTGTTGTCGCGGTGTATAACAAAAATCGGCGAGCGTGTATCGACTGTATGTATTAGACTGTGGTATTACCCCGCTATACGGCATTGCCACGCTCTCCTCTACTCCTGGTTGTGTATCCGAGCATTGTAATCGTCAAAGCGGTGACCCAGTCTTAAGAGCTCCTTTAAATAGTTGACTCTGCCTTTCTGATAGCGTCTGCACTGAAATAAGATATGATTTACATCGCCAATTGTTTCCTCTTCACATTGACAGTAGGGTGTCTCCGACACACCGATTCTGTGAAGTGGGCAGGGAAAGATCCATGATTGGACGTTATTATTTTACTTGAATGTTTGAAGTTCTCAAACCATGTCTGTCTTGGTATGGATGTCTGTATACGTGCATAGGTCTTACCTCTTGTTTGTTGGCTTTCATTCCATTCTACCTGCCATGAGGGAATAGCTTGTTCTTTTACGTTTAGGAGGTATTCTGTGTATGGGAGTTTTAATGTCCATAGGTCTTTGTCATTGTATAGTCTCTGTTGTACGAGGCCAACGAATATTTACTCTAAAGCTCAAATCACTATTAACAGTTATGAATGCAATAACACAAGGTATTCCCCCGTCATTAACAGTTATGAATGCAACAAGGTATTCCCCCGTCTAATCCCAAAAGACAGATATGCAATTTTCCATCATCTCTAATCACAGACCACTTGTTGCTGCAAATTTTCTGGCCTTCTAGAAATACAGAAATATCACTGAGACACGAAAGTGAATTTTGTTGGAGGTGTAAGTTGTTTGACTCAATACTGTCTTGAATAGCTGTTTTAAGATTATCGTCTTCCACATCAGCAAGACGTCTCACTTTTATAGTTGATTTAGAACAGTATGAGGGAGTGTTGGGAAAAATAGTTGTCACAGCATTTTCGGTGAGTTTTGGGATTATTCTGGGAAATACTTTGAGTTGTCCTCTGTCCATAATTATGTCCACTCGAATTATACATGATTCATCGAAGTGTTTTACACAAATATTTGGCCGTTTTAATTTGGTTAAGTCTGTTGGGATATTTCGAAGCCACAGTGCACGTCGACTCTCGTCAGATGGCAAAGAAAATGTAGTCGTTCTCTCTGTTTCGGAATCATAATTCGACCGACAGCCGAACACACTACATCGACGTGGCGTTTCAGGAGATCCAGATCTAGAAATAAAATGAAACAGTATTTCAATACATTACCTCGAAGTTACAGTGAGGTGTAAGATCTCGAAATCACACCAGGATAAACACACACAGACGGTTAGAATCTTCTAAAGTAGTAAACGAAGATGCATTTGAGGTTAACATACCTTGCTTACAATTAACAATGTTTCGCACACAACACCGTAATTATAACAAATTGTGGATGCATCACCACCACACATACACATATACACACGTATTCTGTTGATGCACTTAGTTACACTCCACTTTCATAGTACGATAAACAACGCAGCAAATTGCAATGCTCTTTCACACACGTTGCTTCCACTAGCGAATCAAGACGCCGAGTGTGACGTCACGTTCACGCGCCGGGGCCTGTATTTCTCGTTGGCCTCGCTGTTGTAGGTATGACGTCATTTCCCAAAGCCGACGAGTAGAAACGGACACTAGAATTTATACGAAATTCTATACCATACAATCAGCATACCAAGGAATTACAAATATAGCAAGCACGTTAATCCTTCTCGTTAATATCTCTTTCTAACGCATTATTACAAAAATTGCTCCAAATGATGGTGCTACCGTTCCGTTTGAAACCAAGTACATTACCGCCTACAGCTCTTACTATCACACCCTCTGACTCTACTCTGACAAAGTAAAGCTGACATCGCTGGTTGAAAATAGTTCCAAAGTGTATAATTATAAAGAAAATATTAAAGCGATATTACAAGGCTTGAGAACATTCATCAAATTCACGAATTAACTCATATTTACATCTTCAACTTTTGTAGTCCTGTCTTCCTCAGCTATGTACACATGTTTCCTATTTAATTTATATTTTTGTCACTGTACCTATAGGTTATAAACAGTTCTGGTGGTTGGTATTTCCTATTAAGTAGTAATGTTTTGAACTGTACTTACAGGTTGAGTGGGCAATTTCTTACATATTACAGTAAGTACAGTTCAAAACATTGCTACTTAATAGGAAATACCAATCACCAGAACTGTTTATAACCTATACGTACAGTGGCAAAAAAGTAAATTAAATAGCAAACATATGTATATATTCCAGTCCACTGATGATGCCTTGTAGAAAATAAAGGCGAAACGCGTATGGCTCTAAAATTGTGTATTATTCAGTTGCTGTCAGACGGTCCATAACTAAAAATTATTAATATACCGTAATACCTCATATTTGTCGCCCATCACACATGCAGAATTATCATAGCAAATAGGACGGCCACTTTCAATATGCGACCTCCAAACAATCTGTTAGTTGCGTCACGGTAGCTGAACATTCCACGGTCTACCGGTGGAAAGTCCTGCGATCGTTCTTGTGAAATGGTATCTCTAATTCTAGTCTGTCGCACATGCAATGTTTGTTACTTGGAGCATAAACATGGTACGCAGTCAACGAATGTTACCCTTTCGTGTGGCAATTAAAATGTGTTTCTTTCAACGGTTTACTCGTTATTTCTCTCCGGTATGCCATTACAAGTGTTCCCACACAGTTCATTGTCCTACGATCACCCTTTGCTCGTGGAGACCCTCTCAAATAGCGAAAGTTTAATTAGAACCGCCCTGTATGTACCGGCGGTGAATGCCTGTATTGCATTACGGAACGAATTTGTCGTCGATACATAAGGTTCGTAGTGAAGCTGTGACGCGACGCTGTTTAAATAGGCAGTGATACCTAGGCTGGAGGTTTAGCCACCCCACACGGCTTAGCTGGCTTTTTCTGCCGGTTCTCCGTACTGTTTGATGGGCCATGTTGTTTGGCGCAGAACATTGGAGGCACTATATTGGCAGCCGGACAGGCTATTCAAGAGAAGCACACACACACACACACACACACACACACACACACACACACACACACACACATACACAGACGAAGGCGGACAGGGGCGTAGGTGGGAACGCATTTAGAGAGAGAAAGAGAGAGGATTTGTATTGCGTGCGGATAGAAGTGGAGGAGCGCGCACAGAGGAAATCGTATAGAGTTTCTCTGATGAATGAGGTACCTTCATTTCAGTCGCCGGAATGAAGAGTGGGATGCGAAAAAAAAGTGGGCTCACTAAACTGACGGATCGAATGACTACGAATATGTGTGTGTGTGTGTGTGTGTGTGTGTGTGTGTGTGTGTGTGTGTACGCGCGTACATACACACACACATGAGAGAGAGAGAGGGCGGAGAAAGAGATACGTGATGATGTGTGTACGTACAAACCTCGCAGTCAATTCCTGGGTAGCGCTCTTCAGAGCACACACACACACACACACACACACACACATGGAGCATAGCGATCAACAAAGCCGTGTTCCTGAGAAGCGGCCCTCTGTCTGTTATTTCCCGAACTCGCTCGCTCTTCCGCGAAATCTGTCCCGACGGCTGTGCCCTCTAGCGTACATTGTTGGAAACGCTCGCTTTCAAATTGTTCTCTCCGTCCGAATCAAAGACACTGTACACAATAATGCCAGTAAACCTTTCCCTTTTTTTTAAATTCTTTTGATATGATAGGGTTCCGACCCGAGTGTCCTTACATCCAACTGCATAACATTGCGTATATATAGGGTGTTACAAAAAAGTACGGCCAAACTTTCAGGAAACATTCCTCACACACAAATAAAGAAAAGATGTTATGTAGACATATGTCCGGAAACGCTTAATTTCCATGTTAGAGCTCATTTTAGTTTCGCCAGTATGTACTGTGCTTCCTCGATTCACCGCCAGTTGGCCCAATTGAAGGAAGGTAATGTTGACTTCGGTGCTTGTGTTGACATGCTACTCATTGCTCTACAGTACTAGCATCAAACACATCAGTACGTAGCATCAACAGGTTAGTGTTAATCACGAACGTGGTTTTGCAGTCAGTGCAATGTTTACAAATGCGGAGTTGGCAGATGCCCATTTGATGTACGGATTAGCACGGGACAATAGCCGTGGCGCGGTACGTTTGTATCGAGACAGACTTCCAGAACGAAGGTGTCCCGACAGGAAGACGTTCGAAGCAATTGATCAGCGTCTTAGGGAGCACGGAACATTCCAGCCTACAACTCACAACTAGGGAAGACCTAGAACGACGAGGACACCTGCAATGGACGAGGCAATTCTTCGTGCAGTTGATGATAACCCTATTGTCAGCGTCAGAGAAGTTGCTGCTGTACAAGGTAACATTGACCACGTCACTGTATGGAGAGTGTTACGGGAGAACCAGTTGTTTCCGTGCCGTGTACAGCGTGTGCAGGCACTATCAGCAGCTGATTGGCCCCCACGGGTACACTTCCGCGAATGGTTCATCCAACAAGCTGTCAATCCTCATTTGAGTGCAAATGTACTCTTTACGGATGAGGCTTCATTCCAACGTGATCAAAATGTAAATTTTCACAATGAACATGTGTGGGCTGACGAGAAACCGCACGCAATTGTGCAATCACGTCATCAGCATAGAGTTTCTGTGAACGTTTGGGCAGGCATTGTTGGTGATGTCTAAATTGGGCCCCACGTTCTTCCACCTACCCTCAATGGAGCACGTTATCATGATTTCATACGGGATACTCTACCTGTGCTGCTAGAACATGACACAACATGTGGTTCGTGCACGATGGAGCTCCTGCACATTTCAGTCCAAGTGTTCGAACGCTTCTCGACAACAGATTCGGTGACCGACGGATTGGCAGAGGCGGACCAATTCCGTGGCCTCCACGCTCTCCTGACCTCAACCCTCTCGACTTTCATTTATGGGGGCATTTGAAAGCTCTTGTCTACGCAACCCCTGTACCAAATGTAGAGACTCTTCGTGCTCGTATTGTGGACGGCTGTGATACAATACGCCATTCTCCAGAGCTGCATCAGCGCATCAGGAATCCCGTGCGACGGAGGGTGGATGCACGTATCCTCGCTAACGGAGGACATTTTGAGCATTTTCTGTAACAAAGCGTTTGAAGTCACTCTGGTACGTTCTGTTGCTGTGTGTTTCCATTTCACGATTAATGTGGTTTGAAGAGAAGTAATGAAATGAGGTCTTACATGGAAAGTTTCCGGACACATGTCCACATAACATATTTTCATTCTTTGTGTGTGAGGAATGTTTCCTGAAAGTTTGGCCGTACCTTTTTGTAACACCCTGTACAGCAGAACATGACAGTAATGGTGCAATACATTTACTGTAGAGGCTATAAAAAGTCCTTACATGGCAAAATACAGTTGAATATAAAACATGGACCCAATTTTTGCGTAGCAAGGACTAGGTCATCTAAATTTGCAGATAGGCTTGTAAACTTTAGAGCCAAAGAAACAGATACACCTGCCTAATATCGCGTAGGGGCCCGCGAGCACGCAAAAGTGCCGCAACATGACGTGGCATGGACTCGACTGATGTCTAGAGTAGCGCTGGAGGGAATGGACACCATGAATCCTGCAGGGCTGTCCATAAATCCGTAAGACTACGACGGGGTGGAGATCTCTTCTGAACAGCACGTTGGAAGACATCCCAAACATGCTCAGTAATGTTCATGTCTAGCGAGTTTGATGACCAGCTGAAATGTTTAAACTCAGAAGAGTGTTCCTGGAGCCACTTCGTGGCATTTCTGGACGTGTGGGGTGTCGCATTGTCCTGCTGGAATCGACCAAGTCCTCCGAAATGCACAATGGGCACGGATGGATGCAGGTCATCAGACAGGATGCGTTCATACGTAACACCTGTGAGAGTCATATCTAGCGGCATCAGAGTCCCATATCACTCCAGCTGCACACGTCCCAACCCATTACAGAGCTTCCACCAGCTTGAACAGTCCCCTACTGGCATTCAGCGTCCATGGAGTCATGAGGTTGTCTCCCTATCCGTAGACGTTCATCCGCTCGATACAGTTTGAGACGAGACTCACGCAACCAGCCAATATGTTTACAGTCATCAAGAGTCCAATGTTGACGGGCGCAGGCGAGAAGAAAACGTTTTTCTCGTGAAGTCATAAGGGGTACAAGAGCTGGCCTTCAGCTCCGAAAGCCCATATCGACGATGTTTCGTTGAATGGTTCGTACGCTGACACTTGTTGATGGTCCAGCACTGAAATCTGCATCAGTTTGCGGAAGTGTTGTACTTCTGTCACGTTCCAGGATTCTCTTCAGTTGTCGGTGGTCATGTTCTTAGAGGATCTTTTACCGATCACGCCGATGTCTGAGAGTTGATAATTTACTGGATTTCTGATATTCAGGGTACACTCGTGAAATGGTCGTGAAGGAAAATTCCAATTCATCGGTATCTCGGAGGCGCTGTGACCCATCTCTCGTGCGGCGATTATAACACCGCGTTCCAGCTCACTTAAATCTTGATGATCTGCACACAATGCCCGAGGCAGGATTCGAACCTGCGACCGTAGCGGTCGCGCGGTTCCAGACTGAAGTGCCTAGAACCGCCTGGCCACACTGTAAGTGTACACCATTTCCAACCCAATTCGCGATCACTTTTAGGCTAATGGTGATTCGTACAGATGTGTAATGTACCTATTTAAACAGTCCTATTCATCAGCAACCTTTTTGGTACGAGAACTGTGCAGTGCTTTGGTAGAAGCACTGAAAAATTTCATTACCGTGCGATTGAAATAAGAACACAATGTTCGTTTAGCAACAAACATCTTCGAAGATTTCGGAACGTTTCGTGTGCTCCAACAACCGTGACTTCCTGCTCATCAATAACAGCTTATCAACTGCCCTTTTACAGGGTTTATATATATTATTTTCAAGGTAACATACCTATGATCGTATGTAATTCGCATGTATGAAGTTCATAGCTCGGTCCACTTCTCCATTGCTGTAGACATAAAACTCATAACAACGAAACAGATGGATATGTTTGTACACTACTGGCCATTAAATTGCTACACCAAGAAGAAAGGCAGATGATAAACGGGTATTTATTGGACAAATATATTATACTAGAACTGACATATGTATACATTTTCACGCAATTTGGGTGCATAGATCCTGAGAAATCAGTCCCCAGAACAACCACCTCTGGCCGTAATAACGGCCTTGATACGCCTGGGCATTGAATCAAACAGAGCTTGGATGGCGTGTACAGGTACAGCTGCCCATGCAGCTTCAACAAGATAACACAGTTCATCAAGAATAGTGACTGGCGTATTGTGACGAGCCAGTTGCTCAGCCACCATTGACCAGACGTTTTC
This sequence comes from Schistocerca gregaria, assembly GCF_023897955.1. NCBI lineage: Eukaryota > Metazoa > Arthropoda > Insecta > Orthoptera > Acrididae > Schistocerca > Schistocerca gregaria. The sequence goes on along the minus strand of NC_064930.1, from coordinate 104,243,760 downwards.
AATTGGTGAAAGATATGGAGAATATGCTGTCCAGGGCAGCAGTCGAACATTTTCTGTATCCAGAAAGGCCAGTACAGGATCTGCAACATGCGGTCGTGCGTGCATTATGCTGCTGAAATGTACGGTTTCGCAGTGATCGAATGAGGGGTAGAGCCACGGGTCGTAACACGTCTGAAATGTAACGTCCACTGTTCAAAGTGCCGTCAGTGCGAACAAGAAGTGACCGAGACGGGTAACCAATGGCACCCTATATCATCAACCCGGGTGATACGCCAGTATGGCGATGACGAATACACTCTTCCAATGTGCGTTCACCGCGATGTCGCGAAACACGGAAGCGACCATTATGATGCTGTAAACAGAACCTGGATTCATCTGAAAAAATGACGTTTTGCCATTAATGCATCCAGGTTCGTTGTCGAGTACACTACCACAGGCGCTCCTGTCTGTGATGCAGCGTCGAGGGTAACCGCAGCCACGGTCTCTGAGCTGATAGTCCGTGCGGCTGCAAACGTCGTCGAACTGTTCGCGCCCATGGCTGTTGTCTTGCAAATGTCCCCATCTGTTGACTCAGGGATCGAGACGTGGCTGCACGTTCCGTTACAGCCGTGCGGATGAGATGCCTGTCAACTCGACTGCTAGTGATACGAGGCCGCTGGGATCCAGCACGGCGTTCCGTATTACCCTCCTGAACCCACCGATTCCATATTCTGCTAACAGTCTTTGGATCTCGACCAACGCGAGCAGCAATGTCGCGATACGATAAACCGGAATCGCGATAAGCTACAATCCGACCTTTATCAAAGTCGGAAACGTGATGGTACGCATTTCTCCTCCTTACACGAGGCATCACAACAACGTTTCACCAGGCAAGGCCGGTCAACTGCTGTTTGTGTATGAGAAATCGGTTGGAAACTTTCCTCATGTCAGCACGTTGTAGGTGTCGCCACCGGCGCCAACCTTGTGTGAATGCTCTGAAAAGCTAATCATTTGCATATCACAGCATCTTCTTCCTGTCGGTTAAATTTCGCATCTGTAGCAATTTTAATGGCCAGTAGTGTATATTCTGGAAAATTCAACGTGATTTACGTAGCCATCAGATTAGTAAACGGAAAATGAAATAAATATCACTGGGCTGCGAATTTCCATATATGCGGCGATTTACGAATGTGTAATTAGTTAGGAAACTAAAAAGACAGCTTCAATTACTGAGAGAAAAATGAACAGCAATAAAACTCATATTCTTTTCTGTCATGGCGTCTTCAAAGCTGTCGAAGATACGGTTAACCGTGACTGCAGCGCTGTCGGTGAGAGAAGGAAACAAAGGCAGAGATAGACATGACTCTGAAATCTAATGTACAAAAATCAACGTTTGCTTGTTTATTTGTTCGTATCTTATGCGCTGCCATACCGTTCATGCGATTGCGATAAAACTTTATCAACTTATTGCACTTGGACGAAGGTAAAAGGCATGGTGCAATTAACTTACAGTAGCTGGCGCGCGTGTCATATCAGTAAATGTAAAAGGGCACAAACAGTGAGATGTTTGATTGTCGCAGAAACAAATAGAACAGCGTTTTATAGTGTCTTGCTCATTTAGATGTCGATAGATGTGGGTTATATGTATCGAAATTCTTCGCTGCAGACAGTAATTTTTCTATTTTTCATTGAACCGACGAACGGTATTTTGTTTATACGAGCGTGTATCTTGTTGATTGCTTGGTTAAAAAATATGACTCCAAACGTTCGTAACTTAGTAAATCTAACAGCGTACGACGTAAAAATACGCGAATTCGAGCTTCTCAGACAAACGAGCAATGACAGGCGAGCAATCAAGTAGATAGTTCAGGACCTCACGGTCGGTTGCATGAGGTTCCTAATTCGACTTGCGATCTCAATGATCATCAAGGAGGCACTTGGTCAGTCACCTAATGTGTGGAGATTGAATATAGAAGACCCATATTTTTCACATGGCCAGTTGTATATTGTAAGCTCACGAGTCAGGTAGCTAGGTAGTGTTATAGGCCCTTTGCTGTTCCTTATCTATATGAACGATTTGGGAGACAACCTAGGCAGCCGTCTTAGGTTGTTGGGAGAGGACGCTGTCGTTTATCGACTAATAAAGTCATCAGAAGATCAAAACAAACTGCAAAATGGTGCGAAAAGCGGCAGTTGACCCTAAATAAGGAGAAGTGTGAGGTAATCCACATGAGTGATAAAAGGAACTTGTTAAACTTCGATTACAAGATTAATCAGTCAAACATAAAAGCCGTAAATTCAACTAAATACCTAGGTATTACGGTTACGAAAAACTTAAATTAGAAGGAACACGTAGAAAATGTTGTGGCGAAGGCTAACCAAAGGCTGCGTAACAGACCTACTAAGGAGACTGCCTACACTACGCTTGTTCGTCTTCATTTAGAATACTGCTGCGCGGTGTGGGATCCTTGCCAGATAGGTCTGACGGAGTTCATTGAAAAAGTTCAAAGAAAGGCAGCACTTTTTGTATTATCGCGGCAAATGGGAGAGAGTGTCACAGAAATGATACAGGATTTGCGCTGGACATCATTAAAAGAAAGGCGTTTTTCGTTGCGACAGAATCTTCTCACGAAATTCCGATCACCAACTTTCTCCTCCAAATGCGAAAATATTTCATTGACACCAACCTACATAGGGAGAAACGATCACCACGATAACACGATAAAATAAGGGAAATCAGAGCTCGTACGGAAGGATACAGGTGTTCGTTCTTTCCGCGCGCTATACGAGATTGGAATAATAGAGAATAGTGAAGGTGGTTCGATGGACTCTCTGCCAGGCACTTAAATGTGATTTGCAGAGTATCCATGTACACTCCTGGAAATTGAAATAAGAACACCGTGAATTCATTGTCCCAGGAAGGGGAAACTTTATTGACACATTCCTGGGGTCAGATACATCACATGATCACACTGACAGAGCCACAGGCACATAGACACAGGCAACAGAGCATGCACAATGTCGGCACTAGTACAGTGTATATCCACCTTTCGCAGCAATGCAGGCTGCTATTCTCCCGTGGAGACGATCGTAGAGATGCTGGATGTAGTCCTGTGGAACGGCTTGCCATGCCATTTCCACCTGGCGCCTCAGTTGGACCAGCGATCGTGCTGGACATGCAGACCGCGTGAGACGACGCTTCATCCAGTCCCAAACATGCTCAATGGGGGACAGATCCGGAGATCTTGCTGGCCAGGGTAGTTGACTTACACCTTCTAGAGCACGTTGGGTGGCATGGGATACATGCGGACGTGCACTGTCCTGTTAGAACAGCAAGTTCCCTTGCCGGTCTAGGAATGGTAGAACGATGGGTTCGATGACGGTTTGGATGTACTGTGCACTATTCAGTGTCCCCTCGACGATCACCAGAGGTGTACGGCCAGTGTAGGAGATCGCTCCCCACACCATGATGCCGGGTGTTGGCCCTGTGTGTCTCGGTCGTATGCAGTTCTGATTGTGGCGCTCACCTGCACGGCGCCAAACACGCATACGACCATCATTGTCACCAAGGCAGAAGCGACTCTCATCGCTGAAGACGACACGTCTCCATTCGTCCCTCCATTCACGCCTGTCGCGACACCACTGGAGGCGGGCTGCACGATGTTGGGGCGTGAGCGGAAGACGGCCTAACGGTGTGCGGGACCGTAGCCCAGCTTCATGGAGACGGTTGCGAATGGTCCTCGCCGATACCCCAGGAGCAACAGTGTCCCTAATTTGCTGGGAAGTGGCGGTGCGGTCCCCTACGGCACTGCGTAGGATCCTACGGTGTTGGCGTGCATCCGTGCGTCGCTGCGGTCCGGTCCCAGGTCGACGGGCACGTGCACCTTCCGCCGACCACTGGCGACAACATCGATGTACTGTGGAGACCTCACGCCCCACGTGTTGAGCAATTCGGCGGTACGTCCACCCGGCCTCCCGCATGCCCACTATACGCCCTCGCTCAAAGTCCTCAACTGCACATACGGTTCACGTCCACGCTGTCGCGGCATGCTACCAGTGTTAAAGACTGCGATGGAGCTCCGTATGCCACGGCAAACTGGCTGACACTGACGGCGGCGGTGCACAAATGCTGCCCAGCTAGCGCCATTCGACGGCCAACACCGCGGTTCCTGGTGTGTCCGCTGTGCCTTGCGTGTGATCATTGCTTGTACAGCCCTCTCGCAGTGTCCGGAGCAAGTATGGTGGGTCTGACACACCGGTGTCAATGTGTTCTTTTTTCCATTTCCAGGAGTGTAGATGTACATGTAGAAGTTTGCAGATTATTTGTTTTTGCTAATGACGGAAAAACAACAATATTGTCTACCCTAATGCACCTTAATATAGACAGCTAAATGAAATGAATGTCACATATATTTCTCCTTTATGCTGGATGTTTACGTAAGAACATGCAAAAATTTAACAGGATATAGAGAATGCTCCACTGAACAGTTTGAGGTAGCGAACCTGGGATTGGAGAAGCCAGTTTAATGAGATAGTACGAATAAAATCACCTTACTATGCAATTTTTTATTTAAATTAGTAAGAAGCAAATATCATCACTGACACAATGAACGTTCCATTTCTACCGTATCTTAAAAAAAGGTGCTGAAACTGACAGCTATCAACTTCATTGCAAGCACGACATCTGCGAACAAGAGTCTAACGCACTCTGATAAATAACCCTGGTGCGTTGCGAATCACATCACAGGCAGCGACAATTCTGTCAGTTTGTTGTTTCATTGCAGGAAATAAAGAATGTACATGTAAATAAACACCACAGTACGTGTAAACCTGTATGCATGTTAATTGGAAACAAGCTGGAAAACAGTAATGCTAGACTAAGTGGTAGACAAGTTTACTTCCATATCCCTTTAAGCTGGCTTGTCCGACCCAAATTGTTCAGTGAAGCATTCTTCATGCCCTGTTACATGTTTGCATGCTCTTATGTAGACACCCTGTATATCATTCAGTTTCAATAAACTTATCCATTATCAACAGTAAAATAAATCTCATTCTTTCTATCATTCTTAATTAAACAAACGATATTTCCACAATTGTCGACTAATCATAAAATCCGTGGTAAGTGCCACAACTGCTGTTTTGAGGAAATCGCAAAAAAACTTCCAGAAAGCATTCCTTTTTATATCCTTTTTTATAGCCTAAACAAAGTAGAGCACTAATCTAAAAACATTTTTAGAGTAAAGTTACAGCAAAACATTTAACTACAACAAAATAAATTGTTGATGGAAAAAAAAACAAGAACAGGGCTATGTGCCAACCTCTGTAACCTCTAAGTCTACCATTTACATCTGTAAATAAAGAGCTGTGGTAATGATAATAATGATAATTCTACTATTGTAAAAATCTGGAAACTACTGTTTACAGTTTTTCTATAATAACTATGTTATTACGAAAAGTCAGTTAGGCCTACACAAGTGCTGCGTTAGCAAACAAACTAGTTAAAAAATGGTTCAAATGGCTCTGAGCACAATGGGACTTAACATCTATGGTCTCAGTCATCTAGAAATTAAAACTACGTAAACCTAACTAACCTAAGGACAGCACACAACACCCAGTCATGACGAGGCAGAGAAAATCGCTGACCCCGCCGGGAATGGAACCCGGGAACCCGGGCGCGGGCAAACTAGTTAAAGAACAAAGACAAAATCAAGGACGTTTCTATTTTCTTACAAGTTTTATTTCAAAATAAATGCCTTTTACAAAGTTTAAAATATTACATTTTGTATTAAGTTACCAGTGTTCCATAAACAACATATTACAATGTTACAGTCTATAAATAGCTGCTGTCAAATTTTCGTAAAACAGTTTGTTTTCTTTTTTGAGATAAGATATCATCTTTTTTAAGTCCTCTTTCTTCACAGTTATTAATATGGCTGTTGTTTCAAGCTGGGGTGGACCTAAGACTATTACGGTTTCCATCTTCGCACCTTTTTTGGAATTCATTCTTTTGCATCCACTTTTCAACTTCACTGAACTCCTTTTTTTTGTAAACAATTTCCCTGGGTTGGTTTTGTAAACTTTAAGCCAAGCAGCCTTGGAAATTTCTAACTTATTTGTGATGAGGTGTTGTTTAGCTACCTATGATAAGTCATAAAAATCATCATCGTTCATCATAGTGATTAGAAAAGGAGTTTTGCTATTGGCATTACAGAAAACACAAGATCCAAAAGAACTAAACATTTTTCGACTCTTTTTCTTTTTTCAGTTAGAGCATAGCTTCGGTCACAGGTTAAGTATGAGTGTCCAGAGCTGACTAGTAGTCAACTTTGTCTAAGAAATCATTACAGACCAAGAATATCCATAGGAACAATGTCATTTGATTTTTGTTTTGACCGCAGCTGTTGTCAGACCACTCAATTAACTTTTTTTTCTGGGTAATTTTACTTTTAATCCCCCTTAGCACACAGTTCGCTATTTCGTTGCCTCCACTGTCACTCATGCCCACGTGCCAAAGTATTATAAAACCTTTATTATTATTATCTGTCAAATGCAATCCCAAATTGTAACAGGAAAGTTGAGTTAACTAATACATTTGGCAGTGTGACAATGTTGGCAAAGAGAAAACCTTTTGTAAATCTATGGATACTGTGTATGTATCACTTGTAGGAGTAGTAGCATGTACATGATCACGTTTCATTTCTTCTCTAGCTTTGTTAACGCGTCTTTGACGAAATTGTAGTGAAGTATAATGCACAGCTCTATTGTTTGAGCCATTCAACATTTTACTTTTAAGCAGACCATATGTGCTACGGGTATCTTTCATTGGTCGGTGAAATATCAGTTTGAGAAAGGGATCTTTCAATACATTGTTGTAGTACAAATATCTAATGTTCGTGTTTGGATAAAGCATAACAAAAGCCTCATACATTCCGCTGTAATTTAAATTTAGGCTTAAAAATCGTAGGGACCTTTTAGCTCTTGTGTAATGGCTTTCGTCCTTGGGCAAACTTTCGATGTGTTCAAAAATGCATTTTACATCAGCAAATATATATGTTTCCTTTCTTTGTTTTTATTCCTCCTACTGTCAATGTAGATAATATCACCACCCTTTTTTGCTTTTACCAAGGTTTTCACTCTTCGCCTGGTAATTTTGTGTATTTCCAGAAAGTTTTTTTTTAACTTGAAAATGTCCACCTTTGTCATCAAAAAATGGTTCAAATGGCTCTGAGCACTATGGGACTTAACTTCTGAGGTCATCAGTCCCCTAGAACTTAGAACTACTTAAACCTAACTAACCTAAGTACATCACACACATCGATGCCCGGGGCTGGATTAGAACCTGCGACCGTAGCTGTCGTGCGGTTCCAGACTGAAGGGCCTAGAACCGCTCGGTCACTCCGGCCGGCCCTTCGTCATCAGGAACTGCATAAAAGACACTAACTTGTCTGCGAATCCGGCCGTTATGACCGAGCGGTTGTAGGCGCTTCAGTCTGGAACCGCGCGACCGCTACGGTTGCAGGTTCGAATCCTGCCTCAGGTATGGATGTGTGTGATGTCCTTAGGTTAATTAGGTTTAAGTAGTTCTAACTCTAGAGGACTGATGACCTCAGATGTTAAGTCCCATAGCGCTTAGAGCCATTTTTTTGTTAACCTGTCTGCTACTCGGGTTCTTCGTAAGTACAATGTCGCCGACTTCTAATATTGCATACACTTATGTTTCCCATCAAATAAGAGTTTTGTTTAACATTATCACCTAGTTCGTAGAACTGATTGAATATGTTTATTTTTTGTTCCAATGTAGTGTTTGTACCTTGACAGCGGCACCGGTATGAAACATACAACAAACACGGGAATTAGAAGCATTAAATAATTTGTGACCTCGACGATAACCTGTTTATTTGCTACTCTGCACAGTTAGTAGGTCTAGTATAGTCCGTAAATCAAGTCAAACATAATCTAACCTGGTCAGCAAAATCTAAACACAAGTTACCTTAAAACGCCACAGAAAAATCATAATCAAGCGAAGTTCTTCAAAAAAAGCCTTAGTCCTAAGGTGTTATATACACATATCTCATCAGGTGGAGGTTGTTTTTGGGGTACAGTAACTTTATTGTTGTTCTTATATGGTTTTCCCTCGGCTCTTAGCTTCCTATTCATTTGGGAAACACTACCTTCACCCCTTTTCTGACATTTTCTTGTTTCATCCATCACATAAACCACAAGAGTAAACACAACAGACAGGATTAATGACTGTAACTTGAACACAATCGAACCTCAAACTCCCTCCCGCCGAAGGTTCGAGTCCTCCCTCGGGCAAGGGTGTGAGTGTTGTTCTTAGCATAAGTTAGTTTAAGTAATTTGTTAAGTCTAGGGACCGATGACCTCAGCAGTTTGGTCCCATACGAATTGACACACATTTGAACATTTTTGAACCTCAAACTATGCCGGCCGGAGTGGCCGAGCAGTTCTAGGCGCTACAGTCTGGAACTGCGCGACCGCTACGGTCGCAGGTTCGAATCCTGTGATGTCCTTAGTTAGGTTTAAGTAGTTCTAAGATCTAGGGGACTGATGACCTCAGAAGTTAAGTCCCATAGTGCTGAGAGCCATTTGAACCATTTTTTTAACCTCAAACTAAAAACAACAGCATGGCCACATAGCCCTTATTTAGTTTCAGAACAGGTGGCATGTAGCACCTAGCGCATTCTGGTGTCAATGTTTTAAACCACTTCCACACTGATTACTAGATAGCCCGTTTTTTACTGACGAAGGTTGGGCACCTAGCCCATATTTTGACAATAAAACGATTTTTTTTGAAATTACAATGAACACCGTTAGCTCCGTACAGGCGTTGACATACGTCAAAGGGGACAGATGAAAATGTGTGCCCCGACCGGGACTCGAACCCGGGATCTCCTGCCTACATGGCAGACGCTCTATCCACCTTTTTTTAATCTCATTGTGTTCGCTTTGGTTTGTTGCATCTGTTCGAGGAGGACATCGTAAGACATCCGTGTAAGTTCGCTGTTGGCGGCTTTATTTATTTATTTTTTTTTTTTTTATACAGAGGGCGGCTGACCGTCTGATCGAATTCGCTGAGCTACCATGGCGACTCCATCTGAGCCACCGAGGACACAGAGGATAGCGCGACTGCAGGGATTTATCTCTGGCACGCTTCCCGCGAAACCCACATTCTCAACGTATTGGCCCGCAGTACATTTAGTTTTTGCCACTGAGACCAGATTTTATAATTAGTCGATAGTTATTTCTTCTGAAACATCAAACAGCCAGGTGCAACTAGTACATAATATTATCCAGCATTGACGGACGACACCGGCAAACCCTCGGCAATATGTCGACAACTGTCTGCAATATTGCCCAGCCATACCAGAAGAGCCGACCGGTGTGGCCGACCTGTTCTAGGCGCTTCAGGCTGGAACCGCGCGACCGCTACGGCCGCAGGTTCGAATGGATGTGTGTGGTGTCCTTAGGTTAGTTAGGTTTAAGTAGTTCTAAGTTCTAGGGGACTGACGACCTCAGATGTTAAGTCGCATAGTGCTCAGAGCCATTTGAACCATACCACAAGATAGCTTTGAGCTTCAGCCACATTGCATCAATGGTGACGGCTACGCTATTGCGGCGCCATATTGCCGTAAAATTATCGCCCGTGTAAACCCACCATAACGGATGGAATCAAATGGGGCATCGCGTCTATAGCACCTGCAGCCTGTGCAGATGGCGCGGTGGGAGTCCAAGCGATCGAGTGTCAACAGGCTAGCCGCGGAGCCGGTGCGGTGACGTCGTACAACGTTTCGGCAACGGCGGCCTTTGTCCTCGCGTGTAGCTCCCCACTTCGCCATTCATGAGATGCGAGCCGGCGACCAGCGGCTGGTGAGTCTCCCGCCTCTGAGGTCCATTTACAGACAGAAGCTCACACGCAGGGCGGCAGACCCACGGCTAACGCGACTAGATCGCACCTGCCCTGGCAGTGACGTCACACTCCCGTTGACCACCTGGTCCACATGTTCCGACCGTACCAACGTGCGCGCAGTCGGACTAACGAAAGCCAAGTCTGATGGCGCACCTGGCAACGATCCGTAGCGAATACGTTCTACAGCTGCATCTGCATACACAGGACGTTTCAAAAATACAGGTATGTATTCCGCAGCTTCGGATGTACGAAATTTCCGAATCGGATCAAAAACTTGATATTCGCGCCCCTTCCCCCTCGTTCCATTCGATCGTTTGTGACATGACGTCAAAAACTTAAAAAATACAGATTTTTCAAAAATGTGTTCATTTTGTAGCACACAATTTTCTGAATGGTTTGATGTACAGTGCTGGCCATTTAAATTCCTACACCAAGAAGAAATGCAGATGATAAACGGGTACTCGTTGGACAAAAATACTAAAACTGACATGTGATTACATTTTCACGCAATTTGGGTGCATACACACTGAGAAATCAGTACCCAGAACAACCACCTCTGGGCGTAATAACGGCCTTGGTACGCCTGGGCATTGAGTCAAACAGAGCTCGAATGGCTTGTACAGGTACAGCTGGCCATGCAGGTTGAACACGTTACCACAGTTCATCAAGAATAGTAACTGTTGTATTGTGACGAGCCAGTTGCTCGGCCACCATTGACCAGACGTTTACAATTGGTGAGAGATCTGGAGAATGTGCTGGCCAGCGCAGCAGTCGAACATTTTCTGTATTCAGAAAGGCCCGTACGGGACCTGCAACATGCGGTCGTGCATTATCCTGCTGAAATGTAGGGTTTCGCAGGGATCGAATGAAGGGTAGAGCCAACGGGCGTAACACATCTGAAACGTAATGTCCACTGTTCAAAGTGCCGTCAATACGAACAAGAGGTGACCGAGACGTGTAACCGATGGCACCCCATACCATCACGCCGGGTGATACGCCAGTATGGCGATGACGACTACACGCTTCCAATGTGCGTTCTCCGCGATGTCGCCAAACACGGATGCGACCATCATGATGCTGTAAACAGAACGTGGATTCGTCCGAAAAAATGACGTTTTGCCATTCGTGCACCCAGGTTCGTCGTTGAGTACACCATTGCAGGCGCTCCTGTCTGTGATGCAGCGTCAAGGGTAACCGCAGCCACGGTCTCCGAGGTGATAGTCCATGCTGCTGCAACCGTCGTCGAACTGTTCGTGCAGATGGTTGTTGTCTCGCAAACGTCCCCATCTGTTGACTCAGGGATCGAGACGTGGCTGCACGATCCGTTACAGCCGTGCGGATAAGATGCCTGTCATCTCGACTGCTAGTGATACGAGGCCGTTGGGATCCAGCACGGCGTTCCATATTTTCCTCCTGGACCCACCGATTCCATATTCTGCTAACAGTCATTGGATCTGGACCAACGCGAGCAACAATGTCGCGATACGATAAACCGCAGTCACGATGGGCTACAACGTGACCTCTATCAAAGTCGGAAACGTGATGGTACGCATTTCTCCTCCTTACACGAGTCATCACAATAAAGTTTCACCAGGCAACGCCGGTCAACTGCTGTTTGAGTATTACAAATCGGTTGGAAACTGTCCTGATGTCAGAACGTTGTAGGTGTCGTCACCGGCGCCAACCTTGTGTGAAAGGTCTGAAAAGCTAATCATTTGCATATCATAGCATTATCTTTCTGTCGATTAAATTTCGCGTGTGTAGCACGTCATCTTCATGGTGTAGCAATTTTAATGGCCAGTAGTGTATAAAACATTCATGTTTGAGGAGACGTAAGACATGTTATTTGTTCTTAAGTGCGCGAAAGTGCATTGCCAAGCCTCTTCAACACCATTTTTTTATTTCTTCATCACTGCATTTCGCTCCGTGGTATTCAAACATGTGTATTTTGTAATGGAATCCATGAAACCTACACCTGCCTAATATCGTGTAGGACCTCCGCGAGGACGGAGAAGTGCCGCAACACGACGTGGCATGGAGTCAAGTAATGTCCGTAATAGTGCTGGAAGCCCCCCCCCCCCCCCCCCCCATGAACCATGGACCTTGCCGTTGGTGGGGAGGCTTGCGTGCCTCAGCGATACAGATGGCCGTACCGTAGGTGCAACCACAACGGAGGGGTATCTGTTGAGAGGCCAGACAAACGTGTGGTTCCTGCAGAGGGGCAGCAGCCTTTTCAGTAGTTGCAGGGGCAACAGTCTGGATGTTTGACTGATCTGGCCTTGTAACACTAACCAAAACGGCCTTGCTGTACTGGTACTGCGAACGGCTGAAAGCAAGGGGAAACTACAGCCGTAATTTTTCCCGAGGACATGCAGCTTCACTGTATGATTAAATGATGATGGCGTCCTCTTGGGTAAAATATTCCGGAGGTAAAATAGTCCCCCATTCGGATCTCCGGGCGGGGACTACTCAAGAGGACGTCGTTATCAGGAGAAAGAAAACTGGCGTTCTACGGGTCGGAGCGTGGAATGTCAGATCCCTTAACCGGGCAGGTAGGTTAGAAAATTTAAAAAGGGAAATGGATAGGTTAAATTTAGATATAGTGGGAATTAGTGAAGTTCGGTGGCAGGAGGAACAAGACCTATGGTCAGGTGATTACAGGGTTATAAACACAAAATCAAATAGAGGTAATGCAGGAGTAGGTTTAATAATGAATAAAAAATAGGAGTACGAGTAAGCTACTACAAACAGCATAGTGAACGCATTATTGTGACCAAGATAGACACAAAGCCCACAGCGACTACAGTGGTACAAGTTTATATGCCAACTAGCTCTGCAGATGATGAAGAAATTGAGGAAATGTATGATGAGATAAAAGAAATTATTCAGGTAGTGAAGGGAGACGAAAATTTAATAGTCATGGGTGACTGGAATTCGGTAGTAGGAAAAGGGAGAGAAGGAAACATAGTAGGTGAATACGGATTGGGAATCCGTCTGGTAGAATTTTGCACAGAGGATAACTTAATCATAGCTAATACTTGGTTCAAGAATCATAAAAGAAGGTTGTATACATGGAACAATCCTGGAGATACTAAAAGGTATCAGATAGATTATATAATGGTAAGACAGAGATTTAGGAATCAGGTTTTAAATTGTAAGACATTATGAACTGTAGATTAAAACTGAAGAAACTGCAAAAAGGTGGTAATTTAAGGAGATAGGACCTGGATAAACTGAAAGAACCAGAGGGTATAGAGTGTTTAAGGGAGAGCATAAGGGAACAATTGACAGGAATGGAGGAAAGAAATACAGTAGAAGAAGAATGGGCAGCTCTGAGGGATGAAGTAGTGAAGGCAGCAGAAGATCAAGTAGGTAAAAAGACGAGGGCTAATAGAAATCCGTGGGTAACAGAAGAAATATTGAATTTAATTGATGAAAGGAGAAAATATAAAAATGCAGTAAATGAAGCAGGCAAAAAGGAATACAAACGTCTCAAAAATGAGATCGACGGGAAGTGCAAGATGGCTAAGCAGGGATGGCTAGAGGACAAATGTAAGGATGTAGAGGCTTATCTCACTAGGGGTAAGATAGATACTGCCTACAAGAAAATTAAAGAGACCTTTGGAGAAAACAGAGCCACTTGTATGAATATCAAGAGCTCACATGGAAACCCAGTTCTAAGCAAAGAAGGGAAGGCGGAAAGGTGGAAGGAGTATATAGAGGGTCTATACGAGGGTGATGTACTTGAGGACAATATTATGGAAATGGAAGAGGATGTAGATGAAGATGAACTGGGAGATACGATACTGCGTGAAGAGTTTGACAGAGCACTGAAAGACCTGAATCAAAACAAGGCCCCTGGAGTAGACAACATTCCATTGGAACTACTGACGGCCTTGGGAGAGCCAGTCATGACAAAACTCTACCAGCTGGTGAGCAAGATGTATGAGACAGGCGAAATACCCTCAGACTTCAAGAAGAATATAATAATTCCAATCCCAAAGAAAGCAGGAGTTGACAGTTTAATAAGTCACAGCTGCAAAATACTAACGCGAATTCTTTACAGACGAATAGAAAATGGTAGAAGCGGACCTTGGGGAAGATCAGTTTCGATTCCGCAGCAATGTTGGAACACGTGAGGCAATACTAACCTTACGACTTATCTTGGAAGAAAGGTTAAGAAAAGGCAAATCTACGTTTCTAGTATTTGTAGTCTTAGAGAAAGCTTTTGACAATGTTAACTGGAATACTCTCTTTCAAATTCTCAATGTGGCAGGGGTAAAATACAGGGAGCGTAAGTCTGTTTACAATTGGTACAGAAACCAGATGTCAGTTATAATAGTCGAGGGGCATGAAAGGGAGGCAGTGGTTGGGAAGGGAGTGAGACAGGGTTGTAGCCTCTCCCCGATGTTATTCAATCTGTCTATTGAGCAAGCAGTAAAGGAATCAAAAGAAAAATTTGGAGTAGGTATTAAAATTCATGGAGAAGAAATAAAAACTTCGAGGTTCGCCGATGACATTGTAATTCTGTCAGAGACAGCAAAGGCCTTGGAAGATTAGTTGAACGGAATGGACAGTGGCTTGAAAGGAGGATATTAGATGAACATCAACAAAAGTAAAACGAGGATAATGGAATGTAGTCAAATTAAATCGGATGATGCTGAGGGAATTAGATTAGGAAATGAGACAGTTAAAGTAGTAAAGGAGTTTTGCTATTTAGGGAGTAAAATAACTGATGATAGTCGAAGTAGAGAGGATATAAAATGTAGACTGGCAATGGCAAGGAAAGCGTTTCTGAAGAAGAGAAATTTGTTAACATTGAGTACAGATTTAAGTGTCATGAAGTCGTTTCTGAAAGTATTTGTATGGAGTGTAGCCATGTATGGAAGTGAAACATGGATGATAAAAAGGACAAGAAGAGAATAGAAGCTTTCGAAATGTGGTGCTACAGAAGAATGCTGATGATTAGATGGGTAGATCACATAACTAACGAGGAGGTATTGAATAGAATTGGGGAGAAGAGAAGTTTGTGGCACAACATGACCAGAAGAAGGGATCGGTTGGTAGGACATGTTTTGAGGCATCAAGGAATCACAAATTTAGCATTGGAGGGCAGCGTGGAGGGTAAAAATCGTAGAGGGAGACCAAGAGATGAATACACTAAGCAGATTCAGAAGGATGTAGGTTGTAGTAAGTACTGGGAGATGAAGAAGCTTGCACAGGGTCGAGTATCATGGAGAGCTGCATCAAACCAGTCTCAGGACTGAAGACCACAACAACAACAACAACAACAACAGTGATGGAAGGAATTGACACCCTCAATCCTGCAGTGCTGTCCAGAAATCTGTAAGACTATGATGGTGTTTAGATTTCTTCTTAACAGCGCGTTGTAAGGCATCTCAAATTTGCTCAATAATGTTCACGTCTAGGATGTTTGATGGCCAGCGGAAGTGGTTGATCTTAGAAGAATGTTCCTCGAGCCACTCTGTTGCAATTCTGGACGTGTGGCGTGGCGCATTGTTCTGCTGGAATTATCCAAGTTTGTCGGGATGCACAATGGTCATGAATGGATGAAGGTGACCAGACAGGATCCGTACGTACGTGTCGCCTGTCAGAGTCGTATCCAGACGTATCAGGTTTCCCATATGACTCCAACTGCACACGCCCCACGCCATTACAGAGTCTCCACCAGCTTGAACATTCCCCTGCTGACATGCAGGGCCCAGGGATTTATGAAGTTGCCGCCATGCCCTTACACGTTTATCCGATTGGTCCAATTTGAAACGAGACTCGTCCGACCAGGCAACATGTTTCCAGTCATCAGTGCCCATGCGAGGCGTAAAGCCTTGTATCGTGCAGTCGTCAAGCGTACACCAGTCAGCCTTCGGCTCCGAAAGCCCATATGAATGATGTTTCTTTGAATGATTCGCACGTTGATATAGGTGGGCTAGGATTGAAATAGTCAGTAATTTGGAGAAGGGTTGCATTTCTGTGGCATGGATCAATTCTCTTCAGTCGTCTTTGATCCCGTTCTTGCAGGACCTTTTTGGCCGCAGCAATATCTGAGATTTGATGTTTTTTTTTCGGATTCCTGATATTCACCCCACTTCATCGTTACCTCAGAGATACTGTGTCTCATCCGTCGTGCGCCAAGACTACGTTAAAACTCACTTAAATCTTGATGACCTACCATTGTAGGGGCAGAAACCGACCTAAGAACTGCGCCAGACACCTGTATTATGTGGGGGTTGCGGACCGCAGTGGCGTATTCTGTTCGTTTACATTGTAAGTAGGCTGTTCAGGTTTTTATGTTGGTAACGCCACGTAGCGCTCTGTATGAAAATCACTGACTGTGCTGTGTGAAGGCTGTGGTTGGTTTGCATTGTCGGAGTATATGCTATTGTAGTGTTGGGCAGCTGGATGCTAACAGCGCCGTAGCGTTGCGCAGTTAGAGGTGAGCCGCCAGCACTGGTGGATGTGGGGAGAGAGATGGCAGAGTTTTGAGAACGGATGATCTGGACGTCTGTCCATCAGAGACAGTACATTTGTAAGACCGGATGTCATGAACTGACTTTTGAACACTATTATGGTAAATACATTGTTTGTTCTCTATCAAAATCTTTCATTTGCTGACTGCCTATCAGTAGCTAGTGCCTTCAGTTATTTGAATCTTTTATTTAGCTGGCAGTAGTGGCGCTCGCTGTATTTTAGTAGTTCGAGTAGTAGCGAAGATTTTTGTGAGGTAAGTGATTCATGAAAGGTATAGGTTAATGTTAGTCAGGGCCAATCTTTTGTAGGGATTATTAAAAGTCAGATTGCGTTGCGGTAAAAAATATTGTGCGTCAGTTTAGTGTTAACCAGAATAAGTAAAGAGCGAAATGTATGAGTACGTTCAGTTCTGCTCAGCTGTTTGAAAATCAAGTAACGTAAGGGGTTTATCAGCACAGTGATTCATAAATTTTTCTAAGGGGACGTTTCAACATATCTCTGTATTTGAATATGCGTGCCTATACAAGTTTCTTTGGCGATCCAGTGTATATTCAGGACAGTGGCAAATGAAATGTACTGTGATGCCTCTCCTACTCGCAGTCGCTCGGTTTGTCATCCTACCCGCCTAAAAATAACTCACTCATGTGTGGGATTATTTGTGACCTTCAGAAAACTTGCACTCCTTATTGCCTATTGGCTAATAACTTTATTTTTTCTGTGACATAGAATTCACTATAAGAAACAAAACAAAAACGAGTAAAGAAAAAAAAGAGCAAGACACTGCTAGTTTCTCCAGTCCTTAGATCCCAGCGATTTCATCTCCCTCGTCTTGCTACAGGTTCACACATGCTTTTCTCTCTGCGAAAGAATCTAACACCTCATCAAAGTTCTTCGAACTGTTTGCTCCATTAAAAATCAAAATGTCGTTCTCTAATACTTAAGAAGCTGTTAATACGAGTAGTTTCTCGGTTTTATTGCGCCTTTCTCGTCAGTGTCTGCTAGGTAAAACGAAACAAGCCATTCTAATATTGAAGCATTTGTAACACACGCAGAATAAGCGAGTCTGTTTTAGCAGGAATGGTCATTTTTATGTATCTCATTTACATAAATAACATGACAGAGCCGCATGGGGTAGCCGCCCGGTCTAAAGCGCCGGGCCGGTAGCTCAGCGTGTTCGGTCAGAGGGCCAGCTGCCCTCTGTAGTAGATAAAAAACTGAGTTAATGGATCAACAACGAACTGAAACGGGTGTCTTTCGACGTCCTCCTAGAGCAGATACAACGAACGAAAACGATGAAAATGAGATTTAAAAAAGAAAAAAAATCGTCCTGTCAGCGCTCGCGCGACTTCCCCCGTCGGAGATTCGAGTCCTCCCTCGGGTATGGTGTGTTTCTGTCGTCTGTAGCGTAAGTTAGTTTACGTGACACTGATTAGTGTGTAAGCTTAGGGACCGATGACTTCAGTAGTTTCATCCCATAACAACTTACCACAAATTTGAAAAAAAAAATTAATTTCCATGACAGAATGCAATTCACGGAGTAACAACATCAAATGCCTCTTAAGCCTATTAGAACCAAAAATATATCCTTTACATAAATTTGGGCCGGCCGAGATGGCCGAACGGTTCTAGGCGCTACAGTCTGGAACCGCGCTATCGCTACGGTCGCAGGTTCGAATCTTGCCTCGGGCATGGATGTCTCTGATGTCCTTACGTGAGTTAGGTTTAAGTAGTTCTTACAAGGGAACCTCCCCATCGCACTCCCCCCTCAGATTTAGTTACAAGTTGGCACAGTGGATAGGCCTTGAAAAACTGAACACAGATCAATCGAGAAAACAGGAAGGAGTTGTGTGGAACTATGAGAAAAAATAAGCAAAATATACAAACTGAGGAGTCCATGCGGAAGATAGGCAGCATCAAGGACAGTGAGAGCTCAGGAGCGCCGTGGTCCCGTGGTTAGCGTGAGCGGCTGCGGAAAGAGAGGTCCTTGGTTTAAGTCTTCCCTGGAGTGAAAAGTTTAATTTGTTATTTTCAGACAAATATTATCTGTCCGTGCGTCCGCTATATTTGCTGGATTCATATTGCCCACGGAATACATCTCACATGTTTAATGCACTCTCGTCCAAAGTAGCGAACAGTCACCTGCCAGCCAGGAAGCCTCGTTAGCAGGAATACTGTCTCTTCCGTGCGCTGTAGTCGACTGACGTCGTGTGTTTCGATGTTTGTTTCGGTGTAGCGTCCCAATACTACGGCACAGTTACCTCGCATCGGACGGACGGACGGACAGATAATAGTTGTCTGAAAATAAAGTAAGTACACTTTTCACTCTAGAGAAGACTTGAACCAAGAACCTCTCTTTCCGCAGCTGCTCTCGCTAACCACGGGACCACGGCGCTCCTGAGTTCATACTATCCTTGATGTTGCCTATCTTGGCATGGACTACTCAGTTTGCATATATTGGTTATATTTTTCATAGTTCCACACAACTTCTTCCTGTTTTCTCGATTGATCTGTGTTTAGTTCTTCAAGGCCTATCCACTGTGGTTCAAATGGTTCAAATGGCTCTGAGCACTATGAAACTTAACATCTATGGTCATCAGTCCTCTAGAACTTAGAACTACTTAAACCTAACTAACGTAAGGACATCACACAACACCTAGCCATCAAGAGCAGAGAAAATCCCTGACCCCGCCGGGAATCGAACCCGGGAACCCGGGCGTGGGAAGCGAGAACGCTACCGCACGACCACGAGATGCGGGCTATCTACTGTGCCAACTTATAACTAAATCTGAGAGGAGTGCGATGGGGAGGTTCCCTTGTAAGCTCTAGGGGACTGATGACATCAGAAGTTAAGTCCGGTAGTGCTCAGAGCCATTTGAACCATTTTGAAAAATTTGCAATCGTGATATTCTTATGTATAATTTGTGTGATGTCCCCTTTTCTTGTCCTTGCTCTTTCTAACAAACAGTCTTTTTAGCACTAATTCTGCAGCTATTTGTGCCATTGTCAGAACTTATTCTCCGGTAAACTTCGCTAATCCTGCCAGAATCGCCAGTTCGGTTATCCCGCGTTTATTATTCTTTTAGGCGTTATTACGTGTTGGTCAAACACGTTTCCGGCGCTATTCCAAGAACAGAATTTAAACGACGGCTAACCGGGGGCTGTATAACTAGCCCTTAGTAGTGTAGAACCTGGCAAAGAAATTTCTGTCAAAATTCGATTTTCTTGGACACACCAGGACGATAATATGTAATCTTCCTTATCCGTTATTCTTGTTAGACGTTTATTTCCACTCTGGCAGTCTGAATCTGTGAATATCAATCACATAAACAAACGGTGATTGATGTTCAGCCGTTCGGGTTTATTATGCTCATCTCGTATAGCCGCATCCCCTTTCGTCTGCGGGAAAGTTTTTTACGTCTAGATGCGACGGAGATTCCCGTGGCAGGGACCTCACGTACACTGTGCACGCATTCAAAAATCAACTTCAGATTCGTTTAGATTTGGCTTAAGGTTTTTAAGAGATAAACGTCGTGGCGTTTCGTTTGTGTACGAGTGTCGCAGCTCAGAAATCGCAGTTTTTTTTTTTTAATTGTAGGAAAAGAAAGGGCAGTCTGTGGTGTTAAAGGTTTTGCGCTGCGTTCGATGGTACTGCCGAGTCTGTTTAGTTGAGGCTCCGTTGTGCAATCGCTTACTGACAGCTTGAAGTGACATTGTTACAAAAAGAAAAGAAAGAAAGAAAAAAGTACGTAAATAAAAAAAAATTGAGGTCCGAGACGGAGGAGGTAAGATACTTATCGACACAACGAAATATTTTAAGAACCGAACTTCCTCTGTTTTCATTTTTGATGCAATCTTTTTACCCTTCTTTCATAAAGAATGAAAAATGCGCAAAAAAACGCAACACGAAGAATTATTCGCATAGGTCCGATATCTGTAGATGTGACGTACACGCACAAACAAACAAATACAGGATGAGTACAAAGTCTTGCCCTGATTATAAAAATTTGTAGCATAATAACCGTTTGACATAATAAGTTACATTTGATGCCGTTACTTAAGATAGTGTTTCTTGTTTTTTTTTTTTTTTTTTTTTTTTTTTTTTTTTTAAAGACCACTTAAGTTAGTAACCTCAACGTGTGCTCCCTTGCTATCTCGGAGAATGTCGAGGCAGTGTTCTCAGGTCTAATATAAAAAATTTTCTTGAGACGGAGGATCTTACGTCCACGTATAAAAAAAAATGGCTCTGAGCAAGCTGAACCGAATAAACACGAACGGTTGAATATCAATCGCTGTTTGTTTATGTGGTTTATTGGGTTGGCTCTGAGCACTGTGGGTCTTAACAGCTGTGGTCATCAGTCCCCTAGAACTTAAAACTACTTAAACCTAACTAACCTAAGGACATCACACACATCCATTCCCGAGGCAGGATTCGAACCTGCGACCGTAGCAGTCGCACGGTTCCGGTCTGCACGCCTAGAACCGCGAGACCACCGCGGCCGGCATCCACGTATCAGCAGGGTTTTAGAAAGCATCGGTCGTGCGAAATTCAGCTTGCCCTTTTATAGCATGATATACAGGGAACTATAGATGAAGGGCAACCGGCATATTCCATACTTCTAGATTTCCGGAAAGCGTTTGACACGGTGCCTCATTGGAGGCCGTTAACGAAGGTACGAGCATATGCGAGATATGCGAGTGGCTCGAAGACTTTTGAAGTTATAGACGTCAATATGTTGTTCTCGATGGCGAGAGCTTATCAGAGACAAGGGTATCGTCAGGAGCGCCCCAAATGGAAATGATCGTACGGCATTGTGGGCCGGGAGTCCCTCATTCGGGCAAGTTCTGCAGCCGAGGGCAACTACTTATTGCATTCGACGCCACATTGGGCGACTCGCGCGTCGGAGGTGCGAATCAAATGATGATGAGGACAACACAACACCCAGCCCCTGAGCGGAGTAAAACCCCTGCCTCAGGCGGGAATCGAACCCGGGCCCCTTGGCGTGGCATTCCGCAGGGCTGACCATTCACCTAACGGGGGCGAACAGGAGTGCCCAACAGAAGCTTGACTGGACCGCTGTTATTTTCTATATTACCGTAAATGATTTGGCTGACACGGTGCGCAGCAACCTGCGTTTGTTTGCTGCTGATGCTGTGGCTTACGGCAAGGTGGCGAAATTGAGTGACTGTAGGAAGATACAAGATGACGTAGACAAAATTTCTAGTTTGTGTCATGAATGGCAGCTAGCCCTAAATAGGGAAAATGCACGTGAGTATGCTTGACGTACGTCGTTTAAATACGAGGGTCAGTCAAAAAGTAATGCCTCCTATTTTTTTCTACATTTAATTGTCAGGAAATTTAAATGCAATTACATAGGTTGAAAACCACAACATTGAGGATTATTTTGTCATTTTTCAATGTAATCTCCGCCCATCTGCACAGTTTTGGTCCATCTTTGAACAAGGGCATGTATCCCAGCACTGTAAAAATCACAGCTCTGCTTCCTAAGCCATTGACGCACGGATGTTTTGACGGCCTCCTCATCTTCAAAATGAATCCCACGATGAGCTTCTTTTAGTGGCCCGAACAGATGGAAGTCTGATGGTGCCAGATCAGGGCTGTATGTGGGATGAGGCAAAACTTCCCATCCAATTTTGACAATCTCGTCAGAGGTGTGACGACTGGTGTGTGGTCTTGCGTTGTCATGCAAAAGAAGAACATCTGCCATTGATTTTGTTGGGCGAACTCGCTGAAGACGTGCTTTAAGTATTTTGAGGGTTGTGACGTATTGAACAGAATTTATTGTGCATCCCTGCTCCAAAAAATCAACCAGAATCACACCCTCTGTATCCCAGAAAACTGTTGCCATAACTTTCCCTGCCGATCGCACAGTTTTGAATTTTTTCTTCCTCGGCGAGCTTGTGTGACGCCACTCCATTGACTGCCTCTTTGATTCGGGTTCAAAAAAATGCACCCATGTTTCGTCCCCGGTCACAGTTTTTTTCAGAAACTGATCTCCCTCCAAACGGAAGCGCTGCAAGTGTTGGGAGGCTATTGTTTTCCTTGCCTCTTTATTCTGATCGGTTAACATTCTTGGAAACCACCGTGCACAAACTTTTGAGTACCCCAATTGTTTAATAATCGTGATCACACTGCCTTTACTAAGAGAAATAATGCGACACACTTCATCTGCAGTCACCCGACGGTCACCACGAATGATGTCATCAACTTGCTGAATGTTGTGTGGAGTCACTGCACTCACCGGCCTGCCGCTCCGCTTTTCGTCAGTCAACGGTGTTTGCCCTTCAGCTTACTTACAACGACGAACCCATCGTCTAACAGTGCTGACATCCACCGTCACAACACCATACACCTTCTTCAGTCTTTCATGAATGCGTATGGGCGTTTCACCTTCTGCATTCAAGAATTCAATCACACAACGCTGTCTCAAACGAACATCGATGTCGGCCATCTTACAAACTTCTGCTGTGCTGCCACCTGTTGACACAGAAAGTTACTACTGCAGTGGATTGCAGAAGAAGGTTTGAGGAATGGCGCCAAATTCAAATTTTTCACTTAACTTAATTTTTTTAAGTAGAAAAAAAATGGGAGGCATTACTTTTTGACCGACCCTCGTATCTGTGCGCAACGCAGCAAAGCGATATGAAATGGAACGAGCATGTGAGTATTGTGGCAGGGAACGCGGATGGGGGAGAATTCTAGGGATGTTTGACCATTTGTAAAGGTAACCGCACGGAGGACGCTGGTGTGACCTGTTCTTGAGTGCTGCTCCAGTATTTGGGGTCTGTATCAGGTCGGATCAAAGGAAGAGAGCTAAGCGGGCTGTTAGATTTGTTACTGGTGGATTAGAACAACACGCAAGTGTTCTGGAAATGCTTCAGGTACTCAAATGGGGATCCCTGGAGGGGAGGCGACATTCTTTTCGAGAAACACTTCTGAGAAAATTTATAGAATCGGCACTTGAAGTTGACTGCAGAACGATTATGTTGCCTCCATCATACAATGTGCCTAAGGACCACGAAGATGAGATACGAGAAATTAGGGCTTATATTATTTAACTTTTTAGAAATTTTTTATCTAAATTATTTGGGTCATTATTTTTATTGAGTTAGTTGGTTTAGATGTAATTTTTTATTTCTATTCCTTCCCCACTGCATTTTAACGCCGCGCTGGATTAGCCGCTGCAGTCATAGACTGTGCAGCTGGTCCCGGCGGAGGTTCGAGTCCTCCCTCGGGCATGGGTGTGTGTGTTTGTCCTTAGGATAATTTAGGTTAAGTAGTGAGTAAGCTTAGGTACTGATGACCTTACCAGTTAAGTCCCATAAGATTTCACATACATTTGAATATTTTTTGAGTATTTTAATCAGCATACCAACTTCTTCGATTGCTCTCATTTTTCTTCCTATCATTCTTTTTTCACTAGAGATCTTTGTTCATCTGATTCTAATTAGTTTTACTTATTTAATTTGCTTCTTTCCATCATTCTCTTTATTCGTAAGTGTTATTGCATTCATTATTTCTATTTCCAATTTTGCTTCGATCTCGTTTTACTGATGATCCCTTGTTTCCTCTATATCTTCGTCTCTGTTTATTTGTCCATGGTGCAACAGGAATTTAGGCTATGTTTTATATATTTATACGACGATTATCATAAAAATTATACGTCTTGCAATGAAAACTACAATACAAATAGATTATTTCGTATTTTTAAAGCGATAGACTGGCATTTTCAAATATTTAAATATTGTAATAGATAAATATAATTAAATGTATATTCAATAAAATTCCAAGTTGGAAAAGAATTATATAAAAAAACGAGAACAAATGAAAAAATTCCATATCATGATTAAAATCTGCCGAAGGAACGGAAATAGAGAAATACATTCAAACCAATTAATTGAATAAAAATAATGATCAGAGTCATTTTGATAAAGATTTAAAAAGAAAAAGTTTAAGGCACTCGATCGCGACGTTTAGTATGTGAAGGCCGTATCGTTCCGTTTCCCCCCCCCCCCCCCCCCCCCCCTTGGTTACTCTCAAACTAGGACTCACCATGGTGAATCGCTGCAGTGTGTGATACCCGGGATCTTAACCTACATCACCGTATAGACAGTTTCAAAAAGTCGCTCCCATAGCTCGGACCTCTCTTTGTTAGCACAAGATGGAGAGGAGAGGGAGAGAGAGAGAGAGAGAGAGAGAGAGAGAGAGAGGGAGAGAGAGAGAGAGAGAGAGAGAGAGAGAGAGAATAGCCTTTCGGAAACGTCACGCTGACATCGCGATGTTAAGGCCCCTGCAAACGATTAAACAATTTGTCAGACTCCACTAGTTTGTCAAATCGTTGAGCAGTGTACTGCTTTCATTTGACATGTTTGTCATACATAAACTGTCTTCCACGTGTAATTTCGATTGATGGCCGGTTTGACAAGATGTTGGACGTCGCTTGTGTTGATGTATCACCGCATATGTTTAGCGATAATGGATTTTTATTGTAGTTTATCTCACTGCATCGTGAATTTTTACAAGAGTGCAAGCTACGACTAAAAAGAGCGTATGGATAAAAACAAAACAGCGCCAGCTATTACCTAAACCGTATAGGTAGGTGTTGCGTCTTTACCAGTCATGTAAGTTATTGCGCAGGAGACGTAAAGAACAAAATGAATATTCTACGCTCAACATAAAAGCGGGAGTACAATAAAATATAAAAAACGGAAGCTTTCTAGCTGTTCCATGGACGTTTAAGTTATGTTTCCACAACTCGGTACTTTAAGGAGACATTTTATGTCAAATTAGATGAAATTTGACATTTTCTGTTTTCCGTTCCTTAGTGGACTTTAGACTCTGCTTGAACGTTTTGCTTCTAGGCGCTACAGTCTGGAACCGAGCGACCGCTACAGTCGCAGGTTCGAATCCTGCCCCGGCCATGGATGTGTGTGATGTCCTTAGGTTAGTTAGGTTTAAGTAGTTCTAAGTTCTACGCGACTGATGACCTCAGAAGTTAAGTCGCATAGTTCTCAGAGCCATTTGAACGTTTTGGTGTAAAATACATTAAATACAGGCAATTGTAAAGAATTTAAAATAATACTTTTAAATTTGATATGACAGGTAATTTTTGGCACCTCTTATACTACTACTAAAGCCGAAAAGTCTTATCTTGGGAAAGATGCCAATGACTTGTTTTTATGCCTCTGTTATCTATCAGAAGTTGACATTACCAATAAAAAAAATCAGTCCTTTGTTTGTGGCACTAGTTGGTGTGAACATAGTATGCCAGACAGCGATTCGTACTTCCATATATTGCCCTCTGATACGTACACACAGTGGCTAGGCATAAATGTATGTTTGAGAAACGCAAATTTGCGGGTAACAAATATTTTAGATCCGATTTTGCGTCTGGAGTTGTAGAAAACAGTGTGTGAACAGTGAAGCAAGCGTAAATAACCATAATTGTGTATCTGAAGTCACCATGCCCCCTAGTGTTTGGTATAAATATAGGTAAGCTTAATACTATGATAGCCTTACGCAGAGCTTCTAAACGAATGTTTGCATTAGAAGACCCAGAATGTGAATGAATCCTTCAATAATGTTGTATGGTGCCCCGTGCATAAGAATGTTTTTGCTGGCCTCGTGACACTAACGTTAGCAGTGTCTGATGCTGTAATAGTTTTTAACAGTAGGAACTACAAAAGACTAAGGACTCTGGAGAAGGCAGGGGGTGAGATTGGGGTAGAACACAGCTAGAGGACTGCGAGAACTGTATGTGCTTCGCGTAGGCCAAGTAGAGTTTGGTGCTTAGTAAACGAGAAAAGAAGCAAACAAGAAAAGAAGAAAGGCGATTGTGACACTGAAGAGGATCCAGAATATGCGTGGAAGAGTCAGAACTGTAGGTCTCTGTAATGACTGTAATTAAAAAACTTTGAACCTCAAATGTGTCTGATCTACCTTTTTTGCTCTAAATAACCCGTATCTTGAAAAGTGCTGAAGACAGAAATATGAAATTTTTACAGCAAGCCAAGAATAAGAATCAACACATATTGAATTAGAATAATAAAAATATCCTGTGTTGTTTGGTTTTTGTGTTCATTTATTAATAAGATTTTGCCAGAAAAGTTACGAGTTTGAGAAAAATGTCACAAAATGCGCCGTAACAATTTTTTCAGTAAATATACACCAGTATGTCTGGAAAAGTAGATTTATTAATTAGGAAAAATTGGAAGTTGGTATCTTAAAAAGTTTTCAAGATCATAGGTCACGAAGTTTGATAATTTAAAATTGGCAGCATAGGAAATACAATCTCTTCTTAATGAACTTTCACTAGAGGTGAAAGCAGAGAAGACACATTTCCGGATGCGTCTTCTTTTTCAGTGTGAGAACGAAGTAATTCTAACAAGTTATTTAAAGTTTGACTGTACATTCAGAGGATTTCGATATAACCATCTGGTTCTGAGTTTAATATTACCTTCAGCAGATTTTCATGGGCATATTTATCTCTCAGCCGCTGGACCGACGTCTTTTTTTTTCCTTTTTCTTCTGCAGACACCGAGCTAAGTCAACGCGAGAATGGTTCGTCTGCATTGGTAGTCAGCCCCACTTGTGACAAAATACTTTGTGGCAGACGCTCGAAAGTGAGTTTAATTTTGGCGACCTTCGTTGGTACGCCTGCGCGCTTGTTTTCAAAACCGTGAATATCATATAGCGAATTACGAATTAAAAAAAAATAACAAAAACGAAATAAAAGGAACGAATCTGTTCTACCTTTGCCATGTTTTTTCTATGCTATCACTCGCTCTTTAATAATTCGCCATTGTAATGGCAAACTCTTGACAAAAAATAGTGCAATTCACAAAAATGAACGAGTCGTATCCCGAGGCCGGATGATCGGGATGTTGATTTCAAAATAACGAGAACGTCCTGCTCTATCCCATCTATCGCCAACACGCCAACGAAGCAAACGTTGCCCTAAACAATCAAATTCCTTCGCTGTCACCGTGTAGCATAGATTGCATATAACACGTACGCACCAATCTGTCACGTGTTTACTTTTGAAACCAATATCTAAGTCACGTGACTCGCCGCAGCGAGCTAAACTCGTTGCAGCAAGCCGATCTGTCATAACGCGTTACGCGAAATTCAGCTGACAGATTTTCTCATTTATACCTGAAAGTAAGGATAGATTTGCATAATAAAATTACTTTTCGTATTGCTATTATACGTCATGTACTACTGCAATTAACCTAATTTGTCCACGAGCCCAATTATTAATGCGATGGTTAGCGTAGATGAAGATGAAATGGGAGATACGATACATAGCACTGAAAGTCCAAAATCGAAACAAGCCCCGGGAGTAGACAACATTCCATTAGAACTATTGATAGCCTTGGGAGAGCCAGTCCTGACAAAACTCTACCATCTGGTGAGCGAGATGTATGAGACAGGCGAAATACCCTCGTACTTCAAGAAGAATATAATAATTCCAATCCCAAAGAAAGCAGGTGTTGACAAGTGTGAAAATTACCGAACTATCAGTTTAATAAGTCACAGCTGCAAAATACTAATGCGAATTCTTTACAGACGAATGGAAAAACTAGTAGCCTCTCCCCGATGTTATTCAATCTGTATATTGAGCCAGCAGTAAAGGAAACAAAATAAAAATCTGGAGTACGTAGTAAAATTCATGGAGAAGAAATAAAAACTTTGAGGTTCGCCGATGACATTGTCAGAGACAGCAAAGGACTTGCAAGAGCAGTTGAACGGAATGGACAGTGTCTTGAAAGGAGGATATAAGACGAACATCAACAAAAACAAAACGAGGATAATGGAATGTAGTCAAATTGGGTTGGTTGATGCTGAGGGAATTAGATTAGGAAATGAGACACTTAAAGTAGTAAAGGAGTCTTGCTATTTATGGAGTAAAATAAATGATGATGGTCGAAGTAAACAGGATATCAAATGTAGACTGGCAATGGCAAGGAAATCGTTTCTGAAGAAGAGAAATTTGTTAACATCGAGCATAGATTTAAGTGCCAGGAAGTCGTTTCTGAAAGTATTTGTATGGAGTGTAGCCATGTATGGAAGTGAAACGTGGATGATAAATAGTTTGGACAAGAAGAGAATAAAGCTTTCGAAATGTGGTTCTACAGAAGAATGCTGAAGTTAAGGTGGATAGATCACGTAACTAATGAGGAGGTATTGAATAGAATTGGGGAGAAGAGGAGTTTGTGGCACAACTTGACTAGAAGAAGGGATCGGTTGGTAGGACATGTTCTGAGGCATCATGGGATCACCAATGTAGTACTGGAGGGCATTGTGGAGGGTAAAAATCGTAGAGGGAGAGCAAGAGATGAATACTCTAAGCAGATTCAGAAGGATGTAGGTTGCAGTAGGTACTGGGAGATGAAGAAGCTTGCACAGGATAGAGTAGCGTGGAGAGCTGCATCAAACCAGTCTCAGGACTGAAGACCACAACAACAACAACAACAACAACGAAGGGTTAGTCCCGCACATTTTCCCGCCGTTATGTAGAAATGAATGACACCACCAGCAGTCGACCAATGGGTAACATATTTTAAATTTACGTTATTTTAGCTGTTGTATAATGGAATCTTTCTGACGGATATCTATAATTTCACAGTGTAAACGCAAAGAAGATGACCCCCACGTCGGTTGAATCCGGTCGGCGGTATAATAGTAATAATAAATGAGATTAAGACTGTTTTTTAATTATTGGGTATTCCAGTTGTCGCCAGATGTTTCGTGACGTGTGTTCTGTCACAGTACCCACAGCAGCTGGTATCGTAGCCTTCAGTTCATCGATGTCAGCAATTGGTGTGACGAAAACTCTGTCCTTGATATGGCCCCAGGAAAAGAAGTCAGGGGGCATAACGTCTGGAGAACGGGGTGGCCAGGGTGTTGGACCGTTCCTTCCAATCCACCAATCTGGACAATTCTCCCGTCTCCAGACATTACGCCCCTTGACTTTTTTTTCCTGGGGCTATATCAAGGACGCAGTCTTCGTCACACCAGTTGATAACTTAGACGATCTGAAGGCTAGGATACAAGCTGCACTGGGTACTGTGACAGAACGCACGTTACGAAACACCTGGCGGCAACTGGAATACCGCCTCGACATTCTCCGAGCTACCAATGGAGCACACGCTGTGGTTTACTAACGTAAGCGGTCTTAAAAAATCTGGTAACACTAACCTATGTAACGGTATCAAATGTAACTTATTATGTCAAACGGTTATTCTATAATAAATTGTTATAATGAGGGCAAGATTTTGTGCTCACCCTGCACTTTAAAAGTGGATTGTAAACAGTTTGGACTGCAAAAGCAACCATCAAAACGATTTTTTTGGGGTCGAGACTGTTTGTAATCCAATTTTAAAGTACTTTTAGCCAGACCGCTGTTTCTTCTCGAGAAATGTTCTCAAAATTACAAACAAAACGTGATTAGTTGATTCAAATGGCTCTGAGCACTATGGGACTCAACTGCTGTGGTCATCAGTCCCCTAGAACTTAGAACTACTTAAACCTAAGTAACCTAAGGACATCACACACATCCATGCCCGAGGCAGGATTCGAACCGTGCGACCGTAGCAGTCGCACAGTTCCGGACTGCGCGCCTAGAACCGCGAAACCACCGCGGCCGGCCAAAACGTGATTAGTGTCAGAAAAACGATTTGATTGATTCGAGAGAAAGAGGTTCACAAACTGAGGAATTGAGCAACGCGTTGGTCCACCTCTGGCCCCTAAGCAAGGAATTACTCGGCTTGGTACTGATTGACAGAGCTGTTGGACTTCACCCTTAGGGACAATGTTTCAAATTCTGTCCAATTGGCGCATTGGATCGTCAAATTCCCGAGGTGGTTGGAGAGCCCTGCCCATAATGCTCCAAACTATCTCAGATGGGAAGACATCCGGCAGTGAGAACTGGTTCGATTAACGAAACTGGCACAATTTTCCGGGTCAGGTATGCGGATGGAGGACTGCCAGCAATACAGAGTCTGTATAAAAACTGGCTCACCTACGGATCTGTGCTAGACGAAAAACGACAAGGAATTGCTTCAGATCGCCCATCAGAAGTTGCTGCAAGCATTCGCCTAAGAATTATGCAGAGCCCAAAGATGTCTACGAGTAAGGTGGCCCGAGAAGCGCACGTGAGAAGGAGTACTCATTTTACTAAGGTTTGAAGCTCCTCTTTTCGTTCTTCCGTGTTTGCGATTTAAAAACTGGATGAAATGTGGATCACGACCGACCAACAGGCATTACATGCATTGATCCAAAATTATAGTGCATTGAGAATGTCTAGCTTCTAGCTGAAATCTAGACCTGCCAATAAAATTTCCAAAGGACGACTGATTGCTGAAATCTATTATTTAGAAGTGAAAACTGGGTTGTTTAGTAAGCCAGCCTGATGCAAACACCATTACTTTATTTTTATATTTACCCACACATGTTTCGACACAAGTGCCTCATCTTCTGCGGGTCAAATTTTTATTCCTGTAAAGTACAATATCACATTTGTAATGATTTAACCGCTGTAGTCCTAACAAAATACAATATTTGAAATTTGCTTCATTTTGTTTGGACACTGACCTTAATAATACATCGCTAATTGAACTGTATTATTATTATACATCGATTTTAGTGCTCGTTTTCGTCGTTTTTTTTTACGGCATGTCATCTGCAAACTAGAAAATTATTGCGTATTTGTGGAGAGCTGTTTCGAGGGTATAGGTTATGTACGTTTCTTTGCTTACATTTTCCGTCCTGTTTCGTGTCCCTGGTTGGTGTCTCAATCAGCTGCTATTTAGTACACTACTTTCACAAATTTCCGCTCACTACTTCACCTCAAATGCACTTAGACAAAATGTGGCGAAACGTGATCTGTGCAGACACTTCTGACAAGACACTTAGTGAGACGTGTCCTGTTATTGTCGTTGCTCACTTGTTAATCGTTGGTCTTTGTTCGTGTGTGTGTGTGTGTGTGTGTGTGTGTGTGTGAGAGAGAGAGAGAGAGAGAGAGAGAGAGAGAGAGACATACAGACAGTTACACAGAGAGAGAGAGAGAGAGTAAGAGAGAGAGAGAGAGAGAGAGAGAGAGAGTGTGTAAGAGAGAGAGAGAGAGAGATACACAGAGAGAGTAAGAGAGAGAGAGAGAGACAGAGAGAGAGAGAGAGAGAGAGAGAGAGAGAGAGAGAGAGAGAGAGATACACAGAGAGAGTAAGAGAGAGAGTGAGAGAGAGAGAGAGATGTGTCCTGTTATTGTCGTTGCTCACTTGTTAATCGTTGCTCTTTGTTCGTGAATGTGTGTGTGTGTGTGTGTGTGTGTGGCTGTGTGTGTGTGTGTGTGTGTGTGTGTGTGGCTGTGTGTGTGTGTGTGTGTGTGTGTGTGTGTGTGTGTGTGTGTGTGTGTGTGTGTGTGTGCGTGTGCGTGAGAGAGAGAGAGAGAGACAGAGAGAGAGAGAGAGAGAGAGAGAGAGAGAGAGACAGACAGTTACACACAGAGAGAGAGAGAGAGAGAGAGTGAGAGTAAGAGAGAGAGAGGCTGAGAGAGAGAGACAGAGAGAGAGAGAGAGAGATACACAGAGAGAGTAAGAGAGAGAGTGAGAGACACACACACACACACAGAGAGAGAGAGAGAGAGAGAGAGAGAGAGAGAGAGAGAGAGAGAGAGAGAGAGAGACAGTTACACAGAGAGAGAGAGAGAGAGAGAGAGAGTGAGAGTAAGAGAGAGAGAGGCTGAGAGAGAGAGACGGAGAGAGAGAGAGAGAGATACACAGAGAGAGTAAGAGAGAGAGTGAGAGACACACACACACACAGAGAGAGAGAGAGAGAGAGAGAGAGAGAGAGAGAGAGAGTGAGTGAGTGAGAATGGAAAGAGGGAGTAGTTGCCAGCAAATATTGAAAGGTCTTAATTTGAAGCCACATAGTGTTGCGGTTATGCAGCAATTACCGGACGATGACATTCAGAAACGTGAAGATTACTGCACGTGGAATTTCAGTAACATCGACGAGGGTTTGTTAGACAATTTCCATTACGTCATAAATGATGAAGCACGGTTTCGTCTGTCCGGTCACGTGAATTCACAGAATGCGACGTAATGGGCAATGGAGACCCCTACCATTGTGTGTCAGCAACCACTCCACAATGAAGAAATAGACGTATGATGCCGTGTAACAGGCACGAATTTCATTGGACGCCGACCTCAACACGGTAGCATGTACGGGAATTTTTGATACATTTTGTGCTCAACTCACTGAATATGAAAGGCAAGACTGCGTCTTCCAGCGAGATGGGGCAACATGCCACACGTCTAAGGTATCCCTGGAACGAGTCCATGATGTCTTCATAGAAGAACTGTCAAAAAACAATTGTGGAAATCACGTTCGCCGGACCTAACGTATTGTGATTTTTTTCCTGTGGGGATACTTGAAGAGCCGGCCGTTGTGGCCGAGCGGTTCTAGGCGCATCAGTCCGGAACCGCGCGACTGCTACGGTCGCAGGTTCGAATCCTGTCTCGGGCATGGATGTGTGTGCTGTTGTTTAGGTTTAAGTAGTTCTAAGTCTAGGGGACTGATGACCTCAGATGTTAAGTCCCACAGTGCTTAGAGCTTTTTTTTTTACGCTTGAAGAGCGAAGTCTATGAAACAAATAAACAAATCCACCATTGGTATCCGACATTTACGCCAGGTGTATCTGAATGCGCTTAGACATGCACAGCCGTGTACTGATGTTGCACGGGCTCACTTTCAGCGTCTTCTACAAATGTATATATCACTGTACTTATCACCTGTAAATAAATGGTCAGTGCATTTCAGCTCCTCGTTTCTGTAGTTTAACTGCATTTCTGCTTACACGGGCTACTTTTGTCCGCACCATCCTGTACGTTTGCAGCAGATGCACTCTTCCTCAGCGTGATTGGAATGATTACATTGTAAATCGAGATCACAAGTCTGCAGTTGTTTAGATTTATTCAAGTTAATTTTGAGGCATGTATACGGTAGTTATGCCAACGGCGTTGCCGCAGTGGTAACACCGGCTCCCATCAGATCACCGGAGTTAAGCGCTGTCGGGCTGGGCTAGCACTTGGATGGGTGACCATCCAGTCTGTCCAGCGCTGCTGGCAAGTGGGGTGCTCTCAGCCCTTGTGAGGCAAACTGAGGATCGACTTGATTGATGAGTAGCGGCTCCAGTCTCGGAAAGTAACACACGGCCGGGAGAGCGATGTGCTGACAACATTCCCCTCAATATCCCCATCCAGTGATGCCTGTGGTCTGAGGATGACACGGCGGCCGGTCGGTGCAGTTCGGACGGAGTTTAGTTTTTATACGTTAGTTATTGCTCAATGATGTGTTGAGTAGAATGTTTTGTCGCACAGTTTGTGAATTTCGAGATGGCAGAGTTAGAGAAGCAACGCGTCTGTAGTGAATTTTAGCTGAAACTCCAGAAAACCTTTACAGAGACATACCAAATGATGCAGGGAGCCTACGGTGATGAGTGCTGAAGCCGTACTCGGTGTTGCGAGTGGTTCACACGGTTTAAAAATGGTTGGGCGGAAATTGAAGGTGATCCTCGTTCAGGGCACCCTTCGACACCCACCGACGACGCTCATTTCACCAACGTCGACGAAAGTGTGCGTGCCAATCGAAACTGACTGTCCGAGAACGTAACATGTCAGTTGGATCGTGTCACGAAGTCCTGACACAGCATCTTGGAATGCATCATGCTGCCGCCAAGTACGTCCGATGCCTCACGAATCAAGACCAGAAACACCTTCACCTCGCAATCTGTGAAGAGCTTTTGGATCGCGCAAATGAGTACGAGATGTTCCACAAGAGAATCGTAACTGGTGATGAGACGTGTGTCCACGATTATGATGTTGAAACCAAGGTTCAATCTTCACAGTGGGTCGGGAAAGGTTTTCCAAGTACAAAAAATCTCGTCAGGTAGGGACAAATGTCAAAGTTTTCTTTGAGTTTGAAGGATTAGTTCGTCATGAATTCGTGCCAAAGGGACAAACTGTTCGTCGATGGAACTATCGGGACGTGTTGCGAAGTCTGCGAGAATTTGTGAGAAGGAAACGGTCTGAAATTATCAGAAAAATTTTATGTGCTGTGACTATGGGTTCACTATTTTAGTGTCAAATAAACATTTGCTCTAATGGCTTGAAGAAGTAAACTTGACAAAGTTTTTGTTCTAATGTAAACACCTCAGCATGTCCTTACACAAGTTACTTACTATACAGGGTGTTACAAAAAGGTACGGCCAAACTTTCAGGAAACATTCCTCACACACAAATAAAGTAAAGATGTTATGTGGACATGTGCCCGGAAACGCTTAACTTCCATGGTAGAGCTCATTGTATTACTTCTCTTCAAATCACATTAATCATGGAATGGAAACACACAACAACAGAACGTACCAGCGTGACTTCAAACACTTTGTTAATGTTCAAAATGTCCTCCGTTAGCGAGGATACGTGCATTCACCCTCCGTCGCACGGAATCTCTGATGCGCTGATGCAGCCCTGGAGAATGGCGTATTGTATCACAGCCGTCCACAATACTAGCACGAAGAGTCTCT
Organism: Schistocerca gregaria; assembly: GCF_023897955.1. Classification (NCBI taxonomy): domain Eukaryota; kingdom Metazoa; phylum Arthropoda; class Insecta; order Orthoptera; family Acrididae; genus Schistocerca; species Schistocerca gregaria. Next base: position 104,208,759 of record NC_064930.1, on the reverse strand, counting down.
GCATTTGGTACCGGGGTTGCGTAGACGAGAGCTTTCAAATGCCCCCACATAAATGAAAGTCGAGAGGGTTGAGGTCAGGAGAGCGTGGAGGCCACGGAATTGGTCCGCCTCTACCAATCTGTCGGTCACCGAATCTGTTGTTGAGAAGCGTACGAACACTTCGACTGAAATGTGTAGGAGCTCCATCGTGCATGAACCACATGTTGTGTCGTACTTGTAAAAGCACATGTTCTAGCATCACAGGTAGAGTATCCCGTATGAAATCATGATAAAGTGCTCCATTGAGCGTAGGTGATAGAACATGGTGCACAATCAAGACATCACCAACAATGCCTGCCCAAACGTTCACAGAAAATCTGTGTTGATGACGTGATTACACAATTGCGTGCGGATTCTCGTCAGCCCACACATGTTGATTGTGAAAATTTACAATTTGATCACGTCGGAATGAAGCCTCATCCGTAAAGATTACATTTGCACTGAAATGAGGATTGACAGATTGTTGGATGAACCATTCGCGGAAGTGTACCCGTGGAGGCCAGTCAGCTGCTGATAGTGCCTGCACACGCTGTACACGGTACGGAAACAACTGGTTCTGCCGTAGCACTCTCCATACAGTGACGTGGTCAACGTTACCTTGTACAGCAGCAACTTCTCTGACGCTGACATTAGGGTTATCGTCAACTGCACGAAGAATTGCCTCGTCCATTGCAGGTGTCCTCGTCGTTCTAGGTCTTCCCCAGTCGTGAGCCATAGGCTGGAATGTTCCGTGTTTCCTAAGACGCCGATCAATTGCTTCGAACGTCTTCCTGTCGGGACACCTCCGTTCTGGAAATCTGTCTCGATACAAACGTACCGCGCGACAGCTATTGCCCCGTGCTAATCCGTACATCAAATGGGCATCTGTCGACTCCGCATTTGTAAACATGGCACTGACTGCAAAACCACATTCGCGATGAAAACTAACCTGTTGACGCTACGTACTGATGTGCTCGATGCTAGTACTGTACAGCAATGAGTCGCATGTCAACACAAGCACCAAAGTCAACATTACCTTCCTTCAATTGGGCCAACTGGCGGTGAACCGAGCAAGTACAGTGCATACTGACGAAACTAAAATGAGCTCTAACATGGAAATTAAGCTTTTCCGGACACATGTCCACATAACATCTTTTCATTATTTGTGTGTGAGCAATGTTTCCAATTTGGCCGTACCTTTTTGTAACACCCTGTATATAATCCGTTCATCATCAGAATAAACCTGATGTAAACATTGCACTACTGGTACGTATTCTTCCGCGACGCTGGTACCTCATTGGATTTCCTTTTCGCCGTGCGGTTCTAGGCGCTGCAGTCCGGAACCGCGGGACTGCTACGGTCGCAGGTTCGAATCCTGCCTCGGGCATGGATGTGTATGAAGGTTATATCAACATCCTCTAAATCTACAGTCAAATTTTAAATAACTTGTTAGAATTACTTCGCACTCATACTGAAAAAGAATACACATCCGGAAATGTATCTCCTCTGCTTTCTCCTCTAATGAAAGTTCATTAACAAGAGATTGTATGTCCTATGCTGCCAATGTTAAATTATCAAACTTCGTGAGCTATGATCATGAAAAGTTTTTAAGATACCAACTTCCAATTTTCCCTAATTAATAAATCTACTTTTCCAGACATACTGATGTATAATTATTGAAAAAATTGTGTTACGGCGCATTCTATGACATTTTTCTCAAACTCGTAACTTTTCTGGCAAAATCTTATTAACAAATGAACACAAAAACCAAACAACACAGGGTATTTTTGTTATTTTAATTCATTATGTATTGATTCTTCTTGTTGGCATGCTGTAAAAATTTCATATTTCTGTCTTCAGCACTTTTCAGAATAACGGGTTATTTATAGCAAAAAGGTAGATCAGACAGATTGAGGTTCAAAGTTTTTTAATTACAATCATTACAGAGACCTACAGTTCTGACTCTTCCAGTCCGCAGCTCGTGGTCGTGCGGTAGCGTTCTCGCTCCCCACGTTGGGTTCGCGGGTTCGATTCCCGGCGGGGTCATGGATTTTCTCTGCCTCGTTATGACTGGGTGTCGTGTGCTGTCCTTAGGTTAGTTAGGTTTAAGTAGTTCTAGGGGACTGATGACCTCAGATGTTATGTCCCATAGTTCTGAGAGCCATTTTGATTTCCTTTTCACGTGGGACTGCAGCCAAGCTTCCATAAGTACGATAATAGGGGTACGTTCTTTGCTGTGCGTTACGCGCATATCGACTTAGCGACAATACAGGACAACAGCTTTAGCGGCGCATTTGACTTGGACAGCACTGGCCGGTCAGCTGGTACAGCTAGCCTGGTGTGGCGTGGCCAGTTGCAGTTCACACGTAAAAAGGGACGAGCAGAGGAGCGATACAGCTTCGAATGTCGTTTAATTACTAAAGAGAATGAAACAACCCATTGCAGATTTCCCACAATACGCTCCTTAGAAGACTAGACGAAAACCGCACCACGTTATACTTTTTAGCTAACGTGTTATTGTACTTAAAAACAAGAATGACGAAAATTCATGACACAACTACAGGCTAATTTTTCAGCATAAGCTGTGTATAACGCAAGAGAGTACTCAAGGATTTCACCGTATAGTAAACTATTGAAGACACTAAAGGTATTACTTACAGTCAGTAGTCTGGTAATATCATGGGTCCTTCGTTATCCGAGAAATACATTCAGTTCTGGAAGTGTCGCCTGCTACGTTGATAACCAACCTATCAACAACAGAATCGACGAAGCCAAACAGGGGCAGCATTTTCTCTTCTTCTTTTATGGCGAGCCGTTCTATATCCCGCCAGCGTTCTGCAGTGTGAAGAAGCTGCGTTCATCTGGCAGCTTAACAGTCTTGTCACTGCTCGGGCCAAATTCCGCAGCTTGGCTCCAGCTCAGTTCTGTTGGGTACATATCGTAATGGTACAGCGGCACATGTATAAATGCAGCATTTTTATGACGTACTCGATGCTGTGAAAATGTTTTTTTTCGTGTTTCCTTGATACTCATCTACCTCTGCGGTATAAAACGATGGACGTAGTCCAGATAAAGGGGATTTGGTTTTTGATTTTTGCCTTAAAAATTAAATTGTTATGTTTTCTTAATTTAATTGAACAGTCTTTCATAAAACATCGATAATTAAGAATTTGAATTTGAAGTGTAATTAGAAAGAAGAAGACGTGCATTATTCATAAAAATTGATGATGAGCTTTATAATTACGAGATGTAGGTGTTTAAAAGTGAGCGGAAAAAAAAATTCTGGCGGGATTTTGAACTGACGCACTAATAAGTGTATTTAGTAGACATTCCATTACGCTACCGATTGCGCTACACGTTCAACGTGAGTTAAGATGCTAACTGCAATATACGCAACGCTGGGAAAACAACTAAGCCGATTATCTTCGGAAATTTATAAAAAAACATTAAGAACAGCCCATTGCTCGGCACTTTTTAACCGTGTTCCACTACGGAACAGAAACCAGCCTCAGCCATTTTCATACTGCGCAGTAACAGCCCGACAATCAGAGCACAACGCTGCAGAGACCGTGACTGTAAACCATATTTGAAATAAAAACTACGTACCTAAAACGTGATTAAGAAAAGCGATGCTGGCTGTTAATACTTTTGAATGTCTTAAAGTTTCATTTAAGGTAACTTAGTAATAAGATGCCTGATACATAAGTAGGACATACTTCCAAGAGCATAACAACACCAATGTACGTGTGCTACGGCTTCTGACCAATCATCGCGTTTGTGTTTGTTTACATCAGGCTTATTCTGATGATGAATGGATTATAGTGTACAACGCTTCGCATCCAGGGGAAGATTGACGTTGGCAGCGCTAGGAGGCAAATGAATATATTTCAAGTAGTGCCGATTTTCTCCACTTCTGGCAGCACTAGCGAAGTCGCCAAGTTATCGCGCCCAAACGGTGGTAGCACAGCGATCACATACCTATACAAAGTGCTCGAAATGACGTAGCGCCTGATAGGCATGCAACACACCTAACACGCAGGTAACGCGGTTACATTCTCCACTGACCAAGGCTGTTAGAGAAACTACTGTATTCCGTACTTACTTACGATAATCTACAGTAGCCTGCAGTAGTTACACTACTCTAACTGTGACCTTCCCCAGATCTAAGGAAGGGCACGCCGGGGTGTCTGCCCCAGGTGGCAATTACAGGGGACGCCAAATTCATATTCTTGAAAAAAAAATAAACACCTTGTACCATGGAAAGAGTGAGTAATGAAAGAGTATTGGAAAGGGTTGGTGAGAGACGATGTCTGCTGAAGGTTGTAAAAGAAATGAAAAAGAACTGGCTGGGACATTCATTGAGAAAGGGAGTGCTTGCTACCAGATGCTTTGGAAGGATTGGCTTGTGGGAGAAGACTGAGAGGAAGGAGGAAATACAAGGTGATAGATGACATAAAGGGAAGAGGAAATTATGCAGACCTGAAGAGGATGGCAGAAGACTGGACAGCCTGGAGAACTACCATGTGAAAACCTGCCTTTAGGCAGAACATATGATGATGATGATGATGATGATGATGATGATGGTATCATAAAGCGCCCAGCATCCAGCGTGCGTTGGTCTATCGATAATTCATACAATTTTGAAACGCATCCCTCTTGGTTTCTGAACATTATTGAACACATTCTAAGTTGATTTCTGAACGAATCAGAAATTGATTTTTGAATGTGTGGATAGGGTACGTGATGTCTCTGCCAGGGGAACACCGATCGTATCAAGAAATGGAAAACTTTCCCACAGATAAAAGGGGACGGGGCTATGCAAGCTGAACCGAATAAACACGAACGGTTGAATATCAATCGCTGTTTGTTTATGTGGTTTATTGGGTTGGCTCTGAGCACTGTGGGGCTTAACTGCTGTGGTCATCAGTCCACTAGAACTTTGAACTACTTAAACCTAACTAACCGAAGGACATCACACACATCCATGCCCGAGGCAGAATTCGAACCTGAGACCGTAGCAGTCGCGCGGTTCCGGACTGAAGAGCCTAGAACCTCTTGACCACCACGGCGGTTTATTGGGTGTGTGAATGAGAAGCATTGTTATAATTATTAGCAAAATTCGTAGGTTCAGACTACCAGAGTGGAAATGAACGACTAACAGGAATAACAAGTAAGAAAGATTACATATTATCGTCCTGGTGTATCCAAGAAAATGACATTTTGACAGAACATTTTTGCCAGATCGCCACACGACTAAGGGCAAGTTGTACAGTGCCCAGTTAGCAACAGCTTTAGTTCTGTTCTCCGAATAGCGCGGAAAACGCGTTGTAGAACGTGTAGTAACGCCTAACCAGGGAATAAACACAGGATAACTAAACCCGCGGGGTTAGTGAGGTTCACCAGAGAAAAAGTTTTGACAATGGCAGGAAATGTTACGGGGACATCACACAAATTATATATAAGAATATGGCCATTCCAAATTTATATAAAAATTTCGTGCAACTGTAATGTTTTGATTTTATGCTTGAGAAACTGGAGTGTGTTGATGAGATGTGAAACTACACTCCTGGAAATGGAAAAAAGAACACATTGACACCGGTGTGTCAGACCCACCATACTTGCTCCGGACACTGCGAGAGGGCTGTACAAGCAATGATCACACGCACGGCACAGCGGACACACCAGGCACCGCGGTGTTGGCCGTCGAATGGCGCTAGCTGCGCAGCATTTGTGCACCGCCGCCGTCAGTGTCAGCCAGTTTGCCGTGGCATACGGAGCTCCATCGCAGTCTTTAACACTGGTAGCATGCCGCGACAGCGTGGACGTGAACCGTATGTGCAGTTGACGGACTTTGAGCGAGGGCGTATAGTGGGCATGCGGGAGGCCGGGTGGACGTACCGCCGAATTGCTCAACACGTGGGGCGTGAGGTCTCCACAGTACATCGATGTTGTCGCCAGTGGTCGGCGGAAGGTGCACGTGCCCGTCGACCTGGGACCGGACCGCAGCGACGCACGGATGCACGCCAAGACCGTAGGATCCTACGCAGTGCCGTAGGGGACCGCACCGCCACTTCCCAGCAAATTAGGGACACTGTTGCTCCTGGGGTATCGGCGAGGACCATTCTCAACCGTCTCCATGAAGCTGGGCTACGGTCCCGCACACCGTTAGGCCGTCTTCCGCTCACGCCCCAACATCGTGCAGCCCACCTCTAGTGGTGTCGCGACAGGCGTGAATGGAGGGACGAATGGAGACGTGTCGTCTTCAGCGATGAGAGTCGCTTCTGCTTTGGTGCCAATGATGGTCGTATGCGTGTTTGGCGCCGTGCAGGTGAGCGCCACAATCAGGACTGCATACGACCGAGGCACACAGGGCCAACACCCGGCACCATGGTGTGGGGAGCGATCTCCTACACTGGCCGTACACCTCTGGTGATCGTCGAGGGGACACTGAATAGTGCACGGTACATCCAAACCGTCATCGAACCCATCGTTCTACCATTCCTAGACCGGCAAGGGAACTTGCTGTTCCAACAGGACAATGCACGTCCGCATGTATCCCGTGCCACCCAACGTGCTCTAGAAGGTGTAAGTCAACTACCCTGGCCAGCAAGATCTCCGGATCTGTCCCCCATTGAGCATGTTTGGGACTGGATGAAGCGTCGTCTCACGCGGCTGCACGTCCAGCACGAACGCTGGTCCAACTGAGGCGCCAGGTGGAAATGGCATGGCAAGCCGTTCCACAGGACTACATCCAGCATCTCTACGATCGTCTCCATGGGAGAATAGCAGCCTGCATTGCTGCGAAAGGTGGATAGGTGGATATACACTGTACTAGTGCCGACATTGTGCATGCTCTGTTGCATGTGTCTATGTGCCTGTGGTTCTGTCAGTGTGATCATGTGATGTATCTGACCCCAGGAATGTGTCAATAAAGTTTCCCCTTCCTGGGACAATGAATTCAGGGTGTTCTTATTTCAATTTCCAGGAGTGTAGTTCCTAACTTAAAACTTTTTACTTTTAGTAGGCTTCATAGGCATTTGATGTTGGTACTTCGTAAATTATATACTCTCGTGTTATTTATGTAAATGAGGGAGATAAAATTGACCATTTGTGCCAAAACAGTCTCGCTTATTTGGCGTGTGTCACAACTGGTGCAATATTAGAAAGGCCTATTTCGTTTTATGTAGCAGACAGCGACAAAATAGGCTTAATGAAATCGAGTACCACACCAGTATTGGGCACTATTCGTATTCGTAGCTTTTTCAGTGTTAGACAAAAACATTTTGATTCGTCATGTAGCAAAACGGTTGACGAACTTTGATGAGGTAATAGACTCTTTCGCAGATATGGAAGCATGCCTTGTAAAGCTGTAGCAAGATTAGAGAGAGAAAAATGTTGAGACCAAAGAATTGAAGAAATGTGTACTTTGTTGCCTGTCTCTTTTGTCTCTTCTGCTTTTGTGTTTCCTGTATTTAATGTTATGTCACACTAAAGAGAAAGTTATTCCCTAACAGGATAAAAAGAGTGCAAATTTTCTGAAGAGCTCTTATTCTCCAGCCACAAATAATTCCACCCAGTATTAAAAGCGCCGGCCGGTGTGGCCGAGCGGTTCTAGGCGCGTCAGTCTGGAACCGCGCGACCGCTACGGTCGCAGGTTCGAATCCTGCTTCGGGCATGGATGTGTGTCATGTCCTTAGGTTAGTTAGGTTTAAGTAGTTCTACGTTCTATGGGAATGATGACCTCAGATGTTAAGTTCCATAGTGCTCAGAGCCATTTGAGCCATTTATTAAATGCGATTTTTTGTTTTCAGGGGATAGGATGTAAAACTGGCCGACATGGAGCAGGAGAGAGACCACAGAACATTTTCATTTCCACTGTCCTGAATGTAGGTTTGATGGCTTCCATTACAAAATATGCACGTTAGAATTATACAGAGCGGCACACAGTGACGTCCACAGAAGAATGATATGTGGAACTGAACTTTGGCACCCTTAAGAACAAATAGCATGCCTCACATTTCCTCATAAATATATGTTTCGTATTTAAAACTCTTGTGACACTTCACACTGGCTTCCATTACAAAATATAGACGTTAGAATTCTACAGAGCGAAATACAGTGACTTGCATGGAACAACGAAATGTGGCAATACAAATAGCATGTGTCACATTTCCTCGTAAATATATGTTTTATATTTAAAACTCTTGTGACACTTCACACTGGCACATCTATATCTATCTATATCCGGTTCCCACTCCAGCTACTGCCAGGTCTGGGTGCTGACGAGTCCTCTCCATTTGGCTCGGTCCTGCCACCACTTTTCTTCCCCCACTTGCTGCCAGGTCACACCTCTCTTTTTGACCGATATTCTCACTCCCATTTTCCACCGTACTCTTGTGCGCCCTTTAGGTTTTTTCCCACCCATCTTTAGTTCTTCCATAATTTTGGGGAGTCTCTGCCCATACAGTCCTAATATCTTTTTTTTTTAATTTCTTGTCTCATACTTTCTTGTTTAAGGCTCTTTCTAATCTCTACATTCCTTACTCTGCCCACTAGCATAAGACAAAATTACATGTATTACGTTTCCTCGAACATATATGTTTTATGTCTTCAGAATGATGTGCGCTATAAAATGAACGATTTTTGAAAAATGGATTTTTTAAATTTTGTCTGTCCTATCTCAATCACTCGAGCGAGGTGTGGGAGGGGAGGGGGGCAACTATGAAGTTTTTGCCTCGGTTCGGAAACATCGTAGATTCGGGGCTGGGTAGCGCCCAACAGGTATGCAACCCACCTAGCGTGCAGGTAACGCGGTTACGATCGTAACTTACCGTGGGGAGTTAACCGTATTGGACGGTCACTTCTGTATAGTGTACGGTAGGCCACAACTCTAGCTCCGAGTGTAAAGCGAGCGCTGCCAGATTGTCTTCCGAGGTGACCTGCGACTGGTGGGTCGGTAACAGGTGACGCCGCGACGCGTCGGGTGAGCAGAGTGGCGCGAGAACTGGCGGTAGGCGCTCGGCCCCTGTCGGCGCACGATGGCCGTTTCCGGTTAGTGGCGCCTCGCGGGTCGACCTTGGCCGGGGTCGATAGACGCCTCCGCTGCCGCTGCCGCTGCTGCCGCCGAAGGCTCGCTCGCGCGGACACCACGTGCCGCTGAGCTGCCCGTAATAAATACCCTCGCTGCGTCCCCGCTAGCGGAAAGTGCCCACCCCAGCACGCCTACTGTCAAAAATTCAATAATATAGGGTTAGTTAGTTACTTTCATGTTCCATACATCATTTTGCCCGATAAAGCGTCATGATGTGGAACGAATCATTTTACATTCATATTCCAAATTAATTTGTACATCTACTTGTACTCTGAACAAAAAATGTTTCAAATGGCTCTGAGCACTATGGAACCTAACTTCTGATGTCGTCAGTCCCGTAGAACTACTTAAACCTAACTAACCTAAGGACATCACACACTTCCATGCCCGAGGCAGAATTCGAACCTGCGACCGTAGCGGTCGCGCGCCTCCAGACTGTAGTGCCTAGAACCGCTCGGCCACCCCGGCCGGCGTACTATAAACACCACCATATAATACGCACACCAAAAAGCGTTTTGCATCACCCCGGTTCCCAGAGCTCCTGAAGATAGACGTTGACTGCAGATATTGTGTCACAGACACAGTCCCGTTGACTGTTCAGGGATGTCACTAAACCCGCCCAAAGATGTAAACAACCACGCATGAGCGGCGTCTGTTATACGGATGGGGTCCGACAGCTCATCACTTCCACTCATACCGCCAGGAAGGAGGTACATGGCTCGTGTTGTCTGTAGTTCAACCATGCCGAGACGGTCAATACAAAAATGGTTCAAATGGCTCTAAGGACAATGGGACTTAACTTCTGAGGTCATTAGTCTCCTACACTTAGAAATACTTAAACCTAACTAACCTAAGGACATCACACACATCCATGCCCGAGGCAGGATTCGAACCTGCAACCGTAGCGGTCGCGCGGTTCCAGACTGTAGTGCCTAGAACCGCTCGGCCACCCCGGCCGGCGTACTATAAACACCAGCATATAATACGCACATCAAAAAGCGTTTTGCATCAGCCCGGTTCCCAGAGCTCCTGAAGATAGACGTTGACTTTGGATATTGTGTCACAGACACAGTCCCGTTGACTGTTCAGAGATGTCACTAAACCCGCCCAAAGATGTAAACAACCAGCATTAGCGGCGTCTGTTATACGGATGGGGTCCGACAGCTCATCACTTCCACTCATACCGCCAGGAAGGAGGTACATGGCTCGTGTTGTCTGTAGTTCAACCATGCCGAGACGGTCAATACAAAAATGGTTCAAATGGCTCTAAAGACAATGGGACTTAACATCTGAGGTCATCAGTCTCCTAGACTTAGAACTACTTAGACCTAACTACCCTAAGGACATCACACACATCCATGTCCGAGGCAGGATTCGAACCTGCACCCCAGACTGTAGCGCCTAGAACCGCTCGGCCACTAGGGCCGGCCGAAGCCAATAGAACCAGATTGCAAGAATCTTGTGGTTATGTCATACAATGGTGCATTTTCACATAGAATTGCGCCGGCTTTCGGAAAAACGAAAATAAAAATTGGATTTCAAACGAAAGGTGCAGTTCGGTGTAAGCTACGGCAAAAAGTTGGCAGTGACAGCAATAAATATACGGGCTCTGGCGTTTATAAGAGTAGCTGCCAGGATTGCCGAACTGAAGCGCTTAGAAGCGCTCGGCCACAGCGGCCGGCTACGGTCAATGGCGCGGTTAGATAGCGTCCGCATTGTTACTTTCTGCGAGGAAGAGCTGTCAACAAAGGAAGTGTCCAGGAGTGAACCAAAACGATGATCTTCGGACATGAAGGAGATACAGAGAGACAGGAACTGTCGATGGCATGCCTCACTCAGGCCGCCCAAGGGCCACTACTGAAGTGGATGACCGCTACCTACGGATTATGGCTTGGAGGAACCCTGACAGCAACGCCACCAAGTTGCATAAAGCTTTTTGTGCAGCCACAGGACGCCGCAATAAGCTGCATGATGTGCAACTTCAATCCCGTCGTCCACGGCGAAGTCCATCTTTGCCGTCGCTCAGGACTGGTATCACATTCTCTTCACCGATGAATGTCGCATATGCTTTCAACCCGACAATAATCGGAGACGTGTTTGGAGGCAACCCGGTCAGGGTCAACACCTTTCATGCTGTCCAGCGAGTGCAGCAAGGTGGAGGTTGCCTGCTGTTTTCGTGTGGCTTTATGTGGGGCCGACGTACACCGCTGGGGGTCATGGAAGGCGTCGTAACGGCTGTACGAAACGTGAATGCCATCCTCCGATCGATAGTGAAACCATACCGGCAACACATTGGCGAGACATTCGTCTTCATGGGCGACAATTCGCATCCCTACCTTGTACATCCTGTGAATGACCTTTCAGGATAATGACATCGCTCAACTAGAGTGGTCAGCATGTTCTCCAAACATGCAGACTATCGAACATGTCTAGGATAGATTGAAAAGGGCTGTTTATGGACGACGTGACCCCCCCCCCCCAACCGTTTTGAGGGATCTACGCCGAATCGCCGTTGAGGAGTGGGACAATCTGGGCCAACAGTGCCCTGATGAACTTGTGGATAGTATGCCACGACGAATACAGGCATGCACCAATGCAAGAGGACGTGCTACTGGGTATTATAGGTACTGGTGTATATAACAATCTGGACCACCACCTCTGAAGGTCTCAGTATATGGTGGTACAACAAACGGAAATAATGCTTATGTTGATCTGTATACCGGAACTCTCGGATCGGTAGTGATGCCAAACTTTTTTGATGTGCGTAATTATTCCCCCCCCCTCCCTCCGAAATGAAAACAATATATACAGAGTAAACAAGTGCTATAACCACCTTTTACACAACACAAACGTAGCAATTCTTCTACGGAATAGAAGCAATGTTCAAGGAGAAACTATTTCAATTTGTTTTCAAATGTTACCTTGCTGTCTATTAGACATATTATATCACTGAGTATTAAAATCCGTGGAGAAGACTGATGACATTATAATTCTGTCAGAGACAGCAAAGGACTTGGAAGAGCAGTTGAACGGAATGGATAGTGTCTTGAAAGGAGGATATAAGATGAACATCAACAAAAGCGAAACTAGGGTAATGGAATGTAGTCGAATTAAGTCGGGTGATGTTGAGGGTATTAGATTAGGAAATGAGACACTTAAAGTAGTAAAGGAGTTTTGCTATTTGGGGAGCAAAATAACTGATCATTGTCGAAGTAGAGAGGATATAAAATGTAGACTGGCAATGACAAGGAAAGCGTTTCTGAAGAAGAGAAATTTGTTAACATCGAGTATAAATTTAAGTGTCAGGAAGTCGTTCCTGAAAGTATTTGTATGGAGTTTAGCCATGTATGGAAGTGAAACATGGACGATAAATAGTTTGGACAAGAAGAGAATAGAAGGTTTCGAAATGTGGTGCTACAGAAAAATGCTGAAGATTAGATGGGTATATGACATAACTAATGAGGAGGTACTTAATAGAATTGGCGAGAAGAGGAATTTGTGGCACAACTTGACTAGAAGAAGGGATCGGTTGGTAGGACACGTCCTGAAGCATCAAGGGACCACCAAATTAGTATTGGAGGGAAGCGTGGAGGGTAAAAATGATAGATGGAGACCAAGGGATGAATACACTACGCAGATTCAGAAGGATGTAGGTTGCAGTAAGTACTGGTAGATGAAGAAGCTTGCACAGGATAGAGTAGCGTGGAGAGCTGCATCAAACCAGTCTCACGACTGAAGACCACAACAACAACAACAACATATCACTGAGTAAGTGGTTAAAAAAGCTTCTGTTGCAGTGTTGTGCACCTCTTTCTGTGCTAAAGACAACCTTAATGTACATCAGTGAATGTCATTTTTTTCTTATAGTATTGTAATTTTGCATCTCATTGTTCTTTTCGAACTGCAGTGGCTTGTTTGCAACAAACTTCATGGCGGAATAGATTACTGTGTAGTAGTAGCCAGAATGTCCTACTCCTTAAACAGATCTTTACAAGATTATCGCGGGTGTTATTCTTACAGCACGTTTTTGGGCAAAGAAGACCTTTTTTCTTAAAGATGAGTTACCCCAGAACATTATTATTACTGAATGGAAATAAGCAAAATATATCAACTTACTGATTTTTCTCTCCCCAAAATTTGCTATGATTCTAACTGCAAATGTGGCTGAACTAAGTTGTTTTAGGAGTTCCAAAAGTGTTTTTTTTTCATTTTAAATTTTCATCAACATGGACACCTAAGAATTTTGAAGATTCCACCCTATGTATTATTTCATCACCATGTGTTGCACTTATCGCTGGTGCAGTACCCCTAGAGGCGCAGAAGTGAAAGTGAGGTGTCTTAGTAAAATTCAGGGTGAGACCATTCGCAGAAAACCAGTCAATGATACTTTTGAGAACTTTGTTCATCATTTCTTTCATTTAAGTGTGTATACTGGGAGAGATTATAATACTGGTGTCATCCGCAAAAAGAACTAAATCTGGTTGTTGTACATTAGACGATGGATTATTATATATGAGAAACAGCAGTGGACCTAAGATTCATCCTTGGGGAAACCCATATGAGATTCTCCGCAGTCAGAATTATGTCCCTGGATTCTGTTGGCTGAATTACTACTTAGTACGGCTTCCTGCATTCTTTTGGTTAGAAACGACAATATCCATTCGTTGGCTGTACCATCAATCCCATAAATCTTCAATTTATTTAGGAGTATACTATGATTCACACAATCAAATGTGTTGATGCTATTCGTCCACGAGACGAAGAGGGCCATAGACACGGGTTCCCAGGTAGATGCCCTGTTTCTTGACTTCCGCAATGCGTTTGATACAGTTCCCCACAGTCGTTTAATGAACGAAGTAAGAGTATATGGACTATCAGACCATTTGTGCGATTGGATTGAAGAGTTCCTAGATAACAGAACGCAGCATGTCATTCTCAATGGAGAGAAGTCTTTCGAAGTAAGAGTGATTTCAGGTGTGCCGCAGGGAAGTGTCGTAGGACCGTTGCTACTCACAATATACATAAATGACCTGGTGGGTGACATCGGAAGTTCACTGAGGCTTTTTGCGGATGATGCAGTGGTATATCGAGAGGTTGTAACAATGGAAAATTGTACTGAAATGCAGGAGGATCTGCAACGAATTGACGCATGGTACAGGGAATGGCAATTGAATCTCAATGTAGACAAGTGTAATGTGCTGCGAATACACAGAAAGAAAGATTCTTTATCATTTAGCTACAATATAGCAGATCAGCGACTGGAAGCAGTTAATTCCATAAATTATCTGGGAGTAGGCATTTGAAGTGATCTAAAATGGAATGATCATATAAAGTTTATCATCAGTAAAGCAGATGCCAGACTGAGGTTCATTGGAAGAATCCTAAGAAAATGCAATCCGAAAAGAAAGGAAGTAGGTTACAGTACGCTTGTTCGCCCACTGCTTGAATACTGCTCAGCAGTGTGGGATCCGTACCAGATAGGGGTGATAGAAGAGATAGAGAAGATACAACGGAGAGCAGCTTCGTTACAGGATCATTTAGTAATTGTGAAAGCGTTACGGAGATTATAGATGAACTCCAGTGGAAGACTCTGCAGGAGAGACGCTCAGTAGCTCGGTACGGGCTTTTGATAAAGTTTCGAGAACATACCTTCACCGTGCAGTCAAGCAGTATATTGCTCCCTCCTACGTATATCTCGCGAAGAGACCATGAGGATAAAATCAGAGATATTAGAGCCCACACAGAGGCACACCGACAACCATTCTTTCCACGAATAATACGGGACTGCAATAGAAGAGAGAACCGATAGAGGTACTCAAGGTCGCCTCCGCCATACAGCGTCAGGTGACTTGCGGAGTATAGATGTAGATGTAGATGTAGATGTAGAGGGGGAAGGGAGTCGGTCGTGCCGTTTCAAAGGAATCATGCCGGTATTTGCATGAAGCGATTTAGGGAAATCACCGAAAATGTAAATCACGTTTGCTGGACGCGGGTTTGAACCGACGTCCAGTGTGCTAAGCACTGCGCCACCTTGCTCAGTTTCATGTTCAAGCTGCATATTAATGGCCTTGCAGACAGTATTAACAGTAACCTCATATTTTTGCCGATGATGCAGTTATCTATAATGAAGCACTGCCTGAAAGCAGCTGGATAAATATTCAGTCAGATCTTGATATGGTTTCGAAGTGGTGCAAAGATTGGCAACTTGATTTGAGTGTTCATGAACCGTGAATTTATTTACTTTCAAAATCTTTTCGTAAAAAAATGGTTCAAATGGCTCTGAGCACTATGCGACTTAACTTCTGAGGTCATCAGTCGCCTATAACCTAACTAACCTAAGGACATCGCACACATCCCTGCCCGAGGCAGGATTCGAACCTGCGACCGGAGTTTTTTTGATGACGAGATATACGTTAAGTTCTCTAAGGCTGGAACAGCATTAAGGAACAGCTCAGTAGGCAACACAGTTGAAGAGAAATGGGCATTTCTAAAATGGGGAATCACAGAAGTTGAAAAGAAAAACATAGGTACAAAGAAGGTAACTGCGAAGAAACCATGGGGAACAGAAGAAATACTTCGGCATCAATGAAAGAAGGCAGTACAAAAATGTTCAGGGAAATTTAGGAAATCATAAATACAAATCGCTGAGGAATGAAATAAATAGGAAGTGCAGGGAAGCTAAGACGAAATGGCTGCATGAGAAACGTGAAGAAATCGAATTTGAAATCATTGTCAGAAGGACTGACTCAACATACGGGAAAGTAAAAATAACCTTCGGTGGAATTAAAAGCAAGCGTAGTAACATAAAGAGTGCAATGGGAATTCCACTGTTAAATACAGAGGAGATGACGGAACGGATAGGTGGAAAGAGTACATTGAAGGCCTCTATTAGGCGGAAGGTCTCTGATTGGATAGAAGAAGAAAGAGGAGTCGATTTAGAAGGGCTAGGGGATCAAGTATTGGAATCAGAGGAACTAAGATCAAATCAGGTAGAAGGGATAGATAACATTCCATCAGAATTTTTAATAATAATTAGGGAAATTGGCAACAAAAGGACTATTAACTTCGGTGTGCTGAATATATGAGTCAGGCGTCATACCGTCTGACTTTCGGAAAAAAATATCATCCACACAAATCCGAAGACGGCAAGAGCTGACAAGTGCGAGAATCTATCACACAATCAGCTTAACAGCTCAAACATCAAAATTGCTGGCAAGAATAATACGACGATCGTCCAATAAGTAATGCCCCAAATTTTTTAAAAAGCCATTAACAGACCTAGACAAACCTCCTTGTTGGAACTGCATATCTGATGTTTCTTCTGTTCGCTGGTGAAGTTTCGATCCGTCTCTGGCAGATGGCAGAGCCGTAGTGCAACGTCAAAATGGCGCCTACATTGAACTCACGTTAAAGCAGCGTGCTGTTTTGCAAAAACAGACATAATGTCCTTTGGGACAACAGCAGTCAGTGAAATTATAATGTTACTTAAAAACCGTCTTGATTGCAAATATTTTTATTCATATGACCGGTTTCGGTTCATTCAGAACCATCTTCAGATCTGATATTTCAGTTACAGGAGTAACCCGTCCGAATCCAGCAGTTTTCACATGCTACGATGTGACGTCACATCGTAGCATGTGAAAACTGCTGGATTCGGACGGGTTACTCCTGTAACTGAAATATCAGATCTGAAGATGGTTCTGAATGAACCGAAACCGGGCATATGAATAAAAATATTTGCAATCAACAGCGTGCTGTTATTGAATTCTTGACTGAACAAAAAGAGACCATGGTGAACATCGATAAATGTTTGTGTGCAGTGTATTGCGATGTTGCAGCTGATAGGAGTACAGTTTTGCGATGGGTTAAGAAAGCTAGAGCTTCAGGAAATGCAGAAACAGAGCTCCACGACCAACCAGGCTCGGGACGTCCTGTCACAGCCACTGCTGCAGACGTGCTGAATCATGCGGATGCCATTATTCGTGCCGACCGGCGCATCACAATTCGACAACTGGCTCCACAGTTGTCGGTCAGCATTGGAAGTGCGTCGGCAATGATCGAGACTCTCGGATATTCAAAGCGCTGCTCGCGATGGGTCCATCAATGCTCACAGCTGACCACAAGATTCAAAGAAAGGCCATTTCAGCTGAATTGTCGAAGCCTTTTGAGACCGACGGTGAGTCCTTTCTGTGTCACGGATAGTTACGGGGAACGAAACCTGGGTGCACCACTTTACGCCAGAAACAAAAAGGAGGTCCATGGGGTGGCATGATCCTCGTTAAAAAAGAGTCAGGAGAACCCTGCCGGAAAACTCATGATGACAGTCTTCTGGGAAAGTGATGGCGTCATTCTCGTGGATGTGATGCCAAGGGGGTCAACCATCAATTCAGATGCATACGTGAAGAGTCTGAATAAACTCAAGAATCGTTTCCGACGTGTTCGAACGGACAAGAATACAGCAGAAATCTTGCTCCAACACGATAATGCACGCCCGTACACACAAGTCTGAGAAACCGGGAACACACTGCCAAATTGGGTTGGACGTCGTTGCCTCATCCACCCTATAGTCCAGAGCTGGCACCCTCGGACTTGCATCTCTTTGGGCCGCTTAGAGATTCTCTACGGGGAACACACTTTGAAGATGACGAGAGTGTCAGTCATGCAGTGAAAACATAGCAACGTCTACAGCACAAGAGCGTTTAGCAGCAAGCAACACATGACCTTCCACAAAGATCCCTCTTCATGTTCTTCGATTCTTACAACACAGTTTGGTTTATGCACAATATAAAGGAAATTAGCGCTCCGACGGAAATGTATACAGCCGGCAGCGGTGGTCTCGCGGTTCTAGGCGCGCAGTCCGGAGCCGTGCGACTGTTACGGTCGCAGGTTCGAATCCTGCCTCGGGCATGGATGTGTGTGATGTCATTAGGTTAGTTAGGTTTAAGTAGTTCTAAGATCTAGGGGACTGATGACCACAGCAGTTGAGTCCCATAGTGCTCAGAGCCATTTGAACCATTTGAAATGTATACATGCTCGTTTTTTCCCCGCGCTGTTCGAGAGTGGAATAATAGAGAATTATTGCGTAGGTGCCTCGATGAACCCTCTGCCACACACTTAAGGGCGATTTGTAGGGGTATCCATGTAGACGTACACTGAAGAGCTAAAGAAACTGGTACGCGTGAACAGACTGGATGGTTACGTTGAGTGTCACCTGCCAGATTCGCATCTAGAAATATCAGGGATCCCATATCACTCCAACTGCACAAGCGTCTTAGCATTACAGAGCCTCCACAGCATGAACATGATCAATGGATTCATGAGGTTGTCTCCATACCCGTACACGTCCATCCGCTCGATACAATTTGAAAAGAGACTCGTCCGACAAGGCAACATGTTTCCGGTTATCAACAGTCCAATGTCGGTGTTGACGGTTCCAGCGAGGCTTAAAGCTTTGCGTTATGCAGATATCAAGGGTACACGAGTAGGCCTTAGGCTCCGAAAGCCCATATCGCTGATGTTTCGTTGAATGGTTCGCACGATGACACTTGTTGATGGCCCAACATTGAAATGTGCAGCGATTTGCGGAAGGGCTGTACTTGTGTCACGTTGAATAATTCTCTTCAGTCGTCGTCGCTCCCAGTCTTGCATGATGTTTTTCCGGCCACCGCGATGTCGGAGATTTGATGTTTTACCGGAATCCTTACATTCACGAACACTCATGAGTTGGTCGTACGGGAAAATCCCAGCTTCGTCGCTAACTCAGAAATGTTGTGTCCCATCGCTCGTGCACCGACTATAACACCACGTTAAAAGTCTTGATAACCTGCCATTGTAGCAGCAGTAATCGATCTACGAGCTGCGCTAGACTCATGTTGTCTTATATAGGAGTTGCCGCCCGCAGCGCCGTGTTCTGCCTGTTTATATATCTCTGTATTTCAACACGCATGCTTTGACCAGTTTCTTTGGGACGTCAGTGTAGAGGTAGATTTTGTTTCAGAAATCTTAGCATTTCACTGCATGCTGACGGTATATGTGGAGCACAATGGTCCGCAGATACACACGAGGAGCCAAGGAAGTGTTGGCAAATTTAGATGCGGTTCAAGTGCACTACTGCGCATTAAAACTGCTACAACAAGAAGAAATGCAGATGGTAAACGAGTATTCATTGGACAAATATATTATACTAGAACTGACATGTGATTACATTTTCACGCAATTTGGGTGCATAGATCCTGAGAAATCAGTACCCAGAACAACCACCTCTGACCATAATAAGGGCCTCGATACGCCTGGGCATTGAGTCAAACAGAGCTCGGATGGCATGTACAGGTACAGCTGACCATGCAGCTTCAACACGATATCACAGTTCATAAAGAGTAGTGTCTGGCGTATTGTGACGAGCCAGTTGCTCGGCCACCACTGACCAGACGTTTTCAGTTCGTGAGAGATCTGGAGAATGTGCTGGTCAGGGCAGCACTCGAACATTTTCTGTGTCCATAAAAGCCCGTACAGGACCTGCAACATGCGGTCGTGTATTATCCTGCTGAAATGTAGGGTTTCGCAGGGATCGAATGAAGGGTAGAGCCACGGGTCGGAACACATCTGAAATGTAACATCCACTGTTCAAAGTGCCGTCAATGCGAACAAGAGGTGACCGAGACGTGTTACCAATGGCACCCCATACCATCACGCCGGGTGATACGCCAGTATGGCGATGACGAATACACGCTTCCAATGTGCGTTCAGCGCGATGTCGCCAAACACGGATGCGATCATCACGATGGTGTAAACACAACCTGGATTCATCCGAAAAAATGACGTTTTGCCATTCGTGCACCCAAGTTCGTCGTCGGGTACACCATCGCAGACGCTCCTGTCTTTGATGCAGCGTCAAGATTATCCGCAGCCACGGTCTCCGAGCTGATAGTCCGTGCTGCTGCAAACGTCGTCGAACTGTTCGTGCAGATGGTTGTTGTCTCGCAAACGTCCCCATCTGTTGACTCAGGGATCGAGACGTGGCTGCACGATCCGTTACAGCCTTGCGGATAAGATGCCTGTCATCTTGACTGCTAGTGATACAAGGCCGTTGGCATCCAGCACGGCGTTCCGTATTACCCTCCTGAACCCACCGATTCCGTATTTTGCTAATAGTCATTGGATCTCGACCAACGCGAGCAGCAGTGTCGCGATACGATAAACCGAAATCGCGATAGGCTACAATCCGACCTTTATCAAAGTCGGAAACGTGATGGTACGCATTTCTCCTCCTTACACAAGGCATCACAACAATGTTTCAGCAGGCAACGCCGGTCAGCTGCTGTTTGAGAAATGGGTTGGAAAGTTTCCTCATGTCAGCACGTTGTAGGTGTCGCCACCGGCGCCAACCTTGTGTGGATGCTCTGAAAAGCTAATCACTTGCATATCACAGCATCTTCTTCCTGTTGGTCAATTTTCGCGTCTGTAGCACGTTATCTTCGTGGTGTAGCAATTTTAATGGGCAGTAGTGTATATATGGATCGTTAGCTGAAATAGGCGTGGCTGGTCTTGTAGTAGCTGTGACGGGGTCGGCGGCAGACTTTGATCTGTGGCTCGAAGATAATGCGTCGCCCCAACTGTTGCGCCGTGGGAGCACACACGTCGCCCACTCAAGCGACAATCACCTTTGTGGGAGTCGAACCGCAGACCTCCACCTTCAGCGCCTGGCGCTCTACCTGCAGTTCACACATGCCTCTACTGTCCGCTCTTTCTGTAACGGAGGAGACATCCACCCAGTAATCACTGGTAGACAATGCTGGTGCCAGTTTGTTGTAATGAGTGTTCAAAAAGTCTCTCCGCTGTGACATATGATTATTAGCCAGGCGTGCCGTATGATTGTTCGCCTGCCCGAGTTACTTCTCTTCAAGTGGACTCTCCCAACATTCCACTGTTTCGTTTATCTCAGCCAGAGTCAGTAGCATCTTTGGTGTGTGTCGTAACGTGTTGATATGAATGTTTAAGTTTAGTTCCTTTGTTCGTTTGTTTCGTTTAAAATGCTAACAATTGAAGAACGTGTGTTTTTAGTCGAACAAGTGTTCAAAAATGGTTCATATGGCTCTGGGCACTATGGGACTTAACAGCTGTGGTCACTAGTCCCCTAGAACTTAGAACTACTTAAACCTAACTAACCTAAGGACATCCACACATCCATGCCCAGGATTCGAACCTGCGATCGTAGCGGTCGCGCGGTTCCAGACTGTAGCGCCTAGAACCGCTCGGCCACCCCGGCCGGCCGAACAAGTGTCCAAAGCTGGCGGTAAATACACTGATTCAGTTCGTCAAACATTTGATTTAGTTTTCCCGGACACTCCCTCATCACGATTCTGTGCAATATTTGAATAACAAATTTCGAAGTACGGCTTCAGTGACAGATGCACCGAGAAGTGGTCGTCCTAGCGTTTTGTCTAAGGATAAACTACTCGATGTTTCCGATAAATGTCCACGAGTCCCAAAAAGTCAGTAAGAAAACTCGCCCGGGAAATTGATGTAAGTGTCGGAACAGACCACACAGCTATAAGAAAAAAAAATTACAACTTTTCCCATACAAAGTGACAGTCTTGCAAGAACTGAAAAATACTGATCATGGCAAGAGACTGAATTATTGTCAATGGTTCAAAAATTTCGTTCCACAAAATGGAAGGGATATTCTTAATGAAACGTTTTTCACTGATGAGGGCGTGGTTTCGTTTATGTGCGTACATGAACTCGTAAAATTCTCGTGTGTGGAGTACTGAAAATCCATTGTGTATTCATGAGGAACCACTTCATTCTGTGAAAATAGGGGTTCGGATTGCAATTTCTAGACGTCGGATTGTGGGTCCCATATTTTTCAAGGAAACAATAAAGGCACAACGATACTGCAGTGATATTCTGTGCCGTTTCATAGGAGAACTTGCGTTAAGTGAAATATTGGACGGTTATTTTCAACAAGATGGTGCACCCGCGCATACAGCTCGCGTTTCAATGTCACTGCTTGCTGATGTTTTTGGTGATGGCGTAATTTCACAGGGACTTTGGCCTCCACAATCGCCTGACCTAACACCACCTGACTTTTTCTTCTGGGGTGCAGCGAAAGCAACCGTCTATAAAAACCGTCCAGAATCCATCGATGAACTGAAAACTTCAATATAGACTTTCACTGCTTCTGTTACAGAAGAAATGTTACAGCTTGCGTTTGGAAACATTATTAGACGAATTGAACTGTGTATTCAACAACAGGGGGAACACTTTCAACATTTAATGTGGAAATTTGTAAGTAAAAATGAATATACAATAAATTAATACCTTGTATTTCACTGAGTTTCATTTCGGTATATTCACTGGGGCATACGGCACTCGCAGCTAACAATCATACGGCACTGCGGAGAGATTCCTTGGAACACCCTGTACAATTGTGGAATTAATTTTCTGCTGACGTATTATTAAGTTTTTGGAGAACTAAGATCTCTGCTACAAAAAAACTACATGGATTCCGCAAACAAAGTTCTTGCGAAACTCAGCCCACTCTGTTCGTGCATGAGGTCGATACCGCCATAGACAAACGAACCAGGTTGATGGCAAGTTCCTCGAGTTCAGGAAGGCGTCCGATACACTTCCTCACTGCAGTTTACCGATTGAAAGTACGACGTAACTTACTTTCAGTGGAGATTCCTTAATGTACTGCGGACGTCCTTTGACACAAAAACTCAACATGTCACTCTGAACGGAAAAAAGGCGACAGATATAATGTTAATTTCATCAGTGGTATAGGGCAAGTGTTTATCTAGAGTGTAGCGTTCGTTTGAAAATTTTCCTTCGGTTTTGCGCCGGCCGCGGTAGTCTCGCGGTTCTAGGCGCGTAGTCTGGAGCTGTGCGACTGCTACGGTCGCAGGTTCGAATCCTGCCTCGGGCATGGATGTGTGTGATGTCCTTAGGTTAGTTAGGTTTAAGTAGTTCTACGTTCTAGGGAACTGACGACCATAGATGTCCCATAGTGCTCAGAGCCATTTGAACCATTTTTTTCTTCAGTTTTGCCTCGCTATACATCAGATAACATCATTTCCTTTTTGTTGCAGGTAAGCAAGAAAAGTCACACTTCAGAACAGACTCAACATCCAAGAGACAACGATTCTGGGGAAGGTATGTGACGCTTTTTATTTTAGCTGTTGGCTGCCTTACACTGGCTATCACAAAACCACAATCGAATTTGATCCGAGAATTTTATTTCTCGAACTAACTGTTATGGCATTAATGCCACACGTGGATGGGATTTTATCTCCATTACAGAAAGCAGGGGGTCTCATTAAGAAACTGTACCTCAGGAATGAAATTATCCCCAGAAAGAGGAAAATAACGTGTGGAGTGCCACAGGAGTCGGTTCTTGGTCCACTCTCATTTCTGATGTTCATAAATGATTTTCCTATAACTTTAATCGGCTGTTCAATGACTCTAATGTTTCCTGATGGCACAAGCATACTAATCAAGGTAAAACCCTAGCAGGCTCAGATCAGAAGATATTCAAATATTTCTGAAATTTGTTTGCAGCTAACAGTTTTAGTCGTAATCTCACAAAGATGCAATTTCAGACCTGTAAGCGCCAGAAGTACACGCCAATGGTGACACACTGGATGAAGTAGTGTAAAACTCCTTCTTTCAAAATCAATAACAAATTGAAGTCATTACATGGAAAAAGCAATCGAGAAGCTCACTTCACAGTGTTGTGGCCTTAGAAACATTTCCAAAACACACGTTTGCGTATCTTACCGCTGTTCTCTTATGGAATTATCTTCTGGAGCATTGCACTTAAGGTAAATGGTGAAATTACAATGAAATACAGAGCATTAGTTGCTTACAGGCGTTGATAAATATCAACGGGGACAGTTATCAACGCCTGTTAGCAGCTAATGGTCTGGATTTCATTGTAATTTCATTTTTCGAGAGCTGCAAGTTCACCAATGGTATCCGCTCTTTTGGACATGTCCGAAAGAACAGATACCATCTTCAAATAGGTAACGCTAATCGGCCATATATGAGTCTGGCGACATACCATCTGACTTTCGGGAAACCATCATCCAAACAATTCCGAAGACGGCAAGAGGTGACAAGAGCGAGAATTATCGCACAATCAGCTTAACAGCTCATGCATCGAAGCTACTTACAAGAATAATACACAGAAGAATGGAAAAGAAAATTGAGAATGCGCTAGGTGACGATCAGTTTGGCTTTAGGAAAAGTAAAGGCACGAGAGAGGCAATTCTGACGTTACGGCTAATAATGGAAGGAAGGCTAAAGAAAAATCAAGACACGTTCATAGGATTTGTTGACCTGGAAAAATCGTTCGACACTGTAAAATGGTGCAAGATGTTCGAAATGCTGAGAAAAGTAGTGGTAAGCTTATGGGGAGAGACATGTCGCATGCAATATGTACAACAGCGAAGAGGAAATAAGAGTGGACGATCAAGAACGAAGTGCTCGTATTAAGAAGGGAGTAAGACAAGGCTGTAGCCTTTCGCCCCTACTCTTCAATCTGTACATCGAGGAAGCAATGATGGAAATAAAAGAAAGGTTCAGGAGTGGAATTAAAATACAAGGTGAAAGGATATCAATGATACGATTCGCTGATGACATTGCTATCGTGAGTGAAAGTGAAGAAGAATTAAATGATCTGCTGGACGGAATGAAGTCTAATGAGTACACAGTATGGTTTGAGAGTAAATCGGAGAAAGACGAGGGTAATGAGAAGTAGTAGAAATGAGAACAGCGAGAAACTTAACATCAGGATTGATGGTTACAAAGTCAATGAAGTTAAGGAATTCTGCTACCTAGGCAGTAAAATAACCAATAACGGACGGAGCAAGGAGGACATCAAAAGCAGACTCGCTATGGCCAAAAAGGCATTTCTGGCCAAGAGAAGTCTACTAATATCAAATACCGGCCTCAATTTGAGGAAGAAATTTCTGAGGATGTACGTCTGGAGTACAGCATTGTATGGTAGTGAAACATGGACT
The DNA here is from genome assembly GCF_023897955.1 of Schistocerca gregaria. NCBI lineage: Eukaryota > Metazoa > Arthropoda > Insecta > Orthoptera > Acrididae > Schistocerca > Schistocerca gregaria. The sequence goes on along the minus strand of NC_064930.1, from coordinate 104,183,628 downwards.
GTGGGAAAACCGGAACAGAAGATAATCGAAGCATTTGAGATGTGGTGCTATGGACAAATGTTGAAAATTAGGTGGACTGATACGGTAAGGAATGAGGAGGTTCTACGCAGAATCGGAGAGGAAAGGAATATGTGGAAAACACTGACAAGGAGAAGGGACAGGATGGTAGGACATCTCTTACGACATGAGGGAATGACTTCCATGGTACTAGAGGGAGCTGTAGAGGGCAAAAACTGTAGAGGAAGACAGAGATTGGAATACGTCAAGCAAATAATTGAGGACGTAGGTTGCAAGTGCTAGTCTGAGATGAAGAGGTTGGCACAGGAAAGGAATTCGTGGCGGGCCGCATCAAACCAGTCAGTAGACTGATGACAAAAAAAAGAAAAAAATCGGCCATAATCTTCTTCAGTGGGGATGCACTCACACTACTCAAACTCTTATGGGAATCGGTAGATTGACTGCCGCGATTAATAAGCGTAGTGGGCAGGGACACTGCAACTGTAGTGTGTGGTCGGTGAGTTGGAAATGTCTGTCTCACGGGGAGTGTGCCAGAGGTAAGTCTCTACAGTCGCACTTTCCTCCGTGATCTCGATGGCTCAGTCGGATGGAGCGTCTGCCAATTAACCAGGTGATCCTGGGTTCGGGTCCCGGTCGGAGAACACATTTTCAACTGTCCCCGTTGATATTTATCAACCCCTGTAAGCAGATAAAGGTCTAGATTTCATTGTAATTTCATTCTTCGAGAGCTGCAAGATCACCAGTGGTATGTGTTCTTTCGGACTCGTGTTCATTCAGCAGAAGTTAACTCTAAGAGCATTTTCTTACGTAGATGACTGCGCATCCTGCAGAAGGCTTGTGTCGGGTCTGGAATTCTCACACTCGCTTTCCAACACGTTTGTTGCTTAACGATATTCTAAGACAACAGACCATGAACGCCCAACGGTACTGATCGGGCGCCGTGTCATCCACAGCCAACCTAGCGTCACTGGATGCGGATATGGAGAGGCATGCTGTCAACACACCGCACTCCCGGCCGATTTGGCAGTTTATTGAGAAAAAAATACAAGTTTTGCATCACCTCGGTTCTGAGAGTTCCGGAACCTGTACAGAAAATTGGAATGGAGTTCAACATATCATTTCCATCGTTTTTATTTCTCATGAAAACCACACATTGCTTGTTGTACCACCATACAGCAAGACCTTCAGAGGTGGTGGTCCAGATTGCTGTACGCGCCGGTACCTCTAATATCCAGCAGCACGTCCTCTTGCACTGATGCACGCCTGTACTCGTCGTGACATACTATCCACAAGTTCATCAAGGCACTGTCGGTCGAGATTGTCCCACACCTCAACGGCGATTCTGCGTAGATCCCTCAGAGTGGTTGGTGGGTCACGTCGTCCAAAGACAGCCCTTTTCAATCTATCCCAGGCATGTTCGATAGGGTTCATGTCATCCACAGCCAACAGGCGTCACTGGATGCGGATATGGAGAGGCATGCGGTCAACACACCGCACTCCCGGCCGATTTGGCAGTTTATTGAGAAAAAAATACAAGTTTTGCATCACCTCGGTTCCGAGAGTTCCGGAACCTGTACAGGAAATTGGAATGGAGTTCAACATATCATTTCCATCGTTTTTACTGCTCATGAAAACCATACATTGCTTATTGTACTACCATACAGCAAGACCTTCAGAGATGGTGGTCCAGATTGCTGTACGCGCCGGTACCTCTAATATCCAGCAGCACGTCCTCTTGCACTGATGCACGCCTGTACTCGTCGTGACATACTATCCACAAGTTCATCAAGGCACTGTCGGTCGAGATTGTCCCACACCTCAACGGCGATTCTGCGTAGATCCCTCAGAGTGGTTGGTGGGTCACGTCGTCCAAAGACAGCCCTTTTCAATCTATCCCAGGCATGTTCGATAGGGTTCATGTCATCCACAGCCAACAGGCGTCACTGGATGCGGATATGGAGAGGCATGCGGTCAACACACCGCACTCCCGGCCGATTTGGCAGTTTATTGAGAAAAAAATACAAGTTTTGCATCACCTCGGTTCCGAGAGTTCCGGAACCTGTACAGGAAATTGGAATGGAGTTCAACATATCATTTCCATCGTTTTTACTGCTCATGAAAACCATACATTGCTTATTGTACTACCATACAGCAAGACCTTCAGAGATGGTGGTCCAGATTGCTGTACGCGCCGGTACCTCTAATATCCAGCAGCACGTCCTCTTGCACTGATGCACGCCTGTACTCGTCGTGACATACTATCCACAAGTTCATCAAGGCACTGTTGGTCGAGATTGTCCCACACCTCAACGGCGATTCTGCGTAGATCCCTCAGAGTGGTTGGTGGGTCACGTCGTCCAAAGACAGCCCTTTTCAATCTATCCCAGGCATGTTCGATAGGGTTCATGTCATCCACAGCCAACAGGCGTCACTGGATGCGGATATGGAGAGGCATGCGGTCAACACACCGCACTCCCGGCCGATTTGGCAGTTTATTGAGAAAAAAATACAAGTTTTGCATCACCTCGGTTCCGAGAGTTCCGGAACCTGTACAGAAAATTGGAATGGAGTTCAACATATCATTTCCATCGTTTTTACTGCTCATGAAAACCATACATTACTTACTGTACCACCATACAGCAAGACCTTCAGAGGTGGTGGTCCAGATTGCTGTACGCGCCGGTACCTCTAATATCCAGCTTCACGTCCTCTTGCACTGATGCACGCCTGTACTCGTCGTGACATACTATCCACAAGTTCATCAAGGCACTGTCGGTCGAGATTGTCCCACACCTCAACGGCGATTCTGCGTAGATCCCTCAGAGTGGTTGGTGGGTCACGTCGTCCAAAGACAGCCCTTTTCAATCTATCCCAGGCATGTTCGATAGGGTTCATGTCATCCACAGCCAACAGGCGTCACTGGATGCGGATATGGAGAGGCATGCGGTCAACACACCGCACTCCCGGCCGATTTGGCAGTTTATTGAGAAAAAATACAAGTTTTGCATCATCTCGGTTCTGAGAGTTCCGGAACCTGTACAGAAAATTGGAATGGAGTTCAACATATCATTTCCATCGTTTTTACTGCTCATGAAAACCATACATTGCTTATTGTACCACCATACAGCAAGACCTTCAGAGATGGTGGTCCAGATTGCTGTACGCGCCGGTACCTCTAATATCCAGCATCACGTCCTCTTGCACTGATGCACGCCTGTACTCGTCGTGACATACTATCCACAAGTTCATCAAGGCACTGTTGGTCGAGATTGTCCCACACCTCAACGGCGATTCTGCGTAGATCCCTCAGAGTGGTTGGTGGGTCACGTCGTCCAAAGACAGCCCTTTTCAATCTATCCCAGGCATGTTCGATAGGGTTCATGTCATCCACAGCCAACAGGCGTCACTGGATGCGGATATGGAGAGGCATGCGGTCAACACACCGCACTCCCGGCAGATTTGGCAGTTTATTGAGAAAAAATACAAGTTTTGCATCACCTCGGTTCCGAGAGTTCCGGAACCTGTACAGAAAATTGGAATGGAGTTGAACATATCATTTCCATCGTTTTTACTGCTCATGAAAACCATACATTGCTTATTGTACCACCATACAGCAAGACCTTCAGAGATGGTGGTCCAGATTGCTGTACGCGCCGGTACCTCTAATATCCAGCATCACGTCCTCTTGCACTGATGCACGCCTGTACTCGTCGTGACATACTATCCACAAGTTCATCAAGGCACTGTTGGTCGAGATTGTCCCACACCTCAACGGCGATTCTGCGTAGATCCCTCAGAGTGGTTGGTGGGTCACGTCGTCCAAAGACAGCCCTTTTCAATCTATCCCAGGCATGTTCGATAGGGTTCATGTCATCCACAGCCAACAGGCGTCACTGGATGCGGATATGGAGAGGCATGCGGTCAACACACCGCACTCCCGGCTGATTTGGCAGTTTACTGAGAAAAAATACAAGTTTTGCATCACCTCGGTTCCGAGAGTTCCGGAACCTGTACAGAAAATTGGAATGGAGTTCAACATATCATTTCCATCGTTTTTACTGCTCATGAAAACCATACATTACTAATTGTACCACAATACAGCAAGACCTTCAGAGGTGGTGGTCCAGATTGCTGTACGCGCCGGTACCTCTAATATCCAGCAGCACGTCCTCTTGCACTGATGCACGCCTGTACTCGTCGTGACATACTATCCACAAGTTCATCAAGGCACTGTTGGTCGAGATTGTCCCACACCTCAACGGCGATTCTGCGTAGATCCCTCAGAGTGGTTGGTGGGTCACATCGTCCAAAGACAGCCCTTTTCAATCTATCCCAGGCATGTTCGATAGGGTTCATGTCATCCACAGCCAACAGGCGTCACTGGATGCGGATATGGAGAGGCATGCGGTCAACACACCGCACTCCCGGCCGATTTGGCAGTTTATTGAGAAAAAAATACAAATTTTGCATCACCTCGGTTCCGAGAGTTCCGGAACCTGTACAGAAAATTGGAATGGAGTTCAACATATCATTTCCATCGTTTTTACTGCTCATGAAAACCATACATTGCTTATTGTACTACCATACAGCAAGACCTTCAGAGATGGTGGTCCAGATTGCTGTACGCGCCGGTACCTCTAATATCCAGCAGCACGTCCTCTTGCACTGATGCACGCCTGTACTCGTCGTGACATACTATCCACAAGTTCATCAAGGCACTGTTGGTCGAGATTGTCCCACACCTCAACGGCGATTCTGCGTAGATCCCTCAGAGTGGTTGGTGGGTCACATCGTCCAAAGACAGCCCTTTTCAATCTATCCCAGGCATGTTCGATAGGGTTCATGTCATCCACAGCCAACAGGCGTCACTGGATGCGGATATGGAGAGGCATGCGGTCAACACACCGCACTCCCGGCCGATTTGGCAGTTTATTGAGAAAAAAATACAAATTTTGCATCACCTCGGTTCCGAGAGTTCCGGAACCTGTACAGAAAATTGGAATGGAGTTCAACATATCATTTCCATCGTTTTTACTGCTCATGAAAACCATACATTGCTTATTGTACTACCATACAGCAAGACCTTCAGAGATGGTGGTCCAGATTGCTGTACGCGCCGGTACCTCTAATATCCAGCTTCACGTCCTCTTGCACTGATGCACGCCTGTACTCGTCGTGACATACTATCCACAAGTTCATCAAGGCACTGTTGGTCGAGATTGTCCCACACCTCAACGGCGATTCTGCGTAGATCCCTCAGAGTGGTTGGTGGGTCACGTCGTCCAAAGACAGCCCTTTTCAATCTATCCCAGGCATGTTCGATAGGGTTCATGTCATCCACAGCCAACAGGCGTCACTGGATGCGGATATGGAGAGGCATGCGGTCAACACACCGCACTCCCGGCTGATTTGGCAGTTTACTGAGAAAAAATACAAGTTTTGCATCACCTCGGTTCCGAGAGTTCCGGAACCTGTACAGAAAATTGGAATGGAGTTCAACATATCATTTCCATCGTTTTTACTGCTCATGAAAACCATACATTACTTATTGTACCACAATACAGCAAGACCTTCAGAGATGGTGGTCCAGATTGCTGTACGCGCCGGTACCTCTAATATCCAGCTTCACGTCCTCTTGCACTGATGCACGCCTGTACTCGTCGTGACATACTATCCACAAGTTCATCAAGGCACTGTTGGTCGAGATTGTCCCACACCTCAACGGCGATTCTGCGTAGATCCCTCAGAGTGGTTGGTGGGTCACATCGTCCAAAGACAGCCCTTTTCAATCTATCCCAGGCATGTTCGATAGGGTTCATGTCATCCACAGCCAACAGGCGTCACTGGATGCGGATATGGAGAGGCATGCGGTCAACACACCGCACTCCCGGCCGATTTGGCAGTTTATTGAGAAAAAAATACAAATTTTGCATCACCTCGGTTCCGAGAGTTCCGGAACCTGTACAGAAAATTGGAATGGAGTTCAACATATCATTTCCATCGTTTTTACTGCTCATGAAAACCATACATTGCTTATTGTACTACCATACAGCAAGACCTTCAGAGATGGTGGTCCAGATTGCTGTACGCGCCGGTACCTCTAATATCCAGCTTCACGTCCTCTTGCACTGATGCACGCCTGTACTCGTCGTGACATACTATCCACAAGTTCATCAAGGCACTGTTGGTCGAGATTGTCCCACACCTCAACGGCGATTCTGCGTAGATCCCTCAGAGTGGTTGGTGGGTCACGTCGTCCAAAGACAGCCCTTTTCAATCTATCCCAGGCATGTTCGATAGGGTTCATGTCATCCACAGCCAACAGGCGTCACTGGATGCGGATATGGAGAGGCATGCGGTCAACACACCGCACTCCCGGCTGATTTGGCAGTTTACTGAGAAAAAATACAAGTTTTGCATCACCTCGGTTCCGAGAGTTCCGGAACCTGTACAGAAAATTGGAATGGAGTTCAACATATCATTTCCATCGTTTTTACTGCTCATGAAAACCATACATTACTTATTGTACCACAATACAGCAAGACCTTCAGAGGTGGTGGTCCAGATTGCTGTACGCGCCGGTACCTCTAATATCCAGCAACACGTCCTCTTGCACTGATGCACGCCTGTACTCGTCGTGACATACTATCCACAAGTTCATCAAGGCACTGTTGGTCGAGATTGTCCCACACCTCAACGGCGATTCTGCGTAGATCCCTCAGAGTGGTTGGTGGGTCACATCGTCCAAAGACAGCCCTTTTCAATCTATCCCAGGCATGTTCGATAGGGTTCATGTCATCCACAGCCAACAGGCGTCACTGGATGCGGATATGGAGAGGCATGCGGTCAACACACCGCACTCCCGGCTGATTTGGCAGTTTACTGAGAAAAAATACAAGTTTTGCATCACCTCGGTTCCGAGAGTTCCGGAACCTGTACAGAAAATTGGAATGGAGTTCAACATATCATTTCCATCGTTTTTACTGCTCATGAAAACCATACATTGCTTATTGTACCACCATACAGCAAGACCTTCAGAGATGGTGGTCCAGATTGCTGTACGCGCCGGTACCTCTAATATCCAGCATCACGTCCTCTTGCACTGATGCACGCCTGTACTCGTCGTGACATACTATCCACAAGTTCATCAAGGCACTGTTGGTCGAGATTGTCCCACACCTCAACGGCGATTCTGCGTAGATCCCTCAGAGTGGTTGGTGGGTCACGTCGTCCAAAGACAGCCCTTTTCAATCTATCCCAGGCATGTTCGATAGGGTTCATGTCATCCACAGCCAACAGGCGTCACTGGATGCGGATATGGAGAGGCATGCGGTCAACACACCGCACTCCCGGCAGATTTGGCAGTTTATTGAGAAAAAATACAAGTTTTGCATCACCTCGGTTCCGAGAGTTCCGGAACCTGTACAGAAAATTGGAATGGAGTTGAACATATCATTTCCATCGTTTTTACTGCTCATGAAAACCATACATTGCTTATTGTACCACCATACAGCAAGACCTTCAGAGATGGTGGTCCAGATTGCTGTACGCGCCGGTACCTCTAATATCCAGCATCACGTCCTCTTGCACTGATGCACGCCTGTACTCGTCGTGACATACTATCCACAAGTTCATCAAGGCACTGTCGGTCGAGATTGTCCCACACCTCAACGGCGATTCTGCGTAGATCCCTCAGAGTGGTTGGTGGGTCACGTCGTCCAAAGACAGCCCTTTTCAATCTATCCCAGGCATGTTCGATAGGGTTCATGTCATCCACAGCCAACAGGCGTCACTGGATGCGGATATGGAGAGGCATGCGGTCAACACACCGCACTCCCGGCTGATTTGGCAGTTTACTGAGAAAAAATACAAGTTTTGCATCACCTCGGTTCCGAGAGTTCCGGAACCTGTACAGAAAATTGGAATGGAGTTCAACATATCATTTCCATCGTTTTTACTGCTCATGAAAACCATACATTACTTATTGTACCACAATACAGCAAGACCTTCAGAGGTGGTGGTCCAGATTGCTGTACGCGCCGGTACCTCTAATATCCAGCAGCACGTCCTCTTGCACTGATGCACGCCTGTACTCGTCGTGACATACTATCCACAAGTTCATCAAGGCACTGTTGGTCGAGATTGTCCCACACCTCAACGGCGATTCTGCGTAGATCCCTCAGAGTGGTTGGTGGGTCACATCGTCCAAAGACAGCCCTTTTCAATCTATCCCAGGCATGTTCGATAGGGTTCATGTCATCCACAGCCAACAGGCGTCACTGGATGCGGATATGGAGAGGCATGCGGTCAACACACCGCACTCCCGGCCGATTTGGCAGTTTATTGAGAAAAAAATACAAATTTTGCATCACCTCGGTTCCGAGAGTTCCGGAACCTGTACAGAAAATTGGAATGGAGTTCAACATATCATTTCCATCGTTTTTACTGCTCATGAAAACCATACATTGCTTATTGTACTACCATACAGCAAGACCTTCAGAGATGGTGGTCCAGATTGCTGTACGCGCCGGTACCTCTAATATCCAGCTTCACGTCCTCTTGCACTGATGCACGCCTGTACTCGTCGTGACATACTATCCACAAGTTCATCAAGGCACTGTTGGTCGAGATTGTCCCACACCTCAACGGCGATTCTGCGTAGATCCCTCAGAGTGGTTGGTGGGTCACGTCGTCCAAAGACAGCCCTTTTCAATCTATCCCAGGCATGTTCGATAGGGTTCATGCCATCCACAGCCAACAGGCGTCACTGGATGCGGATATGGAGAGGCATGCGGTCAACACACCGCACTCCCGGCTGATTTGGCAGTTTACTGAGAAAAAATACAAGTTTTGCATCACCTCGGTTCCGAGAGTTCCGGAACCTGTACAGAAAATTGGAATGGAGTTCAACATATCATTTCCATCGTTTTTACTGCTCATGAAAACCATACATTACTTATTGTACCACAATACAGCAAGACCTTCAGAGGTGGTGGTCCAGATTGCTGTACGCGCCGGTACCTCTAATATCCAGCAGCACGTCCTCTTGCACTGATGCACGCCTGTACTCGTCGTGACATACTATCCACAAGTTCATCAAGGCACTGTTGGTCGAGATTGTCCCACACCTCAACGGCGATTCTGCGTAGATCCCTCAGAGTGGTTGGTGGGTCACATCGTCCAAAGACAGCCCTTTTCAATCTATCCCAGGCATGTTCGATAGGGTTCATGTCATCCACAGCCAACAGGCGTCACTGGATGCGGATATGGAGAGGCATGCGGTCAACACACCGCACTCCCGGCCGATTTGGCAGTTTATTGAGAAAAAAATACAAATTTTGCATCACCTCGGTTCCGAGAGTTCCGGAACCTGTACAGAAAATTGGAATGGAGTTCAACATATCATTTCCATCGTTTTTACTGCTCATGAAAACCATACATTGCTTATTGTACTACCATACAGCAAGACCTTCAGAGATGGTGGTCCAGATTGCTGTACGCGCCGGTACCTCTAATATCCAGCAGCACGTCCTCTTGCACTGATGCACGCCTGTACTCGTCGTGACATACTATCCACAAGTTCATCAAGGCACTGTTGGTCGAGATTGTCCCACACCTCAACGGCGATTCTGCGTAGATCCCTCAGAGTGGTTGGTGGGTCACATCGTCCAAAGACAGCCCTTTTCAATCTATCCCAGGCATGTTCGATAGGGTTCATGTCATCCACAGCCAACAGGCGTCACTGGATGCGGATATGGAGAGGCATGCGGTCAACACACCGCACTCCCGGCCGATTTGGCAGTTTATTGAGAAAAAAATACAAATTTTGCATCACCTCGGTTCCGAGAGTTCCGGAACCTGTACAGAAAATTGGAATGGAGTTCAACATATCATTTCCATCGTTTTTACTGCTCATGAAAACCATACATTGCTTATTGTACTACCATACAGCAAGACCTTCAGAGATGGTGGTCCAGATTGCTGTACGCGCCGGTACCTCTAATATCCAGCAGCACGTCCTCTTGCACTGATGCACGCCTGTACTCGTCGTGACATACTATCCACAAGTTCATCAAGGCACTGTTGGTCGAGATTGTCCCACACCTCAACGGCGATTCTGCGTAGATCCCTCAGAGTGGTTGGTGGGTCACATCGTCCAAAGAAAGCCCTTTTCAATCTATCCCAGGCATGTTCGATAGGGTTCATGTCATCCACAGCCAACAGGCGTCACTGGATGCGGATATGGAGAGGCATGCGGTCAACACACCGCACTCCCGGCCGATTTGGCAGTTTATTGAGAAAAAAATACAAATTTTGCATCACCTCGGTTCCGAGAGTTCCGGAACCTGTACAGAAAATTGGAATGGAGTTCAACATATCATTTCCATCGTTTTTACTGCTCATGAAAACCATACATTGCTTATTGTACTACCATACAGCAAGACCTTCAGAGATGGTGGTCCAGATTGCTGTACGCGCCGGTACCTCTAATATCCAGCTTCACGTCCTCTTGCACTGATGCACGCCTGTACTCGTCGTGACATACTATCCACAAGTTCATCAAGGCACTGTTGGTCGAGATTGTCCCACACCTCAACGGCGATTCTGCGTAGATCCCTCAGAGTGGTTGGTGGGTCACGTCGTCCAAAGACAGCCCTTTTCAATCTATCCCAGGCATGTTCGATAGGGTTCATGTCATCCACAGCCAACAGGCGTCACTGGATGCGGATATGGAGAGGCATGCGGTCAACACACCGCACTCCCGGCTGATTTGGCAGTTTACTGAGAAAAAATACAAGTTTTGCATCACCTCGGTTCCGAGAGTTCCGGAACCTGTACAGAAAATTGGAATGGAGTTCAACATATCATTTCCATCGTTTTTACTGCTCATGAAAACCATACATTACTTATTGTACCACAATACAGCAAGACCTTCAGAGATGGTGGTCCAGATTGCTGTACGCGCCGGTACCTCTAATATCCAGCTTCACGTCCTCTTGCACTGATGCACGCCTGTACTCGTCGTGACATACTATCCACAAGTTCATCAAGGCACTGTTGGTCGAGATTGTCCCACACCTCAACGGCGATTCTGCGTAGATCCCTCAGAGTGGTTGGTGGGTCACGTCGTCCAAGGACAGCCCTTTTCAATCTATCCCAGGCATGTTCGATAGGGTTCATGTCATCCACAGCCAACAGGCGTCACTGGATGCGGATATGGAGAGGCATGCGGTCAACACACCGCACTCCCGGCCGATTTGGCAGTTTATTGAGAAAAAAATACAAATTTTGCATCACCTCGGTTCCGAGAGTTCCGGAACCTGTACAGAAAATTGGAATGGAGTTCAACATATCATTTCCATCGTTTTTACTGCTCATGAAAACCATACATTGCTTATTGTACTACCATACAGCAAGACCTTCAGAGATGGTGGTCCAGATTGCTGTACGCGCCGGTACCTCTAATATCCAGCTTCACGTCCTCTTGCACTGATGCACGCCTGTACTCGTCGTGACATACTATCCACAAGTTCATCAAGGCACTGTTGGTCGAGATTGTCCCACACCTCAACGGCGATTCTGCGTAGATCCCTCAGAGTGGTTGGTGGGTCACGTCGTCCAAAGACAGCCCTTTTCAATCTATCCCAGGCATGTTCGATAGGGTTCATGTCATCCACAGCCAACAGGCGTCACTGGATGCGGATATGGAGAGGCATGCGGTCAACACACCGCACTCCCGGCCGATTTGGCAGTTTATTGAGAAAAAAATACAAATTTTGCATCACCTCGGTTCCGAGAGTTCCGGAACCTGTACAGAAAATTGGAATGGAGTTCAACATATCATTTCCATCGTTTTTACTGCTCATGAAAACCATACATTGCTTATTGTACTACCATACAGCAAGACCTTCAGAGATGGTGGTCCAGATTGCTGTACGCGCCGGTACCTCTAATATCCAGCTTCACGTCCTCTTGCACTGATGCACGCCTGTACTCGTCGTGACATACTATCCACAAGTTCATCAAGGCACTGTTGGTCGAGATTGTCCCACACCTCAACGGCGATTCTGCGTAGATCCCTCAGAGTGGTTGGTGGGTCACGTCGTCCAAAGACAGCCCTTTTCAATCTATCCCAGGCATGTTCGATACGGTTCATGTCATCCACAGCCAACAGGCGTCACTGGATGCGGATATGGAGAGGCATGCGGTCAACACACCGCACTCCCGGCTGATTTGGCAGTTTACTGAGAAAAAATACAAGTTTTGCATCACCTCGGTTCCGAGAGTTCCGGAACCTGTACAGAAAATTGGAATGGAGTTCAACATATCATTTCCATCGTTTTTACTGCTCATGAAAACCATACATTACTTATTGTACCACAATACAGCAAGACCTTCAGAGATGGTGGTCCAGATTGCTGTACGCGCCGGTACCTCTAATATCCAGCTTCACGTCCTCTTGCACTGATGCACGCCTGTACTCGTCGTGACATACTATCCACAAGTTCATCAAGGCACTGTTGGTCGAGATTGTCCCACACCTCAACGGCGATTCTGCGTAGATCCCTCAGAGTGGTTGGTGGGTCACGTCGTCCAAAGACAGCCCTTTTCAATCTATCCCAGGCATGTTCGATAGGGTTCATGTCATCCACAGCCAACAGGCGTCACTGGATGCGGATATGGAGAGGCATGCGGTCAACACACCGCACTCCCGGCCGATTTGGCAGTTTATTGAGAAAAAAATACAAATTTTGCATCACCTCGGTTCCGAGAGTTCCGGAACCTGTACAGAAAATTGGAATGGAGTTCAACATATCATTTCCATCGTTTTTACTGCTCATGAAAACCATACATTGCTTATTGTACTACCATACAGCAAGACCTTCAGAGATGGTGGTCCAGATTGCTGTACGCGCCGGTACCTCTAATATCCAGCTTCACGTCCTCTTGCACTGATGCACGCCTGTACTCGTCGTGACATACTATCCACAAGTTCATCAAGGCACTGTTGGTCGAGATTGTCCCACACCTCAACGGCGATTCTGCGTAGATCCCTCAGAGTGGTTGGTGGGTCACGTCGTCCAAAGACAGCCCTTTTCAATCTATCCCAGGCATGTTCGATAGGGTTCATGTCATCCACAGCCAACAGGCGTCACTGGATGCGGATATGGAGAGGCATGCGGTCAACACACCGCACTCCCGGCCGATTTGGCAGTTTATTGAGAAAAAAATACAAATTTTGCATCACCTCGGTTCCGAGAGTTCCGGAACCTGTACAGAAAATTGGAATGGAGTTCAACATATCATTTCCATCGTTTTTACTGCTCATGAAAACCATACATTGCTTATTGTACTACCATACAGCAAGACCTTCAGAGATGGTGGTCCAGATTGCTGTACGCGCCGGTACCTCTAATATCCAGCTTCACGTCCTCTTGCACTGATGCACGCCTGTACTCGTCGTGACATACTATCCACAAGTTCATCAAGGCACTGTTGGTCGAGATTGTCCCACACCTCAACGGCGATTCTGCGTAGATCCCTCAGAGTGGTTGGTGGGTCACGTCGTCCAAAGACAGCCCTTTTCAATCTATCCCAGGCATGTTCGATAGGGTTCATGTCATCCACAGCCAACAGGCGTCACTGGATGCGGATATGGAGAGGCATGCGGTCAACACACCGCACTCCCGGCTGATTTGGCAGTTTACTGAGAAAAAATACAAGTTTTGCATCACCTCGGTTCCGAGAGTTCCGGAACCTGTACAGAAAATTGGAATGGAGTTCAACATATCATTTCCATCGTTTTTACTGCTCATGAAAACCATACATTACTTATTGTACCACAATACAGCAAGACCTTCAGAGGTGGTGGTCCAGATTGCTGTACGCGCCGGTACCTCTAATATCCAGCAGCACGTCCTCTTGCACTGATGCACGCCTGTACTCGTCGTGACATACTATCCACAAGTTCATCAAGGCACTGTTGGTCGAGATTGTCCCACACCTCAACGGCGATTCTGCGTAGATCCCTCAGAGTGGTTGGTGGGTCACATCGTCCAAAGACAGCCCTTTTCAATCTATCCCAGGCATGTTCGATAGGGTTCATGTCATCCACAGCCAACAGGCGTCACTGGATGCGGATATGGAGAGGCATGCGGTCAACACACCGCACTCCCGGCCGATTTGGCAGTTTATTGAGAAAAAAATACAAATTTTGCATCACCTCGGTTCCGAGAGTTCCGGAACCTGTACAGAAAATTGGAATGGAGTTCAACATATCATTTCCATCGTTTTTACTGCTCATGAAAACCATACATTGCTTATTGTACTACCATACAGCAAGACCTTCAGAGATGGTGGTCCAGATTGCTGTACGCGCCGGTACCTCTAATATCCAGCAGCACGTCCTCTTGCACTGATGCACGCCTGTACTCGTCGTGACATACTATCCACAAGTTCATCAAGGCACTGTTGGTCGAGATTGTCCCACACCTCAACGGCGATTCTGCGTAGATCCCTCAGAGTGGTTGGTGGGTCACATCGTCCAAAGACAGCCCTTTTCAATCTATCCCAGGCATGTTCGATAGGGTTCATGTCATCCACAGCCAACAGGCGTCACTGGATGCGGATATGGAGAGGCATGCGGTCAACACACCGCACTCCCGGCCGATTTGGCAGTTTATTGAGAAAAAAATACAAATTTTGCATCACCTCGGTTCCGAGAGTTCCGGAACCTGTACAGAAAATTGGAATGGAGTTCAACATATCATTTCCATCGTTTTTACTGCTCATGAAAACCATACATTGCTTATTGTACTACCATACAGCAAGACCTTCAGAGATGGTGGTCCAGATTGCTGTACGCGCCGGTACCTCTAATATCCAGCAGCACGTCCTCTTGCACTGATGCACGCCTGTACTCGTCGTGACATACTATCCACAAGTTCATCAAGGCACTGTTGGTCGAGATTGTCCCACACCTCAACGGCGATTCTGCGTAGATCCCTCAGAGTGGTTGGTGGGTCACGTCGTCCAAAGACAGCCCTTTTCAATCTATCCCAGGCATGTTCGATAGGGCTCATGTCTGGAGAACTTCCTGGTCGCTCTAGTCGAGCGATTTCATTATCCTGAAGAAAGTCATTCACAAGATGGGCACGAGGGGGGCGCGAATTGTCGTCCATGAAGACGAATGCCTCGCCAACATGCTGCCGATATGGTTGCACTATAGGTCGGAGGATGGCATTCACGTATCGTCCAGCCGTTACGGCGCCTTCCATGACCACCAGCGGCGTTCGTAGGCCTCACATAATTCCACTCCAAAACAGCAGGGAACCTCCACCTTGCTGCAGTCGCTGCACAGTGTCTCTAAGGCGTTCAGCCTGACCGGGTGGCCTCCCAACGCGTCTCCAACGATTGTGTGGTTGAAGACATGTGCGATACCCATCGGTGAAGAGAGCGTGATGCCAATCGTGAGCGGTCCATTCGGCATGTTGTCGGGCCCATCTGTACCGCGCTGCATGATGTCGTGGTTGCAATGACAGACCTCGCCATGGACGTCGGGAGTGAAGTTGCGCATCATGCAGACTATTGCGCAGAGTTTGAGTCGTGACACGACGTCCTGTGGCTGCACGAAAAGCATTATTCAACAAGGTGGCGTTGCTGTCAGGGTTCCTCCGAGCCATAATCCGTAGGTCCGCTGCAGAAGTAGGCCTTGGGCGGCCTGAGCGAGGCATGTCATCGATAGATCCTGTCTCTATCTGCTCCATGTCCGAACAACATCGCTTTGGTTCGCTTCGAGACGCCTGGACACTTCCCTTCCTAAGAGCCCTTCGTGGGGCGAAGTAACAATGAGGACGGATCGAACCGCGTCTAGCCATGGTTGAACTACAGACAATACGAGCCGTGTACCTCCTTCCTGGTGGGATCACTGGGATTGATCGGCTGTCGGACCCCCCTCCTTCATGCATGGTTGTTTACATGTCTGGGCGGGTTTAGTGACATCTCTCAACAGTCAAAAGGTCTCTGTCTGCCGGCCGCTGTGGCCGAGTGATTCTAGGTGCTTCAGTGCGGAGTCGCGCTGCTGCTACGGTCGCAGGTTCGAATCCTGCCTCGGGCATGGATGTGTGTGAAGTCCTTAGGTTAGTTAAGTTTAAGTAGTTCTAAGTTCCAGGGGACTGATGACCTCAGATGTTAAGTCCCATAGTGCTGAGAGCCATTTGAACCATTTTCGGTCTGTGTCTGCGATACAATATGCACAGTCAACGTCTGTCTTCACGAGTTGTGGGAACCGTGACGCAATTTTTTTTTTTTTTAGGTGTGTATAACGGTATATTCTGGAACAAATACCGATACATCGATATTTTATCAACAGCCCTGTCTTCAACATCGCGTGGCAAAAATTAACAATTAAATCTTTCCGTGCGAGCTCTGATTTCTCGTATTTTATTACGATGATCGTTTCTCGCTATGTATGTGGGAGCCAACAGAGTATTTTCCTGTTCGAAGGAGAAAATTGGTTCAAATAGCCTCGAACTGAGGTTATCAGTCACCTAGAAATTGCCGGCCGCGGTGGTCTCGCGGTTCTAGGCGCGCAGTCCGGAACCGTGCGACTGCTACGGTCGCAGGTTCGAATCCTGCCTCGGGCATGGATGTGTGTGATGTCCTTAGGTTAGTTAGGTTTAAGTAGTTCTAAGTTCTAGGGGACTAATGACCACAGCAGTTGAGTCCCATAGTGCTCAGAGCCATTTGAACCATTTTTGAACCTAGAAATTAGAACTACTTAAAGCTAACTAACCTAGGGACATCACACACATCCATGGCCGAGGCTGGATTAGAACTTGCGACCGTAGCGGTGGCGCGGTTCCAGACTGAAACGCCTAGAACTGCTCGGCCACCCCGGCCGGAAGAAAGTTGGTGTTTGCAATTTCGTGAAAAGACAAATTGAATGAAAAGCGGAGTTATAGTAGTAAATATGTACGCTCGGGGGACTGTAAGCCAAGTCTTTTGGTCCTAAGACGCAGGATTTACGTGATGAAGTGGATTTAGTTTCACGGCCGGCTATTTCAGAAGGCTTTCCTCACGCTGGTTGTATGTGATGACGCTTACAGGTTCTCTCTGGTGTGAGCGGCAGCGGCTGTTAGCTGTTAGAGCAACGTACGAGAGAGCCTTAGGTTGCTGCGAAGATATGCGGGGAGTGCAGTTGCTCGTAGATAACAGGCGAACATCTCAACAGGCCGCCAAGCGCAAGCTGCGGCGGAAAGCGTGTGTGCGGCCACGTGGCGAGTAAACTTCCTGCCGCTGCCGCCGTCCGTCGCAGCCTTGACGCTTCTGGTGGAGATTTAGGGGGACCTGTCCCCGTACAGCATGATCCTGTGTAAACCTGGATTCCTGCGCGACACGCAGTTTGTAAGCCGGCGCACAAAATATTAGCCACTCGCTTGAAGAAGTGCACGCCGGTCGCTTTGGACCGCTGTAGCTGGTACAGTATCGGCACTAGGCGGTTACGTCATCCTCCCCCGCTGCGTAGGAGTAGTGAAGTGGCGTGTGTGAGTGCGTGTGAGTGCGTGTGAGCGCTAGCCAGTAGGCAGTTCTAATGTGTGTTGATGTCGAGACGTGACTTGGTTGAGCAGCTCCAATAAGCAGGACGAAGTTATAAAAATGAGGACACGGGGAAACACATTTCAAATCTAATAAATGAATTGATAAACAGACGTAACATACACTATAAGATCAAAAGTATCCGGACACCCCCAAAAAGATGTTGTTGTTGTTGTGGTGTTCAGTCCTGAGACTGGTTTGATGCACCTCTCCATGCTACCCTATCCTGTGCAAGCTTCTTCATCTCCCAGTACTTACTGCAACCTACATCCTTCTGAATCTGTTTAGTGTATTCATCTCTTGGCCTCCCTCTACGATTTTTACCCTCCACGCTGCCCTCCAATACTAAATTTGTGATCCCTTGACGCCTCAGAACATGTCCTACCAACCGATCCCTTCTTCTAGTCAAGTTGTGCCACAAACTCCTCTTCTCCCCAATTCTATTCAATACCTCCTCATTAGTTATGTGATCTATCCATCTAATCTTCAGCGTTCTTCTGTAGCACCTCATTTCCAAAGCTTCTATTCTCTTCTCGTCCATACTATTTATCGTCCACGTTTCACTTCCATACATGGCCACACTCCATACAAAAACGCTTTCAGAAACGACTTCCTGACACTTAAATCATTTCTCAATGTTAACAAATTTCTCTTCTTCAGAAACGCTTTCCTTGCCATTGCCAGTCTACATTTTATATCCTCTCTACTTCGACCATCATCAGTTATTTTCCTCCCCAAATAGGAAAACTCCTTTACTAATTTAAGTGTCTCATTTCCTAATCTAATTACCTCAGCATCACCCGACTTAATTCGACTACATTCGATTATCCTCGTTTTGCTTTTGTTGATGTTCATCTTATACCCTCCTTTCAAGACACTGTCCATTCCGTTCAACTGATCTTCCAGGTCCTTTGCTTTCTCAGACAGAATGACAATGTCATCGGCGAACCTCAAAGTTTTTATTTCTTCTCCCTGGATTTTAATACCTACTCCGAACTTTTCTTTTGTTTCTTTTACTGCTGGCTCAATATACAGATTGAATAAAATCGGGGGGAGGCTACAACCCTCTCTCCCTCCCTTCCCAACCACTGCTTCCCCCCCCTCCCCCCCCCCCCCCCGGTTAGCACACTGGACTCGCATTTGGGAGGACGGCGGTTCAATCCTGTCTCCGGCCATCCTGATTTAGGTTTTCCGTGATTTCCCTAATCGTTTCAGGCAAATGCCGGGATGGTTCCTTTGAAAGGGCACGGCCGATTTCCTTCCCAGTCCTTCCCTAACCCGAGCTTGTGCTCCGTCTCTAATGACCTCGTTGTCGACGGCACGTTAAACACTAACCACCACTGCTTCCCTTTCATGCCCCTCGACTCTTATAACTTCCATATGGTTTCTGTAAAAGTTGTAAATAGCCTTTCGCTCCCTGTATTTGACCCCTGCCACCTTCAGAATTTGAAAGAGAGTATTCCTGTCAACATTGTCAAAAGCTTTCTCTAGGTCTACAAATGCTAGAAACGTGTTTTTCCTATTAGGTGCATTGTGCTGCCACCTACTGCCAGGTACTCCATACCAGCGACCTCAGTAGTCATTAGACCTCGTGAAACAGCAGAACGAGCCGTTCAGCGGAATTCTCGGGCTTCGAACGTGGTCAGGTGATTGGGTTTAACTTGTGTGGTATATTTGTACGCGAGATTTCCACACTCCGAAACATCCCTAGAGCCACTGTTTCCGATGTGATAGTGAAGTGGATACGTGAAGGGACACATAGAGCACAAAACGTAACCACCCACAACATCAAGAAAATATGGAGCTGTTCAAGATTCCAGGGCATTCCTTACATACGTACGCAGGATTCTAAGGAAACATCACATTAAAAAAGTCATCCGGCCACCGGCGAAGATTAGAGCCGTTATTGGTTTGGTAAAGGACGATCTGGTTCTCCGGAAGGCAGGGACTTAACAAAAGCTCTCGCCAATGTGGCAAAACTTCTACAGGTCAGAGGATGCTCACAATATGGGAAAGATGCTTTGGACAAACGGTTCAAATGGCTCTGAGTACTATGGGACTTAACTTCTGTGGTCATCAGTCCCCTAGAACGTAGAACTACTTAAACACCTAACTAACCTAAGGACATCACACACATCCATGCCCAAGGTAGGATTCGAACCTGCCACCGTAGTAGTCGCGCGGTTCCCGACTCAAGCGCCTAGAAGCGCTCGTCTACCACGGCCTGCTGCATTGGACACGAGCACCACACAGCCCGGTAAGTCAGTCATAGCTGAACATTGTATTACCACAGGACACACTATGGATTATTCTGCCACAAAGATCATGGCCCTGGCGAGAACCTTTTGGGATTCAGTAATTAAAGAATCAGTGGGAATATACTATGTGATCAAAAGTATCCGGACACACCCAAAAACATACGTTTTTCATATTAGGTGCATTGTGCTGCCAGCTACTGCCCGGTACTCCATATGAGCGACCTCAGTGGTCATTAGACTGTCAATTCAACTAAGTACCTGGTTGTTAAAATTACGAACAACTTCAGTTGGAAGGACCAATAGATAATATTGTCGGGAAGGCGTGCCAAAGGTTGCGTTTCATTGGCAGGACACTTAGAAGATGCAACAAGTCCACTAAAGAGACAGCTTACACTACACTCGTTCGTCCTCTGTTAGAATATTGCTGCGCGGTGTGGGATCCTTACCAGGTGGGATTGACGGAGGACATTGAAAGGGTGCAAAAAAGGCAGCTCGTTTTGTATTATCACGTTATAGGCGAGAGAGTGTGGCAGATATGATACACGAGTTGGGATGGAAGTCATTAGAGCAAAGACGTTTTTCGTCGCGGCGAGACCTTTTCACGAAATTTCAGTCACCAACTTTCTCTTCCGAATGCGAAAATATTTTCTCAGCCCAACCTACATAGGCAGGAATGATCATCAAAATAAAATAAGAGAAATCAGAGCTCGAACAGAAAGGTTTAGGTGTTCGTTTTTCCCGCGCGCTGTTCGGGAGTGGAATGGTAGAGAGATAGTATGATTGTGGTTCGATGAACCCTCTGCCAAGCACTTACATGTGAATTGCAGAGTAGTCATGTAGATGTAGATGTAGACCGTGAGAGAGCAGAATGGGGCGCTCCGCGGAACTCACGGACTTTGAACGTGGTCAGGTGATTGGCTGTCACTCGTATACACCCTCCTAAACATCCCGAGGTCGACTGTTTCCGACGTGACAGTGAAGTGAGAACGTGAAGGGACATGTACAACACAAAGGCGTACAGGTTGACCTCGTCTGTTGGCTGACAGACACCGCCGACAGTTGAAGAGGGTCGTAATGTGTAATAGGTAGACATCTATCCAGACCATCACACAGGAATTCAAAACTGCTTCAGGATCCACTGCAAGTTCTATGACAGTTAGGCGGGAGGTGAGAAAACTTGGATTTTACGGTCGATCGGCTGCTCATAAGCCACACGTCACGCCAGAAAAAAATGAAACGACGCCTCGCTTGGCGTGAGGCGGGCAAACATTGGACGTTTGAATAGTGTAAAACGTTGCGTGGAGTGGCGGATCACGGTACACAATGCGGCGATCCGATGGCAGGGTGCGGGTATGGCGAATGCGCGGTGAACGTCATCTGGCAGCGTGTGTAGTGCCAACAGTAAAATTCGGAGACGGTGGTGTTATGGTGTGGTCGTGTTTTTCATGGAGGGGGCTTGCACCCCTTGTTGTTTTGCGTGCCACTATCACAGCACAGTCCCACAATCTACATTGATGTTTTAAGCACTTTCTTGCTTCCCACTGTTGAAGAGCAATTCGGCGGTGGAGATTGCTTCTTTCAACGTGATCGAGCACCTGTTCGTAATGCACGGTCTGTGGCGGAGTGGTTACACGACCATAACATCCCTGTGATGGATTGGCCTGCACAGACGCCTCACCTGAATCCTATGGAACACCTTTGGGATGTTTTGGAACGCCGACTTGGTGACAGGCCTCACAGACCGACATCGATACCTCTCCTCAGTGCAGCACTCCGTGAAGAATTAGCTGCCATTGCTCAGGAAACCTTCCAGCATCTGATACTGAATTCCAGCAATACCGATGGAGGGCGCCATGAACTTGTAAGTCAGTTTCAGCCACGTGTCCGGATACTTTTGATCGCGTAGTGTATTGTACCGGACCATTAACATACCTTTAACACATTAAAGGTTCAACCTATTCCTGTCGTCAGTCCATTGTATTATAACGAGGGAAACTACCCTTTCTGCATGTGCTTATGCCCTGATATAATGAAAAAGTATTCTGCAAGTTTCAACAATTCTGAAAGACAATCAGCAGACTTACTTTGACAAAAGTATTGGCCAATTTTTTTTCTACAAGATAACCCACTAAATTCAGGATCGTTACTATTCTGTTTCAGAAACTGTCTAAAATTAAAAAAATTGCTCAAAACCTTTTGCGTCTTCAATTTCAAAAGCTGTGCATTTATCTTGCAAATACAAATCGATTATTTTCAATATCACTGTAGTTAACATCTTTTTGAAGAGACATTCGTATGAAACAGGAGAATTTGTGTAACATACAAAGTCATCGTTTTAAATATTCGTAGCATAATACAGCAACCCTAGTTCTTCCATAAAAAATTTAACTTCTTTATCAAACCCTTCTACTGCAGTTTTCAGCTTCTGTGTAACCTTCAGGCCAATTAATTTTTCATTTAATCGGTTCTGAGGTAGCTGACATGCAAAATTTAAAATTTCAGTCGCTTCAAGTACACAATTGTTCTGCTTTTCTAGTTGTAGAATATTCAGCTGAACAGACATCAATGAATGCAAATGTGGTATGTAGGCTCCACGTAACCAAACGTTTTGTTCTGGCTTTCTGACAGAAAGTAAGATTTCACAGCGGGACACATTTCCAGTACCTTTTAGTGGCTGGGAAAAGAGACAACCACTTAATTTTCATATGCGTCAGGACTTGTTTGTAATTGACCTCAACAAATTCGCAGAAAGAGTGTAACTGTTCCCTGCCGGCAGAGTAAATAGGAAAAAGTAATTATGAATTTTCACGATGACACACACAAAATCAACAGAAAAACTACGAGCTCCATGCTGGATTACATTATGTAAAGTTTGATCGATAATATCGACGTTCCTGCAGCCATCTGTATTTGAGTTATTTAGAAATGAGTAATACACTGGGGGAAATAGCAAATATAAAAAGGAGGACAATATAAAAATCCCCCCTGACACCGGACAAAGAAATAAAAAGGAGGACATGTTTGAATTTAGCCTAACATCTGATCACCCTAGACGTGAGAGATAAAGGCTGTCGTGTTTGGACGAGTTGTTGCTACTTTACTGGTGTGTGCCGGTGCCTTCCATCACCAAATGATATTCCAGTTGAGAAAACTGATTGCAAGACACACACACACATGCCCTATTTCAAACGTTAGTGTGATATCGTCATAGGGTGGTCGTGACCGCTCTGCCTCTGTATCCATCAGCTGATCTCGCTGAAAAAATGTATTGACTGGTGTTTCTTCAATCTAAATCATGTAAGCATCGGCAAGTGAAGCGAATTTACGTAGAATACAAGTTCAAATTAATAAAATATTAATATTTAAAGAATATAGAGTTGTTAACATTATCAGCCAGGAGATACAAGATTTGTTGTAAACTTTTTTTATTGATGTTAGGGATTGAAAGCCCATGGAGTGAAGCTCGCACATGAAATCTTCTTTATTTGGATTGATTACCAATTTCTGCTAACAATCTAGCCATCTTCAGATCATAAAGCATTCTTCATTAGTGTTGCTGTCAGTCTGGCTTCACACATTGTTGAAACCTTTCTCAATATAAGAGCATACACACGTGAGGGTTAAAAACACCTTTCCATCGTTTGTGACAAGTGAAAAGTGGCCTGTAAAGTTGTATGCCCATCCCTCAATTACACTCGCCACTATGCAGTACCCCTGTCTTCTTCAGTATTAAAATGTTTTGGCTTAAATGTGAATTGTGGTCGGGATTGTTGGGAAAAAGGAAAAGGTTATTTAATACACTATTGGCGTTGCGTATTATATTAGAAAAATTCGTACATTTTTTTGCTTTTAATCGTTTTATTTCGTTATCTAAACTTCCGGCTGATTCAAAGATAATCAGAAGTAGCATGAAACTATCACTGTTATTGTCGCATTAAATTAATTGTTGCGAAGAGAGAGGCAATATAATCACCTATGTAGCGTAAGGATAATTTCATTGACACCACACTGGCTTCATTTTACGTTAAAAATTTCCACCTTAACAGAAATGAATTTAATTGCAAACTCAAAGATATCGTGAAGCAAACCTAAGCTTTGTTGCCTACTGCAGTTAAATCTGTCCATGCAATTCCATAAAAAATTCTGATAAAATGAACTTTTCAAATATTAAAGTTTGAAAATTATTGCCAGTATTCAATGTATTTATTATGTTCACTTGAGATGAAGTCCAATATTTAATATCTTAATTAAATTCCACGTAATGGCCGCTTGAGCGCCGTTACGACAAAAGAAAGCGAGATGGGCAATCTTCTACACAACTGACTTCAAATGTTATTTTCACTTAAATATTTCTACAGAGAGGGAGAGGTTTTGAATAAGAATGCGGAAAATTCACTTTTTATCATATATTGCCACAGTAAATACGAACATTAATTACTTAGTGCGTCAGAACAGCTAAGCGACTTAATTCTTCTACAGCGGAGACAAAGTAGTATTCCATGTTTAAACCAAATATCTTTTAACCTTAATGAGATAAGGTATTCATGGTTACAAATTATGTCTTTGATAATAAAATATATATTTTATTAACATTATCAACACAAAAATATCATATTAACGAGTTGTAGATTATATAGTTATCTACAGTTTTTATCGACAGAAATACACTCAGTTTAGTACTTTCTTTACAGTTCGCATTTACACGTCTTGTGTTGGTTTGGTGTAATGTTTATAGGGCTTTCTAGGAGACGTCAGACCACAAACGTTAAAAAGGCCTAACTGTCGCGTATGGGTATTGTCATTTTCAGAAAGATTTTAACCATGTGTGAAGCCGTAAGGCAGCAACACTAATGAATAATTTTTATGATCGGAAGCTAGCTAGATTGTTAGGCGAAACTAGTAATCAATCCAAATAAAGAAGATTTCATGCGTGATCTTGACTTCATGGATTTACAATACGTAACATAAAAAAATTAAAAAATGGAATATTCGGTTGGTACTTGAGAGCACAGACTATTAAAAACTTGAATACACAGTATTAATGTTGGTTAAATATTTATTTAATAGTTTGTTACGAATTGGCTCTCACCTTCGTAGTCCAACGTCAAGTAACTTAATAATAAACAGTCTACAAACTTTCAGCAAACGTTCGTAGCTGTACAAAAATTGTTTTCCAAAGATATGTGATCTTTTAGTACTAAATCGATACAAAACACAGGCATAATGTAGTACCTAAAGAGACTCTGAATAAATAAATCGTATGTTACAGTATATTCACAGATTAAAAGTATGTGGGTGTATAAGGAAAATATGTTGCACAAGTGAGTAATGACACAGGCTACTACGATACATGGAAAACCTGGTAAATGTGACGAACAGGTGGGAGGGGGGAGCAGATGGGAGAAAGGAGTCTATGGAATGTGGGTATGCAACAGTTATAACAAGCTCATTATCTAATAATGAGGGAAATAATAGGCTGGCTTCTGCTACTTTAGCAAGAGTGACTAATGGAACTGTGTTAGCTCATTAATGACCAGGTCAGGATTCTGTGAATGGTGTTTATTAATCTCCAGAATGTCTAGTAATGTTAGATTTCTGCCTTTAGTTCCTCTACAGAGACCATCACATTTAATATCATATGAATGACACTCCTCAGCATGTTACGCAAAGGTGGAATTTTTCTTTTTCAGTCTCCAACACCTTAACGTCTTTCATGCCCAGTGAGTATTGCAATTACAGTCTTACCTCATGTACCTACATGTAAGTTGCCACACACGTTGCAGGAAATGCTACAAATTCCACTCTATTCTGAAGGTGGAATTAACTTTGCTGTTGAACGGAATGTGGGCAACAGTGTTCCTAATGCAAGAGGCTGGAGTACATTTTCTGGATTTTAGTTTCCTGGCAAGAACATGCGACGTCCTAACCACACATAGCATGGAGACTCATCTGCTATCAGTGTGGTTTTGTGCTGTCTGAGTAGTCAGAAGGAGTGCTGTTATCCTCTGTCTCCTTTCTCTGCTAGGTATGTTATCAATTACCGTAGAACTATAACCATTACTGTATGCTACTTATTTAATTATTTTCAATTCATTTTCGAAATCTGGTTTTCTTTGTGGTACAGATATCAGGCAGTGCACCATGGAGTGTAATGCTGCGTATTTGTGAGTTACAGGATGCAAGGGTACTGGTTTGTATTACTGTGTCTGTAGAAGTTGTAGTTCCCCGTACTGTTCCTCACTAATGTCAATCATGAAGTCTACAGTGAAAACTTTATAGTCTACTGCCAGCTCCATTGTAAACTTAATTTTGCTGTGGTGTGAATTCAGATGTTGGGAAAATTTATGTAATAGCCTACATCTACTTCTGCGTGATTACTCTGCTATTAACAATAAAGTTCCTGGCAGAGAGTTCAATGTACCAACTTGAAGCTATATCTGTACCGTTCCACTCTCGAACGGCGCACGGGAAAAACGGGCGTTTAAATTTTTCTGTTCGAGTCCTGATTTCTCTTATTTTATAGTGACGATCATTTCACCTTATGTAGGTGGATGCGAACAGAATCGGACGAGAAACTGATACTGGGAGAAGTAAAGCTGTGAGTACCGGGCGTGAGTCGTGCTTCGGTAGCTCAGATGGTAGAGCACTTGCCCGCAAAAGGCAGAGGTCCCGAGTTCGAGTCTCGGTCGGGCACTCAGTTTTAGTCTGCCAAGAAGTTTCAGCAGCCTCCAGTTTTTATTACATATTCGTGTAGTACGTAAAGAAATATGAATGTTTTACTTGGACCACTTTTTTCGATTTGTGATAGATGGCGCTGTAATAGTCACAAACGTAACATTCCGGGAGTGTGGACGGTGTTTGCTCCCTGACACATTACCCGTGTTAAAATGGACCGTTTACCACTTGCGGAAAAGGTCGATATCGTTTTGATGTATGGCTATAGTGATCAAAATACCCAACGGGCGTGTGCTATGTATGCTGCTCGGTATCCTGGACGACAACATCCAAGTGTCCGGACCATTCGCCGGATAGTTACGTTATTTAAGGAAACAGGAAGTGTTCAGTCACATGTGAAACGTCAACCACGACCTGCAACAAATGATGATGCCCACGTAGGTGTTTTAGCTGCTGTCGCGGCTAATCCACTCATCAGTAGCAGACAAATTGCATGAGAATCGGCAATCTCAAAAACGTCGGTGTTGAGAATGCTACATCAACATCGATTGCACCCGTACCATATTTCTGTGCACCAGGAATTGCATGGCGACGACTTTGAGCGTCGTGTACAGTTCTGCCACTGGGCACAAGAGAAATTACGGGACGATGAAAGATTTTTTGCACCTGTTCTATTTAGCGACGAAGCGTCGTTCACCAACAGCGGTAACGTAAACCGGCATAGTATGCACTATTGGGCAACGGAAAATCCACTATGGCTACGACAAGTGGAACATCAGCGACCTTGGCGGGTTAATGTATGGTGCGGCATTATAGGAGGAAGGATAATTGGCCCCCATTTTGCCGATGGCAATCTAAATGGTGCAATGTATGCTGATTTCCTACGTAATGTTCTACCGATGTTGCTACATGATGTTTCACTGCATGACAGAATGGCGATTTACTTCCAACATGATGGATGTCAGCACATAGCTCGGGGGCGGTTGAAGCGGTACTGAATAGCATATTTCGTGATAGGTGTTTTGGTCGTCTAAGCACCATACCGTGGCCCGCACGTTCACCGGATCTGGCGTCGCCGGATTTTGTTTCTGTGGGGAAAGTTGAAGGATATTTGCTCTCGTGATCCACCGACAACGCCTGACAACATGCGTCAACGCATTGCCAATGCACGTGCGAACATGACGGAAGGCGAACTACACGGTAATGTGAGGAATGTCGTTACACGTATTGCCAAATGCACTGAGGTTGACGTACGTCATTTTGAGCATTTATTGGCTCTGAGCACTATGCGACTTAACTTCTGAGGTCATCAGTCGCCTAGAACGTAGAACTAATTAAACCTAACTAACCTAAGGACATCACACACATCCATGCCCAAGGCAGGATTCGAACCTGCGACCGTAGCGGCCGCTCGGCTCCAGACTGTAGCGCCCAGAACTGCACGGCCACTGCGGCCGGTAGCGTTTATTGCATTAATGTGGTATTTACAGGTAATCACGCTGTAACAGCATGCGTTCTCAGAAATGATAACTTCACAAAGGTACATGTATCACACTGGAACAAACGAAATAAAATGTTCAAACGTACCTACGTTCTGTATCTTAATTTTAAAAAACCTGATCGTTAACAAGTGTTCGTCTAAATTTGTGTGCCATATGTTTGTGACTATTACAGTGCCATCTCTCACAGAGCGAAACAAGTTGTCCAACTGAAACATTCATATTTCTTTAGGTACTAAACGAATATGTAATAAAAATGGGTGTTCCTGCTCCATTAAGTTTCGGGAATGCAGCCGCATGAATTCTGCTGCATTCCCGAAACTTAATGGAGCAGTCTTTGCGCCGCCAAAACTTGAAGATTCACATGGGTGTTCCTATTTAAAAAAGACGCAGTTGATATCCGTTTGACATATGACCGCGCCATCTAAC
Organism: Schistocerca gregaria; assembly: GCF_023897955.1. Lineage (NCBI taxonomy): Eukaryota > Metazoa > Arthropoda > Insecta > Orthoptera > Acrididae > Schistocerca > Schistocerca gregaria. The sequence goes on along the minus strand of NC_064930.1, from coordinate 104,155,151 downwards.
GGGCCAACCATAGCGCCATCTGGTTTCCCCCTTCAAGCTAGACAAGTTTCGTTCTTTGTAGTTTTTTCGTTTCTCTTATTTCGTGAGATATTTGGCCCGGTCACGGTCAATGGACCACCGTTTATATACAATGATTTGAGTTATATAGTATAGGTAAGAGCGACCGCAGTGATAAAGAGATGAAGAGGTCTGGTACCGTCCACACTGTGAGATAGCGGCCAGATGGAGTGCGAAGCACCCTCCACCACGCGCCGCACAGCACAGCGCAGCGCGCCAGCGCCGCCCTAGGACTGGGGTCGGCAGCCTCTGTGCAGATAAGGCCGCAGCACCGCTTCCTGTCCTGGCCAGATAAGCGCTCCGCCTCTGCTACCACACCAGCCTGGAGCTGTAAGGCCTCACCCACTGCCCGCCGCCTTAGCCCGAACCTAGGTACGGGCATCTGCCACGCCGGACATTTGGCACGGTTTTACCTGCTCCGAAGGGTTGGGTCCCTTGTCTCCACCTACTCTATCCTCACCGCTTACTCAGCCTTTCCGCTGGTTTACTAAACAGAGAACCAGAATCTCTTTGGATTTTCCGCCACATTCTTAGAGAGACTTTCGTTATGGAAACTATTAAATGCATCTCGCATTGAAATCCGTACCAAATTTCGGGCCTCGGTTAAACTTCGCCAATCTGGGAGATTATGCGTTAGTCTAAATTATACGTGCCTTTTGCTGTGCTCCTGCAGCAGCTTTCTGTCGAGTTTTGTGTACCATGGGGCATCGGTTCCGTCTCTTATTAATTTATTTGGTATGAATCTCTCGAGTGCTGTTCATACTACACTACTTGCCATTAAATTTGTTACACCAGGAAGATGACGTGCTACAGACGCGACATTTAACCTTCTGGAAGAAGATATTGTGATATGCAAATGATTAGCTTTTCAGAGCATTCACACAAGGTTGGCGCCGGTGGCGACACCTACAACGTGCTGGCATGAGCAAAGTTTCCAACCGATTTCTCATACACAAACAGCAGTTGACCGGCGTTGCCAGGTGAAACGTTGTTGTGATGCTTCATGTAAGGAAGAGAAATGCGTACCATCACGTTTCCGACTTTGATAAAGATCGGATTATAGCCTATCGCGATTGCGGTTTATCGTATCGCGACATTGCTGCTCGCGTCGGTCGAGATCCAATGACTGTTAGCAGAATATGGGTTCAGGAGGGTAATATGGCACGCCGTGCTGGATCCCAACGGCCTCGTATCACTAGCAGTCGAGATGACAGGCATCTTATCCGCACGGCTGTAACGGATCGTGCAGCCACTTCTCAATCCCTGAGTCGACAGATGGGGAGGTTTGCAAGACAACAACCATCTGCACGAACAGTTCGATGACGTTTGCAGCAGCATGGACTATCAGGTCGGAGACCACGGCTGCAATTACCCTTGACGCTGCATCACAGACAGGAGCGCCTCCGATGGTGTACTCACCGACGAACCTGGGTGTAGGAATGCGAATGCACCCCATACCATCAGGCCGGGTGATACGCCAGTATGCCAATGACGAACACACGCTTCCAATGTGCGTTCACCGCGATGTCGCCAGACACGGATGCGACCATCACGATGGTGTAAACAGAACCTGGATTCATCCGAAAAAATGACGTTTTGCCATTCGTGCACCCAGGTTCGTCGTTGAGTACACCAACGCAGGCGCTCCTGTCTGTGATGCAGCGTCAAGGGCAACCGCAGCCACGGTCTCCGAGCTGATATTCGGTGCTGCTGCAAACGTCGTCGAACTGTTCGTGCAGATGGTTGTCGTCTTGCAAACATCCCCATCTGTTGACTCGGGGATCGAGACGTGGCAGAACGATCCGTTACAGCCATGCGGATAAGATGCCTGTCATCTCGAGTGCTAGTGATACGAGGCCGCTGGGATCCAGCAGCGCGTTCCGTATTACCCTCCTGAACCCACCGATTCCATATTTGACTAACAGTCATTGGATCTCGACCAACGCCAGCAGCAATGTCGCGATACGATAAACCGCAACCGCGATAGGCTACAATCCGACCTTTATCAAAGTCGGAAACGTGATGGTACGCATTTCTCCTCCTTACACGAGGCATCACAACAACGTTTCACCACGCAACGCCGGTCAACTGGTGTTTGCGTATGAGAAATCGGTTGGAAACTTTCCTCATGTCAGCATGTTGTAGGTGTCGCCACCGGCGCCAACCTTGTGTGAATACTCCGAAAAGCATATCATTTGGATATCACAGCATCTTCTTCCTGTCAGTTAAATTTCGCGTCTGTAGCACGTCATCTTCGTATTGTAGCAGTTTTAATGGCCAGTAGTGTACGACAACAAGTGTCTGGCGCAGTTTTTCTATTACTTCTGCTGCAATGGCAGGTGACCAAGATTTAACTGAGTTTGAACGTGGTGGCACAGTCGGCGCACGAGCAATGAGACACAGCATCTCCGACGTAGCGACGAAGTGGGGTATTTTCCGTACGGCAATTTCACAAGTGTACCATGAGTATAAGGAATCATGTAAAACATCAAATGTCCACATCGCTGTGGGCGGAAAAAGATCCTGCAACAACGGGACCAACGACGAGCGAAGAAAATTGTTCGAAGTGACTGAAGTGCAACCCTTCCTCAGAGTGCTAGAGATTTAAATGCTGGACCATCAACAAGTGTCAATGAAAGATAATCGGTATGGGCTTTCGAATTCGATCAACTCCATCCACTCGTGCCCATTGTGCAATCCGACGGATTTGGCCAATTGCAACGGGACAATGCGAGACACCACACGTCCCAAATTGTTACAGGGTGGCTCCAGGAACACTCCTCTGAGGTTAAATACCTCCGCTGGCCACCAAACGTGCTGTTCAGAAGAGCTCTCCACTCCACCATACTTTTACGGATTTATGGAGAGCCGTGCAGGATTCAGTTCTCTCCAGCACGACTTCAGACATTAGAGGAGTCCAAGACACGTCGCATTGCGGCACTTACTCATGCTCACAGTGACCCCACACGATATTAGTCAGGTGTACGTAGAATACGCGCTAGGGATCGTGAGGCGCAGGCGCAATGGCAAGCGGTGCCGGTGACGTCAGAGCGAACCCAACGCACTCAGCTCGGCAGCCCGCGGTTGCCAAAACGTCTTCTGTTCTAATTGCGTTTACGAGTGAAAACAACGTTGTTTACGGCGTTGTGAATTTTTACTAGTGATGGCGATTGAGGAGAGAGCTACACTTTAATTATCAATGTATTGAAGGATTTTTCAGAGTAATCTTTAAGTGGAAAATAATGGTTCGTAGCGCGATCGCCAGTTGTACGAACCACAGGAGACAACTAAGTAAGTTGCCGGCCGTAGTGGCCGTGCGGTTCTAGGCGCTGCAGTCTGGAAGTGCGAGACCACTATGGTCGGAGGTTCGAATCCTGCCTCGGGCATGGATGTGTGTGATGTCTGTCCTTAGGTTACTTAGGTTTAACTAGTTCTAAGTTCTAGGGGACTAATGACCTCAGAAGTTGAGTCCCATAGTGCTCGGAGCCATTTTTTTTTAACTAAGTAAGTTAGCAAACAAGTGTCAGATATTTCCTAAAAACAATGGGACAGTGGTATGTCGGTGAGTAGTGTATAAGGTGCTACTGTATTAATATGTTTAAAGAACTGTTGTTGTGAAACTCCACTTGAACAATGTATAAAGTAGTGTACGAATTAATACTGAAATGTGTACAGAAAATTGCCTGAGCGTGCTTGCTAAAATAATACTAAATTGCTTGAAAATTGAAATATGTTGAGCTGTTGCCACCGCATCTGTGTCGAAAATTCCAATTATTAAACTGTAGCAACATTTGATGCTATTTCTCACGCAAAAAAGTTAATTATCGAATGCAAGCAAGCTCGTAATCTCTTAATTGGTTGTCGCCTCCCCTGCAACCGCACCCTCCCCTCCACAAAAAAGAAGTATTGCACACAATAACATACAAATCTAAAAACACTTTCTGTAAAAAATATAATTAAAAAGTCTTAACAACTCCAATTTACTGCCAACAAAGCAATATCACGTGAGTGAAATGTAGCAGAATGCCAAAAAAAAAAAAAACACATTCACTTTTACATTCGTGTGTGGCAGTCAACACCGTATTCACATGCTCGCAACCGATGACAAATAACCAGTACAATGCCGCCTACATACGCACAATGTACTGGCAAGAAATATATTGCAGTTATTCTGCAAATGTTCCGAGGTGTAAAGCACCAGAACTATGTTTTATGCAATTTTGAGACAAGAATTATGTGTATAGGGTTTTGCGTAACTTTTTTAAGTTATTAATTCTGAGGTAACAGAAAAGGTACATGATACATTATTACAGACACAGCTAAAGTTCTACAACCGCGATTCATCCATCAGCTGTACGAGTTACTGTTTATTGGCATTAGTTGTAGCGACCATCACGGCAAGAACATTAAAAACAATGAAATATGCAGTGAACGCATAAGATCAAGTAAATACACTCCTGGAAATTGAAATAAGAACACCGTGAATTCATTGTCCCAGGAAGGGGAAACTTTATTGACACATTCCTGGGGTCAGATACATCACATGATCACACTGACAGAACCATAGGCACATAGACACAGGCAACACAGCATGCACAATGTCGGCACTAGTACAGTGTATATCCACCTTTCGCAGCAATGCAGGCTGCTATTCTCCCATGGAGACGATCGTAGAGATGCTGGATGTAGTCCTGTGGAACGGCTTGCCATGCCATTTCCACCTGGCGCCTCAGTTGGACCAGCGTTCGTGCTGGACGTGCAGACCGCGTGAGACGACGCTTCATCCAGTCCCAAACATGCTCAATGGGGGACAGATCCGGAGATCTTGCTGGCCAGGGTAGTTGACTTACACCTTCTAGAGCACGTTGGGTGGCACGGGATACATGCGGACGTGCGTTGTCCTGTTGGAACAGCAAGTTCCCTTGGCGGCCTACGAATGGTAGAACGATGGGTTCGATGACGGTTTGGATGTACCGTGCACTATTCAGTGTCCCCTCGACGATCACCAGAGGTGTACGGCCAGTGTAGGAGATCGCTCCCCCACCATGGTGCCGGGTGTTGGCCCTGTGTGCCTCGGTCGTATGCAGTCCTGATTGTGGCGCTCACCTGCACGGCGCCAAACACGCATACGACCATCATTGGCACCAAGGCAGAAGCGACTCTCATCGCTGAAGACGACACGTCTCCATTCGTCCCTCCATTCACGCCTGTCGCGACACCACTGGAGGCGGGCTGCACGATGTTGGGGCGTGAGCGGAAGACGGCCTAACGGTGTGCGGGACCGTAGCACAGCTTCATGGAGACGGTTGCGAATGGTCCTCGCCGATACCCCAGGAGCAACAGTGTCCCTAATTTGCTGGGAAGTGGCGGTGCGGTCCCCTACGGCACTGCGTAGGATCCTACGGTCTTGGCGTGCATCCGTGCGTCGCTGCGGTCCGGTCCCAGGTCGACGGGCACGTGCACCTTCCGCCGACCACTGGCGACAACATCGATGTACTGTGGAGACCTCACGCCCCACGTGTTGAGCAATTCGGCGGCACGTCCACCCGGCCTCCCGCATGCCCACTATACGCCGTCGCTCAAAGTCCGTTAGCTGCACATACGGTTCACGTCCACGCTGTCGCGGCATGCTACCAGTGTTAAAGACTGCGATGGAGCTCCGTATGCCACGGCAAACTGGCTGACACTGACGGCGGCGGTGCACAAATGCTGCGCAGCTAGTGCCATTCGACGGCCAACACCGCGGTTCCTGATGTGTCCGCTGTGCCGTACGTGTGATCATTGATTGTACAGCCCTCTCGCAGTGTCCGGAGCAAGTATGGTGGGTCTGACTCACCGGTGTCAATGTGTTCTTTTTTCCATTTGCAGGAGTGTATGTTAACACACACGTCCATAAATTATGTGAAAAGGCTTGCAAAAGCAATACAGGCTGAGTCACTAACTATTGCCACCTGGAATAACTCAGAAAGTATGACAGTAGCTGAAATGTTTGTGAGACAAATGTTGCATGGGACAACGGGGGACGTAATATGACGTTGGTTTTTTTGTTGTTAGGTGGGGTCGCGTCAGAGATATGAAGATCAACTTTGTTTTTTAAGTGGGATGCTATAGTTTGGTACTTATTTTCTGATAGCGGCTATCGAGCCGAATACAATGATGTGTAACAGTAAGGTCTTTGAAGGTCAACAAAGATCAAAAAGGTGGCATGAACGTCCATTTACAGAAGGTGTTCGAGGTGGTGACCATTGGTATCAATGCAGTGCTGAAATTTTGTTATCATGGATTGAGTGGTATTCCTTATCACATCACCACTTATCGAGGCACATGCTCTGACAATTCTGTCTCGTATATCGTGCAAATAGTAAACATTCGCCGAATACGGCGTATCCATCTAACGTGCCATTCACATGTAAATACTATTCGACGGTTTTGCAATACAACACTCATAGGGACGGTAAAACTAGTATCGACGAATAAAGCGAATGTGTATCATGTATTCCTTCGAAGAACAAGTTCATATGCTTCTCATTTATAGAAAAAAAGAATGGTTCAAATGGCTCTGAGCACTATGGGACTTAACATCTATGGTCATCAGTCCCCTAGAACTTAGAACTACTTAAACCTAACTAACCTAAGGACATCACACAACACCCAGCCGTCACGAGGCAGAGAAAATCCCTGACCCCGCCGGGAATCGAACCCGGGAACCCGGGCGTGGGAAGCGAGAACGCTACCGCACGAATACGAGATGCGGGCTCTCATTTATAGAGAATGCCATCGAAATTCAGCGGGAGATAGAGACTTCTCCGGTGAAAGATATTCTCAACGTACTCACCCTACCCGTCGTACGTTTTTTGTATATGACAAGTTGAGAACAATGTGTGTCTTTAACGCATAGGAAACATATCCGGCAAAGGAAAGTGAGTAACGACTAAACGGTACTCTTTCCACTGTGGTTCGAGATCCTTGTGTTAGTTCGCGTCAAATCGCAAGAGAATCTGCCATAAGCCAGAGTAGATCTACATCTACATTCTACATTTATACTCCGCACGCCACCCAACAGTGTGTGGCGGAGGGCACTTTACGTGCCACTTTTTCCTGTTCCAGTCGCGTATGGTTCGCGGGAAGAACGACTGTATGAAAGCCTCCGTGCGCGCTCGAATCTCTCTAATTTTACATTCGTGATCTCCTCGGGAGGTATAAGTAGGGGGAAGCAATATATTCGATACGTCATCCAGAAACGCATCCTCTCGAAACCTGGACAGCAAGCTACACCGCGATGCAGAGCGCCACTCTTGCAGAGTCTGCCACTTGAGTTTGCTAAACATCTCCGTAAAGCTATCACGCTTACCAAATAACCCTGTGACGAAACGCGCCGCTCTTCTTTGGATCTTCCCTGTAAACCCGACATGGTACGAATCCCACACTGACCAGCAATACGCAAGTACAGGTCGAACGAGTGTTTTGTACGCCACCTCCTTTGTTGATGGACTATATTTTCTAAGGACTCTCCCAATGAATCTCAACCTGGCTCCCGCCTTACCAACAAATAATTTTATGTGATCATTCCACTTCAAATCGTTCCGCACGCATACTCCCAGATATTTTACAGAAGTAACTGCTACCAGTGTTTGTTCCGCTATCATATAATCATACAATAAAGGATCCTTCTTTCTAAGTATTCGCAATACATTACATTTGTCTATGATAAGGGTCAGTTGCCACTCCCTGCACCAAGTGCCTATCCGCTGCACATCTTCCTGCATTTCGCTGTTGCTCGTGTTCTGCATTGCCATAAATATCATCCTCACCACATCAGTCTCCACCAAGAATTAAGTGGTACGGGTTGTATGCATCGCATAGAATTCTGCCAATGGGCTCAACTTCAGATTCAAAGCGATGACACATTTATTAATTTGATTTTATTTACTGACGACGCTACATTCAGGAACCATGGAAATGTTAATTTGCATATCATGCATTATTGGTCAACTAGAAATCCATGATGGCTGCTGCAAGTTACACACCAAAAACTGTGGCCGTTGGATGTGTGGTGTGGGATTCTGGAGGACAGAATTGTTGTTGTTGTTGTTGTCTTCAGTCCTCAGATTGGTTTGATGCAACTCTCCATGCTGCTCTATCCTGTGCAAGCTCCTTCATCTCCCAGTACCTAATGCAACCTACATCCTTCTGAATCTGCTTAGTGTATTCATCTTTTGGTCTCCCTCTACGATTTTTACCCTCCACGCTGCCCTCCAATACGAAATTGGTGATCCCTTTATGCCTCAGAACATGTCCTACCAACCGATCCCTTCTTCTAGTCAAGTTGTGCCACAAACTTCTCTTCTCCCCAATCCTATTCAATACCTCCTCATTAGTTACGTGATCTATCCACCTTATCTTCAGCATTCTTCTGTAGCACGACATTTCGAAAGCTTCTATTCTGTTCTTGTCCAAACTAGTTATCGTCCATGTTTCACTTCCATACATGGCTACACTCCATACAAATACTTTCAGAAACGACTTCCTGACACTTAAATCTATAGTCGATGTTAACAAATTTCTCTTCTTCAGAAACGCTTTCCTTGCCATTGCCAGTCTACATTTTATATCCTCTCTACTTCGGCCATCATCAGTTATTTTGCTCCCCAAATAGCAAAACTCCTTTACTACTTTAAGTGTCTCATTTCCTAATCTAATTCCCTCAACATAAGCCGACTTAATTCGACTGCATTCGATTATCCTCGTTTTGCTATTGTTGATGTTCATTTTGTATCCTCCTTTTAAGACACTGTCCACTCTGTTCAACTGCTCTTCCAAGTCCTTTGCTGCCTCTGACAGAATTACAATGTCATCGGCGAACCTCAAAGTTTTTACTTCTTCTCCATGAATTTTAATACCTACAGAATTATAGGCCCCTATTTCATCGAAGGAAATGTTAATGGTAGGATGTACACCACATCCTGCAAAAAACATTAGGTCTGGTATTGGCAGAAAATAGGAACAAGGAAGAGAAAGTATCGTAAACAAGGTGGGTGCCAGGCACATTTTCCGCTGAATGCTAGAAATGAGTTACAGAGGCAATTCCGTAATAGTTGGATTGAACATGGAGGAGATGTATCGTGGGCGGCGTCTTCTTGTGGGGATTCGTAAAAGACATTGTTTATAAATCCAACTACGCCAGAAGCTATGCGAGAGAGAATTGTCAGAGCATATGCTTCGATAAGGAATGTGATAAGGAATACCACTCAGTCCATGATAAGAGGATTTCAGCACTGCATTGATACCCATGGTCATCACTTCGGACACCTTCTGTAAATGGACATCGATGCCATCTTTTTGACCTTCGTTGACGTTCAAAGACCTTACTGCTACACATCATTGGATTCGTTTCGATAGCTACTATAAGTATCGAACTATAACACGCCATTTAAAAAAAAACAAACAAACTTGACCTTCATACCTCTGAGGCGACGCCACCTAGCAACAAAAAACTAACGTCATATTATGCCTCCCGTTTTCCATTGCAAATTTTTTGCATGTGCTGTCGTACTTTGGGAGATATTCTTGGTGGCAATTGTTAGTGACTCACCCTGTATATCATTTGGATGAGCATTTCGTCTTTCCTTTAGATGAATTGGAAGTCCACAAAGTTTAAAATGTTTACGCAACCATACACAATACTGCATAACTCTAAACAGCACAAAATTCGCCTCACAATAACTTACACCCATGTGTGAAGGAAACAGCGTACAATCCATCTCAGTTAAAAAGAGAACACATGCATATACAAGAACTTCATGGATTATAATGTAAACTACATATTATCATCTATTGATCCAATGGAATTAAATTTTCCTTGAGGCACTCTCAACTTCATTACTGCTACAAGCTGAAGAAATGAATTAAAATTTGTGCAACTGCTGTGAGTTGTCACCGTGTCTTTTGCTTACTAGGCAGATGTGCTAGCCATTACACCTTGTAGCACTACAGGTAACAAAACTGCGTGGACGACTCTAGCCCGGTGCCCTCCCTAACACAAACGCCTCAGCACATTTTCCCCTCCTCAAATCGCCAGTATTGCAAAAGTCTCCAATTTTGGAACAGTACTCCAACTGCGGACGTAATGAGGAAATCCTACCTGTACGTCAGGCGTAGTTTATCTATTGATCTGATTGAATAAAATTTTTATTTATTTTTAATTCCATCAATACATCACCTATGCCTGAGGTACAGGCAGGATTTTCCCATTTCGTAAAAAGCTGGACCGCAATTCCAATACTCGGAGAGCCTCGGCTGCTATACCGACTGCCTCCGAAGCAAAAGACCCGTGTACGAATTCTAGCTGTTGTTAAAATTTTAATTCATTTCTTCAGCTTCTATTATTATCGAACATTCTGTCATATTCGATGTAGGTTTAATACAAACACATACATTGTCAGGAATCGGTGAGGTGCAAAGAATATAGGTATATCTTAGAAAAACGTATCATAGTTTTTTTTATTTATTCTACATGCCTCATTAAATATTTGTAATACTGCATGTTTAGATACCAACGCACATAAAGAAGAAGCCTAATTATAACGAGTTACAACAGTATGGATGAAAAGTGTTCACAATGGAAAACATTTATATGGTTCATACAGGTTTACAGGTAGAGCATGATGAAAAAATCATAGTAATAATTCTTTCGACAATCGTAAATTTCTTTATGGTCAATATGATGCTTACACTTAAAACATGAAAAAAAGTTTACATATTCACTGTAGAAAACTTCTATATGATCGATATAAGGTTTTCAGGTAGAACATCATTTCTTTTTTATCTTTTACTACCATTATTGAGTCGCAAAATTACTGAAGTTCGCCCTTGTATGACTTGACTAGAACTGGTTTCACAGGTCGGCTGCTTCACTTTTCTGTAATACTCTTTGTTAGGGAATCTCTCTGTGTGTTAAGTTCACGACTCACACGTAACAGGTGAATCAATGTTTTACCACCCTCTCCTCACGTGCAAGCAGCACTCGGCACTAGCCTAAACCGGTGGTAGTCAGACATTAAGTTTCCATGTCTGGTTGACATTGTTGTAAGATTAGATGACTGCCGTAATGCGGTGGAAGGCCGATATTCAACAGCCGGAAAAAAATCTTTTTTGATCGCCCCTTTTCTAGTTTCAGCCCATACTCTTTCCCATTTTTGTTCCGAGCTGCATCTTAATTTCCTTCTGATCACAGACAAGCGATTCTGTTGTAGTTTCGTGTTGCGTTTTTTCGAACTGCTTGTTTGGAAAACTTGTCTGCCAGTTCATTCCCGGGTCTTCCTGCTCTTCCATTCGTCCGTTCCAAGTTAATATGCCATTTCCTCTGACGCACCTCTCTAATTGATCTATCAAATGTAAATGATTCCTGGAATTTTTTGACGATCCAGCGTAATTATACTGTTGCTGTCTATTACAGCTAGCATTTTAACATTTTTGCTCGTAAATTCTTCAGTTACTCTAAGGCTCGCGAGATTGACAAATGGACGGCCGCTGTGGCCGAGCAGTTCTAGGCGCTTGAGTGCGGAACCGTGCTGCTGCTACGGTCGCAGGTTCGAATCCTGCCTAGATCATAGACGTGTGTTATGTCCTTAGGTTAGTTAGGTTTAAGTAGTTCTAAGTTCTAGGGGACTGATGACCTCAGATGTTAAGTCCCATAGTGCTCAGAGCCATTTGAACCATTTTGATTGCTAATTGTTCTGCTTGCTTAATGGTGCACCCATACTTTAGTGTGTTCGTCAACTGATAGGCAGATGTGGATGTGTCGCTGTTATCAACAGTGTGTACACACTACGTATTTGTGGAAACACGATGAAATTGTCACTCAGAGAGTGGTAGTTACAAGCAATAGGATACCCAAAGCGTAATATGCCAGTATGCATCCCGCAAAGGTGTAGGTGCTACCCTCGAGTCTCTAATGTTTTGTAAATCATAAATCCCCATCCAAAACCTTAGTAAACAATCAATTTGTGATCACTTGTATCGTCGTCGTCGGCTGATGAAATGGCTCTGAGCACTATGGGACTTACAATCTGAGGTCATCAGTCCCCTAGAACTTAGAACTACTTAAACCTAACTAACCTAAGGACATCACACACATCCATGCCCGAGGCAGGATTCGAACTTGCGACCGTGGCAGCAGCACGGTTCCGGACTGAAGCGCCTAGAACCGCTCGGCCACACCGGCCGGCTGATCGGCTGATATTCGCATCCAAGTTTTCATTTTTCTGCTGCATTTCCATTATTGCATGACAATTCTGCTATGGAGATGCCTGTGGTCGCTTAGCAGACCAATCCTGGCATGAAACGTCCGCCCACACACATTAGATACAATTATGGTGGAGGGCGTGGCTGCCTCCGGCAAAGTATGCATTCATTTCCCTGCCTCCAATGTTCGTGCTCAAAACGTGCTACAGCAACTGAACGAGTTGTGCCTCCAATATTTACGATTTCCAGCTGCGTCCTAACAATTACTTGGGTCAGTCTTTAGACTCTTCAGGTTCTTCTTCAATTGGTCGTTATACTGTTTCACAGGAACACCACGGTGCTTTCCTCCTGTGCTCACTTCACTGTCCAACATCTGCCGAGCAAGTCTGTTGCTTCTCCTCCTCAGGACACGCCTAGCCCACCTCAGTTGGTGACCAATAACAATAGCTTCTGCACTGCACATCTTTGCCTTCTCCAGAACCCAAGTCTTTCTACAACTACATCTGCATGTACGTCATTACTCTGCTATTCACAGCTAAGTGCCGGGCAGAGAGTCATTGAACCACCTTCGAGCTGTGAAACACGACTAGCTCTTTATTCACATGAATGGTTGAGTGCTATTGACAAGGGATTTCAGATCGATTCCGTATTTCTGGATTTCTGGAAGGCTTTTGACACTGTAGCACACAAGTGGCTTGTACTGACATCGCGTGCTTAGGGAGTATCGTCTCAGTTATGTGACTGGATTTGTGATTTCTTGTCAGAGACGTCACATGTTGTAGTAATTGACGGAAAGACATCAGGTAAAACAGAAGGTAGTGTTATAGGCCCTTTGCTGTTCCTTATCTATATAAACGATTTGGGAGACAATCTGAGCAGCCGTCTTCGGTTGTTTGCAGATGACGTTGTCATTTATCAACTAATAAAGTCATCAGAAGATCAAAACTACATCGAAACAGTTCAAAGAAAGGCATCACATAAATGATACAGGATTTGGGCTGGAAATCAGTAGAAGAAAGGCGTTTTCGTTGCGGCGGAATCTTCTCACGAAATTCCGGTCGTATGCAAATGACTAGCTTTTCAGAGCATTCACACAAGGCTGGCGCCGGTGGCGACACCTACAACGTGCTGACATGAGGAAAGTTTCCAACTGATTTCTCATACACAAACAGCAGTTGACCGGAGTTGCCTGGTGAAACGTTGTTGTGATGCCTCGTGTAAGGAGGAGAAATGCGTACCATCACGTTTCCGACTTTGATAAAGGTCGGATTGTAGCCTATCGCGATTGCAGTTTACCGTATCGCGACAAAGCTGCTCTCGTTGGTCGAGATCCATAGACTGCTAGCAGAATATGGAATCGGTGGGTTCAGGAGGATAATACGGAACGCCGTGCTGGATGCCAACGGCCTCGTATCACTAGCAGTCGAGATGACTGGCATCTTATCCGCATAGCTGTAACGGATCGTGCAGCCACGTCTCGATCCCTGATCATAGGATGGGGACGTTTGCAAGACAACAACCATCTGCACGAACAGTTCTACGACGTTTGCAGCAGCACGAACTATCAGCTCGGAGACCGTGGCTGCGGTTACCCTTGACGCTGCATCACAGACAGGAGCGCCTGCGATGGTGTACTCGACGATGAACCTGGGTGCACGAATGGCGAAACGTCATTTTTTCGGATAAATCGAGGTTGTGTTGACAGCATCATGATGGTCGCATCCGTGTTTGGTGACTTCGCGGTGAACGCACATTGGAAGCGTGTATTCGTCATCGCCATACGTGATGGTATGGGTTGCCATTGGTTGCACGTCTCGGTCACCTCTTGTTCGCACTGACGGCACTTTGAACAGTGGACGTTACATTTCAGATGTGTTACGACCCGTGGCTCTACTATTCATTCGATCCCTGCCAAACCCTACATTTCAGCAGGATAATGCACGACTGCATGTGCAGTTCGTGTACGGGCGTTTCTGGATACAGAAAATGTTCGACTGCTGCCCTGGCCAGCAAATTCTCCAAATCTCTCACCAATTGAAAACGTCTGGCCTATGGTGGCAGAGCAACTGGCTCGTCACAATACGCCAGACACTACTCTTGATGAACTGTGGTATCGTGTTGAAGCTGCATGGGTAGCTGTACCTGTACACGCCATCAAAGCTCTGTTTGACTCAATGCCCAGGCGTATGAAGGCCGTTATTACGGCCAGAGGTGGTTGTTCTTTGAACTGATTTCTCAGGATCTATGCATCCAAATTGCGTGATAATGTAATCACACGTCATTACTAGTATAATATATTTGTTCAACGAATACCCGTTTATCATCCGCATTTCTACTTGGTGTAGCTATTTTACTGGCCAGTATTGTAGGTGTTCATTATTTACGCGCGCTATACGAGATTGGAATAATAGAGAAGAGTGAAGGTGGTTAGATGAACCCTCTTGCAGGCACTTGAATGTAATTTGCAGAGCATGCATGTAAAAGCTGTCTCTCTACCGTTCCCCTCTCTAACGGCGCGCGGGAAAAACAAGCACTTACTTTTTTGTGCGGGCACTGATTTATGTTATCGTGATAATCATTTCTTCCCATGTAGGTGGATGCCAACAGAATATTTCGCAATCGGATTGAAATTTCATGAGAAGATTGTGACTCCAATTCACCTATCATGTCTGTGGCTATATCTCCCCTATTTCGCGATAATACATAACGAACTGCCCTTCTTTGTACTTTTTCGATGTCCCACCTGATGCGGATCCCACACCGCACAGCAGTACTCCAGAATAGGCCGGACAAGCGTGGTGTAAGCAGTCTCTTTAGTAGACCTGTTGCACCTTCTAAGTGGTGTGTCAATGAATCGCAGTCTTTGGTTTGCTCTACCCACGATATTATGTATCTGATCGTTCTAATTTAGGTTATTTGCAATTGTAATCCCAAAGTATTTAGTTGAATTTACAGCCGTCAGATTTGTGTCATTGTCACGTAATCGAAATTTTGTGGATTTTTTTAGTACTCATGTGAATAACATCACATTTTTCTTTATTCAGGGTCAGTTTCCACTTTTCGCACCATACTGATACCTTATCTGAATAATTTTACAATTCGTTTTGGTCATCTGATGGCTTTACAAGACAGTAAATGACAGCATAAACTGCAAACAATTTAAGACCACTACTCAGATTGTCTCCTTCGTCGTTAATATAGATCAGGAACAATTGAGGGCTTATAACACTTCGGTGGGGAACGCCAGATATTACTTCTGTTTTACTCGATGACCTTTGTGGCAGGAAATTACGAATCCAGTCGCCCAATTGAGGCGATATTCCATAGGCACGTAATTTGGTTCGAAGACGCCTGTGAGGAACGGTGCCGAAAGCCTCCTGGAAATCTAAAAATAGCCAACCAATATGACATCCCCTGTCGATAGCACTCGTTACTTCGTGAGTATAAAGAGGTATTTGTGTTTCGGAAGAACGATATTTCCTTAATCTGTGCTGACGATGTGTCAATAAATCGTTTTCTACGAGGTGCTTCACAATGTTCGAACACAGTATATGTCCCAAAACCCTACTGCAAATCGACGGTAGTGATATGAGCCTGTAATTCAGCGGATTACTACAACTTCCGCTTTTGGATATTGGTGTGACTTGAGCAATTTTTTAGTCTTTAGGAACGAATCTTCCTGTGAGCGAGTGGTTGTATATAACTGCTAAATGGGGAGCTATTGCGTCAGTACACTCTGCATGGAACCTGGCTGGTATACAATATGGACCAGAGTACTTGCCTTTATTAAGTGATTGAAGCTGCTTTGCTAGACCTAGGATATCTACTTCTATGTCTCTCCTCTTCGCAGTTGTTCTTGATTGGAATTCAGGAATATTTACTTCATCTTATGTGGTGAAGGAGCTTCGGAAAACCGTGTTTAATAACTCTGCTTTCGTGGCACTGACATCAGTGACTTCACCGTTGTTATCGCGCAGTGAAGGTATTGATTGCGTCTTGCCACTTGTGTGCCTTATATATGACCTGAAACTCTTTGGGTTTTCTACCAGAGTTTCATTGTGGAAATTATTAAAAGCATTTCGCATTGAAGAAGCCCTGTATTTCTGTAAAACATGGCCAATCTTGGGAATTTTGCTTTCTTTTAAATTTGGCATGCTTTTTTCGTTGGTTCTGCAACAGCGATCTGGCCCTTTTTGTGTACCATGCGGCATCAGTACCATCACTTATTAATTTGCCGTCGATATTCCATTGGAACTACTGACGGCCTTGGGAGAGCCAGTCCTGACAAAACTCTACCATCTGGTGAGCAAGATGTATGAAACGGGCAAAATACCCTCGGACTTCAAGAAGAATATAATAATTCCAATCCCAAAGAAAGCAGGTGTTGACAGATGTGAAAATTACCGAACTATCAGTTTTATAAGTCACAGCTGCAAAATACTAACACGAATTCTTTACAGACGAATGGAAAAATTGGTAGAAGCCGACCTCGGGGAAGATCAGTTTGGATTCCGTAGAAATACTCGAACACGTGAGGCAACACTGATCTTGCGACTTATCTTAGAAGAAAGATTTAAAAAAGGCGAACCTACGTTTCTAGCATTTGTAGACATAGAGAAAGCTTTTGACAATGTTGATTGGAATACTCTCTTTCAAATTCTAAAGGTGGCAGGGGTAAAATACAGGAAGCGAAAGGGTATTTACAATTTGTACAGAAACCAGATGGCAGTTATAAGAGTTGAGGGACATGAAAGGGAAGCAGTGGTCAGGAAGGGAGTGAGACAGGGTTGTAGCCTCTCCCCGATGTTATTCAATCTGTATATTGAGCAAGCAGTAAAGGAAACAAAAGAAAAATTTGGAGTAGGTATTAAAATCCATGGAGAAGGAATAAAAACTTTGAGGTTCGCCGATGACATTATAATTCTGTCAGAGACAGCAAAGGACTTGGAAGAGCAGTTGAACGGAATGGACAGTGTCTTGAATGGAGGGTATAAGATGAACATCAACAAAAGCAAAACGAGGGTAATGGAATATAGTCGAATGAAGTCCGGTGATGCTGAGGGAATTAGATTAGGAAATGAGACACTGAAAGTAGTAATGGAGTTTTGCTATTTGGGCAGCAAAATAACTGATGATGATCGAAGTAGAGAGGATATAAAATGTACACTGGCAATGGCAAGCAAAGCGTTTCTGAAGAAAAGAAACTTGTTAACATCGAGTATAGATTTAAGTGTCAGGAAGTCATTTCTGAAAGTATTTGTATGGAGTGTAGCCATGTATGGAAGTGAAACATGGACGATAAATAGTTTGGGCCAGAAGAGAATAGAAGCTTTGGAAATATGGTGCTACAGAAGAATGCTGAAGATAAGGGATAACCAGTTTAGTATTGGAGGGCAGCGTGGAGGGTAAAAATCGTAGAGGGAGATCAAGAGATGAATACACTAAGGAAATTCAGAAGGATGTAGGTTGCAGTAGGTACTGGGAGATGAAGCAGCTTGCACAGGATAGAGTAGCATGGAGAGCTGCATCAAACCAGTCTCAGGACTGAAGACCACAACAACAACAACAACAACAACAATACTACCTCTTTGAAATCATTCCATGTCATGCCTACACTTACGTGATCAGATCGGAAGGAGTGGAGACTGTCTCTTAAAAAGAGCATTTTTATCGGCTTTTTAAAATAGATGTACTTTGCGTTTGTTTTTGATGGTTGTTGGTGTTATAGTTGCGGTTGCTAATCCTTGTATTCGTCACAGGACTCACTATATGTCCAGGATTATTTGTTGCTAAGAGGTAAAGTATGCTTTCGCGACCATTTATGCTTCGAGTTGTATGATGGAGGAATTGTTCAAAGTAATTTTCTGAGAAAGCCTTCAGTACAATTTCGGATGACGTTTTATGCCCGCCACCGGTTTTAAATGTATATTTTTTCCAACATATCGATGGTGGATTGAAGTTGCCACCGACTATTTGATGCGAAGTCATCCCATTTGCTGTTCATAATGTATCTAAGGCTCAATTCTGTGAAGCGTTCTAGTGTTTTAAGGTCACGGCGATGTAGTGTCCCGGTTTGGCAGACATAGAACGGAGTAGAAACAGCAACTGCTGGATACACCGTCAGTCTGGTGAATAGCGTGAATAGCGTGTGGTCTTTATTCAGGAAAACCCTCTGTAGAAGACGTCCAAAAGTAACTTGTGGAGCGTGCATCCTGTTGTCGACCTTCTTTTCTTACGAAATATTAGTTGACAATAGACACTGATAAGCCAAGACATTATGACCCTCAAGGAATTATTAGACAAGACCAACCAATATAGCTCGCACCCCCCCCTCCCCCCTAACATCCCCCCCTCCTCACACACACATTCTCTCTCTCTCTATCTCTGTACTCTCTCTCTCTCTCTCTCTCTCTCTCTCTCTCTCTCTCTCTCGCTCCCTTTTCACACACACACACACACACACACACACACACACGCACGCACACAAGCACACACACACACACACACACACACACACACACACACACACGCACACACACACACAAACACAAACACACACACACACACACACACACACACACACACACACACACAAAGAGAAAAAAAAACACAAACACCTCTGAAAGATTCAGAACAGCTGCCAGAAACACCTGTCAGCCATCTTGTCTTTACACCTTCAATTGTTCCACTGCCCGCCATGTTTGTTTGTAGAACTGGTAAAGCAGTGAAACAGTTACGGAGACAGTGACAACGAAATATATAGTGTTAGCGAGTGATGAACATTATTAAAAAGAAAATGTATATGAAACATTATGTAAATAGACATATGCATAGAATTAAATAATTTCAGACATAGAAATAACAAGTTCTCAAATCGTAATTTTGGCTTAAACAATTCGTCTACATTAAGGTATAAGTGGTTGCAGATGACAAACTGTGCAACAAAACGGTCACTGTAGAAACACAACACATCAGAGAAACCACACCACGTGGTAAAAAGGTGTGAATTCGTAATTTATGTGTTTCTTCAAATATTCTGTCATTACGATTTGAAAACTAATAGCTACATGAAACTTCCTGGCAGATCAAAACTGTGTGCCGGACCGAGACTCGAACTCGGGACCTTTGCTTTTCGCGGGCAAGTGCTCTGCCAACTGAGCTATCCAAGCACGACTCACGCCCCGTCCTCACAGCTTTACTTCTGCCAGTACCTCGTCTCCTACCTTCCAAACTTTACAGAAGCTCTCTTGCGAACCTTGCAGAACTAGCACTCCTGAAAGAAAGGATATTGCGGAGACATGGCTTAGCCACAGCCTTGGGGATGTTTCCAGAATGAGATTTTCACTCTGCAGCGGAGATACTGGCAGAAGTAAGGTTGTGAGGACGGGGCGTGAGTCGTGCTAGGGTAGCTCAGTTGGTAGAGAACTTGCCCGCGAAAGGCAAAGGTCCCGAGTTCGAGTCTCGGTCGGGCACACAGTTTTAGTCTGCCAGGAAGTTTAATATCAGCGCACACTCGGCTGCAGAGTGAGAATCTCATTCTAGAAACATCCCCCAGGCTGTGGCTAAGCCATGTCTCCGCTATATCCTTTCTTTCAGGAGTGCTAGTTCTGCACGGTTCGCAGGAGAGGTAGGAGACGAGGTACTGGCAGAAGTAAAGCTGTGAGGACAGGGCGTGAGTCGTGCTTGGGTAGCTCAGTTGGTACAGCACTTGCCCGCGAAAGGCAAAGGTCCCTAGTTCGAGTCTCGGTCCGGCACACAGTTTTAATCTGCCAGGAAGTTTCATGTCATCACTAGTTTAGGTACCACGAAAATATATTACTAATGTGTAACTTGCAACTGTGAGAAACAGAGCTTAGCAAACTTTGTTGACAAACGTTGAATTGTTGTACGGAGCAGCGTTAGATGGGCCCGTATGAGGCGAGTGAGCTGTGATCTGGGATAAGGCCTAACTCGCCTCATTTAACAGAGGCGTGTTGTAGTTGAGAACAGGGGCATGTTGCCGGAGAGAAGAGAACAGCTTATCGCATTATGCTGATCCGGTAGAGGCAGCGGCAACAGGTGTCGTGCGGGTTGCGTCTGCCGGGGGCCTCTCCTCTCGCAAGCTTGCGTTAGCTGCCGGTCTCTCTAGACCGTTACTGCGTTCAGTCTGCGCCTTTAATGTCGGCGCGGGAATTTTGTACAGTAGTATTCAAAGAACTGTGGCAGGGTTCTGACATGCATCGAGACTAGAAAATAGTGCACTGATAATGGCTAGACACTACCCAAAATCTGGATTTGCCGAATAAAACCTGCAAGAAAAAAAAAGTACGACTCATTGCTGCGCTCTATAATTTATAAATTTCATTATATGTCTTTTTCAATTGATCACTTAAGACCCAAAACATTATGGCCACCTACATAAAAGCGTGTTGGTCCACCTCTGGAGTGCCATTCAGCAGTCATTCTGCGTGTTATGGGGTCGATACGTACTTGGTAGGTTTCCAGAGGTTTGTGGCACCAGAGGCATACACGCAGGTCACACACTTCCCGAATTTAATGGATACGGACCTGCCGTCCCAGTTGCGTTTCATCGGATCAGATAAGCCAAATTTGATAGCGAAGACATCAATGTGAGTTCACTATCATGTGCCTCAAGCCATTGCAGCACGATTCTGGTCTTGTGACACGGGCCGTTATCCTGCTGAAAAATGCCATCAGTGTTGGGGAAGACATCAAGCATAAGCGGTTACAGGTACATCTACATCTACATGACTACTCTGCAATTCACATTTAAGTGCTTGGCAGAGGGTTCATCGAACCACAATCATACTATCTCTCTACTATTCCACTCCCGAACAGCGAGCGGGAAAAACGAACACCTAAACCTTTCTGTTCGAGCTCTGATTTCTCTTATTTTATTTTGATGATCATTCCTACCTATGTAGGTTGGGCTCAACAAAATATTTTCGCATTCGGAAGAGAAAGTTGGTGACTGAAATTTCGTAAAAAGGTTTCGCCGCGACAAAAAAAGTCTATGCTGTAATGACTTCCATCCCAACTCGTGTATCATATCTGCCACACTCTCTCCCCTATAACGCGATAATACAAAACGAGCTGCCCTTCTTTGCACCCTTTCGATGTCCTCCGTCAATCCCACCTGGTAAGGATCCCACACCGCGCAGCAATATTCTAACAGAGGACGAATGAGTGTAGTGTAAGCTGTCTGTTTAGTGGACTTGTTGCATCTTCTAAGTGTCCTGCCAATGAAACGCAACCTTTGGCTCGCCTTCCCCACAATATTATCTATGTGGTCTTTCCGACTGAAGTTATTCGTAATTTTTACACCCAGGTCCTTAGTTGAATTGACAGCCTCGATAATTGTACTATTTATCGAGTAATAGAATTCCGACGGATTTCTTTTGGAACTCATGTGGATCACCTCACACTTTTCGTTATTTAGCGTCAACTGCCACCTGCCACACCATACAGCAATCTTTTCTAAATCGCTTTGCAGCTGATACTGGTCTTCGGATGACCTTACTAGACGGTAAATTACAGCATCATCTGCGAACAGTCTAAGAGAACTGCTCAGATTGTCACCCAGGTCATTTATATAGATCAGGAACAGTAGAGGTCCCAGGACGCTTCCCTGGGGAACACCTGATATCACTTCAGTTTTACTCGATGATTTGCCGTCTATTACTACGAACTGCGACCTTCCTGACAGGAAATCACGAATCCAGTCGCACAACTGAGACGATACCCCATAGCTCCGCAGCTTGATTAGAAGTCGCTTGTGAGGAACGGTGTCAAAGCTTTCCGGAAATCTAGAAATACGGAATCAACTTGAGATCCCCTGTCGATAGCGGCCATTACTTCGTGCGAAGTCCCTAATAATGTTCATAGTTGTCATGTTGTCTTTGATTGCTAGCGCAGGTCCGATGGAAGTCCAGGTAAATGTCCCCCACAACATATACTGCTCCGACCGGCCAGCGTTTGTGGCGCACTGCACGGTTCGAGGAGCCTGAGAGGCTCTGCGAAACCCGTAGGACAGGACAGGTAGTTTAAGTTGTGGAAAGGGGCCAAAATAAGCGGCTGTCACTTACACTCGAACATACAACCTTTTATTTGTTCAAACATTACGAGAGCCAAGAAAAATTTTGGAACTTAACTATTGCGATTGAATGCACCGTGCAATCTCATGGAAAGACCACTTTAATTGAAAAACGGCTGAAAGCTAATAAAGGTCAACCAAAATCAGAAATTTAAAAGACTAAGCCTTACCTTAAAACAGTTCCCAAACAATCTCACACTTTAAGAGTAAACAACTTAAATTCAAACTCGGCTGAAAGCCCAACACTTAAGAATTACATTAATTTTAAAAATGCCAAAGGCTTTACATAAAACAGATGTTTAGATTGAAGGCCCAAAACATCTGGCACTTTAAGAGCAAAACAAATTCAAAATTATCTGAAAACCCAACACTTAAGACTGAATCACATTAATTTTAAAAATGCCACAGGCTTTCGTTATACAGCTCTTAAATTAGGCTGATGGCCCAAACCATCTTACACCTTAAGGGCAAACAACCTTAATCTAAAAATCGGCTAGGAGTCGTACAAGTACAGACAATAACAAGAAAAGGCAGTACACCCTAGGCGCTCAGAAGTTCCAAGGGTCGGCCTGGAGCCGGCCGGAGTGGCCGAGCGGTTCTAGCCGCTACAGTCTGGAACCGCGCGACCGCTACGGTCGCAGGTTCGAATCCTGCCTCGGGCATGGATGTGTGTGATGTCCTAAGGTTAGTTAGGTTTAAGTAGTTCTAAGTTCTAGGGGACTGATGGCCACAGCAGTTAAGTCCCATCGCGCTCAGAGCCATTTGAACCATTTGAATCGGCCCGGAATTCAAACGCCAGCTTAGGTGAGACAGGCCAAACCATTGTCGATCTGACGACAACGCAACAGACATACAGTTAACGGACCCACCGACAAGATAACCCCCGCTTCACCCATCCAGCACACGACAGGGAGTTCAATGGAACAACGTGGAAGATATTGGCGCTCACAACCAATCATACATTGAGCTGTCAAACTACACTCCGTGCTGGACAGCGACAACACGATGAGGAGACTACACTGCCTGAATTTATGCCAACGGCCAGGGCAGGTAACCGGAACGTTAACGGCAACAAGGCAGAAGATTCCGCTGGTGAAGTTCAATTCAAATAACCAAGTACAGTTTAACCTCCACCGGAGGGTGGCTAAAATTTGCCAACTTGTCGCTCGCGGGAATATCCCAACAGCCGACAACGGACTCCAAACGACACAGTGTGAACAGTCGTGACTTGCTGGTAGATTAAGTCAAAACCCAACTGTCATGTCCAGGATCGGTGAACCACGAACCTCGTAGCACTGGGAACAGCACCACACACTCCGACACTGCGTAGAAGCCGCCAGCAGGCCTGGACAAGCTACGTCGCGCTGAGATTTCCTCGCTGCTCCACGCCAACTGCCCAGGCCCGGAAACGGTGAAAGGACCAAGTATACATCGGCCGATGAGACGACCAACCCGCTCCAATCTCCCTCGATGTGTGTCGCCAGCGGTCGGCGAGCATTGGCTGTCAGCGCCTCACCGGCGCTCCGTCCCCCGACTCAACACCAGCGCTGATGCGTCCCGACTGCACAGCTGGTCCGTCTCCAACTGACCCTCAGACACGCGACGGTCAGGAAATACTATCGGTCGATCCAGAGATGATACGACAGTGCACTTATCGATACGCGCTGCTGCTGCTACTCACGGGCAAGTAAGGCAGGAAGTTAGTGACGACAGTAAATGGAATAACAGAAAGAGGCGGCAGTACCATAATAGAACACGACAAACAATAAATGGCATGAACACGAGCCGTGCCCGGATGGCGATATATCTGGACACGACCATCGACCTGATTAACAGAAGGGATTCGTCCGACCAGGCGACCCGATTGCACTGATCCGAGGTCCAATCTCGGTAACCCAGTGTCCACTATAATCATAACTGACGGTGTTGTCGGGTCAAAACGGGAAACACATACGCGTCCTCTGCTGCAGAACAGTACGATCAACACTGTACACTATGTGCTCCGAAACATTTGCGTCTGCGCCAGCGCTGTACTCGTACTCTGGTCTCAGATCTGCCACACATGGCTGCCCATCCTACTTAGAGAGCGGACGAGCCTCCGATATCTCTGTTCTGTGGTGAGGTATGGACGTGAGATATGGACGTCCAACTCCTTCTCACCTCCTCGTGGCCCCTTCCTACACGTGTTCACGACAGTGGAAGGCAAACGGGCGACCAGCTTCCCCTGTTCCGAGATGCTTCCTCCCAGGCACTGGAGCGCAACAATCTCGCTTTTGTCAAAGCCCCTTAAGGGGGGCGAGAGGGTAGGGGCTCAAAAATAAAAAAATTAGATTTTTCAAAAATATGCCTTTTTTGTTGTGCACATCTTCCTGGACAGTTTGAAGTAGAAAATATATACATGGTGAGTTACTAACTATTGCCACCTACAATAACTCCGAAAGTAAAAGTTTGTGGGACAAATGTTGCGTGGAACAACAGGGGCCATAATATGACGTGGGTTTTTTGTTGCTAGGTGGGGTCACTTCAGAGATATGAAGATCAACTTTGTTTCTTTAAATACGATGCTATACTTTGGTCCTGTTTTCTGATAGCGGCTAGCGAGACGAATCCAACGATGTATAACGTCCTCTTAGCAAAATTTATGAATTACTGGGCTGGAAAACCGCTTACGTTATTTGCTTTTCAAACAGCCGAGCAAAACTCTGACATTACGCTCTTTACTTATTCTGATCATCACTAAACTGACACACAATATTTTTAGCGCAACGCAATCTGACTTTGAAAAATCCCTACAAAAGAATGGCCCTGACTAACAATAACCTATACCTTTCACAAATCGCTTACCTCACAAAAACCTTCGTTACTCGAACTACTGCAATACAGCGAGCGCCATTACTGCCAGCTAAATAAAAGATTCAAACTACTGAAGGCACTAACTACTGATAGGCATAGTTAGCAAATGAAAGATTTTGATAGAGAACAAACAATGTATTTACAGGGTGTTTCAAAAATGACCGCTATATTTGAAACGGCAATAAAAACTAAACGAGCAGCGATAGAAATACACCGTTTGTTGCAATATGCTTGGGACAACAGTACATTTTCAGGCAGACAAACTTTCGAAATTACAGTAGTTACAACTGTCAACAACAGATGGCGCTGCGGTCTGGGAAACTCTATAGTACGATATTTTCCACTTATCCACCATGCGTAGCAATAATATGGCGTAGTCTCTGAATGAAATTACCCGAAACCTTTGACAACGTGTCTGGCGGAATGGCTTCACATGCAGATGAGATGTACTGCTTCAGCTCTTCAATTGTTTCTGGATTCTGGCGGTACACCTGGTCTTTCAAGTGTCCCTACAGAAAGAAGTCACAGGGGTTCATGTCTGGCGAATAGGGAGGCCAATCCACGCCGCCTCCTGTATGTTTCGGATAGCCCAAAGCAATCACAAGATCATCGAAATATTCATTCAGGAAATTAAAGACGTTGGCCGTGTGATGTGGCCGGGCACCATCTTGCATAAACCACGAGGTGTTCGCAGTGTCGTCTAAGGCAGTTTGTACCGCCACAAATTCACGAAGAATGTCCAGATAGCGTGATGCAGTAATCGTTTCGGATCTGAAAAATGGGTCAATGATTCGTTTGGAAGAAATGGCGGCCCAGACCAGTACTTTTTGAGGATGCAGGGACGATGGGACTGCAACATGGGGCTTTTCGGTTCCCCATATGCGCCAGTATTGTTTATTGACGAAGCCGTCCTGGTAAAAGTAAGCTTCGTCGGTAAACCAAATGCTGCCCACATGCATATCGCCGTCATCAATCCTGTGCACTATATCGTTAGCGAATGTCTCTCGTGCAGCAATGGTAGCGGCGCTGAGGGGTTGCCGCGTTAAATTTTGTGTGGATAGAGGTGTAAACTCTGGCGCATGAGACGATACGTGGACGTTGGTGTCGTTTGGACCGCAGCTGCAACACGGCGAACGGAAACCCGAGGCCGCTGTCGGATCACCTGCTGCACTAGCTGCGCTTTGCCCTCTGTGGTTGCCGTACGCGGTCGCCCTACCTTTCCAGCACGTTCATCCGTCACGTTCCCAGTCCGTTGAAATTTTTCAAACAGTTCCTTTATTGTTTCGCTTTTCGGTCATTTGGTTACATTAAACCTCCGTTGAAAACTTTGTCTTGTTGCAACAACACTGTGTTCTAGGCGGTGGAATTCCAACACCAGAAAAATCCTCTGTTCTAAGGAACAGCACACTTGCACGTTGTGAACAGCACACGCTTACAGCAGAAAGACGACGTACAGAATGGCGCACCCACAGACTGCGTTGTCTTCTATATCTTTCACATCACTTGCAGCGCCATCTGCTGTTGACAATTGTAACTGCTGTAATTTCGAAAGTTTGTCTGTCTGAAAATGTACTGTTGTCCCAAGCATATTGCAAGAAACGGTGTATTTCTATCGCTGCTCGTTTAGTTTTTATTGCCGTTTCAAATATACCGGTCATTTTTGAAACACCCTGTACCTTAATAGTGTTCATATATATATATATATATATATATATATATATATATATATATATATTAGTTCATGACATCCATTCTTACAAATTTACTGTCTCTGATGGACACACGCCCAGATCATCCGCTCTCAAAACTCCGCCATTTCTCTCCACATTCATCACTGCTGGCGGCTCACCTCCAACTGCGCAACGCTACACTGTTAACAGCCAACTCCCCAACACTACAATAGCGAATATTCCAACAATGCAAACGAGCCACAGACTGCACACAGCACAGACAGTGATTTTCATACAGAGCGCTACGTGGCGTTACCAATATAGAAATCTAAACAGCCTACTTACACTTTGAAAGTCAACGAAGGCGAAAATGCTGGTGTGAACGCCCATTTACAGAAGGTGTTCGAAGTGATGGCCATTGTTATCAACGCTCTGCTGCAATATTCTTATCAGGGACTGAATGGTATTCGTTATCACATCGGCACTTATCGAAGCACATGCTCTGACATTTCTCTCTCGCATACCTTCAGGTGTAGTTGGAAGGTCTTCATAAACAATGTCTTATACGAATCCCCGCACGAAAAAATCCAGAGGCGTCAAGTCTGGCGAACGAGCCGGCCACGACACATCTCCGCGACCAATACGATTTGGGAATTGTCTCTGCAAGTCATTTTTAGCCATCAGCAGAAAATGTGCCAGACACCCATCATGTTGATACCACATTCTGTTACTTGTTCCGCAAGGTATTTCTGCCAATAATAGACCTAATGTTTCTTGCGGGAATTTGGTGTACTTTCTACCATTTAGATTTCCTACGGTGAAATTGGGGCCTATAATTCTGCCCTCCAGAATCCTAGACGATACATTCACCAACGACTGTTTCTGCTGTGCCGCAGCCAACATGGATTTTCAGTTGCCCAATGACGCATTTTATGCAAATTAACATTTCCATGGTTCGTGAATGTAGCCTCGTCAGTAAACAAAATCAAATTAATAAATGTGTCATTCTTCTGAATCTGAAGTTGAGCCCATGGGCAGAATTGAATGCGGCGCGTACAATCCGTAGCAGTTAATTCTTGTTGAAGACTGGTATGGTAAGGATGATGTTTATGGCGATGCAGAAAACAACAACACTACTCCGGATCATGCCAGGTTCCCTAGCGATTTCACATGGACTAACGCAAGTATCTCCAAACACAGTGGCCTGAGTACCAATTTCCATTTCGTCGTTAGTAACGTTCCTTTCCCGGATACGTTTCCGATCCGTTAAAAATCCAGTTGTTCTCAGTTTACCATACACATATTTAGATGTACGACGTGTAGGGTGAGTACGTTGAGGGTACCTTGCAGCGTATAAGTCTCTAGCTCTCACTGAAGTTCGTTGGCGTTCTCCGTAAATGAGAAGCATCTCGACTTGATCTTCGAGGAATACATCATTCACATTCACTTGATTCGACGATCCTAGTTTTGCCGTCCCTATTAGTGTGGTATTGCGAAACCATAGAATGGTGTTTACATGTGAATGGCACGTTAGGTGGGTACGCGGTATTCGACGAATATTTACTATTCGCACGTTATACGAGGGAGAATTGTCAGAGCATGAGTTTCGATAAATGCCGAAGTGATAAGGAATCCACGATAAGAAGTCTGCAGTACTGCATTGATACCAATGGTCCCATCACTTCGAACACCTTCTGTAAATGGACGTTCATGCCACCTTTCTGACCTTCAAAGACCTTACTGTTACACATCATTGGATTCGTCTCGATAGCCGCTATCAGAAAATAAGTAACAAACTATAGCATTCCATTAAAAAAAAGTAGATCTTCAGATCTCTGATGCAATGCCACCAAGAAGCAAAAAACCAACGTCGTATTATGGCCCCAGGTGTCTCGTGCAAGATTTATC
The DNA here is from genome assembly GCF_023897955.1 of Schistocerca gregaria. Taxonomy (NCBI): domain Eukaryota; kingdom Metazoa; phylum Arthropoda; class Insecta; order Orthoptera; family Acrididae; genus Schistocerca; species Schistocerca gregaria. The sequence continues at coordinate 104,126,327 of NC_064930.1, read as the reverse complement.
CCACAAACTTTTCATCTACTATGATACTTTCGGAGTTATTCTAGTTGCCAATAGTTGGCACGTTATTTGGTCTTAAACGTACTAAGGTGCAGCGCCACACTCCTTTGCACAACATTCTCAGTCGTTCGTAAGTGTATTTCGCTCTGTAGAATTTGAGTGTTTATATTTGCGCCAGAGATTGTCATACGTGAAAACACAGGACTGTTGATATCGATACTTTCTCTGCTGCTATCGATGTGCACAGACTTAGACGGCTGAGACAAGATTTGTCATGAAAATATTATCTGATGGGAAGGGAATAAAAAGGAGAGGGCGACTCATGGGTGCACAAATTGACATGCTACGGGCATATAGGGCTGGGCAATAAGAAGGAACACAGGGGACTTGAAAAATATGAAGCAATCAGTTTGGGCCTTATACTGCCACAAAATGTCCACAGACAATAACCCTGTCCTTACCTTGTGCCCAAAAGGAAGTCAATCATGGTGTGTCTGCCAAAGATCAGTCGCTGGTGGCGAGGAAAATCATCACAGGAATTCTGTACCAACTGCTGTAATGGAAGCCATCAAACCTATTATCAGAGACCTTGCAAATGGAAACTTATTCAAGAAATGTCTTTATATCGGTACCCAAAACCCAAACGTGTATGGGAAAGATTGCCAAAAACCATTTTCGTGGGAAGAATTGCACTTGATGTTGGTGTTTATGATGAAGTTTCATGTTTTAATGATGGTGTGCAAAGCAGGAAATATGTATTAGAGAAAGTGGGACTTAGCCCGGAGTGAAATGTATCAAAGCTTTGTATGCGATACACAGAGAGCGTGTAGTGAAAGCAGACAAATCATTTTTGGAGGAGATAAAGAAGAGTGCATGATAAGAATTTGAAAAGGAGGATAACTGATTTAGAAAATGAAAAAGAACCTGCTTATGGTGCTGGACAGTTCTAAAACTATGCCAAATACAAGCAGAAACTTTAACGTCAATTTTCCGCAGAACGCAAATTTCTGTACTTACGTACATGGAGCATCCAAAATAAATGTCCTATTACTTTCAAATTTGGTATGCTTATTAAACACAAACTCTTTAATGCAAAACTCTAGAATTTTCAAAATCTATTAAACTGTGGTGGGTCGGGTGTGTAAGTGAGCGACCGTTTGCAGCTGCAGTTTATGGCGGGTCATGGCACATCGAACATAGGCCAGTGTGAGGTGGAGAGTACACCATTAAGTTAAGCAGTAGTTTTGACTTTGTACATATGTACTGTTTGTGTTTTCCTTTTCTTTTTCATTTATAAATGTATACCTATGGTGTTCTTTTAATCATTGACAACGGTCTTCTTAGCCACTTGTGGTTTTTATTGCTGTTCTGAAGAAAGTGTAGTTATCTACGCCGAAACCTAGGTTAACGCTAGGTGCTTTTTTCGCAATCGAGGCGGGTTTCTAGTTTTTTAATATATTAACCAACGATTGCTGACGCGCTGCGATATTGAAGGTTCTTATACACTTTCAGTTGTTCATTACACAAGAACCAAACATTGTAAAGTTATCATATCAGGTATATGCGATTGCAGTCTTTCTCGGCGTATTCCATTGATGAAATCTTCTCGGGTTATCAGCCGAGTGGTGGCGTCGTCTTGTCGCAACGTTTCGATGAGTTTCGTACCCATCATCTTCTGGCGAACTCATCGAAACGTTGCGACAAGACGACGCCACCACTCGGCTGATAACCCGAGAAGATTTCATCAATCATATCAGGTGTTCCCCAGGGAAGCGTCCTGGGACCTCTGATGTTCCTGATCTATATAAATGACCTGGGTGACAATCTGAGCAGTTCTCTTAGATTGTTCGCAGATGATGCTGTAATTTACCGTCTAGTAAGGTCATCCGAAGACCAGTATCAGTTGCAAAGCGATTTAGAAAAGGTTGCTGTATGATGCGTCAGGTGGCAGTTGACGCTAAATAACGAAAAGTGTAAGATGATCCACATGAGTTCCAAAAGAAATCCGCTGGAATTCGATTACTCGATAAATAGTACAATTCTCAAGGCTGTCAATTCAACTAAGTTCCTGGGTGTTAAAATAACGAACAACTTCAGTTGGAAGGACCACATAGATAATATTGTCGGGAAGGCGAGCCAAAGGTTGCGTTTCATTGGCAGGACACTTAGAAGATGCAACAAGTCCACTAAAGAGACAGCTTACACTACACTCGTTCGTCCTCTGTTAGAATATTGCTGCGCGGTGTGGGATCCTTACCAGGTGGGATTGACGGAGGACATCGAAAGGGTGCAAAAACGGGCAGCTCGTTTTGTATTATCACGTTATAGGGGAGAGAGTGTGGCAGATATGATACACGAGTTGGGATGGAAGTCATTACAGCATAGACGTTTTTCGTCGCGGCGAGACCTTTTTACGAAATTTGAGTCACCAACTTTCTCTTCCGAATGCGAAAATATTTTGTTGAGCCCAACCTACATAGGTAGGAACGATCATCAAAATAAAATAAGAGAAATCAGAGCTCGAACAGAAAGGTTTAGGTGTTCGTTTTTCCCGCTCGCTGTTCGGGAGTGGAATAGTAGAGAGATAGTATGGTTGTGGTTCGATGAACCCTCTGCCAAGCACTTCAATTTGAATTACAGAGTAGTCATGTAGATGTAGATGTATCATTTCGAAGAGAAACTCTGAAATTAAAGAAAAAAAAATTATTATGTATAACGCCACAGCGTACTTTGGCAATTTGCTGACAGCGCTAGTTGCAAACATCGTGAGTTCAGGTGCGGAGTTCTACAAAAACAAGTGTTCAGCGGATGTTTAGAACCACGTACGGTACGAAGCCACCACCGAGAAAGGCCATTTACCACTGGCATAACAAATCTGTTACGACGAGTTGTTTGTTCCCGGCAAACAGAAGCGGACGTCCCAGTGTGAGCGAAGTGAATATGGACCGCGTACGAGAGACATTCATAACGAGTCCAAAGAAATCGGTGCGTCGTGCATCCTGTGAACTCGAAATGGCTCCAATGACAGCGTGGGTACTTCTGCGACAGAAGCTGTCTGTGAAACCATTGGCCGCGCGGGATTACCCGAGCGGTCTCAGGCGCTGCAGTCATGGACTGTGCGGCTGGTCCCGGCGGAGGTTCGAGTCCTCCCTCGGGCATGGGTGTGTGTGTTTGTCCATAGGATAATTTTGGTAAAGTAGTGTGTAAGCTAAGGGACTGATGACCTTAGCAGTTAAGTCCCATCAGATTTAACGCACATTTGAACTTTTGTTTTTCAAACTATTGAAACTGGGGCTAGTGCAGAGGCCAGCCACTGTGGCCGAGCGGTTCTAGGCTCTACAGTCCGGAGCCGCGCTGCTGCTACGGTCGCAGGTTCGAATCCTGCCTCGGGCATGGGTGTGTGTGATGTCCTTAGGTTAGTTAGGTTTAAGTAGTTCTAAGTTCTATGTTGTTGTTGTGGTCTTCAGTCCTGAGACTGGTTTGATGCAGCTCTCCATGCTACCCTATTCTGTGTAAGCTTCTTCATTTCCCAGTACCTACTGCAACCTACATCCTTCTGAATCTGCTTAGTGTATTCATCTCTTGGTCTCCCTCTACGATTATTACCCTCCATACTGCCCTAAAATGCTAAATTTGTGATCCCTTCATGCCTCAGAACATCTCCTACCAACCGGTCCCTTCTTCTAGTCAAGTTGTGCCACAAACGTCTCTTCTCCCCAATCCTATTCAATACTTCCTCATTAGTTATGTGATCTACCCATCTAATCTTCAGCATTCTTCTGTAGCACCACATTTCGAAAGCCTCTATTCTCTTCTTATCCAAACAGTTTATCGTCCATGTTTCACTTCCGTACATGGCTACCCTCCATACAAATACTTTCAGAAACGACTTCCTAACACTTAACTCTATACTCGATGTTAACAAATTTCTCATCTTCAGAAACGCTTTCCTTGCCATTGCCAGTGTACATTTTATATCCTCTCTACTTCGACCATCATCACTTATTTTACTCCCCAAATAGCAAAACTCATTTACTACTTTAAGCTTCTCATTTCCTAATCTAATTCCCTCAGCATCACCCAACTTAATTCGACTACATTCCATTATCCTCGTTTTGCTTTTGTTAATGTTCATCTTATACCCTCCATTCAAGACACTGTCCATTCCGTTCAACTGCTCTTCCAAGTCCTTTGCTGTCTCTGACAGAATTACAATGTCATCGGCGAACCTCAAACTTTTATTCCTTCTCCATGGATTTTAATACCTACTCCGAATTTTTCGTTTGTTTCCTTTATTGCTTGCTCAATATGCAGATTGAATAACATCGGGGAGAGGCTACAACCCTGTCTCACTCCCTTCCCAACCACTGCTTCCCTTTCATGTCCCTCGGCTCTTATAACTGCCATCTGGTTTCTGTACAAATTGTAAATAGCCTTTCGCTCCCTGTATTTTACCCCTGCCACTTTCAGAATTTGAAAGAGCGTATTCCAGTCAACATTGTCAGAAGCTTTCTCTAAGTCTACAAATGCTAGAAACGTAGGTTTGCCTTTCTTTCATCTTTCTTCTAAGATAAGTCGTAAGGTCCATATTGCCTCACGCGTTCCAATATTTCTACGGAGTCATAACTAATCTTCCCCAAGGTTGGCTTCTACTAGTTTTTCCATTAGTTTGTAAAGAATTCGCGTTAGTATTTTGCAGCTTTGGCTTATTAAACTGAGTGTTCGGCAATTTTCTCATCTGTCAACACCTGCTTTTTTTGGGGATTGGAATTATTATATTCTTCTTGAAGTCTGAGGCTATTTCGCCTGTGTCATAAATTTGTACTATTGTAGCAGGTATGGGCTTCGTGTCTATCTTGGCCACAATAATGCTTTGACTATACTGTTTGTTGGCGCTTACCCCTACTCCAATTTTTATTCATTATTAAACCTACTCCTGCATTACCACTATTTGATTTAGTGTTTATAACCCTGTAGTCACCTGACCAAAAGTCTTGTTCCTCCTGCCACCGAACTTCACTAATTTCAACTATATCTAACTTTAACCTATCCATTTCCCTTTTTAAATTTTCTAACCTACCTGCCCGATTAAGGGATCTGACATTCCACGCTCCGATCCGTAGAACGCCAGTTTTCTTTCTCCTGATAACGACGTCCTCCTGAGTAGTCCCCGCGCAGAGACTATTTTACCTCCTGAATATTTTACGCAAGAGGACGTCATCATCATTTAATCATACAGTAAAGCTGCATGACCTCGGGAAAAATTACGGCTGTAGTTTCCCCTTGCTTTCAGCCGTTCGCAGTACCAGCACAGCAAGGCCGTTTTGGTTAGTGTTACAAGGCCAGATCAGTCAATCATCCAGACTGTTGCCCCTGCAACTACTGAAAAGGCTGCCGCCCCTCTTCAGGAACCACACGTTTGTCTGGCCTCTCAACAGATACCCCTCCGTTGTGGTTGCACCTACGGTACGGCCATCTGTATCGCTGAGGCACGCAAGCCTCCCCACCAACGGTAATGTCCATGGTTCATGGGGGACTGATAACCTCAGATGTTAAGTCCCATAGTGCTTAGAGCCAATTGAACCATTTTTTGAAATTTTCTAAGGAGTAAAAATAGTACAATTCGATAGTGTTACAGTTACGAAACTAAATTATTTTTATAAATATAATTATTATTATCACTCTTTCTTAAGACTTTAATACTGATTAATAAGTTACCAGTCCTTATCTCTTTTTGAAACACGAGCATTAACCCGTGACACAATGTGGCTGAGGTTTGAGCTTATGAAAAGAATGTATGAATATCTTCTACTGAAAGTCCACTTTTTACAGTCAAACTTTTTACTCTGTGCCATTCATCTAAGACGGTAATATTGAGACGTCTACATCACATATGCTTTAACATCTCATCAAAACACCTCCTCTGATTTGTAGCTTGTTGCCACAATGAACCACAAATAGCTTCATTATTCATGTGGCAACAGACAATCCACCTAATTGGCGGCAAAACACAACAGTAATTGTTGCAAGACCTTCGCAGTGTTGTTATTATTAGTAGTTGTTGTTGTTGTGAGACATAAAGCACTGCCAGCCTAAGGTAGGTTCAGATCGAAAGAGTCCAGCAATGAAGTAATTTACAAACAGTAAGCATAGGGCACGCATTTTAATTCGGTTGTTTCTGGGTTCAAATGGCTCTGAGCACTATGGGACCTAACATCTATGGTCATCAGTCCCCTAGAACTTAGAACTACTTGAACCTAACTAACCTAAGGACAGCACACAACACCCAGTCATCACGAGGCAGAGAAAATCCCTGACCCCGCCGGGAATCGAACCCGGGAACCCGTCGGTTGTTTTTAAATGTGGTGTTGAGTGTGGGTGAAGCTAGAGTCTCTAGGCAGAGGAGTGGTACAGCGGAAGCATAGTTGTAACAAGTGTTTATCCCCAATATGGATATTTAGTTTTCTTTTCTGAAAAGGAGTTAACAGATAGCACTCGCGGCGCGCCGCTAAGCTTTTCATTTTTGTATAAAAAGAAAAGGTTGTTGAAAATAAGCAGAACCATCAGTTCATGGGGTAATAGAAAGCCTACAGAAAGTACCTTCCTCATTTTAAAAACAAAAGTATTCGAAAAGAATTTTTTTCATTCTATAATTTAGTTAGGCAGGCTTGTTAATGACGTTAGAGTTGGGGTGTACTTGATAATATCTTATGCCATTCGAGGGTTTTGGCATCAGAAAGGAGGGGAAACGTTGCGCTTATCGAACTGCTTTGTCATTGTGGTTAATGCCGGAATGAGATTTAATGTGTACAAATTCTATAATTTGACCAGGCTTCTTTGTTGATGGTAATGATAGCTAGGCCTAAGCTGTATTTACTAGGTCCTTCGTTCGAATTGATGAAACCAATTTATTGTAACACGCTTTGTGTGCCAGGAATTATTAATGCCGCGAAGATGTTGGGGATCTTCTGTACTTTGCTGCCTGGATAACAGCGAATGTTTCACCTATAAATATGGTTTTCCATATCCATTTCTAAGCCATCTATACACAGGCCCTTCCAGGAGGATTGGTCGTTATTTACGGATACTGCAGTAACGATTATTCGAGGCTAAAGAGTCTGGTAAACATGGGCTGTAAAATTCACGCGTTAAGAGCTGTGAGCACTAATTCACTAGGAGAGATGTGTTTTATAGTCGCGAAAATGACTTGAGCAGTCTTCTATGTCGATAATAATGATGTTTAGGCCGAAGTGTGTTTTCTTTGTCCTTTGTTCCAGTTGTTAGGCCAGATTGTAAGGCCTAAGCTGTATTTACTAGCTCCTTCGTTCGAATTGCTGAAACCAATTTATTGTAAAACGCTTTGTGTGGCAGGAATTATTAAAGCCGCGAAGATGTTGGGGATCTTCTGTACTTTCTTGCCTGGATAACAACGAATGTTTCACCTATAAATATGGTCTTGTGACACGGACCGTTATCCTGCTGAAAAATGCCATCAGTGTTGGGGAAGACATCAAGCATAAGCGGTTACAGGTACATCTACATCTACATGACTACTCTGCAATTCACATTTAAGTGCTTGGCAAAGGGTTCATCGAACCACAATCATACTATCTCTCTACTATTCCACTCCCGAACAGTGAGCGGGAAAAACGAACACCTAAACCTTTCTGTTCGAGCTCTGATTTCTCTTATTTTATTTTGATGATCATTCCTACCTATGTAGGTTGGGCTCAACAAAATACTTTCGCATTCGGAAGAGAAAGTTGGTGACTGAAATTTCGTGAAAAGGTCTCGCCGCGACGAAAAACGTCTTTGCTGTAATGACTTCCATCCCAACTCGTGTATCATATCTGCCACACTCTCTCGCCTATAACGTGATAATACAAAACGAGCTGCCGTTTTTTGCAGCCTTTCGATGTCCTCCGTCAATCCCACCTGGTAAGGATCCCACACCGCGCAGCAATATTCTAACAGAGGACGAACGAGTGTAGTGTAAGCTGTCTCTTTAGTGTACTTGTTGCATCTTCTAAGTGTCCTGCCAATGAAACGCAACCTTTGGCTCGCCTTCCCGACAATATTATCTATGTGATCCTTCCAACTGAAGTTGTTCGTAATTTTAACACCCAGGTACTTAGTTGAATTGACAGCCTTGTGAATTGTACTATTTATCGAGTAATCGAATTCCAACGGATTTCTTTTGGAACTAATGTGGATCATCTCACACTTTTCGTTATTTAGCGTCAACTGCCACCTGACACACCATACAGCAATCTTTTCTAAATCGCTTTGCAACTGATACTGGTCTTCGGATGACCTTACTAGACGGTAAATTACAGCATCATCTGCCAACAATCTAAGAGAACTGCTCAGATTGTCACCCAGGTCATTTATATAGATCAGGAGCAGCAGAGGTCCCAGGACGCTTCCCTGGGGAACACCTGATATCACTTCAGTTTTACTCGAAGATTTTCCGTCTATTACTACGAACTGCGACCTTCCTGACAGGAAATCACGAATCCAGTCTCACAACTGAGACGATACCCCATCTCTCCTCAGCTTGATTAGAAGTCGCTTGTGAGGAACGTTGTCAAAAGCTTTCCGGAAATCTAGAAATACGGAATCAACTTGAGATCCCCTGTCGATAGCGGCCATTACTTCGTGCGAAGTCCCTAATAATGTTCATAGTTGTCATGTTGTCTTTGATTGCTAGCGCAGGTCCGATGGAAGCCCAGGTAAATGTCCCCCACAACATATACTGCTCCGACCGGCCTGCGTTTGTGGCGCACTGCACGGTTCGAGGAGCCTGAGAGGCTCTGCGAAACCCGTAGGACAGGACAGGTAGTTTAAGTTGTGCAAAGGGGCCAAAATAAGCGGCTGTCACTTACACTCGAACATACAACCTTTTATTTGTTCAAACATTACGAGAGCCAAGAAAAATTTTGGAACTTAACTATTGCGATTGAATGCACCGTGCAATCTCATGTAAAGACCACTTTAATTTAAAAACGGCTGAAAGCTAATAAAGGTCAACCAAAATCAGAAATTTAAAAGACTAAGCCTTACCTTAAAACAGTTCCCAAACAATCTCACACTTAAAGGGTAAACAACTTAAATTAAAACTCGGCTGAAAGCCCAACACTTAAGAATTACATTAATTTTAAAAATGCCAAAGGCTTTACATAAAACAGATGTTTAGATTGAAGGCCCAAAACATCTGGCACTTTAAGAGCAAAACAAATTCAAAATTATCTGAAAACCCAACACTTAAGACTGAATCACATTAATTTTAAAAATGCCACAGGCTTTCGTTATACAGCTCTTAAATTAGGCTGATGGCCCAAACCATCTTACACCTTAAGGGCAAACAACCTTAATCTAAAAATCGGCTAGGAGTCGTACAAGTACAAACAATAACAAGAAAAGGCAGTACACCCTAGGCGCTCAGAAGTTCCAAGGGTCGGCCTGGAGCCGGCCGGAGTGGCCGAGCGGTTCTAGCCGCTACAGTCTGGAACCGCGCGACCGCTACGGTCGCAGGTTCGAATCCTGCCTCGGGCATGGATGTGTGTGATGTCCTTAGGTTAGTTAGGTTTAAGTAGTTCTACGTTCTAGGGGACTGATGACCTCAGATGTTAAGTCCCATAGTGCTCAGAGCCATTTGAACCATTTGAATCGGCCTGGAATTCAAACGCCAGCTTAGGTGAGACAGGCCAAACCATTGTCGATCTGACGACAACCCAACAGACATACAGTTAACGGACCCACCGACAAGATAACCTCCGCTTCACCCATCCAGCACACGACAGGGAGTTCAATGGAACAACGTGGAAGATATTGGCGCTCACAACCAATCATACATTGAGCTGTCAAACTACACTCCGTGCTGGACAGCGACAACACGATGAGGAGACTACACTGCCTGAATTTATGCCAACGGCCAGGGCAGGTAACCGGAACGTTAACGGCAACAAAGCAGAAGATTCCGCTGGTGAAGTTCAATTCAAATAACCAAGTACAGTTTAACCTCCACCGGAGGGTGGCTAAAATTTGCCAACTTGTCGCTCGCGGGAATATCCCAACAGCCGACAACGGACTCCAAACGACACAATGTGAACAGTCGTGACTTGCTGGTAGATTAAGTCAAAACCCAACTGTCATGTCCAGGATCGGTGAACCACGAACCTCGTAGCACTGGGAACAGCACCACACACTCCGACACTGCGTAGAAGCCGCCAGCAGGCCTGGCCAAACTACGTCCCGCTGAGATTTCCTCGCTGCTCCACGCCAACTGCCCAGGCCCTGAAACGGTGAATGGACCAAGTATACGTCGGCCGATGAGACGACCAACCCGCTCCAATCTCCCTCGATGTGTGTCGCCAGCGGTCGGCGAGCATTGGCTGTCAGCGCCTCACCGGCGCTCCGTCCCCCGACTCACCAGCGCTGATGCGTCCCGACTGCACAGCTGGTCCGTCTCCAACTGACCCTCAGACACGCGACGACCAGGAAATACTATCGGTCGATCCAGAGACGATACGACAGTGCACTTATCGATACGCGCTGCTGCTGCCACTCACGGGCAAGTAAGGCAGGAAGTTAGTGACGCCAGTAGATGGAATAAGAGAAAGAGGCGGCAGTACCATAATAGAACACGACAAACAATAAATGGCATGAACACGAGCCGTGCCCGGATGGCGATATATCTGGACACGACCATCGACCTGATTAACAAAAGGGATTCGTCCGACCAGGCGACCCGATTGCACTGATCCGAGGTCCAATCTCGGTAACCCAGTGTCCACTATAATCATAACTGACGGTGTTGTCGGGTCAAAACGGGAAACACATACGCGTCCTCTGCTGCAGAACAGTACGATCAACACTGTACACTATGTGCTCCGAAACATTTGCGTCTGCGCCAGCGCTGTACTCGTACTCTGGTCTCAGATCTGCCACACATGGCTGCCCATCCTACTTAGAGAGCGGACGAGCCTCCGATATCTCTGTTCTGTGGTGAGGTATGGACGTGAGATATGGACGTCCAACTCCTTCTCACCTCCTCGTGGCCCCTTCCTACACGTGTTCACGACAGTGGAACGCAAACGGGCGACCAGCTTCCCCTGTTCCGAGATGCTTCCTCCCAGGCACTGGACCGCAACAATCTCGCTTTTGTCAAAGCCCCTTAAGGGGGGCGAGAGGGTAGGGGTTCAAAAATAAAAAAATTTGATTTTTCAAAAATATGCCTTTTTTGTTGTGCACATCTTCCTGAACAGTTTGAAGTAGAAAACATATACATGGTGCGTTACTAATTATTGCCACCTACAATAACTCCGAAAGTAAACGTTTGTGGGACAAATGTTGCGTGGAACAACAGGGGCCATAATATGACGTGGGTTTTTTGTTGCTAGGTGGGGTCACTTCAGAGATATGAAGATCAACATTGTTTCTTTAAATACGATGCTATACTTTGGTCCTGTTTTCTGATAGCGGCGAGCGAGACGAATCCAACGATGTATAACAGTAAGGACTTAGCAAAATTTATGAATTACTGGGCTGGAAAACCGCTTACGTTATTTTCTTTTCAAACAGCCGAGCAAAACTCTGACATTACGCTCTTTACTTATTCTGATCATCACTAAACTGACACACAATACTTTTAGCGCAACGCAATCTGCTTTGAAAAATCCCTACAAAAGAATGGCCCTGACTAACAATAACCTATACCTTTCACAAATCGCTTACCTCACAAAAACCTTCGTTACTCGAACTACTGCAATACAGCGAGCGCCACTACTGCCAGATAAATAAAAGATTCAAACTACTGAAGGCACTAACTACTGATAAGCATAGTTAGCAAATGAAAGATTTTGATAGAGAACAAACAATGTATTTACGTTAATAGTGTTCAAAAGTCATTATATATATATACACTCCTGGAAATGGAAAAAAGAACACATTAACACCGGTGTGTCAGACCCACTATACTTGCTCCGGACACTGCGAGAGGGCTGTACAAGCAATGATCACACGCACGACACAGCGGACACACCAGGAACCGCGGTGTTGGCTGTCGAATGGCGCTAGCTGCGCAGCATTTGTGCACCGCCGCCGTCAGTGTCAGCCAGTTTGCCGTGGCATACGGAGCTCCATCGCAGCCTTTAACACTGGTAGCATGCCGCGACAGCGTGGACGTGAACCGTATGTGCAGTTGACGGACTTTGAGCGAGGGCGTATAGTGGGCATGCGGGAGGCCGGGTGGACGTACCGCCGAATTGTTCATCACGTGGGGCGTGTGTATACACTCCTGGAAATTGAAATAAGAACACCGTGAATTTATTCTCCCAGGAAGGGGAAACTTTATTGACACATTCCTGGGGTCAGATACATCACATGATCACACTGACAGAACCACAGGCACATAGACACAGGCAACAGAGCATGCACAATGTCGGCACTAGTACAGTGTATATCCACCTTTCGCAGCAATGCAGGCTGCTTTTCTCCCATGCAGACGATCGTAGAGATGCTGGTTGTAGTCCTGTGGAACGGCTTGCCATGCCATATCCACCTGGCGCCTCAGTTGGACCAGCGTTCGTGCTGGACGTGCAGACCGCGTGAGACGACGCTTCATCCAGTCCCAAACATGCTCAATGGGGGACAGATCCGGAGATCTTGCTGGCCAGGGTAGTTGACTTACACCTTCTAGAGCACGTTGGGTGGCACGGGATACATGCGGACGTGCATTGTCCTGTTGGAACAGCAAGTTCCCTTTCCGGTCTAGGAATGGTAGAACGATCGGTTCGATGACGGTTTGGATGTACCGTGCACTATTCAGTGTCCCCTCGACGATCACCAGAGGTGTACAACCAGTGTAGGAGATCGCTCCCCACACCATGATGCCGGGTGTTGGCCCTGTGTGCCTCAGTCGTATGCAATCCTGACTGTGGCGCTCACCTGCACGGCGCCAAACACGCATACGACCATCATTGGCACCAAGGCAGAAGCGACTCTCATCGCTGAAGACGACAAGTCTCCATTCGTCCCTCCATTCACGCCTGTCGCGACACCACTGGAGGCGGGCTGCACGATGTTGGGGCGTGAGCGGAAGACGGCCTAACGGTGTGTGGGACCGTAGCCCAGCTTCATGGAGACGGTTGCGAATGGTCCTCGCCGATACCCCAGGAGCAACAGTGTCCCTAATTTGCTGGGAAGTGGCGATGCGGTCCCCTAGGGCACTGCGTAGGATCCTACGGTCTTGGCGTGCATCCGTGCGTCGCTGCGGTCCGGTCCCAGGTCGACGAGCACGTGCACCTTCCGCCGACCACTGGCGACAACATCGATGTACTGTGGAGACCTCACGCCCCACGTGTTGAGCAATTCGGCGGTACGTCCACCCGGCCTCCCGCATGCCCACTATACGCCCTCGCTCAAAGTCCGTCAACTGCACATACGGTTCACGTCCACGCTGTCGCGGCATGCTGCCAGTGTTAAAGACTGCGATGGAGCTCCGTATGCCACGGCAAACTGGCTGACACTGACGGCGGCTGTGCACAAATGCTGCGCAGCTAGCGCCTTTCGACAGCCAACACCGCGGTTCCTGGTGTGTCCGCTGTGCCGTGCGTGTGATCATTGCTTGTACAGCCCTCTCGCAGTGTCTGGAGAAAGTATGGTGGGTCTGACACACCAGTGTCAATGTGTTCTTTTTTCCATTTCCAGGAGTATATATAGTTCATGACGTCCATTCTTACAAATTTACTGTCTCTGATGGACACACGCCCAGATCATCCGCTCCCAGATCATCCAGAATCCTAGACGATACATTCACCAACCACTGTTTCTGCTGTGCCGCAGCCAACATGGATTTTCAGTTGCCCAATGACGCATTTTACGCAAATTAACATTTCCATGGTTCGTGAATGTAGCCTCGTCAGTAAACAAAATCAAATTAATAAATGTGTCATTCTTCTGAATCTGAAGTTGAGCCCATGGGCAGAATTCAATGCGGCGCATACAATCCGTAGCAGTTAATTCTTGTTGAAGACTGGTATGGTAAGGATGATGTTTATGGCGATGCAGAAAACAACAACACTACTCTGGATCATGCCAGGTTCCCTAGCGATTTCACATGGACTAACGCAAGTATCTCCAACCACAGTGGCCTGAGTACCAATTTCCATTTCGTCGTTAGTAACGTTCCTTTTCCGGATATGTTTCCGATCCGTTAAAAATCCAGTTGTTCTCAGTTTACCATATACATATTTAGATGTACGACGTGTAGGGTGAGTACGTTGAGGGTGCCTTTCAGCGTATAAGTCTGTAGCTCTCACTGAATTTCGTTGGCGTTCTCCGTAAATGAGAAGCATCTCGACTTGATCTTCGAGGAATACATCGTTCACATTCACTTGATTCGACGATCCTAGTTTTGCCGTCCGTATTAGTGTGGTATTGCGAAACCATAGAATGGTGTTTACATGTGAATGCCACGTTAGGTGGGTACGCGGTATTCGACGAATATTTACTATTCGCACGTTATACGAGGGAGAATTGTCAGAGCATGAGTTACGATAAGTGCCGAAGTGATAAGGAATCCACGATAAAAAGACTGCAGCACTGCATTGAGACCAATGGTCCCATCACTTCGAACACCTTCTGTAAATGGACGTTCATGCCACCTTTCTGACCTTCAAAGACCTTACTGTTACACATCATTGGATTCGTCTCGATAGCCGCTATCAGAAAATAAGTAACAAACTATAGCATTCCATTAAAAAAAAGTAGATCTTCAGATCTCTGATGCGATGCCACCAAGAAGCAAAAAACCAACGTCGTATTATGGCTCCAGGTGTCTCATGCAAGATTTATCCCACAAACTTTTCATCTACTGTGATACTTTCGGAGTTATTCTAGTTGCCAATAGTTGGCACGTTATTTGGTCTTTGCACAACATTCTCAGTCGTTCGTAAGTGTATTTTGAGTGTTTATATTTGCGCCAGAGATTGTCATACGTGAAACAGAGGGCTATTGATATCCATACTTTCTCTGCTGCTATCGATGTGCACAGACTTAGACGGCTGAGACAAGATTTGTCATGAAAATATTATCTGATGGGAAGGGAATAAAAAGGAGAGGGCGACTCATGGATGCACAAATTGACATGCTACAGGCATATAGGGCTGGACAATAAGAAGGAACACAGGGGACTTGAAAAATATGAAGCAATCAGTTTGGGCCTTATACTTCCACAAAATGTCTACAGACAATAACCCTGTCCTTACCTTGTGGCCAAAAGGAAGTCAATCATGGTGTGTCTGCCAAAGATCAGTCGCTGGTGGCGAGGAAAATCATCACAGGAATTCTGTACCAACTGCTGTAATGGAAGCCATCAAACCTATTATCAGAGACCTTGCAAATGGAAACTTATTCAAGAAATGTCTTTACATTGGTACCCAAAACCCAAACGTGTATGGGAAAGATTGCCAAAAACCATTTTCGTGGGAAGAATTGCACTTGATGTTGGTGTTTATGATGAAGTTTCATGTTTTAATGATGGTGTGCAAAGCAGGAAATATGTATTAGAGAAAGTGGGACTTAAGCCCGGAGTGAAATGTATCAAAGCTTTGTATGCGATACACAGAGAGCGTGTAGTGAAAGCAGACAAATCATTTTTGGAGGAGATAAAGAAGAGTGCATGATAAGAATTTGAAAAGGAGGATAACTGATTTAGAAAATGAAAAAGAACCTGCTTATGGTGCTGGACAGTTCTAAAACTATGCCAAATACAAGCAGAAACTTTAACGTCAATTTTCCGCAGAACGCAAATTTCTGTACTTACGTACATGGAGCATCCAAAATGAATGTCCTATTACTTTCAAATTTGGTATGCTTATTAAACACAAACTCTTTAATGCAAAACTCTAGAATTTTCAAAATCTATTAAACTGTGGTGGGTCGGGCGTGTAAGTGAGCGACCGTTTGCAGCTGCAGTTTATGGCGGGTCATGGCACATCGAACATAGGCCGGTGTGAGGTGTACACCATTAAGTTAAGCAGTAGTTTTGACTTTGTACATATGTACTGTTTGTGTTTTCCTTTTCTTTTTCATTTATAAATGTATACCTATGGTGTTCTTTTAATCATTGACAACGGTCTTCTTAGCCACTTGTGGTTTTTATTGCTGTTCTGAAGAAAGTGTAGTTATCTACGCCGAAACCTAGGTTAACGCTAGGTGCTTTTTTCGCAATCGAGGCGGGTTTCTAGTTTTTTAATATATTAACCAACGATTGCTGACGCGCTGCGATATTGAAGGTTCTTATACACTTTCAGTTGTTCATTACACAAGAACCAAACATTGTAAAGTTATCATATCAGGTGTTCCCCAGGGAAGCGTCCTGGGACCTCTGATGTTCCTGATCTATATAAATGACCTGGGTGACAATCTGAGCAGTTCTCTTAGATTGTTCGCAGATGATGCTGTAATTTACCGTCTAGTAAGGTCATCCGAAGACCAGTATCAGTTGCAAAGCGATTTAGAAAAGGTTGCTGTATGATGCGTCAGGTGGCAGTTGACGCTAAATAACGAAAAGTGTAAGATGATCCACATGAGTTCCAAAAGAAATCCGCTGGAATTCGATTACTCGATAAATAGTACAATTCTCAAGGCTGTCAATTCAACTAAGTACCTGGGTGTTAAAATTACGAACAACTTCAGTTGGAAGGACCACATAGATAATATTGTCGGGAAGGCGAGCCAAAGGTTGCGTTTCATTGGCAGGACACTTAGAAGATGCAACAAGTCCACTAAAGAGACAGCTTACACTACACTCGTTCGTCCTCTGTTAGAATATTGCTGCGCGGTGTGGGATCCTTACCAGGTGGGATTGACGGAGGACATCGAAAGGGTGCAAAAAAGGGCAGCTCGTTTTGTATTATCACGTAATAGGGGAGAGATTGTGGCAGATATGATACACGAGTTGGGATGGAAGTCATTACAGCATAGACGTTTTTCGTCGCGGCGAGACCTTTTTACGAAATTTCAGTCACCAACTTTCTCTTCCGAATGCGAAAATATTTTGTTGAGCCCAACCTACATAGGTAGGAATGATCATCAAAATAAAATAAGAGGAATCAGAGCTCGAACAGAAAGGTTTAGGTGTTCGTTTTTCCCGCTCGGTGTTCGGGAGTGGAATAGTAGAGAGATAGTATGATTGTGGTTCGATGAACCCTCTGCCAAGCACTTAAATTTGAATTACAAAGTAGTCATGTAGATGTAGATGTATCATTTCGAAGAGAAACTCTGAAATTAAAAAAAAAGAAATTTTATTATGTATAACGCCACAGCGTACTTTGGCAATTTGCTGACAGCGCTAGTTGCAAACATCGTGAGTTCAGGTGCGGAGTTCTACAAAAACAAGTGTTCAGCGGATGTTTAGAACCACGTACGGTACGAAGCCACCACCAAGAAAGGCCATTTACCACTGGCATAACAAATCTGTTACGACGAGTTGTTTGTTCCCGGCAAACAGAAGCGGACGTCCCAGTGTGAGCGAAGTGAATATGGACCGCGTACGAGAGACATTCATAACGAGTCCAAAGAAATCGGTGCGTCGTGCATCCTGTGAACTCGAAATGGCTCCAATGACAGCGTGGGAACTTCTGCGACAGAAGCTGTCTGTGAAACCATTGGCCGCGCGGGATTACGCTAGCGGTCTAGGGCGCTGCAGGCATGGACTATGCGGCTGGTCCCGGCGGAGGTTCGAGTCCTCCTTCGGGCATGGGTGTGTGAGTTTGTCCTTAGGATAATTTTGGTAAAGTAGTGTGTAAGCTAAGGGACTGATGACCTTAGCAGTTAAGTCCCATAAGATTTAACGCATATTTGAACTTTTGTTTTTCAAACTATTGAAACTGGGGCTAGTGCAGAAGCTAGCCACTGTGGCCGATCGGTTTAGGCTCTACAGTCCGGAGCCGCGCTGCTGCTACGGTCGCAGGTTCGAATCCTGCCTCGGGCATGGGTGTGTGTGATGTCCTTAGGTTAGTTGGGTTTAAGTAGTTCTATGTTGTTGTTGTGGTCTTCAGTCCTGAGACTGGTTTGATGCAGCCCTCCATGCTACTCTATCCTGTGCAACCTTCTTCATCTCCCAGTACCTACTGCAGCCTACACCCTTCTGAATCTGCTTAGTGTATTCATCTCTTGGTCTCCCTCTACGATTATTACCCTCCTTTTTGCCCTAAAATGCTAAATTTGTGATCCCTTCATGCCTCAGAACATGTCCTACCAACCGGTCCCTTCTTCTTGTCAAGTTGTGCCACAAACTCCTATTCTCCCCAATTCTATTCAATACCTCCTCATTAGTTATGTGATCTACCCATCTAATCTTCAGCATTCTTCTGTAGCACCACATTTCAAAAGCTTCTATTCTCTTCTTGTCCAAACAGTTTATCGTCCATGTTTCACTTCCGTACATGGCTACCCTCCATACAAATACTTTCAGAAACGACTTCCTAACACTTAACTCTATACTCGATGTTAACAAATTTCTCATCTTCAGAAACGCTTTCCTTGCCATTGCCAGTGTACATTTTATATCCTCTCTACTTCGACCATCATCACTTATTTTACTCCCCAAATAGCAAAACTCATTTACTACTTTAAGCTTCTCATTTCCTAATCTAATTCCCTCAGCATCACCCAACTTAATTCGACTACATTCCATTATCCTCGTTTTGCTTTTGTTCATGTTCATCTTATACCCTCCTTTCAAGACACTGTCCATTCCGTTCAACTGCTCTTCCAAGTCATTTGCCGTCTCTGACAGAATTACAATGTCATCGGTGAACCTCAAAGTTTTTATTTCTTCTCCATGGCTTTTAATACCCACTCCGAATTTTTCTTTTGTTTCCTTTACTGCTTGCTCAATACACAGATTGAATAACATCGGGGATAGACTACAACCCTGTCTCACTCCCTTCCCAACCACTGCTTCCCTTTCATATCCCTCAACTCTTATAACTGCCATCTGGTTTCTGTACAAATTGTAAATAGCCTTTCGCTCCCTGTATTTTACCCCTGCCACCTTTAGAATTTGAAAGAGCGTATTCCAGTCAACATTGTCAGAAGCTTTCTCTAAGTCTACAAATGCTAGAAACGTAGGTTTGCCTTTCTTTCATCTTTCTTCTAAGATAAGTCGTAAGGTCCATATTGCCTCACGCGTTCCAATATTTCTACGGAATCGTAACTAATCTTCCCCAAGGTTGCCTTCTACTAGTTTTTCCATTAGTTTGTAAAGAATTCGCGTTAGTATTTTGCAGCTTTGGCTTATTAAACTGAGTGTTCGGCAATTTTCTCATTTGTCAACACCTGCTTTTTTTGGGGATTGGAATTATTATATTCTTCTTGAAGTCTGAGGCTATTTGGCCTGTGTCATAAATTTGTACTATTGTAGCAGGTATGGGCTTCGTGTCTATCTTGGCCACAATAATGCTTTGACTATACTGTTTGTTGGCGCTTACCCCTACTCCAATTTTTATTCATTATTAAACCTACTCCTGCATTACCACTATTTGATTTAGTGTTTATAACCCTGTAGTCACCTGACCAAAAGTCTTGTTCCTCCTGCCACCGAACTTCACTAATTTCAACTATATCTAACTTTAACCTATCCATTTCCCTTTTTAAATTTTCTAACCTACCTGCCCGATTAAGGGATCTGACATTCCACGCTCCGATCCGTAGAACGCCAGTTTTCTTTCTCCTGATAACGACGTCCTCCTGAGTAGTCCCCGCGCAGAGACTATTTTACCTCCTGAATATTTTACGCAAGAGGACGTCATCATCATTTAATCATACAGTAAAGCTGCATGTCCTCGGGAAAGATTACGGCCGTAGTTTCCCCTTGCTCTCAGCCGTTCGCAGTACCAGCACAGCAAGGCCGTTTTGGTAATGGTTACAAGGCCAGATCAGTCAAATCATCCAGACTGTTGCCCCTGCAACTACTGGAAAGGCTGCTGCCCCTCTTCAGGAACCACACGTTTGTCTGGCCTCTCAACAGATACCCCTCCGTTGTGGTTGCACCTACGGTACGGCCATCTGTATCGCTGAGGCACGCAAGCCTCGCCACCAACGGTAATGTCCATGGTTAATGGGGGACTGATAACCTCAGATGTTAAGTCCCATAGTGCTTAGAGCCAATTGAACCATTTTTTGAAATTTTCTAAGGAGTAAAAATAGTACAATTCGATAGTGTTACAGTTATGAAACTAAATTATTTTTATAAATATAATTATTATTATCACTCTTTCTTAAGACTTTAATACTGATTAATAAGTTACCAGTCCTTATCTCTTTTTCAAACACGAGCATTAACCCGTGACACAATGTGGCTGAGGTTTGAGCTTATGAAAAGAATGTATGAATATCTTCTACTGAAAGTCCACTTTTTACAATGAAACTTTTTACTCAGTGCCATTCATCTAAGACGGGAATAATGAGACGTATACATCACATATGCTTTAACATCTCATCAAAACACCTCCTCTGATTTGTAGCTTGTTGCCACAATGAACCATAAATAGCTTCATTATTCATGTGGCAACAGACAATCCACCTAATTGGCCTCAAAACACAACAGTAATTGTTGCAAGACCTTCGCAGTATTGTTATTATTAGTAGTTGTTGTTGTTGTGAGACATAAAGCACTGCCAGCCTAAGGTAGGTTCAGATCGAAAGAGTCCAGCAATGAAGTAATTTACAAACAGTAAGCATAGCGAACGCATTTTAATTCGGTTGTTTTTGGGTTCAAATGGCTCTGAGCAATATGGGACTTAACATCTATGGTCATCAGTCCCATAGAACTTAGAACTACTTGAACCTAACTAACCTAAGGACATCACACAACACCCAGTCATCACGAGGCAGAGAAAATCCCTGACCCCGCCGGGAATCGAACCCGGGAACCCGTCGGTTGTTTTTAAATGGTGGTGTTGAGTGTGGGTGAAGCAAGAGTCTCTAGGCAGAGGAGTGGTACAGTGGAAGCATAGTTGTAACAAGTGTTTATCCCCAGTATGGATACTTAGTTTTCAATTCTGAAAAGGAGTTAACAGATATAGCACTCGCGGCGCGCCGCTAAGCGTTTCATTTTTGTATAAAAAAAAAGGTTCTTGGAAATAAGCAGAACCATCAGTTCGTGGTGTAATAGAAAAGCCTACAGAAAGTACCTTCCTCATTTTAAAAACAAAAGTATTCGAAAAGAATTTTTTTCATTCTATAATTTAGTTAGGCAGGCTTGTTAATGACGTTAGAGTTGGGGTGTACTAGATAATATCTTATGCCATTCGAGGGTTTTGGCATCAGAAAGGAGGGGAAACGTTGCGCTTATCGAACTGCTTTGTCATTGTGGTTAATGCCGGAATGAGATTTAATGTGTACAAATTCTATAATTTGACCAGGCTTCTTTGTTGATGGTAATGATAGCTAGGCCTAAGCTGTATTTACTAGGTCCTTCGTTCGAATTGCTGAAACCAATTTATTGTAACACGCTTTGTGTGTCAGGAATTATTAATGCCGCGAAGATGTTGGGGATCTTCTGTACTTTGTTGCCTGGATAACAGCGAATGTTTCATCTATAAATATGGAAAGATCGCTGGTAGGTAATACTTTCTTTCTTTCCTGCTTTGTGTACAGATGAAAGCTCATCTTACATGGTTTTCCATATCCATTTCTAAGCCATCTATACACAGGCCCTTCCAGGAGGATTGGTCGTTATTTACGGATACTGCAGGAACGATTATTTGACGCGCAAGAGCCTAGTAAACATGGGCTGTAAAATTCACACGTTAAGAGCTGTGAGCACTAATTCACTAGGAGAGATGTGTTTTATACTCGCGAAGATGACTGGAGCAGTCTTCTGTGTTTATAATAATGATGTGTTAGGCCGAAGTGTATTTTCTTTGTCCTTTGTTCCAGTTGCTGTAACTAACTCACCGTAGAACCCTTTGTGTGTCGGTCATTATTCACACCTCAGAGGTCTTGAGGAACAATCCGGGCATAGCATGGGAACGTCACTGGCAGCTCTTACATGGTTCAAATGGCTCTGAGCACTACGAGACTTAACATCTGAGGTCATCAGTCCCCTAGAACTCAGAACTACTTAAAGCTAACTAACCTATGGACATCACACACATCCATGCCCGAGGTAGGATTCGAACTTGCGACCGTAGCGGTCGCACGGTTCCAGACTAAAGCGCCTTGAACCGCTCGGCCACCAGCGGCCGGTGGTAGCTCTTAAGCTACGCGTTTCAGAGACCATGTTTACCAGACTAACTACTGATCATTTCTCTTGTGACACAGTGGGTCCATGGTGATTCTGGTGGAAAGCTACAGGATGACATTTGTTGACCTATGTGAAAATAAATCGCCATCACTTCTGAACGGTTTTGCGTTAGGACGTTCAAACCGCACGGTGTTCGTGGGGCATGATGGGAATTAGTATGGTTTGGTTTAGCAACGTAGCCCAGTTTCATTTGGATGGGTTCACCAATAAGCAAAATTGGCGCATTTGGCGGACTGAGAATCCCCATTTCGTGATCGCGAAGTCTCTTCGTCCTCAACGGGTAACTGTGTGGTGTGCAATGTCCAGTCACGGGGTAATCCGTGCGATACTTTTCGATGCCACGGTGACTACCGGAAGGTATGTGAAGGTTTTGGAAAAAATGTGTGTGAAATCCTATGGGAATTAACTGCTAAGGTCATCAGTCCCTAAGCTCACACACTACTTAACCTAAATTATCCTAAGGACGAACACACCCACCCATGCCCAAGGGAGGACTCGAACCTCCACCGGGTCCAGCCACACAGTCCACGACTGCAGCGCCTCAGACCCCTCGGCTAATTTGCTTATTTTGGAAGACGATTCCATCCCCACTATCCAAAGGGACCCTGATTTCGACAAGGTCTGGTTCAAGCAAGACGGAGATCGATTCCATCGAAGTTGGAGAGTGTTTGATGCCTTGGAGGAGAACTTTGGGGAGCGCATTCTGGGTCTGGGGTACCCAGAGACCAGTGGCATGGACCTCCATTAACCGCCATGTTCACCGGATCTGAACACATGCGACTTCTTTTTGTGGGGCTATATTAAAGACAAGGCGTGCAGCAATTGCCCCGAAACTATTGCTGATCTGAAAACAGCCGCTGAGGAGGTGATCGACAGCATCAATGTTCCGACACTTTGCAGAGGGTCATGCAGAACTTCCCTATTCGTTTGCGCCACATAATCGCCAATGATTGCAAGCATATCGTCATAAGCTAAATCCGAATGTCTGTAGTGGCGTTTACATTTTGAATAAAGTGTCCGCACGCCCAGGTTTGCAACTAATTTACATTTTTTTTTCATATAGCCTAATAATTGACACCGTGTACATGCCAATAGTGATTCTGAACAAAACATGTCTGATGAACGTATGTCCTGTTTCCAAGGAAGCCAATGAAAACAACGAGGAACAGGACAAATGCAGGTGGCGATAAATAAAACATTGTGATCTAATGTTTTCTTTAGCTGTGTACATTTCCTCGCAAAAGGTGTTCAAACACTCCACCGTCAATTGCAATGGATTTTACGTCTCTTGTAGACAGCTGCTGTGTTCCTGGTCTGAGCACATTCGTACGGACCTGCTGTTTCTGCTTTACATAAATGCCAGCGTGGAGGAGTACCTTGAAACAGAAGATATCAGGTGAATGGAGTGGCCTGCCTCTTCTCCAGACCTCTACCCCATCGATGACGTCTGGGATGCTCTCGGTCGACGTATCGCTGCACGCCTTCAAACCCATACGACACTTGAGGAGCTCTGACAGGCACTGGTGCCAGAATGGGAGGCTGCACCCCAGCAGCTGCTCGACCACATGATCCACAGTGTGCCGACGCCTTGTGTCACGATTAAGACGCCAGATACTGTGCCATGCAGACTAAGCAAATAAAAACAAATAAGAAACTTCCTGGCAGATTAAAACTGTGTGCCCGACCGAGACTCGAACTCCGGACCTCTGCCTTTCGCGGCCAAGTGCTCTACCATCTGAGCTACCGAATCACGACTCACGCCCGGTACTCACAGCTTTACTTCTGCCAGTATCTCGTCTGATACCTTCCAAACTTAACAGAAGCTCTCCTGCGAAACTTGCAGAAATCTCATTCTGGAAACATCCCCCAGGCTGTGTATCCTTTCTTTCAGGAGTGCTAGTTCTGCACGGTTCGCAGGAGAGATTCTGTAAAGTTTGGAAGGTAGGAGATACTGGCAGAAGTAAAGCTGTTAGGACCGTGCGTGAGTCGTGCTTCGGTACCTCAATTGGTGCCAGCACGGTAGCTCAGCGTGTTCGGTCAGAGGGTTAGCAGTCCTCTGTAATAAAAAAAAACTGAGTTAATCGATCACCATCGATCTTAAACGGATGTCTTACGACGTCCGCCCCGAGCGGATGCAACGAACAAAAGTGAAGAAAATGAGATTAAATAAAAAAAAAATAAAAAAAGATGGTAGAGCACTTGCCTGCGAAAGGCAAAGGTCCCGAGTTCGACTCTCGGTCCGGCACACAGTTTTAATCTGCCAGGAAGTTTCATATCAGCGCACACTCCGCTGCAGAGTGAAAATCTCATTCTGGAATCATCCCCCAGGCTGTGGGTAAGCCATGTCTCCGCAGTATCCTTTTTTCCGGAGTGCTAGTTCTGCAAGGTTCGCAGGAGAGCTTCTGTAAAGTTTGGAAGGTAGGAGACGAGGTACTGGCAGAAGTAAAGCCTTGAGGACGGGGCGTGAGTCGTGCTTGGGTAGCTCAGATGGTAGAGCACTTGCCCGCAAAAGGCAAAGGTCCCGAGTTCGAGTCTCGGTCGGGTGCACACAGTTTTAATCTGCCAGGAAGTTTCATATCAGCGCACACTCCGCTGCAGAGTGAAAATCTCATTCTAAAATCAAATAAGCCTTGACCAGAATCGAACCCTCGACGTCCTGCATGCTAACCCAAAACGCTATCCAGTGCGTCAACTGCACACCACTACTACGACATGCTGACAGAGGTAGTTACCATACATGTGATTACAGTGTTGCCAGATTGCCGACCTTTAATGTCCATTTACTGCCCGAAATAAGCGCAGGACGAAATGTTGTGCTTCCAGTATGTGAGGAATCGCTCTGCAAAGTCCGAGTGCGCGAATATTTCTTCACCCAGCACGTGTAGTTAGAGCGCGTTCGGCTGCCTGAGCTACTGCGACACCGGCCAATAAAAACGCGTCGATTTGCGAGTCTGGGCAGTCGCATTAATCTGTCCGTAGGGCTGTGATGTGGCGCCCACCTCTGGCCGGACCTTTGTTTATGGAAACAGATACGGACGACTGTATCTCACACACGTGTGATTCGACGTCCATGCGGAACTTCCCGTTTGTCATGAAGGAAAAAGCGCGACGCACCGTATACTTCGTCCAAGCGTCGTACAACTCCGTGCGCTGCCATTTGGTTCCTTCTGCACTGATATACACACAGCGTTTTCGTAAGAGCGTGCAAAAATTTAACAGACATACAGAATGTTCAAAATCGTTCAAATGGCTCTGAGCACTATTCGACTTAACATCTGAGGTCATCAGTACCCTAGACTTAGTACTACTTAAACCTAACGTAAAGACATCACACACAGCCTTGCCTGAGACAGGATTCGAACCTGCGACACTAACAGCAGCGCGGTTCCGGACTAAAGCGCCTAGAACCGCTCGGTCACGGCGGCCGGCCATAGAGAATGTTCCAATGAACAATATGAGGTAGAGAAGCTGGGATCGGAGGTATGGAAGTAACTTGTCTACTGATTTTTCTAGCATTACTGTTTTCCAGCCTATTTACAACATACGTAAAAGTTTACACGTGCTGTGCTGTTTATTGACATGTACATTCTCGCTCGGCACAGTTCACGGGTGTACTGCCGGTTCATAGTGTCCAACGGGCACAAAATTCCGGCGATCAGACATGTCGCCATCGTCAGGTGCGCTGGCGAACTGAGCTCCTGAGGGCGGGCGGCCGATTTAAATCCGCTCCCCCCGCGAGCCGCTCTCTTCGGCTTCCGAGCCTGCGTGCCGGCGGTCGCGAAGACGTGGGCGTCGGAATCTGTCGTAGCGTCGATATGCTTTCTACGTCCGCCCTGGTCGCCAGTTTCTACTTCTTGCTGAGTGCCTTCTTAATTACATTCAGTGCCGGGTCCCAAGCCTTGCTGAGATTGTAGCCGCAGTCTCGGTTCTTAAGATCTTCCCTGGTGCGAATTCCGATAACCTCCCTTATAACGCTGTCCCAATAAAACACGGGCATTACTGGGAAGTGTGAAAGATGACCTCGGTTTGAGGAAGGCCGGCATATACTAAATTCCCTGTAATTGTGGGAAGACTTACATCGGACAAACAGTACGTACCATCGAAGATCGTTGCCGAGAACATCAGAGGCACACTCGACTGAAATATCCAAATAAGTCGGCGGTAGCAGAGCACTGTTTGTCCGAGGAACACGAGATGGATTATGAGCGTACCAAGATTCTAGCTCAGACCTCTAAATATTGGGACAGCGTTATAAGGGAGTCTATCGAGAGCGGCTCGCGGGGGGAGGGGATTTAAATCGGCCTCCCGCCCTCAGGAGCTCAATTCGTCAGCGCACCTGACGGTGGCGATATGTCTGATCGCCGAAATATTGTGCCTGATGGACGCTATGAACCGGCAGTACACCCGTGGACTGTCCGAGCAGTAAATACGCCAGGAGAGACTGAAGAATCACATGTACATTCTTCATTTCGTACAAGGAAACAAGGAAGGCGAGCCTGATTACCAGGAAGTTCTAAACATTCATGGTGGTGTCTGTTTGTTCCATATCGTGTCTCCCTGCCACTTTTGCGCAACGACGCTCTGAGTGTGTTTTTTAGGGAATTGACTAGTTTGAACCTGGGACCTGTTGCTGGTAAGGAGACACCAGACCACACATGACATGTAGAATTCAGAAGAGTTCAGTGAGACTAGCGATGATATAACCAAATACTCAATGATCTCGGCGTCAGCTCCACTGCACTCCCTGTAAAAGAATCTTAATACTAACTAAATATAGTGGAAAGGGTTCAAGGCTTTCCTATTTTTAGTTAGCTGGTAAAATAACGTCGAAAAAGCAGTTAAGTTTACCATTGGAAATTTTATTCTACTCACAAAACATCATTTATAAATTGCACTATTGATAAAAGGAAATTTTTTAATACAGGATAGTAAAAACCAACAGCGTTCAACAAAAATGTGAACGAATATTCCCTGAGTGGGTTTCCAAGCTCTACAATCGATCGCAGGACGACCTATGCCATGTCACATCTATAATCTAGGTTTAAGTTAAGTTTCACAACAGAGAAAACTATCAAAATGGTCTACAGTGACCCTCAATTATCTTTAATTACTTATCTAACTCGTCGTCAATTACAGTGGCTGATGTGGCTTCTCAATAACTATATAAAAGATAAATCATCGCGTTTCAGATCTGTTCTTCAAGTGGCAAATGTCAACACCATGAGTTTTAATTAACGATTGACACTAGTATTAAGCAAAAAAGGGGTGTAACAGATGAGTCTTCTGCAGTTCTGAGTGAAGCCTTATGCGCTCAAAAATGCGGCATCGCGTGCGTTCATTACCTTGTCGGTGTTTAGGCAGCGTCAGGGCGACAGCGGCCGGCGCACCAGCCATCCAGCTCGCCGTCTCGGAACTAACTCCTTAACTTCTCCTTACTACAATTTACCGAAGTTGGTTTCAAAAAAACCTATCTGGCTGTGTTTTCATCTGACCAATCAGGGTCTCAATGTTAACCTTAAGCTCCGCCTACTAAAATTCTGTCTATCCAATGAGAAACGTTATACTTTTCGTGGTGGGGCAATGTTTTTAAAGTTTGCAACGTAACAGAGACGCTAAAAAGTCTCACGCTAAAACCTGCAGCTAGTGTGGTCCTTTTAGCGTTATCGTAAGATCTATACTGTTCTTCTGGAGGGCTCTATCTTTTAACATGGGCTAGGGGGTGGACCTTGACGTATCTGAGACGCGAAAAAGTCTCACGCTAAAACTTGCGGGTGGTAGACTTAGAGGTAGGGTGCCGACGTGGGTGTCCGTCCCTTATCGTAGGGCCTTCTAGCTTAACACGGTTCTGCTCTAGGCTTCTGTCCTCGTTTCTCCCCTCGGAAATGCGTCTGCCCCACGGTGGGAAGGTACGACATGCATTTAGGCATTCTTGTGTTAGTCTGTGGTATTCCATTTGCTCACTCGTTACTCGTATTACTTTGGTTAATTTAATGTCACGATTTATTCGGAGCTATGTGACATACTAGTAGATTTGCTTATTATGTCAGGGTTTTCATGGAAGGTGTTGGATTTGCCTGACACCTTACAAAGTCATGATGCAGGTTTTGTTTACTGTACTTGTACACAAGGTGGCTCTGTTGTATGTCATTTACATTGTCCCATGACAGAACGTGGTATGAATCAACGACAGATGCATTTGTTACCCGGTGCTATTCAGAGTTGTAGAGTAAATACGATGGAGAAGTGTCGGTATACTATTTCCTGGTCAGTGCACTGAAAGGGGAGGTCCTATACCATGGCCTGCGAGGGCACCTGACCTGAACGCCATTGATTGTTTCCTGTAGGGAAATGGGACCCCACTGGATACGGAGATGAAATTAGTTGCCAGAATATCAGCTTCCTGTGATTCGAAGCACACCAAGGATATTTGTCAGGGTGCGTCAGAATCTTGTTCGCCGATTTCATGCTTGCATTGAGGTTGATGTCCGTCAGTTGAGCACACTGTGTAAGAAACAGCACAAATGGTCTCATCTACATCTACGTGGTTAGTATTCACAATTAAGTGCCTGGCAGACGGTTCAATGAACCACCTTTAAGCTCTGTCTCTACCGTCCCACTCACTCTCTCTACCGTTCCACTCTCTAGTAAACCTCCTGCTGTTGTTGTCATTTGTGTTCCAAATTTTTGCGGAAATTTTTTATCCTCTGTGGAATAAGCTTATCCCTGTGCAGTGGTCACATAATTTTTTTCCTCATTTCCATACAGGGTGAATCAGCTGCCCTTACCTTTATGGGTTTTATGCAACGTGCAACGCCTTCAAAAGCAATGCGCAATATTTTCATATTTCCTCATTCGCTTTGCGCCAACTACAAGGTGAGAATTACCGAACTATATGGAATAAAATCGTCACAACTTCTGAACGGTTCGCTTTAGGACGTTGATACTGCACGGTTGGTCACAGGGCATGGTGGGAATTACACTACTTGCCATTAAAATTGCTACACCAACAAGAAATGTAGATGATGAACGGGTATTTATTGAACAAATATATTATACTAGAACTGACAAGTGATTACATTTTCACGCAATTTGGGTGCATAGACCCTGAGAAATCAGTACCCAGAACAACCACCTCTGGCCGTAATAACGGCCTTGATACGCCTGGGCATTAAGTAAGAGCGTGGGTGGCGTGTACAGCTGCCCACGCAGCTTCAATACAATACCAGAGTTCATCAAGAGTAGTGACTGGCGTATTGTTACGAGCCAGTTGCTCGGCCACCATTGACCACACGTTTTCAATTGATGAGAGATCTGGAGAATGTGCTGGCCAGGGCAGCAGTCGAACATTTTCTGTATCCAGAAAGGCCCGTAGAGGACCTGCAACATGCGGTGGTGCATTATCCTGCTGGAATGTAGGGTTTCGCAGGAATCGAATGAAGGGTCGTAACACATCTGAAATGTAACGTCCACTGTTGAAAGTGCCGTAACAATTGGCACAAGAGTGAACGAGACGTGTAACCAATGGCACCCCATACCATCACGCCGGGTGATACGCCAGAATGGCGATGACGAACACACGCTTCCAACGTGCGTACACCGCGATGTCGCCAAACACGGAACCGACCATCACGATGCTGTAAACAGAACCTGGGTTCATCCGAAAAAATGACGTTTTGCCCTTCGTGCACCCAGGTTCGTCGTTGAGTACACCATCGCAGGCGGTCCTGTCTGTGATGCAGCGTCAAGGGTAACCGCAGCCACGGTCTCCGAGCTGATAGTCCGTGCTGCTGCAAACGTCGTCGAACTGTTCAGATGGTTGTTGTCTTGCAAACGTCACCATCTGTTGACTCAGGGATCGAGACGTGGCTGCACGATCCGTTACAGCCATGCGGATAAGATGCCTGTCATCTCGACTGCTAGTGATACGAGGCCGTTGGGAACTTGCCTCATTTCAGCACTTTGTAGGAGTCGCCACCGGCGCCAACCCCGTGTGAATGAAAAGGTAATCATTTGCATAACACAGCATCTTCTTCCTGTCGGTTAAATTTCGTGGTGTGGCAATTTTAATGGCCGGTACTGTAGTATACGCATGCACACGCACCTTGCTGTTGTCGACCACTTGCACGTGAAAATGTATGAGCGCATAGCGATTCTGAAGGCCTACTATGCGAGCAATAACAGCCCAACTGCGGCTGAAAGGAAGTGTTGCGAACGACTTCAAGCGTAAGACAACCGGTCCAAGTGTGCTAATACTCAAGAATTTGATTCGCAAGTTTGACAGGACAGGTAGTGTTCGTGACAGCGTAGGCAATGTCGGTCGTCCAAAAAGGGCGAAAACGCCTGAAAAC
Source organism: Schistocerca gregaria (assembly GCF_023897955.1). Lineage (NCBI taxonomy): Eukaryota > Metazoa > Arthropoda > Insecta > Orthoptera > Acrididae > Schistocerca > Schistocerca gregaria. Next base: position 104,095,664 of record NC_064930.1, on the reverse strand, counting down.
ACCGAGAAAACACGCCAGGTGGGAATGAATTGGGAGGCATTCCGACAAAATTGTTGTCGAAGACTTGCATCTCTTCCCTTACAAAATTCAAACCCATCAGTCACTAGGTCTCAGCGCCGTGGAACAGCGGTTGTGCTTCGCCAGCGCTGTTGCCCACAGATCTGACGAACACGACTTTGACGTGAATGTGGTGTGGCTTAGCGACGAAGCACACATTCGCCAAGAGGAAAAACAGCCGCATTTGGGCGACTGGGAATCCGGCATTTCGCGATCGGGAAGCCTCTCCAGCCTCTACGGATGGCCGTCTTGTGTGCAATAACCAGCCACGGCACAATCGGTGCGATACTCCTTGATGGGAAGCTGAGTGCAGGACGGTACGTGAAGGTTTTGGAAGGTGATTTCATCCCCATTATCCAAAGTGACTCTGATTTCGACAATCGGTGCGATACTCCTTGATGGGAAGCTGAGTGCAGGACGGTACGTGAAGATTTTGGAAGGTGATTTCAACCCCATTATCCAAAGTGACCCTGATTTCGACAAGGTGTGTAGTTCATGCAAGACGGAGCTCAACCCCATCGAAATAGGAGAGCTAGAGGCCGGTGGCATGGGCCTCGATTCGCCGCCATATTCTCCGGATGTGAACACATATTCCTTTTTGAGGGGCTATATTAAAGACAAGGTGTACAGCAATAACCGTAAAACCATTGCTGAGGTCATCGATGTTCCGACACTTCAGAGGGTCACGCAGAATTTCCCTATTCGCCTGCGGCACATTGTCGCCAGGCATATCGAACACGTCATAACCTGAATCCGAATATCTGTAGGGACGCTTGCACGTTGAATGAAGAGCGTTCACGCCGTAGTTTGTAATTAATTTACGCTTCTTCCATACAGTTCAGTAACTGTCACCATGTCTGCAGGGTGTTACAAGAAGGTACGGCCAAACTTTCAGGAAACATTCCTCACACACAAAGAAAAAAAAAATGTTATGTGGACATGTGTCCGGAAACGCTTACTTTCCATGTTAGAGCTCATTGTATTACTTCTCTTCAAATCACATTAATCGTGGAATGGAAACACACAGCAACAGATCGCACCAGCGTGACTTCAAACACTTTGTTACAGGAAATGTTCAAAATGTCCTCCGTTAGGCCGGTATTACACTATCAAATTTCTTTGTCAAAGATTTGATCAAAGATGTCATCCAAAATTCCGTCCAATATATTTGACAAAGATCTTTGATGTAGCGCTAGACGGGGTATTACACTGTCGTCAAAGTTTTAGTCAAACTTCAAGATGGCTGACAAAAACAAATTGTTATATTTAGCCGCAGCAGCGGCTGCTTGTGCCACAATTGCTGTGTGTGCACATGTGATAGAGAAGGGGGGGAAAAAAAGGAAACGTACCTTTGTGAAGCCGTGGGTTTCACGACGAGACGAAAAAAGTATTCAGCAAAACTTGTTACATGAGCTAATAGTGGAAGACGTCAAATCATACATCAATTTCTTGCGACTGGATGAGCATACTTTTCAGTATGTTCTGAGTGAAGTGATTCCTCATACCTCAAAACACAATACTCACCTAAGAACTGCTATACCTGCAGAAGACAGGCTCACTGTAACACTTCGATTCCTTGCTACAGGAGAAAGTTACTCTAGCTTACAGTACAGCACTCGAATTCCACAAAGCACATTAAGTAAAATAATACCTGAAACGTGTGAAGCAATTTATAAAGCGCCAAAGGACCATTGTCTGAAGGTAAATAAATGTTCAATACACTTTATGTCCATGAAGATAAATTGTTATTATTTTATTTTAGTTACATATCAAATTACAATGGATGTGTGATACCACAAAATTAATAGAGATGTATGAAGCGGATGAGACGCTTTACAATGTGAAGCACCCTGATTATAAAAACAGATTACGAAGATTGGAGAGATAGAAAAATTATATGCATACATATTTAAAGAATAGAATCATCTTCCTCTATTCCAGCCTGTTGCAAGGCAGCCTGGATATATCCAGAGGTCGACGGTTGTGCACGGGCTGTCGCATGCAGATTATCCCACCTGTCCATTAACGTCCGCTCCAGACCGTGCATAGTGGCAGTGCTGTATTCCCTGCCGCCCACTTTCTCCATTTCACGCAGTTCTGCTGCGATGTGGGCCCCGAGGGTGCTGTAGCGGTCTTCATGGACAGTCATGGTTCTGGCAGCATCAGCCATAGCCTTAAGTGTTCTGCTGGCCTCCTCCATGACGTTTGTTGCCACGTCTGGCGTGACTTTCCTCCTTTTAGTGGGAGGCCGCTCTTGACGCAGCGGCTGGAGCTGTGGCTGTGCCTCGCTACACGCGACAGGCTCTTGCATCTCATGCTATAAATAAAAGATAAAAGCCATTAGTTACGTACTTCCTTGCACATACATAAATCTTATTTATTTACAGGTACCCACAAGCAGAGGAGAGTGGGAGCAAATTGCAGACGATTTCAAATGGAACTGTTATAACACTATAGGAGTAATGGACGGAAAGCACATTCGTATCAAATGTCCACAAGCTAGTGGATCTCACGTTTTCAATTATAAATCCTTCAACAGTATCATTTTATTTGCCATGGTAGATACTTCCTACAAATTTTTGTATGTAGATGTAGGAACTAATGGGCGTGTTGGTGATGCTGGAGTGTTTTCAAAAAGCAAACTACGTGAGTGTCTCATTGACCGATCTATGCTCAACATTCCTGAAAGCAGGAAGCTTGGGAACACAAACATTACAACTCCAGTGGTAGTACTGGCAGATGACGCTTTTCCTCTCAGTTATAACATTATGAAGCCATACCCCTTAAAAGGGATCACAAAAGAAGAAAAGGTTTTCAATTACCGACTGTCACGAGGGAGAAGATTAGTGGAGAGCAGTTTTGGCATTCTTGCAAGTCGTTTCAGGATTTTTCTTACTACCATTAATCTGCCTCCTGAAAAAGTTACCACTATAACACTGGCTGCCAGCACATTGCACATCTTGTTAACTGAGAGAAGAAAACACTTGTACACTCGTCAGGAAACAGTGTCTGCCATAGTAGGAGACTGCACTTATCTTGAGACACAAAGCACTGAGGACCTACAGCGAATGGAACCAATAGCTTGCCAAGCTGCTTCTGGACGTTCAGTACACGGGAGAGCAGCTAGGGAATACTTTAAGACATTTTACAATGGCGCTGGGAAAGTGCCCTGGCAAGACAATCACATTTAGTAACGTAAAATGTAAACAAATGTACATACCTCAAACATTTCCTCAAACGTCGGTGTGGCACGACTCTCACTTTCCGTGCTCTCTAGATTACACACACTCTCGTCTGCCTCGGTTGCTTGGTCGAGAAATTTGAGCATTTGAAACCAGTGCACTTAGTGGTGTGTACGCTGCCTGTGCACTGGCTCCACTTTTGCTTTTATGCATCTGCAATATTAGCAATGAAAATAATTTAAACTACTTGTAGGTTACGTAAAAATTATTGTATGCTTCAAGTCGCTGCGCCGGCCGCAGTGGTCTCGCGGTTCTAGGCGCGCAGTCCGGAACCGTGCGACTGCTACGGTCGCAGGTTCGAATCCTGCCTCGGGCATGGATGTGTGTGATGTCCTTAGGTTAGTTAGGTTTAAGTAGTTCTAAGTTCTAGGGGACTAATGACCACAGCAGTTGAGTCCCATAGTGCTCAGAGCCATTCTTCAAGTCGCTGCAGTGAACAAATTAATGCTAATCATTTGTATGACATGTAAACTTGCATAAATAAATATAAATGAATATGTCAATACGTACTTTTGCTTTCTCGTACGAGTAGCTAGTGAGGAGGCCATTCATCTTCCTCTTTATGTCCTCGGCCGTACATCCAGGCCTCTGATATATTTCTCTGATATATATCTCTGATATATTTTTATAGCTCTCCAATCTTCGTAATCTGTTTTTGTAATCAGGGTGCCTCATATTGTAAAGCGCCTCATCCGCCTCATACATTTCAATTAATTTTGTGGTAGCCATGTTTACAAACACGAAAGATGACAGAACGCTCCGCGTGGTAACATATCGCATTGCAGTGAACAGAAGACAGGCGATTTCTTTGATCAAATATACGGCCTCGCCCTAGATTTGATCAAATATTGCACGACATTTGTCAAAGTTCCTTATTACACTATCAAATATCTTTGACAAACATATTGGACAAAGAAATTTGATAGTGTATTACCGGCCTTAGCGAGGATACGTGCATCCACCCTCCGTCGCACGGAATCGCTGATGCGCTGATGCAGCCCTGGAGAATGGCGTATTGTATCACAGCCGTCCACAATACGAACACGAAGAGTCTCTACATTTGGTACCGGGGTTGCGTAGACAAGAGCTTTCACATGCCCCCATAAATGAAAGTCGAGAGGGTTGAGATCAGGCGACCATGGAGGACACGGAATTGGTCCGCCTCTACCGATCCATCGGTCATCGAATCTGTTGTTGAGAAGCGTACGAACACTTCGACTGAAATTTGCAGGAGCTCCATCGTGCATGAACTACATGTTGTGTCGTACTTGTAAAGGCACATATTCTTGCAGTACAGGTAGAGTATCCCGTATGAAATCGTGATAACGTGCTCCATTGAGCGTAGGTGGGAGAACATGGGGCCCAATCGAGACATCACTAACAATGCCTGCCCAAACGTTCACAGAAAATCTGTGTTGATGACGTGATTGCACAATTGCGTGCAGATTCTCGTCAGCCCACAAATGTTGATTCTGAAAATTTACAATTTGATCACGTCGGAATGAAGGCTCATCCGTAAAGAGAACATTTGCACTGAAATGAGGATTGACACATTGTCGGGTGAACCATGCGCAGAAGTGTACCCGTGGAGGCCAAGCAGCTGCTGATAGTGCCTGCTCACGATGTACACGGTACGGAAACAACTGGTTCTCCCGTAGCACTCTCCATACAGTGACGTGGTCAACGTTACCTTGTACAGCAGCAACTTCTCTGACGCTGACATTAGGGTTATCGTCAACTGCACGAAGAATTGTCTCGTCCATTGCAGGTGTCCTCGTCGTTCTAGGTCTTCCCCAGTCGCGAGTGATAGGCTGGAATGTTACGTGCTCCCTAAGACGCCGATCAATTGCTTCGAACGTCTTCCTGTCGGGACACCTTCGTTCTGGAAATCTGTCTCGATACAAACGGCTATTGCCCCGTGCTAATCCATACATCAAATGGGCATCTGCCGACTCCGCATTTGTAAAGATTACGCTGACTGCAAAACCACGTTCGTGATGAACACTAACCTGTTGATGCTACGTACTGATGTGCTCGATGCTAGTACTGTAGAGCAATGAGTCGCATGTCAACACAAGCACCGAAGTCAACATTACCTTCCTTCAATTGGGCCAACTGACGGTGAATCGAGGAAGTACAGTACAGTATTCAAACATTATGAATCACCTCGAAGGGAACGATCTATTGACACGTAATCAGCATGGCTTCAGAAAACATCGCTCTTGTGCAACGCAGCTAGCTCTTTATTCGCACGAAGTAATGGCCGCTATCGACAGGGGATCTCAAGTTGATTCCGTATTTCTAGATTTCCGGAAAGCTTTTGACACCGTTCCTCACAAGCGACTTCTAATCAAGCTGCGGAGCTATGGGGTATCGTCTCAGTTGTGCGACTGGATTCGTGATTTCCTGTCAGGAAGGTCGCAGTTCGTAGTAATAGACGGCAAATCATCGAGTAAAACTGAAGTGATATCAGGTGTTCCCCGGGGAAGCGTCCTGGGACCTCTACTGTTCCTGATCTATATAAATGACCTGGGTGACAATCTGAGCAGTTCTCTTAGGTTGTTCGCAGATGATGCTGTAATTTACCGTCTAGTAAGGTCATCCGAAGACCAGTATCAGCTGCAAAGCGATTTAGAAAAGATTGCTGTATGGTGTGTCAGGTGGCAGTTGACGCTAAATAACGAAAAGTGTGAGATGATCCACATGAGTTCCAAAAGAAATCCGTTGGAATTCGATTACTCGATAAATAGTACAATTCTCAAGGCTGTCAATTCAACTAAGTACCTGGGTGTTAAAATTACGAACAACTTCAGTTGGAAGGACCACATAGATAATATTGTCGGGAAGGCGAGCCAAAGGTTGCGTTTCATTGGCAGGACACTTAGAAGATGCAACAAGTCCACTAAAGAGACAGCTTACACTACACTCGTTCGTCCTCTGTTAGAATATTGCTGCGCGGTGTGGGATCCTTACCAGGTGGGATTGACGGAGGACATCGAAAGGGTGCAAAGAAGGGCAGCTCGTTTTGTATTATCGCGTTATAGGGGAGAGAGTGTGGCAGATATGATACACGAGTTGGGATGGAAGTCATTACAGCATAGACGTTTTTCGTCGCGGCGAGACCTTTTTACGAAATTTCAGTCACCAACTTTCTCTTCCGAATGCGAAAATATTTTGTTGAGCCCAACCTACATAGGTAGGAATGATCATCAAAATAAAATAAGAGAAATCAGAGCTCGAACAGAAAGGTTTAGGTGTTCGTTTTTCCCGCTCGCTGTTCGTGAGTGGAATAGTAGAGAGATAGTATAATTGTGGTTCGATGAACCCTCTGCCAAGCACTTAAATGTGAATTGCAGAGTAGTCATGTAGATGTAGATGTAGATGTAGATGTACATACAGACGAAACTAAAATGAGCTCTAACAATGAAGTTAAGCGTTTCCGGACACATCTCCATATAACATATTTTCTTTATTTGCGTGTGAGGAATGTTTCCTGAAAGTTTGGCCGTACCTTTTTGTTTCACCCTGTATAATTAACACAGGGACGGACATAGACTGTGTACTAACTCTATGTGTATTTTTTCACATAGTTAAATAATGGTCACTTTACATCAGTGCTACAGACAAAATAGACAGGTCCTCTCTGTACAAAATTAAATTTTCTACTGGGATACGTTTTCGCTGGAGGCAATGTTTTCGAGTTATTCAAGAAAAACACAGCATTTGGCGATCAACGTATCGCAGCACAAAACTTAACTACTAGGGTGAGTCAAATGAAAACCGTAAATATTATTTTAAATATTATTTATTGTGCAGAAGTGGTACAAAGCTGTATCACTTTTCAACATAATCTCCCCCATGGTCAATGCAAAACCTCCAGTGCTTACACAGTGCATAAAATCCTTCAGAAAAAAATTCTTTTGGTAGCCCGCGCAACCACCCATGCACCGCGTGGCGTACCTCTTCATCAGAACGGAAATTCTGTCCTCCCATTGCGTCTTTGAGTGGTCCAAACACATGGAAATCACTTGGGGCAAGGTCTGGTGAGTATGGTGGATGAGGAAGACACTGAAAATGCAAAGTCTGTGATTGTTGCGACTGTTGTACGGGCGGTGTGGGGCCTTGCGTTATCATGTTGCAAAAGCACACCTGCTGACAGCAATCCACGTCGCTTTGATTCGATTGCAGGCCGCAGACGATTTTTTAGGAGATCTGTGTATGATGCACTGGTGACAGTGGTCCCTCTGGGCATGTAATGCTACAAAATGACGCCTTTTTCGTCTCAAAAGAGAGTCAGCATAACCTTCCCTGCTGATGGTTCTGTTAGAAACTTCTTCGGTCTTGGTGATGAGGAATGGCGCCATTCCTCGCTTGCTCTCTTCGTTTCCGGTTGGTGGAAGTGAACCCAGGTTTCGTCCCCAGGAACGATTCTTGCAAGGAAGCCATCACCTTCTCGTTCACAGCGCCGAAGAAGTTCTTCACAAGCATCAACACGTCGTTCTCTCATTTCAGGAGTCAGCTGCCGTGGCACCCATCTTGCAGACACTTTGTGAAACTGGAGCACATCGTGCACAGTGTGGTGCGCTGACCAATGACTAACCTGTAAACATGCTGCAGTGTCATTCAGTGTCACTCTGCAGTTTTCCTTCACTATGGCTTCAACTGCTGCCATGTTCTGTGGAGCCACAACTCGTTGCACCTGACCTGGACGAGGAGCATCTTCTACTGAAGTCACACCATTTGCGAACTTCCTACTACATTCGTAGACTTGCTGCTATGGCATCACCGTACGGAACCTTCATTCCTCGATGAATTTCAATAGGTTTCACACCTTCACTACGCAAAAACCGAATAACGGAACGCTGTTCTTCCCTGGTGCAAGTCACAAGTGGGGCGGCCATCTTTATACTGATACTGCGACGGTATGTGTACATCTGCACTATGCTGCCACCTACTGGCCGTTCTGCACGCTGTTTGTAGCAAGCTTACCAACTTACAGGATAACGGCGCGAAATTTCGATTTGTTATTGCAAATTTAAGGTTTTCATTTGACTCACCCTCGTATATTTAATTTGCTACAAGAAGGTTCGGTTCATTTTTTTCCCTTAAGGACTAATAATGTGTGCGTGGTGAGCGAAGGAATATGAAAATCTCGCATGTGGTATTTCGAGCTATTGCGGGTTGCGTAAAACACTTAGAAGGGACTGTCGAATCACCGCGGATATCGAAATTATTTTTGCTTGCGTAATTTAGTATAGGATATTTGCAGTGCACAATAACCGCGTATACACCGGGTGATCAAAAAGTCATTATAAATTTGAAAACTTAATAAACCACGAAATAGTGCAGATAGAGAGGTTAGCGTCGTTTGCGATGATCGTGTGCTCAGCCGCCACTTTCGTTATGCTCGGCCTCCCAGGTCCCCAGACCTCAGTCCGTGCGATTATTGGCTTTTGGGTTACCTGAAGTCGTAAGTGTATCGTGAACGACCGACATCTCTATGGATGCTGGAGGACAACATCCGACGCCAGTGGCTCACCATAACACCGGACATGCTTTACAGTGCTGTTCACAACATTGTTCCTCGACTACAGCTGTTGTTGAGGAATGATGGTGGACATATTGAGCATTTCCTGTAAAGAACATCATCTTTGCTTTGTCGTACTTTGTTATGCTAATTATTGCTATTCTGATCAGAGTAAGCGCCATCTCTAGGACATTTTTTGAACTTTTGTATTTTTTGGTTTTAATAAAACCCTATGTCATTCGAAGCATGTGTGTTAATTTGTACCTCTATATCTACATTATTCCGTGATTTATTAAGTTTTCAAATTTATACTGACTTTTTGGTGACCCGGTATTTTCGTCGACTGTCCACGCCGTTCTGAAAATATGGAGACGTAGTGGATCGTGGGCGTCGGACGTCACCCTCCGTTTTGAACAGAGGGCGGCCGAGTATTTTTTTATTTTTTTATTTATTTTTTTTAGTTTCCGTATAATCGCGTTTTCCGTAACTAGGTTACAGCTCGGCTCCGTGCAGCCTCTCCTACCTGGAGGTAACTTGGTCGTTCACTCCTCTGCTCGCACACACCAGACGGGGCGCAGAGGCAGCCCTTTTCTGATCAAAGGGCCAGCCAGCCCTTCATTCCATTAGGGCCGCCTTCTTCTGCTTCGTAGTCGGCCGTCGCTGCCAGCCAATAGCGTCCGGCCGGACGTTCCCTGCGACAGGTTATCCGCATTTCCGTATAACTGACCAGAGTCCCTCTCCATCTGTGCGGCAGCAGGTGTTACACTGGCCGCGTATTCCCTGTCAGCGTACCTCTGCTAATGTGATAGACGTAAAAAATTCACTGAAATAATTTTTAAGGGAGTGACCGAATAAATGAAGCGATAATTAAATGGACACGCGAGCTGCAAACAGGCGTTGGTGTACTTCATTTTGGACATGTCGAGAATGTGTGCCCCGATCGGGACTCGAAACCGGGATCTCCTGCTTACATGGCAGACGCTCTATCTATCTGAGATCTGAGCAACTTTTTTTTTTTTAATTTTCTTCTATGTTGTTCGCCAAATTTGTTCAGGGCGGACGTCCGATGACACCCGTTCAGTTTGTTCGATGATACGGTTTTTTTTTTTTTCGTTGTGTTTGGTCGTTGCGGACGATACATGACATCCGTTTAAATTCGTTGTTGATGCTTTCACTCAGTTTTTTTTTTTATTACAGAGGCGAACCATCTCTCTGACCGAACACGCTGAGCTACCGTGCCGGCAATTTTTAATCTCATTTTGTTCGGTTTCGTTCGTTGTATCTGCTGTGGGTGGACGTCGAAAGACACCCGTTTTAGTTCGTTGTTGGTACATTAACTCATTTTTTTTTTTTTACAGGGGGAAGCTAGCCCTCTGACCGAACACGCTGAGCTACCGTGCCGGCTGAATGACGTACTTCATTGGGGACATGTTGAAAATGTGTGCCCCGATCGGCACTCGAACACGGATCTCCTGCTTATAATGCAGACGCTCTATCCATCTGAGTCACCGAGGGTACAGAGGATAGCTCGCCTGCAGGGACTTATCCCTTACACGCTCTCCGTGAGACCCACATTCCCAACATGTCTACACCACTACATTCGTAGTGCGCCTAAGAGATGTTTCCCCATCATAATTACTCGTCGCAGATTAATCTACCAAGCAGGATTTCCCGGGTTCGAGTCCCGGTCGGGGCACACATTTTCAACATCTCCCCATTGGAGTACATCAACGCCTGTTTGCAGCTAGGGTGTCCATTTAATTATCATTTCATTTCGAGCAAAGCTGCATGGTTATCAACGGTAACTGTTCTTTCGTGAACAGATACTACCGTCATATATAGTGACCGAATAATTAATACACTGGTGTCCAAAATCCTCTGTTTCCCCGCCTACTTCACGATATAATCGAACAAACTGTCAAACCAGATGTCCGGACGATCGTATTCTCCATGAAAGATGGCATTAGTTAGTTAGCTGGTTTGCGAGAGGGGACCAAACAGCGAGGTCATCGGTCCCAACATTAGGGAAGGATGGGGAGGAAAGTCGGCCGTGCCCTTTTCAAGCGAACCATCCCATTTGCTGAAGCGATTTAAGGAAAGCACTGAAAACCTAAATCAGGGTGGCAGGACGCACGTTTGAAAAGTCGTCCAGCTGAATGCGAGTCCAGTGTCAGTAGGTTCTGTCCAACATACACTCCTGGAAATGGAAAAAAGAACACATTGACACCGGTGTGTCAGACCCACCATACTTGCTCCGGACACTGCGAGAGGGCTGTACAAGCAATGATCACACGCACGGCACAGCGGACACACTAGGAACCGCGGTGTTGGCCGTCGAATGGCGCTAGCTGCGCAGCATTTGTGCACCGCCGCCGTCAGTGTCAGCCAGTTTGCCGTGGCATACGGAGCTCCATCGCAGTCTTTAACACTGGTAGCATGCCGCGACAGCGTGGACGTGAACCGTATGTGCAGTTGACGGACTTTGAGCGAGGGCGTATAGTGGGCATGCGGGAGGCCGGGTGGACGTACCGCCGAATTGCTCAACACGTGGGGCGTGAGGTCTCCACAGTACATCGATGTTGTCGCCAGTGGTCGGCGGAAGGTGCACGTGCCCGTCGACCTGGGACCGGACCGCAGCGACGCACGGATGCACGCCAAGACCGTAGGGTCCTACGCAGTGCCGTAGGGGACCGCACCGCCACTTCCCAGCAAATTAGGGTCTCTTGCTCCTGCGGTATCGGCGAGGACCATTCGCAACCGTCTCCATGAAGCTGGGCTACGGTCCCGCACACCGTGAGGCCGTCTTCCGCTCACGCCCCAACATCGTGCAGCCCGCCTCCAGTGGTGTCGCGACAGGCGTGAATGGAGGGACGAATGGAGACGTGTCGTCTTCAGCGATGAGAGTAGCTTCTGCCTTGGTGCCAATGATGGTCGTATGCGTGTTTGGCGCCGTGCAGGTGAGCGCCACAATCAGGACTGCATACGACCGAGGCACACAGGGCCAACACCCGGCATCATGGTGTGGGGAGCGATCTCCTACACTGGCCGTACACCTCTGGTGATCGTCGAGGGGACACTGAATAGTGCACGGTACATCCAAACCGTCATCGAACCCATCGTTCTACCATTCCTAGACCGGCAAGGGAACTTGCTGTTCCAACAGGACAATGCACGTCCGCATGTATCCCATGCCACCCAACGTGCTCTAGAAGGTGTAAGTCAACTACCCTGGCCAGCAAGATCTCCGGATCTGTCCCCCGTTGAGCATGTTTGGGACTGGATGAAGCATTGTCTCACGCGGTCTGCACGTCCAGCACGAACGCTGGTCCAACTGAGGCGCCAGGTGGAAATGGCATGGCAAGCCGTTCCACAGGACTACATCCAGCATCTCTACGATCGTCTCCATGGGAGAATAGCAGCCTGCATTGCTGCGAAAGGTGGATATACACTGTACTAGTGCCGACATTGTGCATGCTCTGTTGCCTGTGTCTATGTGCCTGTGGTTCTGTCAGTGTGATCATGTGATGTATCTGCCCCCAGGAATGTGTCAATAAAGTTTCCCCTTCCTGGGACAATGAATTCACAGTGTTTTTATTTCAATTTCCAGGAGTGAATTTTTTTGCGTACTCTGGCTCCCACGCATTCAAGAACCATCACATTTATTGTTCTTATGGTCCGACAGAGCACTGAAAACCCTAAGCCGAAACAAGGCCCCGGAGTATACAACATTCCACTGAACTACTGACAGCCTTGGGAGAGCCAGGCCTAACAAAACTCTACCATCTGGTGAGCAAGATTTATGAGACAGGCGAAATACCCCCGAGAAGAATATAATAATTCCAATCCCAGAGAAAGCAGGTGTTGACATGAAAATTAACGAACTATCAGTTTAATAAGCCATGGCTGCAAAATACTGCCGCTCGGGATTAGCCGAGCGGTCTAAGGCGCAGCAGTCATGGACCGTGCGGCTGGTCTCGGCGGAGGTTTGAGTTCTCCCTCGGGCATGGGTGTGTGTGTTTGTCCTTAGGATAATTTAGGTTAAGTAGTGTGTAAGCATAGGGACTGATGACCTTAGCAGTTAAGTCCCATAAGATTTCACACCCATTTGAACGTTTTGCAAAATACTTACACGAGTACTTCACAGATTAATGGAAAAACTGGTATATGCCGAACTCGGGGAAGATCAATTTGGATTCCGTAGAAATGTTTGAACACGTGAAGCAATACAGACCCTACGACTTACCTTAGAAAATATATTAAAGAAAGGCAAACCTACATTTCTAGCATTTGTAGACTTAGAGAAAGCTTTTGACAATGTTGACTGGAATACTCTATTTCAAATTCTGAAGGTGGCAGGGGTAAAATAGAGGGAGCGAAAGGCTTTTTACAATTTGTACAGTAACCAGATGGCAGTTATAAGAGTCGAGGGGCATGAAAGGGAAGCAGCGGTTGGGAAAGGAGTGAGACAGGGTTATAGCCTCTCCCCGATGTTATTCAATCTTTATATTGAGCAAGCAGTAAAGGAAACAAAAGAAAAATTCGAAGTTGGAAGTGAAATCTATGGAGAAAAAATAAAAACTTTGAGGTTTTCCAATGACATTGTAATTCTGTCAGAGACAGCAAGGGACCTGAAAGAGCAGCTGAACGGAGGATATAAGATGAACATCAACAAATTTGTTAACATCGAGCATAGATTTAACTGTCAGGAAGTCGTTTCTGAAAGTATTTGTATGGAGTGTAGCCATGTATGGAAGTGAAACATGGACGATAAATAGTTTGGACAAGAAGAGAATAGAAGCTTTCGAAATGTGGTGCTACAGAAGAATGCTGAAGATTAGATCGGTAGATCACATAACTAATGACGACGTATTGAATAGAATTGGGGAGAAGAGGAGCCTGTGGCACAACTTGACTAGAAGAAGGGATCGGTTGGTAGGACATGTTCTGAGACTTCAAGGGATCACAAATTTAGCACTGGAGGGCAGCGTGGAGGGTAAAAGTCGTAGAGGGAGACCAAGAGATGAATACACTAAGCAGATTCAGAAGGATGTAGGTTGCAGTAGGTACTGGGAGATGATGAAGCTTGCACAGGATAGAGTAGCATGGAGAGCTGCATCAAACCAGTCTCAGGACGGAAGACCACTGCAACAACAACATGGTTTTAACTAACTGCCCATTTTTATCCTGGACACCTAATATGGTGTTAGACTATTTTATAACAAAAATAGACATAAGGAATTGTTTATCAAATGTTCAGCACTCCCCACCCACTCTTCACATCTTGTCCACGTCATCCGGCCTCTGGCGGTTCTCGCATCACTGCGTGAGCGTTTTCCGGGTTTCGGCCAGTCACTCAGGCCGTGTCTGTTGCCGCTTCTGATATGTTCCTTTCTTTCTTTATCTGACGCCATAGTCCCGCAGCGATCGCAGGGTCGGCGTCTTTACAACGGATTCGGCAATGTTAGTGATGGCGGGATGCCCTTCCTGCCGCCACCCCATACCCCCAGGACGGAATCAGTGTACCCCAACTGTCTGCTTCTAGTGTAAATCGTGAACTAGTGCGGAAGAGTTTCAAATGTCTGATACTGAGGCGTAACGTGGGGACCAGCCCGGTATTCACCTAGCAGTATGTGGAAAACCGCCTAAAAACCACATCCAGGCTGGCCGGTTCACCGGCCCTCCTCATTAATCCGCCGGGCGGAGTCGATCCGGGACCAGCGCGCCTACCCGAGTCCAGGAAGCAGCGCATTAGCGCGCTTTTTTTTTGCTTTTTTTTAAAAAATCTCATGTTGTTCTATATTGTTGGATGACTTTGTTCGTGGCGGACGTCCTATGACACTTGTTGTGGTTGTTCGTTTATCCGTTCATTCAGTTTTTTATTACAGAGGATGGCTAAACCCTCTGACCGAACACGCTGAGCTACTATGCCGGCATGATTATGAGTGACACAGAACACCCAGTCATCTCGAGGCAGAGAAAATCCCTGACCCCGTCGGGAATCTAACCCGGGACCCCGAGCGTGGGAAGCGAGAACGCTACCCCAAGACCGCGACCCGCGGACCTTCGGCTACCCTTGCGGGTTATGTTCTGATATGTTTACATGGCCCTAATTTCGCTGTTTGTTCATGCTAATGTTCCGCTACTCGTCGCTCGTGTTTAGGGGAGTTTTATCAGCATCGTATTTTATTTTTATTTTCTAGGTCATTGCCGCTCCCATAATTTAATTTTTTTTTTAAATTAATAAAGTTTAACTACCGCTTTCACCAGATGACGGTATAGTGGACGTGAATGGTAGGGAGTGACTACAGGGCAATGTTCGACGGTACTATGCTATAAATAGCGTATGTGAGTAATTTCTTGTTTCATTCAAAAAACTGGCTATTTAAAAGTTTAATTTACACCTCAGAATTGGGGAATCGAATAGCTTATATGAGCCCTTATTATATTATTTTTTTGTACAGATTGGCTGAAAATGCACCGACAAGCGGTGCGAAACCGGTCGCAGATTTAATAAAAATCATTCATACAGCCAGTGCGGAAATTTATTTGAAAAAATTATCGTAAGCGCCGTAAATTATATTTCCTTCTCACTTGTAATGTATGTATGTAGACACATTTAAAGCCTTTTGTGTTATTTAGTGGCGTTATTTTCGTGTTTTCAGGTAAGAGCCGGTTTCCTCGACGGTAACTACAACCTACACAGTTGGTTCTCGAGGGAGTACCGGACCACTTCACCTGTGAAAGGTAAGTACATCAGAGCAGGAACTTTTCAAAGAGCTGATTCGCTTTTGTAACTTGACAACGTGACGTGCCTGTAGTAAATAGCGGGAGTTTTACGAGCACTATCTGACTCGCACCCAGATCGCTGGACTGTTCTTCACACCCATAAGGTGTGATGCAGACGTAATGACGTGAGAAACATGACTAGCAATAAAACATTCTCTTAACGAAAGCAGTTTGTAGGGAAAATCCCATTTTTGTCTGATTCGGTGACGCTAGGATAGCTACCTGTTGCCGTAAGACGTTCAGATGTCTCTCCTGCATTTCGATACTGGAAAAAAGGGTTGAACTTTCCTTTAACGAAGTCACGGTGTCTCCTTTCCCTTTAAGTAGGCCCTGCGCGTGCCTATCTTCTTCCGAGCCTCAATTTCCTTCCGTCCTATTTTGCATCTCGATAGCTCAGTGAACAAGCTGCCCTCAATATCTGAGAGCCATTATTCTTCTCAGAATCGATAAGAGGGTTGAGTGAGAGACGATTGAGGGAGGAAGGGAGGGGGGATGGTGGTGGTGGTGGGGGAAGGGTTTAATCTGCTGATACTTGTAGGGGGGGGGGGGGAGTGAGTGTGGTATTGGGGGGGGGGGATGAGAAATGGATGAATGCAAAATGTCGGCGCAGCCTGTTCCCTGGTAATCTAATATGGCGGCTATTCTCAGACTAATAGCGCCGAGTCTAGGAAATATGGCCTAGCGAGGAAACGAGTATCGAGAATTATTCGACGCGGATGGCGGGTTTCTCCTCGCGGGCAAGAAACGAATTTCGAAACTCTTGTGCCGACTTGTCGGTCAAACGTAAAACACGGGTTTCAAAGGCTGGTTTAAAATAGTGGCCCGTGCGCTAACGCGGTGCAGTCTTACTGATTAACCTTAAAACTTTCTGTTTATCAACATCTTAATACAGACTTATAAGAAAATGAACCAAGTAACTGTCACAGCAAAAGAAATGGGTTTCCTTACCAGTGCCATAATAAGTTCGATTGTATCAGTTGTGGATCGTGATGAAGTGACTCCTTTCGTATAAATTCATTTTGCAGACTGTAATAGTATTGTAAAGTCTCAAACGAAAGAACCCCCTCCAAAGTGAATAAAAGAAGCGAAGAGGATCTATGTTCATTGGTACTTGAAAGTATTATAAATCTTGATTATTTTTATTTCAAATGAAATTACACCCATTGACTTTAATTGTGTGAATGAAAACTGGCTTCAGGCCAAACCCATCTACTATACTATAAGATTACTCTGAAATTCACAATTAAATACCTGCCAGAGGGTTTATCGAACTACCTTGGAGCTACCTCTCTACCGTACCACTCTCGAAGAGTGTGCGAAAGAAACGAACACTTAAATGTTTCCACGTGGGTTCTGATTTCTCTTATTTTATTTTGATAATCATTTCTCCCCACGTAGATCGGCACCAACAAAGTAGTTTTTACTCCCTGAGGAGGTACTTGGTGAATTGTCATTTCGTGATGAGGTGTGCTGTCGCAACAAAGAACGCCTTTATTTTAATGATTGCCACACCAATTCGTTTATCATATCCGTGGCACTCTCTCCACTATTTCGTTATTATACAAAACGAACTGCCCTTCTTTGAACTTTTCCGATATGCTCTGTCAATGCTATCTGGTGGCCGCCCCCAGTAGCTGAGTGGTCAGCGCATATAGGATGGGGCCCCTCCACGCGCGCACCAACGTGGTGACCAAACCAAAAGTTCTACTGTCACCTCCGCATAACACGTTAGTTTTAGAATCAGGAGTCACAGGATGCAGGCTGTGATGTTGTCCATGCGTCTGGGTAAGATTACTCATTTACATGGTCCATCAGGAGATAGAAGTGGTCGAAAGCGATTGAAGGGTAGCGGTTTTAAGGGCAGAGGGAAAAGAGTGCCAAGGCAAGCGCCAAGGGAAAAAAACCTCTGCGATAGTAGGACGGGTAGTAGGGCAGTAGCGGATTGCTAGCTGCGACAGTGCATGCAAGGTGTGGTTATGTTAGTGCGAGGTATCCCGTTACCGTTGTCGTTGCTGGCGCTCGTTCCAGGATCTGCTGCTGCTACGTCCCTGAAACATTACATTGTCATCATATATTAGTGGGCGATCGGTCATAGATCAGCTCACAGTGTGGGGGGTGTGTGTGGCTGGTTTGCGTGCTGTGTGCAGTACGGTTTCCCTGCGATTGCCGGTATTTCGGCGGGTTAAGCATCTGGGGTTGGCAGTAGTAGCTGAGTTGCAGGGGCTCGCCAGTACTGTCATGTTAGCGTGCTATGGACCATATATGTTCAGTTTCGTGCTAATAGTGCTTTTGGTCTATTATGTTTCCATCTATGGTTGTGGTCGTAGTTACCCAGAGAGAGGATAAACGGGTTACGCGAGTGTCTCGTGTTTCTGTACAGTCGTGTGGAGAGTTTTTGGAGTACCTGCATGGCGTCATGGGATCACCGATTTAGTACTGGAGGCCATCGTGAGAGGTAAAAGTCGTAGAGGGAGACCAAGAGATGGATACACTAAGCATATTCAGAAGGATGTACGTTGCGGTAGTTATTCGGAGATGAAGAGGCTTGCACAGGATAGAGTAGTATGGAGTCCTGCACCAAATCAGAACTCTGGACTGAAGACAACAACAACAACAACAACAATATCCCTGCAATCAAGATTGACTGTCTTGTTTCTTCACCGTTTATCACTTTTTGCCGTACCAGCCCTGCCATAACGTCTTTTAGTTCCACAATACTGATCCATACACTTTATACGCCTATAGTTAAACGATTAATTTCGTAAGCCGAGCCCCTTTTTTTAAGCTGATATAACTGCATTAACTGAGTCACATAAAGCACCCATTTCTACTTTGAGCAAAATATACTGTGAAGCGCTTGTGTAAATATTAAAGAGTATGGGAGTCCTCTGTTTTGCGATTTTAATCAACTGAGAAACTCATGTAATATTGCTGACCCTGTTGTTTGTTCTGTTCCTATTGACCACTTCTTGTTCTATCAGCTAGATCTTTTTTATTTTGTTCTCTTTCGCAATAAAGGTTATAAATTTTATTTCGTCACTCATTATTTTGTTTCAATATCTGTAGAAATTTTTTCAGGAGGTGGATCGCCATTCAGAGGGCACACCCCTATTTTCTGGCCGTAGTGTGACGTCGTTTGCATATAAAAGACTATTTAACACGCTGTGTGGTACCCAATCCCATACGAACATTAAACCGGAACTTCAATTTCTGAATTACATCACCTGCATGAATATTAAAACGAGTGTGTATATAATGGTACATTTTTCATCTCTCTGTTTAGTTTGTTGGACTGTAGTATTCACACAGATAAATGTTGCGTCCGTGGATAGATTTCTTTAAATCACATGTTAACTCCGACGGTGTTCGCTCTTGTTCAAAGCACATCACCACGATTTCTCTGGTAACATTATCCAATAAACGAAATGTTAAACTGGTCGTGAATAAAGTGAAATTGTACCAGCAGTGGAAACAAGCCAACATAAACTAACACCAAAAGCTGAATAAATTTTCGTTACTTCACGTCCATGCTGACAATTTTTTATGTCATCTGACTACCGCTTTAGCATTTGACGACGCCACTATGGCTCCAGTGAATTAGGATATGTTTTTCCAAAACATATCTGAGGATGGTCATTATAGTCTGAAACCGTTAGTGTGATGACATAAAAATTTGTGGCCATAGACGTGAAGTAAAGGAAATTTAATCTATATACGGGTAACTATTTTATTCGCGACCATGCCGCAGCTTGTGAAGCGAAGATACTGACGCTAAAAGCTGAGTTGAAAAAAGGTGATAAAAAGTATTAAATACAAAATTAGGCTAATGCAACGACTTTGCTGCAAGAGAAAGAATTTTCGATAGCTCCACCTCAATCCACACCACGGCAGGAGGACATTTTCTACTTCACAGAATCAGTTCTTTTTGCATTAATTCCTTATGAACTATTCGAAATTCCTCACCCACTGCGTTTATGCTAGATCGGAATCACTTGGAACCGGGATAATGCGTTTCTGGGAATTGGAATGAAGCTGACATGTATCGTAGCAGAGCTCCATTCTTTTTAATACAAAAAGGTTAATTATGTATTTAACAATATTAAGTCATCAATAGCTTTTAAAGGTAAACCAGCACTGGACTGCACAAAATAAAATGAGTTATTGAAGTTGCCGGCCGCGGTGGTCGAGCGGTTCTAGGCGCGCAGTCCGGAACCGCCCGAATGCTACGGTCGCAGGTTCGAATCCTGCCTCGGCCATGGATGTGTGTGACGTCCTTAGGTTAGTTAGGTTTAAGTAGTTCTAAGTTCTAGGGCACTAATGACCACAGTAGTTAAGTCCCAGGAAAAATTGGGGCCATCTGTCGGAATCGTCATTCCGCCAAAATTTTGCGTGCGAACATATTTGCTTTAGTTCATGGACAAATATGTCCACAGTAGATGCAGGGACAATTCAGATTCTGCACAATTTTGAAAAATAGAAACGTGTTGCCTGCCAAATTCATTATTAAGCGTTACATGTTTCAAAATTTCGTCATCAGATTGAAGTGGGATAAAGTGTATAATGAAATGAATGATAGCAGAAATTCGTTACTAAGCGTTAGGCGTTTCAAAATTTCATCGTCAGATTGAAGCTGGAGAATAAAATATACAGGGTGATTCAAAAAGAATACCACAACTTTAAAAATGTGTATTTAATGAAAGAAACATAATATAACCTTCTGTTATACATCATTACAAAGAGTATTTAAAAAGGTTTCTTTTCATTCAAAAACAAGTTCAGAGATGTTCAATATGGCCCTCTCCAGACACTGGAGCAATATCAACCCGATACTCCAACTCGTTCCACACTCTCTGTAGCTTATCAGGCGTAACAGTTTGGATAGCTGCTGTTATGTCTCGTTTCAAATCATCAATGGTGGCTGGTAGAGGTGGCCGAAACACCATATCCTTAACATACCCCCATAAGAAAAAATCGCAGGGGGTAAGATCAGGGCTTGTTGGAGGCCAGTGATGAAGTGCTCAGTCACGGGCTGCCTGGCGGCCGATCCATCGCCTCGGGCAGTTGACGTTCAGGTAGTTACGGACAGATAAGTGCCAATGTGGTGGCGCTCCATCCTGCTGAAATATGAATTGTTGTGCTTCTTGTTCGAGCTGAGGGAACAGCCAATTCTCTAACATCTCCAGATACTGTCGTCCAGTTACAGTAGCACCTTCGAAGAAAAAGGGACCAAATACTTTATTGGCTGAAATGGCACAGAAAACGTTCATCTTAGGCGAGTCACGTTCATACTGAGTTGTTTCCCACGGATTCTCAGTGCCCCATATACAGACATTGTGACGGTTGACTTTCCCGTTAGTGTGGAAAGTTGCTTCATCACTAAACACAATCTTTGAAACGAAAGATTCATCTGTTTCCATTTGAACAAGGATAAAATCACAGAAATCGATTCTTTTAATCTTATCAGCTGCAGACAGTGCTTGAACCAATTTCAGACGATAAGGTTTCATAACTAACCTTTTTCGTAGGACTCTCCATACAGTTGATTGCGGAATTTGCAGCTCTCTGCTAGCTCTGCGAGTCGATTTTTCTGGGCTGCGAACAAATGCTTGCTGGATGCGTGCTACATTTTCATCACTCGTTCTCGGCCGTCCAGAACTTTTCCCTTTGCACAAACACCCATTCTCTGTAAACTGTTTATACCAACGTTTAATACACCACCTATCAGGAGGTTTAACACCATACTTGGTTCGAAATGCACGCTGAACAACTGTCGTCGATTCACTCAATAACACAAAAAGCTTTCTGTTGAGCGGTCGCCATCTTAGCATCAACTGACGCTGACGCCTAGTCAACAGCGCCTCAAACGAACAAATGTACAACTAAATGAAACTTTATAGCTCCCTTAATTCGCCGACAGATAGTGCTTAGCTCTGCCTTTTGTTGTTGCAGAGTTTTAAATTCCTAAAGTTGTTGTATTCTTTTTGAATCACCCTGTACAATGAAATTAATGATAGCAAATATGTGCATACTAACATAAGTATGTACAGAATTTTCAGTTAATATCGTGCTTACGTCTAAACCAAACTTTAGTAAAAAGCTTACGAAAATGAGCACACAGATTGAATACAATACAGACCTCATCTCATATAGGCGTATTTGACAGTGCCATTGTCTCTTCAAAGAGAAACCCGTGCCGAACCCACGTGGCGATCAAGCTATCTGAAAAGTAAACGCCGAGTGGAGTGACCGCGCGGTTTGAGGCGCCATGCCATGGATTGCGCGGTCTCTCCAGCCGGAGATTCGCGTCCTTTCTCGGGAGTGGGTGTGTGTGTTGTTCTTAGCATAAGTTAGTTTAAGTAGTGTGTAAGTCTAGGGACCGATGACCCTAGCAGTTTGGTCCGTTTCACACACATTCAAACATTTAAAAAGTAAACGAAAGTTGTGATAGCACTGACCAAAGAAGTGAAATGAAAGAGTCACGTTACAAAGAAACTATACACTGCCATGTACTGCATGTCAGAACATCGTGAACAACTTGACAAAGATACATTTATGCTACTTCTATGGAGGAGAAACAGATGTACTTACATTAGGTTGAATTTACGTTGCCTGAAATGTGCGTCGTTATAACATCATCATGAACGAGGTAACAGATAGTCGTTAGTTAATAATCAAAACGGATAACATGTTTGCAGCCTGTAACTGGTGTAGAACAGTGTAAAAATAAAACCGATACAGATTACAAATAAAATATAAGGTGTGAAAGTCTACAATCATCACTAAATAAAATGTTACATAAATATCAGCAAATGTAGTCGTATTAGAATAGTCGAACATAATAAATGGCATATAACGGAATCATTTAGATAACGTAGATTAATGGCAACAACGTGAATGGACAATTTTGGAAATTTGTGGTAAGATCTTATGTGACCAAACTGCTAAGGTTATCGATCCCTACGCTTACACACTACTTAATCTAACTTAAACTAACTTACGCTAAGGACAACAGACACACACCCATGCCCGAGGGAGGACTCGAACCTCCGACGGAAGGAGCCGAGCAAACCGTGACAAAGTGTTGCAGACCGGGCGGCTACCCCGCGCGGGAAATGAATGAAAAGGAAGCTGATATTACAATTGAAAGGATTTTTTAATTTTGTTTAAAAAAACCATTACACTTTGAGTTTTCTTATGTTAGTATGTACAAGTACGTTATCGTTATTTTCTTCGTACACTTTATTCCACAGCTGCAGCCTCATGACGAAATTTTGAACGCGTAACGCTTAATAACACTTTTTACAATCAGGACCTTTCTGTATTACGAAGATGTGCCGAACATACTCACGCTGCTCCTTCTGGCTTTCTTTCCCACTGCCACTGTCTTCTCTCTCAGTTGGACTATTTTCTGTCTTTCTCACTACCAGTGTTCGTACCACATCTTGGCAGCCAAAACATCTTGGGAGATCCAACTTCTTTTTCCGCCCATAAACACGTGTCTAAAATTTCGTTCGAAAATGCGTCCTGCCTTATATCTCCGTGTTACATTTCGGCGGTCTGGGACCCTCCAGGCATCCTCAAGCCTACGTGTGATCACCAGTCATCTTTCTCATTTCTACTATTTCCTTTGTCTTTTTCTCACACTTCTTCTGTCTCCATTCATCCCACTTTCTCTTTTACTGCCACCGTCCCTCACTCACCATCAGCATCTCCTCTCTCTTTTTCTCTCACTCATGTTTTCTTCATGCAACTCTCTTCCTATTTCACTACGACTTTCTTTCTCCCACCATCACTGTCTTCCCACTCTGTGTGTCACACTGGCAGAGTCTTCTTTATCTTCCGTAGTCACCGTTCCTCTGCTATTCTGTCTCAGCGAAAAAAGAAAAAGCACGAATATGCTTATAAGCCTAAACATTATGACCAACATTATGACCAGGGCCCACTGCGACGTTGGATGGCGCCTGGTAGCGTTTCCGGCACCTGACACAGTAAGAAAACTGTGTAAGCTGAGCAGACACGCATGGGGGTTCGCCCTAGCGAAGATATGAGCTGCAAATGGGAAAGTCAATTGAGATAAGTGAGTCTCACATGGGGCAGATTACATTACTGGCCATTAAAATTGCCACACCACGACGATGACGTGCTACAGACACGAAATTTAACCGACAGGAAGAAGATACTGCGATGTGCAAATGATTAGCTTTTCAGAGCATTCACACAAGATTGGCGCCGGTGGCGAAACCTACAACATGCTGACATGAGGAAAGTGTCCAACTTATTTCTCATACACAAACAGCAGTTGGCCGGCGTTGTCTGGTGAAACGTTGTTGTGATGCCTCGTGTAAGGAGGAGAAATGCGTACCATCACGTTCCTGACTTTGATAAAGGTCGGATTGTAGCCTATCGCGATTGCGGTTTATCGTATCGCGACATTGGTGCTCTCGTTGGTCGAGATCCAATGACTGTTGGCAGAATATGGAATAGGTGGGTTCAGGAGGGTAATACGGAACGCCATGCTGGATCCCAACGGACTCGTATCACTAGCAGTCGAGATGACAGGCATCTTATCCGCATGGCTGTAACAGATCGTGCAGCCAAGTCTCGATCCCCGAGTCAACAAATGGGGACGTTTGAAAGACAACAACCCTCTGCACGAACAGTTCGACGATGTTTACAGCAGCATGGACTATCAGCTCCGAGGCCACAGCTGCGGTTGCCCATCACGCCGCATAACAGACAGGAGCGCCTGCGATAGTGTACTCGACGACGAACCTGGCTGCACGAATGGCAAAACGTCATTTTTTCAGTTGAATCCAGGTTCTGTTTACAGCACCGTGATGGTCGCATCCGTATTTGGCGACATCGCCGTGAACGCACATTGGAAGCGTGTATTCGTCATCGCCATACTGGCGTATTACCTGGCGTGATGGTATGAGGTGCTATTGGTTACACGTCTCGGTCACCTCTTGTACGCATTGTCGGGGCTTTGAACAGTGGACGTTACATTTCAGATGTGTTACGACCCGTGGCTCTACCCTTCATTCGATCCCTGTGAAACCCTACATTTCAGCAGGATAATGCACGACCGCATCTTGCAGGTCCTGTGCGAGTCTTTCTGGATACAGAAAATGTTTGACTGCTGCCCTGGCCAGTGCATTCTCCAGATCTCTCATCAACCGAAAACGTCTGGTCAATGGTGGCCGAGCAACTGGCTCGTTACTATACGCCAGTCACTACTCTTGATGAACTGTGGTATCGTGTTGAAGCTGCATGGGCAGCTGTACCTGTACACGCCATCCATGCTCTGTCTGACTCAATGCCCAGGCGTATCAAGGCCGTTATTACGGCCAGAGGTGGCTTTTCTGCGTATTGATTTCTCAGGATCTACGCACCAAAACTGCGTGAAAATGTAATCACATGTCAGTTTTAGTATAATATATTTGTCCAGTGAATACCCGTTTATCATCTGCATTTCTTCTTGGTGCAGCAATTTTAATGGCCGGCAGTGTATTATTACGTAGCTGGTCGATTGTTCACGTACTACTGTCGTGACCATCTACGAAAAACCGTAGAGGGGCAAAAGAAACTACTAGTACGCTCTAAATGGTTGGACGTGAACGACTCTTCAAAGAACGTGCATGTCGGAGGCTTGTCTGCTCTGTCAAGTAGGATAGATGGCGATCCGCGGCATCTCTGCCCAAAGAGCACAATGTTGGTGCACGCACAGGTGTTTCGCGGCACACGGTTCACCGTACATTGTCGAAGATGGCGCTCCGCAGCAGACTATCCCTACGTGTTCACATGCTGACCCCTACGACAGAGCCAATTGCGAGTACATTGGGCACAGTACCATCGGGATTCGACCGTCAATCAGTGGAAACGAGTCGGTTCTTCGCGTGAATCACATTTTTGCTGCGCTAGGTCGATGGTCGTCTCGAGAAACGCCGTCATCGAGGTGAGCGGCGGATCGAAACGTCCAGCGCGCCACGGAAGCCGGCTGGTGGAAGCATTGTTATGCTATAGGAGGCTTTGTTATGCGCTTGCGTGGGACCTGAGGAATCTAAGACACGCTGTGAACCACCTCCATCTCTTCATGCTCGATAACTTCCCCGACGGCGCTGTCATCTTTCAGCTGCATAATTTCCCTTGTCTCGGACCCAGAGCCGTGCCACAGTGGCTTCAGGAGCATTATACTGAACTCACGTTGATGTCTCGGCGATCAAATTCGCCTGATGTAAATCCTATGCAACCCATCTGGGTCGCTATTTGGTCGCCATCAGCGCGTACCCAAAACAGCGGCCCGCTATTTACGCGAATTGCATGAGCTGTGCGTAGACATCTGATTCTAGATACCTCCAAAAACATGCGAAAAAATTCTCAAATGCCTGATACGCAGAATCAGTGATGTATTTCGTTCCAAAGACGGACAAATAAGCTGTTAGGCAGGATGTCATAATGTTTTCCACCGTCTGGACCGAAGACTTGCTTATATTAAGTTCATTGGGTTGTTTGGTGGAGGGGGGGGGGGGAGGGAGGGGGGAAGAGACCAAACAGCGAAGTCCGACGTCATCGGTCTCATCGGATTGGGGAAGGACGGGGAAGGAAGTCGGCCGTGTCCTTTCAAAGGAACTATCCCGGCATTTGCCTGGAGCGATTTAGGGAAATCACGGAAAACCTAAATCAGGATGGCCGGACGCGGGATTGAACCCTCGTCCTCCCGAATGCGAGTCCAGTGTGCTAACCACTGCGCCACCTCGTTCGATCATTATGGTTTGGCTCATCAGTGGATGAAACTTCCTGACAGATTAAAACTGTGTGCCCAACAGAGACTCGAACTCGGGACCTTTGCCTTTCGCGGGCAAGTGCTCTACCAACTGAGCTACCGAAGCACGACTCACGCCCCGACCTCACAGCTTTCCTTGTGCCTGTACCTCGTCTCCTACCTTCCAAACTTTACAGAAGCTCTCCTGCGAAACTTGCAGAACTGACACTCCTGAAAGAAACGATATAGCGGAGACATGGCTTAGCCACAGCCTGGGGGATGTTTCCAGAATGAGATTTTCACTCTGCAGCGGAGTGAGCGCTGATATGAAACTTCCTGGCAGATTAAAACTGTGTGCCGGGCCGAGACACGAACTCGGGACCTTTGCCTTTCGAGGGCAAATGCTCTACCATTTTTTTAAGTGCCTGGACCCGCTTTTTTATGTATTTTTTGGATTCTTTTATTTTTTCAAATTGATTCTGGTTTTTTTGCAGTATGATGCGCAGACCACTTTTTGTTTTTTTATTTTTTTAGAATTTTTTCCTTAAAAAGCCCCTTAGGAAAATGGAACTAAAAAACCCCTAAGTGCCACCACCACTTTTCATCCTAGAACAAAAAATCTGATCCACTTCAGGCGTTGGCTCTTGAGTACACCCACGCCAGACAGTTGCCTATATATCAGGGGAAATATGGGAAATCAAGGTTAGGGCTATCCTTTGCCACTTTTTGTTTTGTTACATGATTACATTTGGGGAACGTGTACAAATGAGAATTCTAGTAACTAAGTGTTACAAGTAGGTGTTACAACAACAAAGGTGGCATAAAAGAGTAATCCAAAAATAGAAACATAAATCACTGATGTAATTCCAACTAAAAGGTTCTTCAATAATGTAACTGGTTCCACTTGGAGCCTCGTGACCGTTATCTGATATCTCCAATTGCGCCGTTGAAGGGCAGCTGCAACGGAGGCATTCAGCTTCGCTAGTGCCTCAAGGAAAACAGCATCCTTGCAGAATCTTGTCTCTTCCTTCGCTCATGGCTGACAAGGCAGAACGTTCAGCCGTTTGTGTGATGCGGCACAGAAAATTAACCGCAGCTCGGCACTCCCCAGCTGAGTGGGGAGTTAACGAAAACGCTGCGTAAATACACTCCTGGAAATGGAAAAAAGAACACATTGACACCGGTGTGTCAGACGCACCATACTTGCTCCGGACACTGCGAGAGGGCTGTACAAGCAATGATCACACGCACGGCACAGCGGACACACCAGGAACCGCGGTGTTGGCCGTCGAATGGCGCTAACTGCGCAGCATTTGTGCACCGCCGCCGTCAGTGTCAGCCAGTTTGCCGTGGCATACGGAGCTCCATCGCAGTCTTTAACACTGGTAGCATGCCGCGACAGCGTGGACGTGAACCGTATGTGCAGTTGACGGACTTTGAGCGAGGGCGTATAGTGGGCATGCGGGAGGCCGGGTGGACGTACCGCCGAATTGCTCAACACGTGGGGCGTGAGGTCTGCACAGTACATCGATGTTGTCGCCAGTGGTCGGCGGAAGGTGCACGTGCCCGTCGACCTGGGACCGGACCGCAGCGACGCACGGATGCACGCCAAGACCGTAGGATCCTACGCAGTGCCGTAGGGGACCGCACCGCCACTTCCCAGCAAATTAGGGACACTGTTGCTCCTGGGGTATCGGCGAGGACCATTCGCAACCGTCTCCATGAAGCTGGGCTACGGTCCCGCACACCGTTAGGCCGTCTTCCGCTCACGCCCCAACATCGTGCAGCCCGCCTCCAGTGGTGTCGCGACAGGTGTGAATGGAGGGACGAATGGAGACTTGTCGTCTTCAGCGATAATAGTCGCTTCTGCCTTGGTGCCAATGATGGTCGTATGCGTGTTTGGCGCCGTGCAGGTGAGCGCCACAATCAGGACTGCATACGACCGAGGCACACAGGGCCAACACCCGGCATCATGGTGTGGGGAGCGATCTCCTACACTGGCCGTACACCTCTGGTGATCGTCGAGGGGACACTGAATAGTGCACGGTACATCCAAACCGTCATCCAACCCATCGTTCTACCATTCCTAGACCGGCAAGGGAACTTGCTGTTCCAACAGGACAATGCACGTCCGCCTGTATCCCGTGCCACCCAACGTGCTCTAGAAGGTGTAAGTCAACTACCCTGGCCAGCAAGATCTCCGGATCTGTCCCCCATTGAGCATGTTTGGGACTGGATGAAGCGTCGTCTCACGCGGTTTGCACGTCCAGCACGAACGCTGGTCCAACTGAGGCGCCAGGTGGAAATGGCATGGCAAGCCGTTCCACAGGACTACATCCAGCATCTCTACGATCGTCTCCATGGGAGAATAGCAGCCTGCATTGCTGCGAAAGGTGGATATACACTGTACTAGTGCCGAGATTGTGCATGCTCTGTTGCCTGTGTCTATGTGCCTGTGGTTCTGTCAGTGTGATCATGTGATGTATCTGACCCCAGGAATGTGTCTATAAAGTTTCCCCTTCCTGGGACAATCAATCCACGGTGTTCTTATTTCAATTTCCAGGAGTCTAATTTGCGAAGAGCGTACGGTATTTCGGTGTGCGTTCGAGGGCATTGTGAGCATTTTGTAGGAACCACCACTAATCAAGCTGCTCTTTCTCTGCGTCGCTAAAGATGTAGGCGACGGTAAGACCTTTGAACCATGTAAGCGCATGATATTTTGCAGCCGGAAAGTAAGTTTCATCGGGACAGAGTAGGGTCTGACCATCTGAGCTACCGAAGCACGTCTCACGCCCGGTCCCCCAGGCTGTGGCTAAGCCATGTCTCCGCAGTATCCTTTCTTTCAGGAGTGCTAGTTCTGCAAGGTTTGCAGAAGAGCTTCTGTAAAGTTTGGAAGGTAGCAGACGGATACTGGCAGAAGTAAAGCTGTGAGTACCGGTCGTGAGTCGTGCTTCGGTAGCTCAGTTGGTAGAGCACTTGCCTGCGAAAGGCAAAGGTCCCGAGTTCGAGTCTCGGTCGGGCACACAGTTTTAATCTGCCAGGAAGTTTCATATCAGCGCACACTCCGCTGCAGAGTGAAAATCCCATTGGGGAATCATCAGTGGATGTTCGCAGGCCGAGATTTTTTGTGCGGAAGGCGAAGTGGGAATTCAGGCAGGCACTTGCACACGTTTCTGTCACAGTCTCTTAAAGAGGAACATATGCTGCTTCCCTTCTTTTTCCTGGCACAGCAGGGTGTACTGCCCAAAACTGCCCGTACAAACTTGTTGAACTTGCAGAGGGGACTGAGTAGACAATATTTTGTGTGGGAACCCAAGTCGGGAAACATTGGCTGTGTAGGTATGCAACAGGGGACTCACGGTGGTCGGATCGGCTGACGTCATTTGGCGTCTGTCCAGCCTCTCTTGACCTGGTTCGACCCTCTGCGGTTGTCAGAGCATCGCGGGTGAGTACAAGTTTGCAGAACACAGAGACGGGATCCTCCTGAATGGCGAGGCTCACGGCTGTGGAGTAGCTGCTCGGCTCATTTGTCAAGATCCTCCTCCAGAACGTCCTACTCCACCGGATACCATATTGCCAAAACTATGCAGCGGCTACGAGAAAGGGTACTTCAGCGACAGCAGACGTGACTGTTGTGCTCCAAGGAGATGCCGCACACACGAATCGGAATTGGAATTGTTTGTGAAAACTGATTAAGCTCCCTTTTTATTCCTCTGGTTCATTGTGAGCGAAAGTCTAAAACAATTCCTGTACTGTTTGGTCAGTATACAGGTCGAATAACAGCGGGGAGAGGCTACAACTCTTTATCTTTCCATTTTCAACCACTGCTTACCTTTCATGCACATCGACTCTTTCTGTACGTGTCTAGATAACCTCTTTCTGACTGTATTTTAGCGTTGCTGTCTTCAGAATTGCAAACGTAATGTAGCAGTCAATATACTCAAAAGATTTCTCTAAACGTAAGAATGCTGAATCTACGCAAATTTGCCTTTCTTTAGTCTAAGATAACTCGTACTATCACTATAGCCTCATGAGTTCCTTCGTTTCCCCGGAACACAAACTGACCTTTCCCGAGGTTGGCTTCTACCAGTTTCTCCAATTTCTGTATATAGCTCATGTCAGTATTTTCGACGATGGTTTAATAAAGTTCTGTAATATTCGCACGTGTGAGCACCTGCTTTCACTGCAAATTGCAATTATTATGTTGTTCCTAAAAGTCTGAAGATATTTCGCCTATCCCACACTTGTTGCGCACCAGGGGGAATAATTTGGTCGTCGCTGACTCTGCCAAGGATATCAGTAGATTTGTCGGAACGTCGTCTGTTCCACGGGCCTTGTTTCCACTTAAATCTTTCAGAGGTCTGTGAAATTATCCTGGGAGTATCGTATATCCCGTCTTCATATCTTTCAAATTCAAATTGTTCAATTGGCTCTGAGCACATGGGACTCAATATCTGAGGTCATCAGTCCCCTAGAACTTAGAACTACTTAATCCTAACTCACTTAAGGACGTGACACAAATCCGTGCCCGAGGCAGGATTCGAACCTGCGACCGTATCAGTAGGGCGGTTCTGGACTGAGGTGCCTAGAACCGCTCGGCCACTGCGGCCGGCTTCATCTCTTTCCCTTTTCTTTCTCGTCTAATGTTGTCTCGAAGTTCATTATCCTTATGGTCGATACTGTGAGCAAAACTGAGTGCAGTGTATCGCTGTAGTACAAGCCGCCACCTTACCTTTTTTTTCATCAAATTGGGAACTGAAATTGTTAATAAACGAAAAAATAATAAACGAGAGAGTTTTATTTGGTACGGCACGGTTTGTAATCAGCCTGCCACACCTGTTTCCAGGTCAAAGTGTCGCGGAGGAGCGGGGATTCCCCTGATGACGTCAGAGGGTACCGCGTTTAATTCCGCCGTCGCGTTTGATATGCAGAGGTTGATTACGCGTGTGACTGCGCCGGGACTTGTCGCTGTGTGTGAGCGTTAATTAGCGTAGATCTCCGGCGGTTAGGGCTTTGAAGCCTCGCGCCGGATCGGATTCGTCTCCCGCGCGGTAACTCAAGCCCGCAGCCGTGCCTTTCAGGGGCACTTCTCTTGCCACCTGAGATACTCTGCCGCAGGTACGACCTGCCCGCACAGTTTCTCTCCCACCAGTACCGCACTGCTACCTCCAGACTTGGTTCTCCTTCATTCACCGAGTTTCTACGTAGCTAACAGAACAGAACCCGGTTCTAAGCAAAGAGGGGAAAGCACAAAGGTGGAAGGAGTGTATAGAGGGCGATGTACTTGAGGACAATATTATGGAAATGAAAGAGGATGTAGATGAAGATGAAATGGGAGATACGATAATGCGTGAAGAGTTTGACAGAGCACTGAAAGACCTAAGTCGAAACAAGGCAACATTCCATTAGACCTACTAACAGCCTTGGGAGAGCCAGTCCTGACAAAACTCTACCATCTGGTGAGCAAGATGTACGAGACAGGCGAAATATCCTCAGACTTCAAGAAGAATATAATAATTCCAATCCCTAAGAAAGCAGGTGTTGCCAGATGTGAAAATTACCGAACTATCAGTTTAATAAGCCACAGCTGCAAAATACTAACACGAATTATTTACAGACGAATGGAAATACTGGTAGAGGCCGACCTCGGAGAAGATCAGTTTGGATTCCGTAGAAATGTTGGAACACGTGAGGCAATCTGACCTTACGACTTATCTTAGAAGAAAGATTAAGGAAAGGCAAACCTACGTTTCTAGCATTTGTAGGCTTAGAGAAAGCTTTTGACAATGTTGACTGCAATACTCTTTTTCAAATTCTAAAGCTGGCAGGGATAAAATACAGGGAGCGAAAGGCTATTTACTATTTGTACAGAAACCAGATGGCAGTTATAAAAGTAGTGGGACATGAAAGGGAAGCAGTGGTTGGGAAGGGAGTGAGACAGGGTTGTAGCCTCTCCCCCATGTTATTCAATCTGCATATTGAGCAAGCAGTAAAGAAAACAAAAGAAAAATTTGGAGTAGGTATTAAAATCCATGGAGAAGAAATAAAATCTTTGAGGTTCGCCGATGACATTGTAATTCTGTCAGAGATAGCAAAGGACTTGGGAGAGCAGTTGAGCGGAATGGACAGCGTCTTGAAAGGGGGATATAAGATGAACATCAACAAAAGCAAAACGAGGATAATGGAATGTAGTCGAATTAAGTCGGGTGATGCTGAGGGAATTAGATTAGGAAATGAGACACTTAAAGCAGTAAAGGAATTTTGCTATTTGGGGAGAAATGTAACTGATGATGGTCGAAGTAGACAGGATATAAAATGTAGACTGCCAATGGCAAGGAAAGTGTTTCTGAAGAAGAGAAATTTGTTAACATCGAGTATAGATTTAAGTGTCAGGAAGTCGTTTCTGAAAGTGTTTGTATGGTGTGTAGCCATGTATGGAAGTGAAACATGGACGATAAATAGTTTGGACAAGAAGAGAATAGAAGCTTTCGAAATGCGGTGCTACAGAAGAATGCTGAAGATTAGATGGGAATACCACATAACTAATGAGGCGGTATTGTATAGAATTGGGGAGAAGAGGAGTTTGTAGCACAACTTGACAAGAAGAAGGGACCGGTTGGTAGGATATGTTCTGAGGCATCAAGGGATCACAAATTTAGTATTGGAGGGCAGCGTGGAGGGTAAAAATCGTAGAGGGAGACCAAGAGATGAATACACTAAGCATAAGCAGATGGATATAGGTTGCAGTAGGTACTGGGAGATGAAGAAGCTTGCACAGGATAGAGTAGCTTGGAGAGCTGCATCAAACCAGTCTCAGGACTGAAGACAACAACAACAACAGAACTTTACAGTCCTTCAGACAGTACACTAAGATGTTTGCAAAGAGAGTGGCGATTTATGCACACTCTTAATTTTCCTTTGAAACAGTATGGTCTAGTAAACCCTCCCACACCAATTCTTCACAGAACGGAGCTCCCATGCATAAAACAGCATCAAAGGTCGGAGTACTTTACAAATGAGTTAATGTGTGGATGAGTATACTCCAGGCTATTTGCACTCCGTCCTAAAAAAAAAAAAATCTAGTTCTTCACGCATTGTAACGTTTATGACGTCACACCTCGTCAACTGTGTGTCGTATATACAGTGAAGATCCAAAGAAACTGGCTACGGTTGCCTTACATCGTGTAGGGCCCCGTGAGCATACAGAGGTGCTGCAACACAACTTGTCATGGGCGCGCCTAATGTCTGAAGAAGTGCTGGAGGGAACTCACAACATGAATTTTGCAGGACTTTTCATTAATTCGTAACAATACGAGGGGATAGCACGTTGCAAGGCATCCCAGATATGCTCAATAATGTTCATGTCTGGGGAGTTTGGTGGTCAGCCGGGCAGTTTCAACTCAGAAGAGTGTTCCTGGAGCCACTCTGGAGCCAGCATTGTCCTGCTGGAATTGCCCAAGTCCGTCGCAATACACAGTGGACATGAATGGATGCAGGCGATCAGACAGCATACTTACGTACGTGTCACCTGTCAGAGTCGTATCTAGACTTGTCACTCCAAATACACACGCCCCACACCATTACAGAGCCTCCATCAACTTGAACAGTCCCCTGCTGACATGAATGGCCCACAGGTTCATGAGGTTTTCTCCATACTCATATACATCCATCCACTCGATACAATTTCAAACGAGACCCGTCCGACCAGGCAACATGTTTCCAGTCATCAACAGTCCAATGTAGGTGTTGACGGGCCCAGGCGAGGCGTAAGGCTTTGTGTCGTCATCAAGGGTACACGAGTGGGCCTTCGGCTCCGAAAGCCCATATCGATGATGTATCGGTGAATGGATCGTACACTGACACTTGTTGATGGCCCAGCATTGAAATGGTAGCTATTTGCAGAAGGGTTGCACTTTTTAAAAAAATGGTTCAAATGGCTCTGAGCACTATGGGACTTAACATATGAGGTCATCAGTCCCCTAGAACCTAGAACTACTTAAACCTAACTAACCTAAGGGCATCACACATATCCATGCCTGACCACATGCCCCTGGCTATCCACATCCAACGTCTTCTTTCGGCTGAAGATGACTCGGTGGTCGGTTGGTACTGCTGGCTACTCCAAGGCCTCTTCAGGCGGAGTTTGTAGAGTAGTTAATTTATGTAATCATTATTGCCCTCTTACAATATAGTGATAATAGTATCGGTAATTCGAAAACAATTTACACTACTGCCCATTGAAATTGTTACACCAAGAAGAAATGCAGATAATAAACGGGTATTCATTGGACAAATATATTATACCAGAACTGACATGTGATTACAGTCTCACGCAATTTCGGTGCATAGATCCTGAGAAATCAGGATACAGAACAACCATTTCTGGCCGTAATAACGGCCTTGATACGCCTGGGCATTGAGTCAAACAGAGCCTGGATGGCGTGTACAGGTACAGCTGACCATGCAGATGCTGCTTCAACACGATACCACAGTTCATCAAGAGTAGTTGCTGTCGTATTGCGACGAGCCAGTCGATCGGCCACCATTGACCAGACGTTTTCTATTGGTGAGAGATCTGCAGAATGTGCTGGCCACGGCAGCAGTCGAACATTTTCTGAATCCAGAAGGGCCTGTACAGGACCTGCAAGATGCGGTCGTGCATTATCCTGCTGAAATGTAGAGTTTCCCTGGGATCGAATGGAGGGTAGAGCCACGTGTCGTAACACATCTGAAATGTAACGTCCACTGTTCAAAGTGCCGTCAATGCGAACAAGAGGTGACCGAGATGTGTTAGCAATGGCACGCCATACCATCACGCCGGGTGATACGCCAGTATGGCGATGACGAATACACGCTTCCAATGTACGTTCTCCGCCATGTCGCCAAACACGGATGCGACCATCACGATGTGGTAAACAGAACCTGGATTCATCCAAAAAATGACGTTTTGCCATTCGTGCACCCAGGTTCGTCATCAAGTATACCATCGCAGGAGCTCCTGTCTGTGATGTTGCGTCAAGAGTAACCGCAGCCGTGGTCTCCGAGCTGATAGTCCGTGCTGCTGCAAACGTCGTCGAACTGTTCGTGCAGATGGTAGTTGTCTTGCAAACGTCCCCATCTGTTGACTCAGGGATCGAGACGTGTCTGCACGATCCGTTACAGCCGTGCGGATAAGATGCCTGTCATCTCGACTGCTAGTGATACGAGGCCGTTGGGATCCAGCACGGCGTTCCGTATTACCCCCCTGAACCCACCGATTCCATATTTTGCTAACAGTCATTGGATCTCGACCAACGCGAGGAGCAATGTCGCGATACGATAAACCGCAATCGCGATAGGCTACAATCCGACCTTTATCAAAGTCGGAAACGTGATGGTACGCATTTCTCCTCCTTACACGAGGCATCACAACAACGTTTCACCAGGGAACGCCGGTCGACAGCTGTTTGTGTACGAGAAATCGGTTGGAAACTTTCCTCATGTCAGCACGTTGTAGGTGTCGCCACCGGCGCCAACCGTGTATGAATGCTCTGAAAAACTAATTATTTGCGTATCACAGCATCTTCTTCGTGTCGGTTAAATTTCGCGTCTGTAGCACGTCACCTTTGTTGTGTAGTAATTTTAATTGCCAGTCTTGTAGTTCCGTGACTGAAGCGCTGTTAAACTCATTTGCTTCTCCCCGCAGATGGTAATTAGACCCAGGTTGGGAATCATTGCCCTATATCGACTAATTTCTGTCCGCATTCTTTTCTATTAAACTGTGTATTTTCAACTCATTAAGCGTGTGCAAGAGTACAATCTTAGCTTCTTTGCAGGTGACAAATGTTGCGTATTCGCTTGAATTTTGTGCGTGCGTTGAGAACGCAATTTTGCCACCGCAGTAAACTGTCGTTATGAGGCGAAACTAGCACGGAAGTAACAGAACGATACGTGCAGTGGGGAACTGCAGAAGTCGCTGCTCCCCTGGTGCATGAGTCACCAGTAGCGCCGATATTACCAGGGAACTTAACTTCCTGCCAGTGTTTCGCAAAATTCCATTAGCAAAATTCTCCGCCAATGCACGCCATGTTGGCTGTCAAATATAATGAAGGCTTCGTGCGCGGGTACAGCGAGGCGCATAATTTGCCGTACACGGGTAGAGTATTGTTTCCACTCGCCGTAATGAACTTCTCTCTCCTGCTCCCTCCTATGCACGTCTCTCTCTTTCTCTCGCAGCCCGGGAAGCCAGCCGGACGGCGTTCGCCTGCGCCGAGGCCAATTTTGCTACCTGTCCTATAACAGCGAAACAAAATGCAGGAATGAAAAAGAAGGCTATTTCGCCCCCTCGCCCGGTATTAATCCCAGCGGGACGTCCGCTGCGCGCTGTACGAGAAACGCGCGGGCGGTATCCTAGATATCCTGGAAAATAGAGGGCGGGGCCCCGGCGGAGAGAAATGCCGGTCTCCTGAAATTTCTCGTGGGACACCGCTCGTCCAATATGGCCGCCTCGCCTCGCCCCTATGAGGGCGCGTGCCTAGAACTCGTGTGGCAAGTTGCGCTAACAAGGCCAGCTCTCGGCGCAGCTGTCTAACAGACAGTACATGTCTAAGGACTTGACTCCTCTTCCCGCTAAATTCCCACGTTACCGCATTGTTCAGCATGATCTGTTAAAGCGGTGGTTTCTGCCGTTTATACCACTATCTAGTGCCCGCACGAACTGCTGACAGACCAGTTCAAGAATACCAGGTGCATTCAAGTTCTAAGGTCCCCGTTTATTTTTTTCTCCGGACTGGAAAGAGATAGAAACATGCGCATTGTTTTAAAATGAGGCCGCGTTCATTGTCAATACGTCCCAGAGATGGCAGCACCGTACGGCAGATGGAATTTTACCGCCAGCGGCGAGAATGAGAACTGTTTTAAATACTTAAAATGGCGACGTTTTCCTTACTTGAACAGCGTGCGATCATTCGTTTTCTGAATTTGCGTGGTGTGAAACCAAGTGAAATTCATCGACAGTTGAAGGAGACATGTGGTGATGGAGTTACAGATGTGTCGAAAGTGCGTTCGTGGGTGCGACAGTTTAATGAAGGCAGAACATCGTGTGGCAACAAACCGAAACAACCTCGGGATCGCACAAGCCGTCTGACGACACGATCGAGAAAGTGGAGAGAATTGTTTTGGGGGATCGCCGAGTGACTGTCGAACAGATCGCCTCCAGAGTTGGTATTTCTGTGGGTTCTGTGCACACAATCCTGCACGGCGACCTGAAAATGCGAAAAGTGTCATCCAGGTGGGCGCCACGAATGCTGACAGACGACCACACGGCTGCCCGTGTGGCATGTTGCCGAGCAATGTTGACGCGCAACGACAGCACGAATGGGAAGTTTCTTTTCGTCGGTTGTGACAATGGATGAGTCGTGGATGCCATTTTTAAATCCAGAAATAAAGCGCCAGTCAGCTCAATGGAAGCACACAGATTCAGCGCCACCAAAAAAATTTTGGGTAACCGCCAGTGCTGAAAAAATGATGGTGTCCATGTTCTGGGACAGCGAGGGCGTAATCCTTACCCATTGCGTTCCAGAGGGCACTACGGTAACAGGTGCATCCTACGAAAATGTTTTGAAGAACAAATTCCTTCCTGCACTGCAACAAAAACGCCCGGGAAGGGCTGCGCGTGTGCTGTTTCACCGAGACAACGCACCCGAGCTAACGTTACGCAACAGTTTCTTCGTGATAACAACTTTGAAGTGATTCCTCGTGCTCACTACTCACCTGACCTGACTCCTAGTGACTTTTGGCTTTTTCCAACAACGGAAGACACTCTACGTGGCCGCCATTCACCAGCTGTGCCGCTATTGCCTCAGCGATTTTCCAGTGGTCGAAACAGACTCCTAAAGAAGCCTTCGCCGCTGCCACGGAATCGTGGCGTCAGCGTTGTGAAAAATGTGTACGTGTGCAGGGCGATTACGTCGAGAAGTAACGCCAGTTTCATGGATTTCGGGTGAGTAGTTAATTAGAAAAAAAAATCGGAAGCCTTAGAACTTGAACGCACCTCGTACATTCTGGTTACAAAGTTTTGTCCACATACAAAGTTAGTGTTATCTATACTACACCGAGCGAGGTGGCGCAGTGGTTAGCACACTGGACTCGCATTCGGGAGGACGACGGTTCACTTCCTCGTTCGGCCATCCTGATTTGGGTTTTCCGTGATTTCCCTAAATCGCTTCAGGGAAATGCTGGGATGGTTCCTTTGACAGGGCACGCCCGACCTCCTTCCCCATCAATCCATAATCCAATGAGACAGATGGCCTCGCTGTTTGTTCTCCCCAAATCAGCCCATTATACATACTGCTGTATAAAGACAAGTCGTAGATTCACTTTGTTGCCAAAAATCTTAAAAACTCTTGGCTGATTCCCTTCAAATGTCTGCACAACACTCTTGGACACTGAAGACCCAAAGAAAATTGTGCACATGTCTAATA
This sequence comes from Schistocerca gregaria, assembly GCF_023897955.1. Lineage (NCBI taxonomy): Eukaryota > Metazoa > Arthropoda > Insecta > Orthoptera > Acrididae > Schistocerca > Schistocerca gregaria. Next base: position 104,056,829 of record NC_064930.1, on the reverse strand, counting down.
CCGTGTAGAGCCCCTGTGAGCACGCATAAGTGGCGTAACAAGATATGACATGGACTTGACGAATGTCTGAAGTAGTGTCAGACAGAACTAACACCATGAATCCTACAGGGATGTCCATAAATCCGTAAAAGTACGAGGGGGTGCAGATCTCTTGTGATCAGCATGTTGCAAGGCATTCCCCGGTATGCACAATAATGTTCATGTGTGAGGAGTTTGGTGGCCAGCGGTAGTGTCTAAACTCAGAACTGTGTTCCTGGAGCCATCTGTAGCAATTCTGGGCGTGTGAGGTGTTGCATTGTCCTACTGGAATTGCCCAACTTCGTCTGAATGCCCAGTGAATGCGCAGTGGACTTCAATGGATGCAGGCGATCAGACTGGATGCTTACGTACGTGTCACCTGTCACAGTGGTGTCTAGACGTATTGAGGGTCCCGTATCAGTCCAACTGCACACGGTCCACACTGTTACAAAGTCTCCACCAGCTTGAACAGTCCTCTGCTGACATTCATGATCCATGGATTCATCAGGCCGTCTCCATATCCGAGCACGTCCATCTGCTCGATACAATCTGCAACGAGACTTGTCCGACGAGGTAGCATGTTTCCAGTCATCAACAGTCCAATGTCGGTGTTGACGGGCCCGGGTGAGGTGTAAAGCTTTGTGTTGTGGAGTCTTCAAGGGTACACAAGTGCACCTACGGCTCCGAAAGCCGATATCGATTATGTTTCGTTGAATGGTTCGCACGCTGACCCTTGTTGATGGTCCGGCATTGAAATCTCCAGGAATTTGTGGAAGGGTTGACAATCTGTCAAGTTGAACAATTCTCTTCAGCCGTCCTATTCTTACCTCACAAAACTCTTCGTTACTCGAACTACTGCAATACAGCGACAGCCAATACTGCCAGCTGAATAAAAGATTCAAACTACTGAAGGCACTAAATACTGATAGCCATAGTTAGCATATGGAAGATGTTGATACAGAACAAACAATGTTCAAAAGTCATTATATATATATATATATATATATATATATATATATATATATATATATATATATATATATATATCAGTTCATGACATCCAGTCTTACAAATTTACTGTCTCCGTCCATATCGTCCGCTCTGAAAACTCCGCCACCTCTCTCCCCACATCCACCACTGCTGGCGGCTCACCTCTAGCTGTGCAACGCTACGCGCTGTTAACAGCCAACTGCCTAACACTACAAAGCGAATGTTCCAACAATGCCACCCAGCCACAGACTGCACACAGCACAGCCAGTGGTTTTCATACAGAGCGCTACGTGGCGTTATCAACATAAACACCTAAACAGCCAACTTACACACTCCTTGCGTCCGCAGATCGTGGTCGTGCGGTAGCGTTCTCGCTTCCCGCGCACGGGTTCCTAGGTTCAATTCCCGGCGGGGTCAGGGATTTTTTCTGCCTCGTGATGACTGAGTGTTGTGTGATGTCCTTAGGTTAGTTGGGTTTAAGTCGTTGTAAGTTATAGGGGACTGATGACCATAGATGTTAAGTCCCATATTGCTCAAAACAATTTGAACAGTTGTCGCAGTATCTTTTTCCGGCCGCAGCGACGTCGGAGATTTGATGTTTTACCGGATTCCTGATACTCACGGTGCACTCGTCAATTGGTCGCACGGGAAAATCGCCACTTCATCGTCACCACGCTCCCACAGCTCGTGCGCCGACTGTAACACAACGTTCAAACTCACTTAATTCTTGATTGTAAATCTAACATCTGAACCAGACACTTGTTGTGTTATATAGGCGTTGCCGTCCGCAGCGCGGTATTCTGTCCGAAAGAACAGACACCCTGTCCATGTCAGTATATATTTTCCGATACTTCGTCGACACTACAGGGTGTTTCAAAAATGACCGGTATATTTGAAATGGCAATACAAACTAAACGAGCAGCGATAGAAATACACCGTTTGTTGCAATATGCTTGGGACAACAGTACATTTTCAGGCAGACAAACTTTCGAAATTACAGTAGTTACAATTTTCAACAACAGATGGCGCTGCAAGTGATGTGAAAGATATAGAAGACAACGCAGCCTGTGGGTGCGCCATTCTGTACGTCGTCTTTCTGCTGTAAGCGTGTGCTGTTCACAACGTGCAAGTGTGCTGTGGACAACATGGTTTATTCCTTAGAACATAGCGTTTTTCTGGTGTTGGAATTCCACCGCCTAGAACACAGTGTTGTTGCAACAAGACGAAGGTTTAATGTAACCAAAGGACCGAAAAGAGATACAATAAAGGATCTGTTTGAAACATTTCAACGGACTGGGAAAGTGACGGATGAACGTGCTGGAAAGGTAGGGCGACCGCGTACGGCAACCACAGAGGGCAACGCGCAGCTAGTGCAGCAGGTGATCCAACAGTGCCTCAGGTTTCCGTTCGCCGTGTTGCAGCTGCGGTCCAAATGACGCCAACGTCCACATATCGTCTCATGTGCCAGAGTTTACACCTCTATCCATACAAAATTCAAACGCGGCAACCCCTCAGCGCCGCTACCATTGTTGCACGAGAGACATTCGCTAACGATATAGTCCACAGGGTTGATGACGGCGATATGCATGTGGGCAGCATTTGGTTTACTGACGAAGCTTATTTTTACCTGGATGGCTTCGTCAATAAACAGAACTGGCGCATATGGGGAACCGAAATGCCCCATGCTGCAGTCCCATCGTCCCTGCATCCTCAAAAAGTACTGGTCTGGGCCGCCATTTCTTCCAAAGGAATCATTGGCCCATTTTTCAGATCTGAAACGATTACTGCATCACGCCTGAAAATGTACTGTTGTCCCAAGCGTATTGCAACAAACGGTGTATTTCTATCGCTGCTCGTTTAGTTTTTATTTTCCGTTTCAAATATACCGGTCATTTTTGAAACACCCTGTATCTGATGCGGATGGCACACCGCACAGGAAGTCAAACAAGTATAGTGTAGGCAGGCTCTTTAGTACACTGTAAGACTTCGTGGTCTCCTGACCTTCATTGCTTACATATTCCGCCCTCACAATCATATTCTGTGCATCAAGACGCTTTATTCGAACCCAAACTGGATAAGATAAAGTCGATGTAGTATGATATGCAGAAGTGCGCACCGTGGTTGAGATACACGGGGCTGGCGTACACACAAACATTCCAGACACGACGGTCACAGGAGCTTTCAGTTCGTGAGAGGCAGACCACACCCTGGGAGGCTGGCCCCTTCAGAGAACGAGACAACCTCGACTGCCCATTAAGCGGACAGCGTTTTTCCAAGTGAAAGGAAGAACGACCCCATGTTCACCTTAAAAGAAAATTCCACTACATTGTGTGGGAGCGCCCAGCCTATGCATTCTTTACAAATATAGCACACAGCTTCAGAGGTTTTCACAGGGCGACAGCAAACGCCAAACGCCGATACTAGAGATTTCCGAATTGGTCGCCTTAAACGAAACGTCATTCTCCCATTCTAGAAGAGCAATGCTGATTGGCAGACAATATTTCTGACGCCTTAAGCCGAAGGAGTAATGGAAGAGACCGAAAGATACACCCCTTCACGTCTGGCGTGGAGAGGCGCCGTTCCATTGTCGCTCTTGGAGCGAGGAACAAGTCTCTCCTCAGTACTTCACTGGGAGAGCATCTCTGTCGAGAGCGAATCGAGTGCGACTCTCTATATTGAGTCCTTGCGATTAAGTGTTGTTCACTGTGTGGGCCGCCACACTTATTGTGCGGTGTGAACGGACAGAGTTATAGTTAAAACCCTGCAAGCTAATTTTTGAGTGGCATCGCGGTGGACTGGTTATCTGACCGGTGTACCACGCCAGTAGTTAGACTAGGGGCGAATAGGAATCCTTGGCTTCATGAAGGCGTAGGGAGAGTTTGATCGGCGAAGGTCAATCCAGATAGAACGAGAGTTAGCTTATTTGTCAGCAGCGAACGGCGCAGAGAGCAGTCATCGCAGCTTACGGTATTGTGCGCTACAGCTATTGCGAGCCCCCATATTTACTCCACAACAGTACACTTCACTGCATTTCACACGCGACAGCCTCGACCGTACCAGGCAACATTGTAACGGATAATTATTCAATTTGAGTAGGCGCGCCTCTCAGCCATTCTGCCAAGTCAACAACAATATTAAACTTTGTATAGAAATTTCATTAGCGAATCCTGTCCTTGAGAGGTAACTTCACATTCCGAAAAGAACCAGGATATAACTTGTTCAATTCATAACTAAAAGTGCCATTGTGGTTTCTCAGAATTTTTGCAAAATAAATAATAATTTTCTTTAGTTTCATGTTTTTCTTACACTAACTAGCACTACTCCAGTACCAAAGTACCCCACTAGTTATGTAAGAAATTTTGTGAATTTTTGTGTCATTTCCTTACAGTGGATGACTCCAGAAGATATTTATTGCTGAACGTTTTTCAGGCATTTCTCTTTAGAACTTTAGGAACGTCTGTCTGACTTCTGTAGTAGTGTGGGCGTGGAAATTGCATCTTGCAGGAGCCACAGGGTAAAGGGTACATCTCAGATTAATCCGTTGCGCAGAATAACAGAATAGCAGATCTACCCCACACCACAGAACACCTGTTACATTCTCTCAGTGTCCTAGCAGTAAATCGTAGTCCGGTTTGCTGTTCAAAAAGGCTTCAAATGGCTCTGAGCACTATGGGACTCAACTGCTGAGGTCATAAGTCCCCTAGGACTTAGAACTACTTAAACCTAACTAACCTAAGACATCACACACATACATGCCAGAGACAGGATTCGAACCTGCGACCGTAGCGGTCGCGCGGTTCCAGACTGTAGCGCCTAGAACCGCTCAGCCTCGGTTTGCTATCATGACAACATTACCTATGCGTTCGTTTCAATTTAAGCTATGGTAATCGATAAGTGTTTAGTTGAGTTTAAAGTCTTTAGATTTGCATGATTCATCATTGAACTTAAATTTATAGCATTCCATTTGATACTCACGTGGATGACCTCATTATTTTGATTATTTATGGCCAACTGCCAGTTTTCGCATCGTGGAGATATCTTGTCTAAATCGTTTTGCAATTTGTTTTGATCATCTGATGACTTTACAAGACGGTAACTGACAGAATCATCTGCAAAGAATCTAAGAGTGTTTCTCAGATTGTCTCCTAAATCGTTTATGTACATCATAAACAACAGAAGCCTATAACGCTTTCTTGGGGACCACCACAAATTAATTCTGTTTTTCTCGGTGGCTTTCCGTCTGTTACTAACAAGCATGACCTTTCTGATAGGAAATAACGAATACAGTCGCATAACTGAGACCGTAGTTCCTAGTGTCGCAGTTTGATTAGAAGTCGCTCGCGACGTACGGTATCAAGAGCCTTCTGGAAATCTAAAAATATGGACTCAGTCTGAGGTACTCTGTCAATAGCACTCATTACTTCGTGGGAATGGAGAGCTAGTGTTTCACGAGAAGGATATGTTCTGAATCCCTGTTCGCTGTCTGTCAGTAAATAATTTTCTCCCAGATAATTCATAATGTCTGTATACAGTATATGTACAAGAATTCTACTGGCAAATCGACATTAGTAATGTAGGTCTGTAATTCTGCCGATTAGTCGTATTTCCTTTCTTCGGTATTGGTGTGACTTTGTGCAGTCTTCAGGCGTGGATCTTCCAACCAGAGGTCGCCGCGCGGGATTAGCCGAGCGGTCTCAGGCGCTGCAGTCATGGACTTTGCGGCTGGTCCCGGAGGAGGTTCGAGTCCTCCCTCGGGCATGGGTGTGTTTGTCTTTGTCCTTAGGATAATTTAGGTTAAGTAGTGTGTAAGCTTAGGGACTGATGACCTTAGCAGTTCAGTCCCATAAGATCTCACACACTCATCCAACCAGAGACCCGTTGCATGTGATTGCTAAATACGCTGAAGAGCCAAAGGAAGAGGTACACCTGCTTAAAATCGTGTAGGGCTGCCGCGAGCACGTACAAGTGCCATAACACGACGTGGCGTGGACTCGACTAATGTCTGAAATAGTGCTGGAGGGATGTGACACTGTGAATCCTGCAGGGCTGTCCGTAAATTCATAAGAGCAGGACCGGTGGAGATCCCTTCTGAGGATCGCGTTACACGGCAGCTCAGATGTGCTGAATCATGCGTGGGGAGTTTGCTGGCCAGAAGAGGTGTTTAAACTCAGAAGTGTGTTCCTGGAGCCGTCTGTAGCAATTCTGGTCGTGTGGGGTGTCGCATTGTCCTGCTGGAAATGCCCATGTCCGTCAGAGTGCACAATGGACATGAACATCTACATCTACATCCACACGACTACTCTGCAATTCACAATTAAATGCTTGGCAGAGGGTTCATCGAACCACAACCATACTATCTCTCTACCATTCCACTCCCGAACAGAGCGCGGGGTAAACGAACACCTAAACCTTTCTGTTCGAGCTCTGATTTCTCTTATTTTATTTTGATGATCATTCCTACCTATGTAGGTTGGGCTCAACAAAATATTTTCGCATTCGGAAGAGAAAGTTGGTGACTGAAATTTCGTAAAAAGATCTAGCCGCGACGAAAAACGTTTTTGCTTTAATGGCTTCCATGCCAACTCGCGTATCATATCTGCCACACTCTCTCCCCTATAACGCGATAATACAAAACGAGCTGCCCTTTTTTGCACCCTTTCGATGTCCTCCGTCAATCCCACCTGGTAAGGATCCCACACCGCGCAGCAACATTCTAACAGAGGACGAACGAGTGTAGTGTAAGCTGTCTCTTTAGTGGACTTGTTGCATCTTCTAAGTGTCCTGCCAATGAAACGTAACCTTTGGCTCGCCTTCCCGACAATATTATCTATGTGGTCCTTCCAACTGAAGTTGTTCGTAATTTTAACACCCAGGTACTTAGTTGAATTGACAGCCTTGAGAATTGTACTATTTATCGAGTAATCGAATTCCAACGAATTTCTTTTGGAACTCATGTGGATCATCTCACACTTTTCGTTATTTAGCGTCAACTGCCACCTGACACACCATACAGCAATCTTTTCTAAGTCGCTTTGCAGCTGATACTGGTCTTCGGATGACCTTACTAGACAGTAAATTACAGCATCATCTGCTAACAACCTAAGAGAACTGCTCAGATTGTCACCCAGGTCATTTATATAGATCAGGAGCAGCAGACGTCCCAGGACGCTTCCCTGGGGAACACCTGATATCACTTCAGTTTTACTCGATGATTTGCCGTCTATTACTACGAACTGCGACCTTTCTGACAGGAAATCACGAATCTAGTCGCACAACTGAGACAATACCCCATAGCTCCGCAGCTTGATTAGAAGTCGCTTGTGAGGAACGGTGTCAAAAGCTTTCCGGAAATCTAGAAATACGGAATCAACTTGAGATCCCCTGTCGATAGCGGCCATTACTTCGTGCTAATAAAGAGCTAGCTGCGTTGCACAAGAGCGATGTTTTCTGAAGCCATGCTGATTACGTGTCAATAGATCGTTCCCTTCGAGGTGATTCATAATGTATGAATACAGTATACGCTCCAAAACCCTACTGCAAACCGACGTCAATGATATAGGTGTGTAGTTAAATGGATTACTCCTACTACCCTTCTTGAACACTGGTGCGACCTGCGCAATTTTCCAATCCGTAGGTACAGATGTATCGGTGAGCGAGCGGTTGTATATGAGTGCTAAGTAGGGAGCTATAGTATCAGCGTAATCTGAAAGGAACCTAATCGGTATACAATCTGGACCTGAAGACTTGCCCGTATCAAGCGATTTGAGTTGCTTCGCAACCCCTAAGGTATCTACTTCTAAGAAACTCATGCTAGCAGATGTTCGTGTTTCAAATTCTGGGATATTCCATTCGTCTTCCCTGGTGAAGGAATTTCGGAAAACTGCGTTCAATAACTCCGCTTTAGCGGCACAGTCGTCGATAACAGTACCATCGGCACTGCGCAGCGAAGGTATTGACTGCGTCTTGCCGCTTGTGTACTTTACATACGACCAGAATTTCTTCGGATTTTCTACCAAATTTCGAGAGAATGTTTCGTTGTGGGACCTATTAAAGGCATCTCGCATCGAAGTACGTACCAAATTTCGCGCGTCTGTAAATTTTAGCCCATCTTCGGGATTTCGCGTTCTTCTGAACTTCGCATGCTTTTTCCGTTGCCTCTGCAACAGCGTTCGGACCTTTTTTGTGTACCACGGGGGATCCGTTCCATCTCTTACCAATTTATGAGGTATGAATATCTCAATTGCTGTTGCTACTATATCTTTGAATTTGAGCCACATCTCGTCTACATTCGCATAGTCAGTTCGGAAGGAATGGAAATTGTCTTTTAGGAAGGTTTCTAGTGGCACTTTATCCGCTTTTTTTAAATAAAATTATTTTGCGTTTGTTTCTGATGGATTTGGAAGAAATGGTATTGAGCCTAGCTAGAATGACCTTGTGATCACTAATCCCTGTATCAGTCATGATGCTCTCTATCAGCTCTGGATTTTTTTGTGGCCAAGAGGTCAAGTGTGTTTTCGCAACCATTTACAATTCGCGTGGGTTCGTGGACTAACTGCTCGAAATAATTTTCGGAGAATGCATTTAGGACAATCTCGGAAGACGTTCTCTGCCTACCACCGGTTTTGAACAAGTATTTTTGCCAACATACCGAGGGTAGGATGCAGGTGATGACACAGGGTGCTTACGCACCTGTCAGACTCGTATCTAGACTTCAACTGCGCACGACCCACACAGCCTCCGCCAGCTTGAACGGTCCCCTGCTGACATGCAGGGTCCACGGGCCCGTGAGGTTGCCTCCGTGCCCATAAACGTCCATGCGCTCGATGTAATCTGAAACGAGACTCGTCCTACCAGGCTATATGTTTCTGTTCGTCAATACCCCAATGTCGGTCTGATGGGCCCAGGCGAGTCGTAAAGCTTTGTGTCCTGCAGTCACAAAAGCTACACGAATGGGCCTTCGGTTCCGAAACCCGATATCCACGACTTTTGGTTGAATGGTTCGCACGCTGACACTTGGTGTTGGCCCAGCATTGAAATCTGCAGCAATTTCCGGAAGGGTTGCACTTCTCTCACGTGAACGATTCCCTTCTGTCGTCGTTGGTCCCGTTCTTGCAGGGGTTTTTTCGGCTCGAAGCGATGTCGGAGATCTGATGTTTTACCAGATCCCTGATATTCATGGTAGACTGGTGAAGTAGCCGTACGGGAAAATTCGCTCTTCTTTGCTACCTCCGAGATACTGTGAGCTATCACACGTGCGCCGAGTGTAAGACCAAGTTGGAACTCAATGAAATCTTGATAACCTGGTATTGTAGCAGCAACCGAGCGAGGTGGCGCACTGGTTAGACACTAGACTCGCATTCGGGAGGACGACCGTTCCATAGCGCGTCCGGCCATCCTGATTTAGGTTTTCCGTGATTTCCCCTAAATCGCTCCAGGCAAATGCCGGGATGTTTCCTCTGAAAGGGCACGGCCGACGTCCTTCCCCATCCTTCCCTGATCCGATGAGACCTGGTCTTCTTCCCCAAATCAACCAACATTGTAGCAGCAGTAACCGATCTAACAACTGCGCCAGAGACTTTTTGTCTTATATAGGCGTTGCAGACCGCTGCGCCGTATTCCGACTGTTCACATATCTCTGTATTTCAACACGCATGCTTTTACCAGTTTCTTGGCGCTTCAGGCTATGTTCCAGAACCCTACTGTAAATCGACGTCAGTAATCCTTTGTTCGGTATTGGTGTGACTTGTGCAGCTTTCCAGTTTTCACTCACCGATGTTTGAACGAGGGATCGGTTGTATCTGATTGCTAAATACAGGGTGTTCACAAATGAATATCTGGGTTGCAATGACTTATAATATTTATTACGTTAAACTTACAGTTATAAATGATATATCAAATGAAAAAGCAACTCAGTTGTGTTTGGCATCACGGCGCATGCGCAGCGCGCAATGTTTCCGCCGCAGTCCGCTAGACAGCGGTAGTAGCGAAGATGGCGACTAGTGAAGATTAGATTAGCTTTTCGTTCCATAGATCCGTGTTGAGGAGATCCTCGTGGTTGTGGAACAAGTCACTTTTTTTTTAAAGCTGAAATAACAATACTAATAGTATAAATATATACAACACATAATTTGTTTATATTAAAAAGTTCGTCAGTGGAGTAGAAGAAGTTGGCCACTGATATGTCTTTCAGGCTCCTTTTAAACTGAGCTCTATTTGTAACTAAATTTTTTATGTTTGCTGGCAAATTATTTAAGGTGAGTGTTCCTGAGTAGTGGACCCCTTTTTGAACCGAAGTAAGTGCTTTTAGGTCCTTGTGCACATCATTTTCGTTCCTGGTATTGTATGTATGAACTGAGCTGTTTGTTCGAAAAAGAGATATATTATTTAGGACAAACTTCATTAAGGAGTAAATATACTGAGAGGCAGTAGTCGGTATACCCAGTTCTTTGAAGAGGTTTCAGCAGGACGTCCGTGAGTTTACTCCACAAATAATACGTATTCCACGTTTTTGGACTCTGAAAACTTTTGTTTGACTTTAAGAGTTACCCCAAAATATTACACCATATGACATTATGGAATGAAAGTAGGCAAAGTATGCAAGCTTTCTCATTTTTGTCGCCTATGTCTGCTAACACTCGAATTGCAAACACAGATTTGTTAAGGCGTTTCTGCAGTCCTGTGGTGTGCTCCTCCCAACTGAATTTATTATCAGAAGAGAAAGCGTTTTGTGTTGTGCAGTTTGCACAGACCGAATCTATAGTTACTGTGCAACGTGCGTTCCGGCTGAAGTTCGATTGTGATCCTCCAAGTGATAACAACATTCGTACATGGCATCATCAATTTGAAGATACCGGCAGCCATTGTAAAGTGAAGCACACACGACGACCGAGAGTTAGTGAAGAGACTGTTGAGCGAGTGAGAGAGTCGTTCACTCATAGCCCAAAGAAATCAGTCGGGAAGGCTGGTCGTGAATTACAAGTTCCCGTGTCAACTGTCTGGAAAGTTTTAAGAAAACACGTACAAGTACGTCCTTACCGTTTACAGTTATTACAGGCTCTAAAGCCAGCACACCAGGGATTACGTGCCAACTTCGCAAACGAAATGTTGTTTCTTGACGTCCGCAGCTCGTGGAGGTGAGGTAGCGTTCTCGCTTCCCACGCCCGGGTTCGATTCCCAGAGGGGTCAGGGATTTTCTCTGCCTCGTGATGACTGGTTGTTGTGTGCTGTCCTTAGGTTAGTTCGGTTTAAGTAGTTCTAAGTTCTAGTGGACTGATGACCATAGATGTTAAGTCCCATAGTGCTCAGAGCCGTTTGAACCATTTTGTTTCATGACGCTGAAGATTTTCTGGATGATGTTGTCTTCAGTGATGAATCACCCTTTCACCTTATTGGACATGTTGACACTCACAATTTGCTCATCTCGGGCTCAGAAAATCCTCACGAGGTGGTACAAATGCAACGAGATTCCCCTAAAATAACTGTTTTTTGAACCGTATCCCAGTGGAAAGTTTATGGGCCTTTCCTTTTTTGGTGAACCTACAGTAACTGGCACTTCTTACCTTGATACACTATAGCAGTGGCTCTTCCCTCAGTTGGAACAAGATGATCCAGAGAACTTCATTTTCCAGCAAGATGGTGCGCCACCTCAGTGGCATAGTGAAGTACACGACTGGTTGAACTTCACTGTACCCAAGCGCTGGATAGGCCGCAAGGGGCCCAATGACAGGGCTTGCTTTGCACGGCCTCCACTTTCACCCGACCTAATGCCATGCGATTTTTTCCTTCGGGGCCTTGTAATGGTTCTTTATTCGCGAAACTATTACCACCCGCCAACCCAATTTTTCGATACCGTAGGTTAATGAATATTTTTCTACTTAATGTCTCATATTTTTCACTCTATGCAAATTTGGTTTCATTTCTTTATGTAGGTACGTCGATATTTTGAGATCTTTGTACTTATTGTTATTTTTGAGGCTGACTTGTGACTTTTGGCGCCTAAGCGTATAGAGTAGTCAAATTTTTGTGTTGAATATCAACAGTCTTGAGTCTGTGTTGGAAATGAAAAGATGAGTCCGAGCTGTGGACAATGAAAAATGTTGTAAGTTTTATTAAGAGCAGTAACAGCTGCGAGATTGTATAATGAAGTAATGTTTTGAACATGCGAAAGTATAGAAAGGTTGATAAATGTGAATTTCTGTTAAAAGTGAGTGTGAAGAATTATTTTCACGTGACCATTGTTTAAAAAAGTATGAAGTACATTGCAAGGGAAAACATAAATCATCAAATTAATCCTGAAAGATTATCTTGGTAAGTTCTTCAAGTCGGCGTAATTAACATCCGAGTGCCTTTCGCAACAACAGCAATAGTCATGCTACCTAGACATTTTTAATTACGAGCCAAAGGCAGAGCGAGATCGTCGTTTGATTGCAAATACAAAATAAGTGATATTATTGTTAATTTATTAGTGACTGTAATCAACTGATGTAGCAGTACCTGAGTCCTTCAGGACGTTATAGTTGCGCAATAAAAAAATCATACTTTGAGTGCGTAATGTGATGATTTTTGAACTAATTAACTGTTAGTGGAAGTATCTACATCTAGATCTACATTTATACTCCGCAAGCCACCCAACGGTGTGTGGCGGAGGGCACTTTATGTGCCACTGTCATTACCTCCCTTTTCTGTTCCAGTCGCGTATGGTTCGCGGGAAGAACGACTGTCTGAAAGCCTCCGTGCGCGCTCGAATCTCTCTAATTTTACATTCCTGATCTCCTCGGGAGGTGTAAGTAGGGGGAAGCAATACAGGGTGTTACAAAAAGGTACGGCCAAACTTTCAGGAAACATTCCTCACACATAAATAAAGAAAAGATGTTATGTGGACATGTGTCCAGAACCGCTTAATTTCCATGTTAGAGCTCATTTTAGTTTCGTCAGTATGTACTGTACTTCCTCGATTTTCACAATCAACATGTGTGGGCTGACGAGAATCCGCACGCAATTGTGCAATCACGTCATCAACACAGATTTTCTGTAAACGTTTGGGCAGGCATTGTTGGTGATGTCTTGATTGGGCGCCACGTTCTTCCACCTACGCTCAATGGAGCACGTTATCACGATTTCAGACGGGATACTCTACCTGTGCTGCTAGAACATGTGCCTTTACAAGTACGACACAACATGTGGGTCGTGCACAATGGAGCTCCTGCACATTTCAGTCGAAGTGTTCGTACGCTGCTCGACAACAGATTCGGTGACCGATGGATTGGTAGAGGCGGACCAATTCCGTGGCCTCCACGCTCTCCTGACCTCAACCCTCTCGACTTTCATTTATGGGGGCATTTGAAAGCTCTCGTCTACGCAACCCCGGTACCAAATGTAGAGACTCTTCGTGCTCGTATTGTGGACGGCTGTGATACAATACGCCATTCACCAGGGCTGCATCGGCGCATCAGGGATTCCGTGCGACGGAGGGTGGATGCACGTATCCTCGCTAACGGAGGACATTTTGAACATTTCCTGTGACAAAGTGTTTGAAGTCACGCTGGTACGTTCTGTTGCTGTGTGTTTCCATTCCACGATTAATGTGATTTGAAGAGAAGTAATAAAATGAGCTCTAACATGGAAAGTAAGCGTTTCCGGACACATGTCCACACAACATATTTTCTTTCTTTGTGTGTGAGGAATGTTTCCTGAAAGTTTGGTCGTACCTTTTTGTAACACCCTGTATATTCGATACCTCATCCAGAAACGCACCCTCTCAAAACCTGCCGAGCAAGCTACACCGCGATGCGGAGCGCCTGTCTTGCAGAGCAGAGTCTACCACTTGAGCTTGCTAAACATCTGCGTAACTCTTATCACGGTTACCAAACAACCCTGTGACGAAACGCGCCGCTCTTCTTTGGATCTTCTCTATCTCCTCTGTCAACCCGATCTGGTACGGATCCCACACTGATGAGCAATACTCGAGTATAGTTACAGGCTTCATCGAGGATCGTGTGTACGTACCTCCGCTACCAGCAGACCTCCCTGAATTAAGAAACCGGATTGAAGCAGCTGTTGCTACAGTGACTGAAGACACACTTATCAACGTTGGGGAAGAACTCGGCTATAGACTTGATGTGTGCCGTGTGACAAATGGTGCTCACATTGAACATTTGTGAGGTTCTTGGTAAAACTGTTCGAGCTGCACTTTCATTTGACATACACTCCTGGAAATTGAAATAAGAACACCGTGAATTCATTGTCCCAGGAAGGGGAAACTTTATTGACACATTCCTGGAGTCAGATTCATCACATGATCACACTGACAGAACCACAGGCACATAGACACAGGCAACAGAGCATCCACAATGTCGGCACTAGTACAGTGTTCTCCACCTTTCGCAGCAATGCAGGCTGCTATTCTCCCATGGAGACGATCGTAGAGATGCTGGATGTAGTCCTGTGAAACGGCTTGCCATGCCATTTCCACCTGGCGCCTCAGTTGGACCAGCTTTCGTGCTGGACGTGCAGACCGCGTGACACGACGCTTCATCCAGTCCCAAACATACTCAATGGGGGACAGATCCGGAGATCTTGCTGGCCAGGGTAGTTGACTTACACCTTCTCGAGAATGTTGGGTGGCACGGGATACATGTGGACGTGCATTGTCCTGTTGGAACAGCAAGTTCCCTTGCCGGTCTAGGAATGGTAGAACGAAGGGTTCGATGACGGTTTGGATGTACCGTGTACTATTCAGTGTCCCCTCGACGATCACCAGAGGTGTACGGCCAGTGTAAGAGATCGCTCCCCACACCATGATGCCGGGTGTTGGCCCTGTGTGCCTCGGTCGTATGCAGTCCTGATTGTGGCGCTCACCTGCACGGCGCCAAACACGCATACGACCATCATTGGCACCGAGGCAGAAGCGACTCTCATAGCTGAAGACGACACGTCTCCATTCGTCCCTCCATTCACGCCTGTCGCGACACCACTGGAGGCGGGCTGCACGATGTTGGAGCGTGAGCGGAAGACGGCCTAACGGTGTGCGGGACCGTAGCCCAGCTTCATGGAGACGGTTGCGAATGGTCCTCGCCGATACCCCAGGAGCAACAGTGTCCCCAATTTGCTGGGAAGTGGCGGTGCGCTCCCCTACGGCACTGCGTAGGATCCTACGGTCTTGGCGTGCATCCGTGCGTCGCTGCGGTCCGGTCCCAGGTCGACGGGCACGTGCACCTTCCGCCGACCACTGGCGACAACATCGATGTACTGTGGAGACCTCACGCCCCACGTGTTGAGCAATTCGGTGGTACGTCCACCCGGCCTCCCGCATGCCCACTATACGCCCTCGCTCAAAGTCCGTCAACTGCACATACGGCTCACGTCCACGCTGTCGCGGCATGCTACCAGTGTTAAAGACTGCGATGGAGCTCCGTATGCCACGGCAAACTGGCTGACACTGACGGCGGCGGTGCACAAATGCTGCGCAGCTAGCGCCGTTCGACGGCCAACACCGCGGTTCCTGGTGTGTCCGCTGTGCCGTGCGTGTGATCATTGCTTGTACAGCCCTCTCGCAGTGTCCGGGGCAAGTATGGTGGGTCTGACACACCGGTGTCAATGTGTTCTTTTTTCCATTTCCAGGAGTGTATCATTTATAACTGTAAGTTTAATGTAATAAATATTATGAAGCGTTAAAACCGCGGTAATGATTCATAAACACCCAGCATGTAGGTACTGTGGTGAGCGCACACCGCGAACAGTACCCTGCTGAACGGGCTGCAGCCTCCGGGAGATAATTATTGGCGGGCGGACGTAACGAGGTGGCAGCAAGCCTGATGTGGCTAGCACGGGCTAATGGACTGACAGCTGGGAGCGTGGTGTGGGAGTCTGCATTGCGGTCAGCTGCCGCGCGGGCGGTGAGGGTGGAGCATATTTAGTCGCCGAAAGGGACCCAGTATTAGAATCGAAATTTAAAAGGGCTCTGGAAGACTTAAGATCAAATGAGGCACAAGTGACAGGTAACTATGGTGTGCGTACTGTAAGACCTTCGGTACACACACCATCAGATTATTTGACTTGTCGCTCGAACGAAGTATGCGAGTGTGTTATCGTGGCGTGTTTATCTTCTGCCGTTAGGTCAGACGATAGAAATGCCACTTGCACGCTTAGAGTAGCAGACTGATGGTGACCAACTTTAAACAGAATTTGATTAATTGTCACACACATTTATTAAAATAATAACAATTATGAACCGTACTTAACTTGATTCTGGAGGCTATTTACTTTTGACAGTCTGGAGTTCCTTTGGTCTTGGTACGTTAATCTTATTCTCACATGTCCCTGATACTTGACAAAGTGTCTATACATTCATCTTCGTGGCTATGTACAGCAATATGATAATCTGATTAGGCGCAGACGGAAACTTGACTACAGACTAATGCAGACTGACTAATCGAAGGTCTGTAGACTCGTTATAATACCTCGAGCGTTCAGGTATCACTGTGCAAGTGTGATCCGCAAGGAGAAAAGGTTCTACGTTAACAGCAATCTCATTGGCTGCATTTCATATTAATACGCGGATTCGCGGAAGCAGAATTTGGTCCGTCTCTAAGGCAGCGCCATCTCGTAGTGCGGAGACGGGCGAGCGCTGCGCCTGTGCTGTTGTGCTTAGCAGGGCGCGCTCTAGCGGGAAAGTTGTGTACGCGCTGACTACGCGGAACTATGTACACAACAGTAACATTCCATCAGAGTTTGTAAAGCAAGTTGCCAGCCTCGGCCGAGCGGTTCTAGACGCTTCAGTCTGCAATCGCGCGACTGCTACAGTCGCAGCTTTGACTCCTGCCTCGGGCATGGATGTGTGTGATGTCCATACTGATAACCTCAGATGTTAAGTCCCATAGTGCTCAGAGCCATTTGAACCATTTTTTCTCCTTGTGCGAGTAAAAGCGACTACTTGGACCATTGTCCTTATGTACTCATAAACTAACTACACACTTGAGCTCTTAAGCTACACTTATGCAAATGAATTTTATGATCCTAATGTAAAACTTTTGGGTATGTCTATTGTAGAAGACAAATGGATGGTCAATAGGTTAAAAGACAAAGCCTAGTAGAAATCCTTGGATAGCAGAGGAGATACAGAATTTAACTGATGAAACAAGAGTATAAAAATTCAGCACATGAAGCAGACCATTGAAAAAGCAAATGAGGTTGATGTGTAGTACAGAAAGGCTAAGCAGGAATGGCTAGAGGACAAATGTAACGATTTAGAAGCATGTCACTGAAAGAAAGCTAGATACCGCTCACAGGAAAATTAAGAGACCTTTGGAGAAAAGAGAAGTAGACATATGAATATCAAGAACTCAGATAGAAAACCAGAACAGATGAAGACAGTATTATAGAACAGGAAGGGGGCCTACATAAACATGAAATGGGACATGTCATTATGCAAAAAGAATTTGATGCAACAGTGAAAGACCTAAGTTGAAACAAGGCTCTAGGGATGGGTGACATTCTGTCAGAACTACTGATAGCCTTGGGAGGGCGAGATATGACAAAACTGTTCCACATGGTGTGCAAGATGTATGGGACAAGCATAAGACCCTCAGACTTGGAGAAGAGTGTGATAATTTCAGTTCTAAACAAAGCAGTTGCTGACAAATATGAAAAAAATACCAAAGTGTCAGTTTAATAATAACACGAATTCCTTACAGAAAAATGGAAAAAAATGGTGGAAGCCAGCTCGGAGAAGATCACTTTGGAATATGGAGAAATGTAGGAATGTTTGAGACAGTACTGATGAAATTACTTATCTTAAAAGATATACATAAAACCTGTGACAATGTCGACTGCTGTACTCTCGCTGAAACTGTGAAGCTAGTGGGAGTGAAAATTTAGAGGTTTGCCTATGACGTTGTAATTCTGTGAGAGAAAACAAGATATTAGGAAAAGCAAAATAAGGATGATGGAATGTAATCGAATTAAATCAAGTTATTCTGAGGAAATTAAATGGCTCTGTGCACTATGGGACTTAACTGCTGAGGTCATCAGTCCCCTAGAACTTAGAACTACTTAAACCTAACTAACCTAAGGACATCACACACATCCATACCTGAGGCAGGATTCGAACCTGCGACCGTAGCAGCCGCGCGGTTCCGGACTGTAGCGCCTAGAATCGCTCGGCCACTTCGGACGGCCATGCTGCAATGTCACCCTGGCCGACTGAGGGAATTAGATTAGGAAACAAGACACTCATAGTAGTGGATCAGTTTTGCTATTTGGGAAGGAAAACAGCTGATGATGGCCGAAATAGGTAGGATATAAAATGTAGACTGGCAATGGCAAAAACGGGTTTCTGAAGAAGAGAAATTTGTTAATGTCAAATGTATATTTGTTAAGCAGTCTTGTCTAAAAGTATCTTCTGGAGTGTAGCCCTTTATGAAAGTGAAATATGGGCAATAAATAGCTTAGATAAGAGGAGATTGGTAGCTTTTGAAATGTGGTGTTACAAAAGATTGCGCTTCTGTAATTAGTGATGAGGTACTGAACAGATTTGTGGAGAAAAGAAATTTGTGGCACAATATGCGTAGAAGAAGGGATCGTTTGGTAGGACACATCCTGAGACATCATGGGATCACGAATTTTGTATCGGAGGGAAGTATATGGGGTAAAAGTTGTAGAGACAGAGCAAGATGGTTCACATGGCTCTAAGCACTATGGGACTTAACATCTGAAGTCATCAGTCCCCTAGACTTAGAACTACGTAAATCTAACTAACCTGAGGACATCACACACATCGATGCCCAAGGCAGGATTCGAACCTGCGACTGTAGCAGTAGCCCGGTTTCAGACTGAAGTGCCTAGAACCGCGTGGTCACAGTGGCCGGCAGCAGACCAAGAGATGAATACTGTTGACTGATTAAGAAGGATGTAATACAGTAGTTACCTGTAGATGAAGAGGCTCGCTCAGTACAGAGTAGCACGGAGAGCTTCATCAGACTAGTCTTTTGCCTGAAGATCACAACAGCAAGAGTTTGTACTCTTGAGTTAAATTTACGTAAGTCTAATTTATGACTAGATGCCTTTAGCTTCGTGTTATAAGCAATAATATATCACATAGAAAATTGTCACCTTACCCCTACCTCCCCTCCTTCCTTATCCATTACTCTGGTCCAACTGACTGTACTAAATTACTGTTTCCCCTAGTCCAGGTTGTGCCTTATCTCCAACACTCTTTGAGGTACGGTAGCCATAATCATGAGATGGACTTCTCATTCGTGTTCTGTACATAAGTCGATTAATGTGAAGTGTCAGTAGCAGTAGTTTCACCAGCAGCAGCAGAGAGCAACCTCCAACAAATGACCACCTTCCACAGCTTTCCACAGTTGTGGGGTCATTTGTCACAATTCTTCACATTTTGTTAGAACTTTGAGGCTTTATGTTACAATTTTTGAGGATACTTTGCTATTTTCTCCGAGTATTCCAGATACGAACGTTCTAGATCGTCAGTTGTTGTTGTTGTTGTGGTCTCCAGTCCTGAGACTGGTTTGATGCAGCTCTCCATGCTACTCTAACCTGTGCAAGGTTCTTCATCTCCCAGTACTTACTGCAACCTACATCCTTCTGAATCTGCTTAGTGTAGTCATCTCTAAGTCTCCCTCTACTATTTCTACCCTCCACGCTGCCCTCCAATACTAAATTGATGACCCCTTGATGCCTCAGAACATGTCCTACCAACCGATCCCTTCTTCTAGTCAAGTTGTGCCACAAATTTCTCTTCTCTCCAATTCGGTTCAATACCTCCTCACTAGTTATGTGACCTACCCATCTAATCTTAAGCATTCTTCTGTAGCACCACATTTCGAAAGCTTATGTTCTTACAGTAAAGCTGCATGCCAGACATGCATGACAGAAGTAGATTATCGTAAATATGAGACTTCTGATGTTTAAAAACTACCGCAATGCGTTATTTAAACAAATACTGCTGCATGCAAATTACACTCTGTTCCATGGTTTCATGTTTAACAATTGCCAGTGTACCTTATTGAAACTTGCAGCCTCACACAACATACAAAGTGCATTGATGTCTCAAGTTTAAACAGTTTCCCAGACTGGCAGTGCTATTATCACCACTGGCATAGGACAAGCTGGGGACAATCACTTGTTTATTTTAAACAAGAAAAAGGCAGGAAAGCAGGCTGTCCTACTCTGCTTTACTACTGATATTCACTGCTTTCTATCTTTCTTTATGTAGCCTGACACTAATGTCTTTATCCTTCTCTGAGCTAATTTGAGTTTTCTGACAATGAAGTCATTTAATGTCCATGCTTCACGTCCATAAGTCATTATTGGTGGTATACATTGGTCAAAACTGTTTTCTTTACCTCAGCTGAGGTCTTAGACTTGCAACTTGAAGAGTTTCTCCCAAGGGATTGCCAGCCCAATTTAATACAGCGAAATAGGTGGTTATAAGTCTTCTTTCATATTTTCTAGTTGACCCAGGTGAGCATTTTCTGTGACCATTTGCATTTGTGTATTTGCAACACATATATTTCCCTCTTGTGTCCATTCATAATTATCCTTGTTTACATCACTGAGAAGGGTACTGTACAGTAATTCACTTCCTAGATAAGGTTTGCGACGTCTGTAGAGGTTGTGGTGACTAAAATCGTACAGCGCGCTCTCAGTAAAACATCGATGGTAATAATAGTGCAGTGTCAGCAGTTTGCCCAGGCAGGCAGCACTTTCAGGTGGCAGTGGCAGTGGAAGCTGGCATCAGTATGGCCACTCAGTCCACATGCAAGTCGGGTAGTGTTGGTGGTGGATGACAGACGCAGCCCTTATGCACGCGGGCTAAAATGTGTTCAAACTGTATCCCCTGTATGTGAGTTGGGAGCCGTCAGGTAATGGTCTCAAAGTCCACAGATGGTGACCATATGTTTCCCCTTTTACTGCAAGTGGTTACCATCTCATGGTCATCAAGTGGCATAGACTGTACAGGCTGTGAGACTACTGAGTCATATGAACATCTCACAGTGAGGGTCCAAATTAGGTGGTACACATTTGAGCTGGTTGGTCAGTGTTTTTCCCACTGAACCACTTCAGCCTGTAAACCATAACAGGCTGAAGCACTTGGCCACTACTATTAGGCAATGAAGACATTACTCATCCTGGTTTCCCCACCCAGTCAACTCTTCGAGACATCTAGACACTACTGCAGAGTGTCCCAAATTCTAATTTCAGATGTAGTGGCTTGCATATTCCGCAGCATCAGTGTACTGTATATGGTTTGTTCCTTAGCCCTTCAGGCTAACACATACTTCTCCATGACGCTAGGCAGTCTATTACACCAGATGAGGCTGTGGCACAACACATACGTTTGAAGGGAAACAGCACTTCAGCAATTCGAGGTGATGCTGCGTCAGTGTACATGTATTGTTACAATGCATCGCCATACATTACAGTGGATAATGTCGCTGACGCTTCCATTATGGTTAAAGAGGTGTGAACAAGGAAGGACCAAATGGCTGATCGCCTCGCTGTGGAACTGAGGGGGAGTAGAGACCCCTTGTGTTTCATTGGCAGCGTAGCACAATCGAGCCAGTAGCGGAAAATGTGAAAAATCAGTCAGTAATCACTTTTCAATCGACATTTTGAACGTGATGAACGTCGCCACATGCTGGGTTCTACGACTGCTTACACCCATTCAGACCAGTCTTTAGCCGACTAATCGCCACAGGTGAGTGCCAGTGTACCACTATGACAACGAGAAGTAGGATCAGAGCAACCATTGATAAGATGTGGAATCACCACCTCCAAAAACCCAACACAGAAACATACTACCTACTGACGAGGTTACAGGAGGCTGTCAAGACCAGGTGTCGCAGGAAGCTGTCAGAAAGTGTGTTTATGCTCCCCATCTACACCCCAGGTCATTCTGCATAGGGCAAAGGCATACATTCTGCTCCTTTGGTCTGTCAAATTTTCCTTAACCTCCCATATTTTCCTAAAGTGATACACAGTGATTTCATCCTCTTTCCCTGGATGAAGAAATCAATTCATATTAAGCATTCCCAGTTGAAGATGATTTTCCCAGTGGAACGTTTCCTAAACAACCAAAATGTACAGTTGTAAACCCAATGTCTCCACCACATTATCCATAATTGGGGAATATTGTGTCACGTTGAAAGATTGTTATGTAGAGTCCTGACACCATCAAGAAGATTCGTTGATCCAGCTAGATGTTTTTGTTGATGGTAAAAAAAATTGTGTCTACCATTTGTATTTGTCTAACGGACCAGCAGGCTCTGTTAGGATGTCAGCCATATCTGCTGTAGACAAGTGACTACGACCAAAAAATCTGTTTAGTTATCATGTATGCTGTAGTTGTCCAAGTGACCTCCAAGCTACGTCTGAAACTGTGCGACCGCTACGGTCGCAGGTTCGAATCCTGCCTCGGGCATGGATGTGTGTGATGTCCTTAGGTTAGTTACGTTTAAGTAGTTCTAAGTTCTAGGGGACTGATGACCTCAGAAGTCCCATAGTGCTCAGAGCTATTTGAACCATTTGAACCAAGCTACAATAGGGCATCAGCCAAATCTGTCCTAGGCACATCACTATGAACAAATCATTTATTTAGGTATCTTAAATGTCGTGTATGTTGTAGTTACCCAACTAGCGAGAAGCTGTGCTATAGCATCAGCCAGATCTGTATTAAGTGCGCGACTATGAACAAAAAAAATTCTCTGAGCACTTACTTACTAGGTTGTCCACACAAACCGCAGGCAGTTTTGGTCTTGTCAATCAGTCTCCTCCTTCTTCCTTGGTCCATGTAATCTTCTCCATCTCCTCGCATCATACACATATCCTCTCCTCGTCAGTCCATTTCAGCCATGGTCTTCCCCTTGGTCTGTTGCCACTGATGTCTTCTTCCACCACCTGCCTGCTGAACTGACCTTCTCACTGTACTACATGCTCATACCTCCTCAGTCTCCTCTCTCTAATCACAGCCACTATGTCCAGAGACTTCTTAACCAGTTCAGTTCGTGGTTTTTCTTTTTTCTCCAGTGGTCTTCGTCTTTCCCTGCCCAAAAATCTGTCTCGGAACAGTATTCTTAGGTGTCAGGAGTTTTTTATCTATCTTTTGTGTCTTTTGTGTAGGTTCAAATTTCAAATTTGTGCGAAACCTTATGGGACTTAACTGCTAAGGTCATCTAATTTATCCTAAGCACAAACACACACACCCGTGCCCGAGGGAGGACTCGAACCTCCGCTGTGCAGTCCATGACTGCAGCGCCTTAGACCGCTCGGCTAATCCAGCGCGGCCTTGTGTAGGTATTTTAAAGGATGTCGTCTGTGCTGTAGTTCTCCAACCATTCACAAGACTATGCTAGGCCATCCGTCAGATCTGCTCTAGACACATCACTATGACAAAAAAATGTGTGTAGGTGTCTTGAATGAAGTCTTCTCTGCTGTATTTCTCCAGCTGACTACCAGGCTACGCTAGGACGTCAGCCAGAAGTGCTCTAGGCACATCGCCACATCACTATGACCAAAAAAACCGTTTAGGTGTCTTAAATGAAGTCGTCTACACTGTATTTCTCCAGCTGACAACCAGGCTACGCTAGGACGTCAGCCAGAAGTGCTTTAGGCACATCAGCACATCACTGTGACCACAAAATCCGTTTGGGTATCATAAATGAAGTCCTCTACGTTCTCCAAGTGGCCACCAGGCTACGCTAGGATGTCAGCCAGAAGTCCTATAGGCACATCAGCACATCACTATGACAAAAAACCATTTAGGTGTCTTGAATTGTCTACACTGTAGTTCTCCAAGTGGCCAACAGGCTACGCTAGGACCTCAGACAGAAGTGCTCTAGGCATATCAGCACATCACTGTGACCAAACAATCCGTTTGGGTATCATAAATGAAGTGCTCTACACTTTAGTTCTCCAGTTGACCGCCAGCCTACTCTGGGGCGTCAGTCATACCAGCTGTTGACACATTACTGTGACCAACAAAAGTGTTCAGGTATCACAAATGTAGCAGTGTATGTTGTAGTTCCCCGACTGGCCACGAGGCTTCGCTAGGGCATCATCCATCTCTGCTTTCGCCTACCCGCCGCCGAAATGACTGAACGAAGCGGTGCGGCATTTGGCGCAGTTTTCGCTCGCCTCTCGTTTCCAATTGGCAGGTGTTGCTGCGCGCCGGAGTGTGAAACAAATGACGTCTGACGTTTACAGCGTAACGCTGTTACCGACCCTGCCGAGTAATTCCAATATTTCTGTCAGTTTTATCTCTTTTTTTTTTTTTTTTTTGTTACTCGCGGGAAAACAGCGCTGCACTGCGAGCCCAAACACTCGACATATCGGACCCGACGCTAAACGGGCCGATCTAATTACCGTCTGTTCGACACGGATAATTCCGGCTGATTCGACGGGTGTGAGCAATTTGAGGAGGCAGCGCAGACAATTTTCACTTGTGAGCTTGCTATATATTGTCAGAATGCTGGACAAGATTTGTTCTAATAACATGTGAGACCTGTCTAGTGTATCTACGCTAAAGAAACGATTCAGCGCGCATAATTCACATAATTAACGAACAGTTTATTGAGACATATTATTGCGACATTACAAAACAGTTGTTTGAGCGCCCCAAAGTACCAAAACTTCGGCAAATCCCTTGAGAACTCTATCGCAGCACATAACAAAATGTATTCTGAATGAAGAGGAAAATATCTGACCTCTCCAAGTTAATAATAATAACCAGGGTGAATAATGATATCGTAGCACAAACAAGGCGAATGTGTTCTGGGAAGAGTTAGCGGTGTAAAAGAAGGGAACAAGCTTTTCAACTTATATGGCAGCTTCAAAAAGAAATTTACGTCAAAACATCTCGGCCTATTCGCGCCTTTTTCCTTTTTGGTATTAGTAGCCATGTCCTGTAATATAAGGCATTGTGTCAAGGGAAGTAACTTGATAAATGAAGTCCTGACACATTCCATCATGTCATCGAACATGGCATTTGTCATGTCACTCAACAGGCAAGATCGCGTAAAAATTTTTTTTATCTAAGACAATCGGTTTCAGCAGACTATACTGTCATCTATAGGTCTTAAAATCTTTTGTTGTAAAAGATATTAATTTTACGCTGACCTCACGCACAAGATGTCAAAAATGGTTCAAATGGCTCTGAGCACTATGGGACATCTGCGGTCGTCAGTTCCCTAGAACTTAGAACTACTTAAATCTAACTAATCTAAGGACATCACACATGTCCATGCCCGAGTCACGTTTCTAACCTGGGACCGAAGCGGTCGCGCGGTTGCAGACTGAAGCGCCTACAACCGGTCGGCCACAACGGCCGGACGCAAGATGTCAAGAGGGTAAAAACAGCACATCATCGCTAAGTTATTTAAAAACATAAATCACTTTGTGCAACAGGCCATGTCTATATACACGACTGGCCATTAAAATGCTACACCACGAAGATGACGTGCTACAGACGCGAAATTTAACCGACACGAAAAAGGTGCTGTGATATGCAAATGATTAGCTTTTCAGAGCATTCACACAAGGTTGGCGCCGGTAGCGACGCCTACAGCGTGCTGACATGAGGAAAGTTTCCAACCTATTTCTCATACACAAACAGCAGTTGACCGGCGTTGCCTGGTGAAACGTTGTTGTGATGCCTCGTGTAAGGAGGAGAAATGCGTACCATCACGTTTCCGACATTGATAAAGGTCGGATTGTAGCCTATCGCGATTGCGGTTTATCGTATCGCGACATTGCTGCTCGCGTTGGTTAGATCCAATGAGTGTTAGCACAATATGGAATCGGTGGGTTCAGGAGGGTAAGACGGAACGCCGTGCTGGATCCCAACGGCCTCGTATCACTAGCAGTCGAGATGACAGGCATTTTATCCGCATGGATGTAACGGATCGTGCAGCCACGTCTCGATCCCTGAGTCAACAGATGGGGACGTTTGCAAGACAACAACCATCTGCACGAACAGTTCGACGACGTTTGCAGCAGCACGGACTATCAGCTCGGAGACCGTGGCTGCGTTTACCCTTGACGCTGCATCACAGACAGGAGCGCTTGCGATGGTGTACTCGACGACGAACCTGGGTGCACGAATGGCAAAACGTCAATTTTCCAGGTTCTGTTTACAGCATTGTAATGGTCGCATCCGTTTTTGGCGACATCGCGGTGAACGCACATTGGAAGTGTGTATTCATCACCGCCATACTGGCGTATCACCCAGCGTGATGGTATGGGGTGTTCGCATTGAGAGCACTTTGAACAGTGGACGCTATATTTCAGATGTGTTAGGACCCGTGGCTCTACCCTTCATTCGACCCGGGCGAAACCCTACATTTCAGCAGGATAATGCACGACCGCATGTTGCAGGTCCTGTACGGGCCTTTCTGGATACAGAAAATGTTCGACTGCTGCCCTGGCCAGCACATTCTCCAGATCTCTCACCAATTGAAAACGTCTGGTCAGTGGTGGCCGAGCAACTGGCTCGTCACAATACGCCACTCACTAATCTTGATGAACTGTGGTATCGTGTTGAAGCTGCATGGTCAGCTGTACCTGTTCACGCCATCCGAGCTCTGTTTGACTCAATGCCCAGGCGTATCGATGCCGTTATTACGGCCAGGGGTGGTTGTCCTGCATACTGATTTCTCAGGTTCTATGCACCCAAATTGCGTGAAAATATAATCACATGTCAGTTCTAGTATAATATATTTGTCCAATGAACACCCGTTTATTATCTGCATATCTTATTGGTGTAGCAGTTTTAATGGCCAGCAGTGTATATACTGCGCACAGTTGCTTGTTGCCTCATACAAACACGGTACACAACAGCACAGCTGTTTACGTATGTTGGACATATTGAGTTGTACCTTTTACGCCGTTTAAAGTGGATTCGCACTGTTTAGAATATGTCCAGCATCGCAGCAGTTGAACGGTTTCTAATACTGAAGCAGGTTGCCTTTCAGTTCTCTCAAAATCAGAAAATGTCTCGCTCTATGATACAACGTATCGTTAAAGTTTAACATTTAGCATGCACTCATGCCCAGTATGCGATACTTCTTGTTATAGATGTCCCCCCCCCCTTCCCTCTCGGGGACATGCGTTTGGGGGAGAAATGCCCCCCCGCCCAGGAAAAATTAATCCCCCACCCCATCCCCATCCCCAAGGAACAATTCACCCTCCGAAATTTTATTCCCTCAGGAAAGCTTTTATAGCTAATACATGTACGTTCATCAGCCATGTATTCTATGTGTTTACTATAGGTGGCGAATCTCCTGGATTTTTGGCACAGAATCAGAGACTATAGCCTGTGAATTACAAGGTATCAGGTGTGCCAACACCTTGCGGCTAAGAGAACTCACTCCGTCGGGGAAGTGGGGTTAACTTGTAGAAAAATGCGAATATGTCAAGTTATTTTGATTTAAATGTCTTTGAAGCTTCCACATAAGTCGAAATGCTAGAACCCTCCTTTTACATCCGTAACTCTGCCCAGGACATATTCGCCTTTTTTATTCTAAGATAGGAGAATTTTTATCCGTCTGAGTTCCCAGCTTTTAATCTATCACAATTTTGACATTAGACCGCCGTAGTTTGACAACTGATGTCAATTTTTGTTTACTCGGGCGACAACTGATCTGGTATACAATTTTCTTTATTGTCTTTCGAACCATGCTGCTCTTATCGTGGCAACGGGAAGAGTTTTCACAAAACAACAGGACGCCCATTAATTGCATGAACTTGTCTGCCTTCTTAAAAACTTTCAACCGATTCACACAAGTCTGAAACATAAAAGTGGCTGGCGTAAAGAGTGTCACAAAAGACGCGTTTTGGCACGAAAAATCCGAATTAAGCCAGATTTCTCCTAAAGCCGGCGGCCACGCCACGCGGCTCAAAGAGTTGTAAAACCTGAACAACACTAAGGAAAAGAAAAGGAAATGTTTCCGTATGTCCTTCGTTCTCATGTAAAAATGTCGAAACTTCGAACGGGAATATTTTGAGAACAAAAAACTTGCGCTAAAAAAAAACATTTGTTTTATTGTTATCAGTAAAAAAAAACTTAAAATGCCGCGCAGCTAAACACATGCATCAGAGCTGTACATTCCATATTTTAGTGCCAGTAGCGTCTAATGATATGTGGGTATAAACTGGGTTCCTGACCTTATGGAAATTCCACCTGTTTCATTTCGCCGGACCGAATATGCGTCTAGCTATGGTAGCGCCGCGAGCTTTGAACAAATAGTAATACGTTTGGCAATTTGCTCATTTTCACCTCAGCCTTTTTTTTCCCCTCTTCATGCGAGAAGCTCAGCGCTGAATGCAACATAATTACTGCCATAATTTCAGAGCGCCACATTCATATTTGTTTTTGTTTCGCCCCCCCCCCCCCCTCTCGCGCCAGGGCTAATCCCGTTTCCAGTACAGTAAATAGGCATGCTAAAATAATAATTATTATTGTTCTTGCTAATACCATTCGGTACACCAGGTTTCGTTTTTAATTTTCTTTTTTTTTCTTTTTTTTTTAAAATTCACCCGACACCGTAGCGAGCTGAAAATTTACTGGCGGGATTTTCTGCTGACTACGGACGGCGTGGGTAGTGTTAATTGGAAGTGGTGGAACGAGAGCATAGATTAAATGCTGTGGGAAATGTTGCGAAGGGCAGCTGTGACCTTCTGCTAGCCAGAGAGCTGACGTGTGGAGGATTGGTGACAATTATGCAAACTGCGAAACTCCCTTGGCAGCTATTGTGATTGTCCCACCGGAAAATGACTTTATTTATTTAATCACGGCAGTACCAGATTTTTTCCTTTCTGATATTTCGTTTATTTCTGCACTGGCATTTCTGGGTACCTCCACCTACATTTATTCTCTGCAAACAGTTATGAAGTATGTGGCAGAGGGTATGTCCCATTGTCCCAGATATTAGGTATTCTTTGTGTTCCATACGCGTACGGAGCACGGGAAGAATGTTGTTAAACAACTCTGCGTGTACTGTAATTAATATCGTCTCATCTTTGTTGTCTCTGTGGCACCAGTATACAGGGTGGCCCATTGATCGTAACCGGACCAGATACCTCAAGAAATAAGCGTCAAACGAAAAAACTACAAAGAACGAAACTTGTCTAGCTTGAAGGGGGAAACCAGATGGCGCTATTGTTGGCCCGCTAGATGCCGCAGCTATAGGTCAAACGGATATCAACGGCGTTTTTCAAAATACGGACCCCCATTTTTTATTAAATATTCGTGCAGTACGTAAAGAAGTATGAATGTTTTAGTTGGACCACTTTTTCCGCTTTGTGATACATGGCTCTGTAATAGTCACAAACATATGGCTGACAATTTTAGACGAACAGTTGGTAACAGGTAGGTCTCTTAATTTAAAATACAGAACGTAGGTACGTTTGAACAATTTATTTCGCTTGTTCCAATGTGATACATGTACCTTTGTGAACTTATCATCTCTGAGAACGCATGCAAAATTATGTCCGTCAACATGAATGCTTTTGGCTACACGTGTAACGACATTCCTCTCAACAGCGAGTAGTTCGCCTTCCGTAATGTTCGCATATGCATTGACAATGCGCTGACGTATGTTGTCAGGCGTTGTCGGTGGATCACCATAGCAAATATCCTTCAACTTCCCCCGCAGAAAGAAATCCGGAGATGTCAGATCCCGTGAACGTGCGGGCCATGGTATGGTGCTTCGACGACCAATCCACCTGTCATGAAATATGTTATTCAGTACCGCTTCAACCGCACGCGAGCTATACATCCATCATGTTGGAAGTACATCGCCGTTCTGTCATGCAGTGAAACATCTTGTAGTAACATCGGTAATACATTACGTAGAAAATCAGCATACATTGCACCATTTACATCGTCACCGATAAAATGGGGGCCAATTATTCTTCCTCCCAAAATGCCGCACCATACATTAACCCGCCAAGGTCGCTGATGTTCCACTTGTCGCAGCCATCGTGGATTTTCCGTTGCCCAGTAGTGCATATTATGCCGGTTTATGTTACCGCTGTTGGTGAATGACGTTTCGTTGCTAAAAAGAACGCGTGCAAAAAATCTGTCATCGTCCCGTAATTTCTCCTGTGCCCAGTGGCAGAACTGTACACGACGTTCAAAGTCGTCGCCATGCAATTTCTGGTGTATATAAATACGGTATGGGTGCAATCGATGGTGATGTAGCATTCTCAACACGTACGTTTTTGAGATTTCCGATTCTGGCGCAATTTGTCTGCTACTGATGTGCGAATTAGCCGCGACAGCAGCTAAAACACCTATTTGAGCATCATCATTTGTTGCAGGTCGTGGTTAACGTTTCACACGTGGTTGAACACTTCCTGTTTCTTTAAATAACGTAACTATCCGGCGAACTGTCCGGACACTTGGATGATGTCGTCCAGGATATCGAGCAGCATACATAGCACACGCCCGTTGGGCTTTTTGATTACAATAGCCATGCATCAACAGGATATCGACCTTTCCCGCAATTGGTAAACGGTCCATTTTAACACGGGTAATGTATCACGAAGCAAATATCGTTCGCATTGGTGAAATGTTACGTGATACCACGTACTTATACGTTTGTGTCTATTACTCCACCATCTTGCCCAAAGCGCAAAAAGTGGTCCAACTAAA